>NC_000072.6:14450000-15172500 GCF_000001635.26 Mus musculus | reverse complement strand
CACATTTGAGTCTAGTTAGAGCTCCATAGGAGACCCTGCCTCAGAAAATCAGAAGTAAAAAAAAGTAGTTACAACAAATTTGTTTTGAGTAGACAAACACTGCTTACTTTTTTTGACGCTGTTGAATATTACAAAGAAAAGTGATTGCCCCTTTAACTAGCTATTAAAGCCCACAGTAAATTTATTTCATAAATCTGAACGTATTTCAACAATTCTTTCTAAATATAATAAACAAATTCACATCAAAATCTTTGCTATAATAACTGAGAATGCATATATTTCTGTATTGTGTAACATTAGATCATTTTAATTAAGATAAAATGAACTAGTTCCCCTTCAGGTTCCTCTTTCTAACCCCTCCCATATCTCCTTTCAGGTCGATAATCTCTTTATCTTTTGTATTGTTGTTGCTGTTGTTGTACTTCTTCTTGTTGTTCTTCTGGAGACAGGGTGTCTCTATACAGCTCTTGCTGTCCTGAAACTCACTACATAGACCTGGCTGCTCCCAAACTCATAAAATCTGCCTTCCTCTCTTTCCCAAGTGCTGAATTAAAGACACGTGTCACCATACCAGGCCTTTTGAGTATTATTGTTGCTTTTGTTTTAGGTACATAATTTCAGGGCTAACCAGTTTGTATTAGACAACCAACAAGAGGGCTCAATCCTGGGAGAGGCTAATTCCCCTTCCCCAGCAGTCATTAGATGCTTATAGTTTTTTGTCTAGTAGTGGGACTCTTGGATTGTTCTGTTTCACATGTTCCTTTGCATGATTCAGTTGACCATAAAACTTTATGTAACTTGAACTCATTTTTCAGTAAAACAACTAAACCATCATGAGGCCACCAGGATATTTATTCTCATGTTTTACTACAGGGATATCATTGACTTGATTATATGTGCGGCCTGACTCTTCAGAGCTGTAAGATAACATACATAGATTACATATATGTGATTCCTTTTAAACAGTTCAAAGAATTCCAAATGAGGAAGTGTCTTCCCAAAGGTGTTAAGTAAGAAATTTTGAATCAATAGATGCTAAGGATTGTGAACATGAAGAAAAAGGAGTAGAGGCAAAAGGAAATTGGGCGAAACGCGCTGCAGGCTTTTGTACAGTAAAATGCGTTTGAGCAGGTATAGCTTTCAAGTCAGCTTATTATTACCTGGCACACAGTATGTCATATACAAATACCTATTCAAAGAAGTGTTGAATGAAGTCTAGTGTTAACTTCAGCAGGTAATTATGACAAGTAACACGGATGTTCACATGTTCCAGATACAAATCCTTTGAGGTGAGGACTATAGAGACCTGTTCCATGTTCAACACTTCAAATTCACTCAAAGTCGTTCATTATGATTGTGTGTGCATGCTGGCATGTTGCATGCAAGTGTGTGTACACACGCATGTGTACATATCCAGACTGTACTTGTAGAGATCTGTGTACATATCCGGATTGTACTTGTAGAGATCTGATGACAACTTTGCAGGAATCGATTTTCTCAACATGATAGTTTCCTGAGATGAAACTGGGGCTGTCAAGTTTGTGTGAAAAGCACATTTTCTTTGATTGGTGGTTTAGTTCCAAGGAGCTAACACATGGTGGAACTTGTGGCTCTAGCTGTATATCAAGCAGAGAATGGCCTAGACTGTTATCAATGGGAGGAGAGGTCCTTGGGCCTGTGAAGGTTCTATGCTCCAGTAGAGGGGAATGCCAGAACCAGGAATGTCTAGGTTGGGGAGCACGAGGAGGGGGGACATCAGTAGGGAAGAGGATTGGGAACGACATCATCGTTTCAGCCCTAGCGCTTCAAGTCAATACAAATTATGCCTAGGACACAAGTCTATGTTAAAGTTTGCAATAAGGTAAGACATGAAAAAAATAAGCAAGAGTTTTGGTGCAAACTTTGGTAAAGAATATGCATTGAAATCTTAATGGAAAATTTTATTAAATAATAGTATACATAATTCATGTGTTTTCTTATAGTTCTTCACATTTTTAGAATCGGTAACAATTATTCTTCCATCAATCGAAGTTTTGTTGGGCTCTGAACCTTCTTGTTTTGTAAACTCCTTGATAAAGTTTGCTTTCAGCAGAGCCCTGCTCAGTCTGCTCAGTCAGAGTCTCCCAGCCTTCAGACCTTTCACCACTGTTGGTTTTTAACCTGGCTCCTCAGTCACTACTGTCCCTAAGTTGACATCTCCTAATCTTGACCTGTTTTTGCAAGAATGATGTTTGGTCAGTTGATTCCCAATGTTTCCACTTTGGGATTTCTACATGCTGAGTCCTGAACCTGCTCTACTAAGATTTGCTGAAATAAGTCTTTATGCCTCAGTGCCACTCACATACTGCAGGACCCTCTTATATTCAAAAGGGTTTTAGGTAAACTTTTTCTCTTCCTAGTTTAGCTAGTATCCTAATATCATTTTTACTTACATAAATCAAGAGAGCTGCATATTATTCTAGATTGGGAAAGAAATGGAAGAATTCTTTCTTTCCTTCTCCTTCTCCTCCTCCTCCTGCTCCTCCCCCTTCTCCTGCTCCCCCCCCCTTCTCCTACTCCTCCCCCTTCTCCTGCTCCTCCCCCATCTCCTGCTCCTCCCCCTTCTCCTGCTCCTCCCCCTTCTCCTGTTCCTTCTGCTCCTCCCGCTTCCCCTGCTCCTCATTCATCTCCTTCTTCTTCTTTTGGGAATACGTGTCTTTGGATATGGACAATGACAGAGTCACAACACTGTGGACAATTAACTCATGAAGAAATTCTCCATTCTCAAAGTCGTAATAGTGATTTTGATTTTTTTCAAAATTAAGCGTTTTATCTTCTACTGTGGCCTGACCTCTACACTGAATACTTACACAACTTAAGACATAAGATTTTTTATCTAGCTTTTAGGAAATGCCCTCCTTATCCAGAAATTCTGCATATATTCCAACTAAAATACTTCAGGAAATTTGTCTCTTTTGTTCATAAATATATCCCAAGATCTTTAAAGTACAAGGTTAACTTGGAATTGAATAATTATTTAACATATCTATGGCAAGAGAAGTGAGAGGTGGATAAAAACCAGGAAAATACACTTGAAAAATCTCAAGCCTACTGATATTTGCCACTTATGCTGGGACAGCATTCCTGATTGGCATGTGTGAGGCGCTGGATTAGAATCTTAGTGTGCCCATAAACACAAACTTTCATTTTCTATTTGTAATAGTAATTCTTGCATATTTATTAGAAAATAACGAGTCTAAAAAAAAACTTGTCAAATGATATGATTTTTCTACTTAAAAAGGGGAAAATGATTGACCTTTCCTGATAAGGAAAGTCACATTAACCTTTTAAGATAACAAAAAAAATAAAAGGTGGAAAACAATTAAAATATCCCATTTCAAGCTATCGGTAAGAAATAGAATGTCAGATATAACAACTATGCATAGAAACTTATTTGGGACAGAGGCATGGTTCTCAGTCCCTTCCATGTCAAATTCCATGTGTTTATTACTATCTTAACTGCTCAAAGAGAAGAGAACAAAGGACTAGGATCTTGAAAAGTACCTACTAATTCATGTAAAAGCTTCCTAAATTTAAATTCCTAAATTTAAAAGCTTTCTGTTTAAGAGAACAGCAGTGCCTCTGTTAGACACTCTAGGGTAGCAAATAAGAAGCACAGTGAAGGAAATGGATTACCTCTTTTAGGTAACTGGCAAGTGAGATCCCATAGACCATCCCAAATTACAAGCCATTACCAACATTATTGTTCACTCTTCACAACTTTACAATAAGGTGCTGTTCTGAAGACATCACATACTTGTGTCATGGAATGTGAAGTTATTAAGCTGAAAATGACCTGAAACATTCATTCCTGTTGATAAATAGTAGTGTTCACAATGCTGGAAGATGGTATGCACAGAAGCAGAGTAGATTGTAACTATCAGTCTTATCCAGCTGTGAAGTCTCTGCGCTGATCAGACTGGCAAAATGTGCCCACTCACTGGTGAACAAGTGGGTCCAACATCATGGGAGTAACTACCACTTTCTGATTGGATATAAGATTGTTCCGAAAGACACAACCCTAACCTGGTATTATAGTTAAGTCAAGAGTCTATAGCCAGATAGGACATAAGTTCTGAGAAAGAACTTAAATACTATTATTCAGCTAAATGGACATAGTAATAAATTGACTCCTAATGAGTTATCTTTATACACATATGCTAATTTATCTCAAAACTCGTCTGAGAAGCTTCCATTTCAAAGATGGTGAATAACACAGTGACATACAACTAGCCAGCATGTAGTTAGTAAGAGACTAAGATGCTAATTTTAAAAGAGATATCTATATCACATCTATCTTTCCCAAGGCTTAAGGGTAATTGGGGAAGAGGAGGCAAAAAGATGAAGAGAGGGCTAGCAAGGTCACTGCAAGAAGAAAGACTCTTCTGGACACAGCATGGCAGTCACCCATATGAACTCACAGTATGCACAGGTCCACTGTCCAGACCATATATGCACAAGGCTATGTAAGCCAGACCATGCATCTCAAAAACAAGACAGCTGGGAACAAAGTGCCACCCAATCCAGGCTGAGGAAATGTTGGCAATTGATATATGCTGGGGTCAGGGAGGAAAGAGTCAGTTTTCTTTAAGAGCATTGCCCCTGAGTAACTTTACTACATTCCAGGGGAAGGCCACATATTCAAAAATATATAGGCACAGGTTGGACTTGAAAGGTGGACAAACACAAATAGAAATAAAAAGGTGGATAAGTAGGAAAGGTAGGTGAGTCTAGGAGGAGTTTAGAGAGGTGAATATGTTCAAAGCATATTGTTTGAAATTTTCAACGAACTAATAAATATCTTATATAATTAATTTTTGCTTTCGGAATTGTATTATACTTTGTGTGTGAGTGTGGGTTGTGTTCATGTATTATACAAGGACTTCACTCACTCTTAATTTTATTTTATTATTTAATTCCCCCTTTCTCTTCCTCTGTCTCTGTCTCTGTCTCTCTCTCTCTTTCTCCTTGTATGAGGAAGTTAGGCTGTGCTAGCATACTTGTGTGCATGCACATATACATGGATGCAGTTCAGGTATCTTTCTCTGTTGATCCCTGACTTCTTATTCTCTTGAGACACAGAATCAGTTGGACCTGAATCTCATTATTTTTGTAGACCTTCTGGCCAGCTAACTCTCAGCTTCTACATTCTCCACATCCAGTGCCTGATTACCAGAAGGTGGAGTTAAGCTCAGCCTTTATGTATGTTCCGGGGATTCTTATCCTGGTCTTAACGATTGCATAGCAGGTATTCTAACTCAGTGAACCATCTCCACGGTCATCATCTCCTTTTAAATGTGAACTGCAATCCTTGGTTATGAGGTTTGCAGATGACAGCAGGGCTCGGCTGGACCCACGTCTATAATCTAGACTCCTTGCATTAAGCTATGAGAAAAACTAGAAATACAAGTTTTTCTATTTAGGATTTTCAAAGCTGATAATAGTTTACATTATGAATAAAGTGCTTATCTGCTATGTCTATATGCACATAAAATTTGAAAATAAAATAATTGTATATTTACATTATATGTAAAATAGTACAAAATTGCTAATACATTTAAATTTCCCCTTCACTTTTCTTCATTGGGCATTTTTTAATTGATAATTTATATTTTTTCCTTCTTTTACAGAATATTGAGCTACATAAAATATTGAGTATATAAATGTATTAATTCTTTTCACTATTATATTTCCAATTTATTTTGTTTTTAATGTAATCTGTTTAGTTTTTTCCTTTGTGATTCCTAAGATAGAATGTATTTTTAAAAAGATTTATTTATTATGTATGCAGCATTCTTCCTGCATGTTTGCCTGCAAGCCAGAAGAGGGCACCAGATGGTTGTGAGCCACTATGTGGTTGCTGGGACTTGAACTCAGGACCTCTGGAATAGCAGACAGTGCTCTGAACCTCAGAGCCACCTCTCCAGCCTGATACAATGTATTCTTAAAAACCATGCTCTTACCAGATTAGAGGTGGCATACAACTGTACTGAAGCAGTCAGAAAGAGACTGAGGTAGGAGCAGCAAGAGTTCCATGCTAGCCTATTGATAAAGTGAATCTCATCTTGAAAGAAAAGAGATGGGGGAGGAACTAAGAAGAGGAAAAAGAGAGAGTGATAGGCCATAAAAGGGAAGGAGAGTAAGGGGGGAGAGAAGAGGGAGAAACTCCTAGCAAAGACTGAATTAGCATTTGCTTCTTCATTTGAGTTTGTAACTACCTACATATGTTTGCTTTGCTAAAAATCTGGTTTCAGAATCTTGTACATGCTAAGAAAATGATGTATCTATCCCAGAATAATGTGTCTAAGTTATATTTTAGATGGCGATAATTTTAAGTTTAATGAAGTGTAGGTCTATTCTGTAGCTGGAGGCCATGCAGAAGTTTACAGTCTGTGCTTCCCCTATAGGTCATGTTGTTTTCTATGATGGTGCATGTTATCACTGAAGGCCTGAAGCCATGTTCATATACATACAACTGGCTGCCACTGGGGACCATATTAGTGTTCATTGTCTATGCTACCCTTGGGGGTCATATTGGTGTCCATAGTCTGTGCTGCGGAGGAGGGACATGAGGGTTTCCCTATCTCACGCTGTGGTGGAGGGCCATTGCACGTCCTTGATCTGTGTTGCTGGGAAAGAGACTATGTTGAGGCATGAAGCCCATGGTGCCAGAGGAAACCATGTTGATTTTCATGGTCTGTGTTAGCACTGAAGGCCATGTGGATGGATGTCCATAGGCTGGGCTGCTTTCAGGGACCATATTGGGTCCCAGGGTTTCAGACCCACATAACCCAAGATGTCATGCTGATGTTTGTGGCTTGTGATGTTATTTAAGGCTATGATGGTCTTTCTGGCCAGTGCTGCTGTAGAGGACCTTGTTAATGGCTGTAGTCTGTTCTGCCACAGGAGACCAGGCTGAGATCCATGGAACGTGCTGATGTCAGAAACCACTTGGAAGTCCGTGATCTGATCTGTGCTTCTGCTGACTATAAAGGGCAAATAAACTTCTTTTGCAGGGGTATCAATGACTACAGACTCACAGTTGAGAAAGAGAGATATAGAAGGCTTCCATGTCAATTTTTAGCCCCACTCCACCCCTAAAAGTAACAGTCTAGATAGGAAGTTTTCCAAGAGAACTCTTTAAAACATTGATAAGAATTACAAAAGGTGGAGGGAGAGAGGGACCCAGGAGGGAGAGAGTATGGGCAGGCAAAAAAAGGGGGGAAAGATTAGGTATGGGAAGGGTCAGAAGAGAAGTACAGAGGGTAAGGAAATAGAAAAAAAATATGTAAAAGTGGGGGATGAGGAACTGGGGTAGTCACGAGAAAGTCCCAGATGCCAGGGAAGCTAGAAACTCCCAGAACCCAACAGGGATGACTTTAGCTGAAATACACTACAAAGGGGAGATATAACCTGTAGTGATCACCTCCAGTAGATAGACACGACACCCAGTCAAGGGATGGGATTACCCAACCATCTCAAAATTTTTAACCCAGAAATGTTCCTGTCCAAAGGAAAGGCAGGGACAAAATATAGAACAGAGACTAAAGGAAAGGCCATCCAGAAACTGCCCCACCTAGGGATCCATCCCAGCTTCAGATACCAAATACCGACACTATTGCTGATGCTAAGAAGCCCTTGCTGACAGGAGCCTGGTATGGCTGTTCCCTGAGATGCTCTACCAGCACCTGACCAATACAGATGCGGATACTCACAGCGAACCGTTGGACTGAACCCGGGGACCCTAATGGAAGAGCAAGGAAGGACTGAAGCAGCTGAAGGGGATTGGAACCCCTTAGGAAGAACAGTATCAACTAACTGGATCACCCTGAACTTTCAGAGACTAAAACACCAACGAAAGAGTATACATGCAGGGATTCATGGCTCCAGAAACATATGTAGCAGAGGATGGCCTTATCTGGCATTAATCAGAGGGGAGGCCCTTGGTCCTGTGGAGGTTTGATGCCCCAGCCTAAGGGGATGCTAGAGCAGAGAGGAGGGAGAGTGTGGAAGATTACCCGCATAGAATTAAAGGGGAGGAGGAAGAGAGGGGATGGACTAGGGAGTTGTGGAGGGGTAACCAGAAATGGGGACATCATTTGAAATGGAAATGAATACAATGATTATTATTATTGTCATCATTATTTTTTATAGGAATGCTAAGGTAAAGCTCTCCACAATTGTTGGTTTCTGTCCAGGGTCAGGGTGGGGAAAGAATCAGGATGTTTTACTGGGGGCTGGGATTCACAAGGATAAAGGGGCAACTTTGAGATAACTGGGGAGTGAATGTGATCAGGATATACTATGTGAAATTCCCAAATATTACGTTCAGAAAAAAAAAAAAAAAACGAGGGATGGGTTACCTACTTCTAAGTTGTTGGCCAATGAGATTTTATTGATCTACTATCAGACATACAAGCTATTATCTTTCCTTTTTACCCTCCCCAAGTTGAGAGCAAGACCAAACTGCTGAAAAACCATATACTGGAATCATAGAACATATGGAAATCAAGCTGCTAGAGAGCTGGAAGCTTCATCCCTACTGGGCAGCATCTTGGTGCTGGAAGTTGTTATGCAAGTTACAGAAGGAGACTTAATCACCAGTCCACCCAGTGGTAAGCCCTGGGAACTACAACAGCAACCACAGTGCACTAGTGACATTAATGTTATAAAAATCACCAACAATTTCATTAGTTTAAAGCCTGCTCAAAAATATGAAGCCCATACACACATGACACAGTTAACAAAGCCAAGAAACTGTGGCTAGCCAGGTCATAAGCCAAAAGGGAAAATTACTACTTTTTTTTTTTTTTTTTTTTTTTTTTTTTTTTTGCTAAATTGGCATACCAATAGAAACGCTTTTTACAGTCTTACTGCTTTACCTATAGCTCAAAGCACTGCTCAACACTCATGCTTGTCTGAGAACCGCCCCCCCTTTTTAGCATTTTTAAAAAAAAATTCCAATTTTTTATTAGGTATTTTCTTCATTTACATTTCTTTTTTTTGAGTTTCATTAGTATTCTTTATCTTTAATTTAAAAAAATTTTTGTTTATTCACTTTACATCTTTTTTAAAAAATATTTTTATTAGGTATTTTCCTCATTTACATTTCCAATGCTATCCCAAAAGTCCCCCATACCCTCCCCCCAACTCCCCTACCAACCCACTCCCACTTTTTGGCCCTGGCGTTCCCCTGTACTGGGGCATATAAAGTTTGCAAGTCCAATGGGCCTCTCTTTCCAGTGATGGCCAACTAGGCCATCTTTTGATACATATGCAGCTAGAGTCAAGAGCTCAGGGGTACTGGTTAGTTCATATTGTTGTTCCACCTATAGGGTTGCAGATCCCTTTTTCAAATGCTATCCCAAAAGTCCCCTATATCCTCCCCCAACCCTATGCCCCTACTTAACCACTCCCACTTCTTGGCCCTGGTTTTATCCTGTACTGGGGCATATAAAGTTTGCAAAACCAAGGGGCCTCTCTTCCCAATGATGACCAACTAGGCCATCTTCTGCTGCATATGCAGCTAGAGACATGAGCTCTGGGGGTACTGGTTGCTTCATATTGTTCCACCTATAGGGTTGCAGACCCCTTCAGCTCCTTGGGTACTTTCTCTAGCTCCTCTATTGGGGGCCCTGTGTTCCATCCAATAGCTGACTGTGAGCATCCACTTCTGTGTTTTCCAGGCACTGGCATAGCCTCATAAGAGACAGCTATATCAGGGTCCTTTCAGCAAAATCTTGCTGGTGTATGCAATGGTGTCAGCGTTTGGTGGCTGATTATGGGATGGATTCCTGGGTGGGACAATCTCTGGATGGTCCATCCTTTCCTCTCAGCTCCAAACTTTGTCTCTGTAACTCCTTCCATGAGTATTTTGTTCCCAGTTCTAAGAAGGGGTGAAGTATCCATACTCTGGTCTTCCTTCTTCTTGAGAGAAATCTCTTCTTATACTATATGACAATTAACATAGAGACTCATAACTAGTTAATATGCAACAAATAACAGGCTTCAGAATGCACAACTTCAAAGAGTAAGTCTATATGATAATCCACCCTGTCAAGGCTCAGGAATCTGTATGGATAAGAGGTAAAAAGATAGCAAAAACTATAGATGGTAGACAACTTCATAACAACTTAATTTTGCATATACAGTATGACAGTGTACCTATAGCATACAGTGATTATGAAAGCATGAAAGCATGTATATATATATACATATACATACATACACACATACATACATATGTTCATGCTTAAGATTGACAAAATTACCAGCACAGAAAAGAGGGAGTAGATGTAAAGTCACATTGCTAGTTAAGTAACTATGGGGATTTGAATGCTGCTGGTAGAAGGTAATTCAGCTTTCTTCAATGATGTGTATATGGGTCAGACTTCAGGGCAGACTACATGCCCAGCAGGAGTCAGCCAATACAAATTGGACATGATGGATTTGAGGATGTCAGAAAGAACATGAGTCTGGGTGCCTAGGAGGTTAGGACCAGGAATAAATATGGCCAGTACACATTATACAAAAACCTGAATTTATAAGAACACCATTAACAAAGAATTTTACACATGACATCTTTGAAAATTTTTACTCATTTTATACAAATAACAAAATTACTAGATATTTAAAATGAAACTATCCATTGCTCTCAAAAATGCTTTTCTTTTCTTTCTTTTTTAATGTAGTTTATGTTAGTTTTTTTGTTGTTGTTGTTATTAAAAGTCTATACTACATATGCGTCCTTAGGTAAAGTGTCACTCTTAACTCCATTTTTTCCTCAGAGGATGAAAAAGAAGACCACTTAGCTTCAGTTTTGACTGCTCTGTTCTCGACTCTCCCATATAAACTGTATGCCATTTCTGCGTGACTTCCCTCTGTGCTGATCTGATCCTGTAGCTCTCCATCACCCTCCAAGCCTGGCGTGACGCCTCGTGAACTCTGCTCAGCTGCACTGCCTTCTATTCTTTGGCCCAGCAGTACATGGGTTCTCTAAATGCATGTAAAACTGATACCCACGTTTCCTGACATTTCCTCATTGGCCATCTACTGTCACAAGATGTATAGGGTTTAGCACAAAGCCCCAAAGCCAACAATGTGTGCCTGACTGTCCAAAAGCCCAATTCTGTTGCTAGACATTGTCACTCCAGCCATCCTTAAACACACTCTCATTATTTGTTTGTGACTCTGACCTTCTACATCAGAATACACATCCTACCTGGGTCCTTCTCTTACCATTTAGACTGTCGTTTCCCCTGGCAAGTTAGTCTTTCATGTGTACAAGGTCTAGTATGTTCTAGATTCTGGCTCTGTGTTCTTTTGTTCTCTCTTCTACAGACACCTAATCAACCTGCTCTGTCACCAAGATCTTGGTTGCAATGGCTCTCCTTTCTATTCATAAAGATTGAAAGTAAAGAGTTTTTACTATTTTGAAAAAAGAAAAAGAATACAGAGCTAAAGCTATTTAAAATTTAAATTATTACCTATTTTTTGTGTGTGTGTGTGTGTGTGCATACCCATGTACTTGCATGTGCATGTTTCTGTGTTCAGGTGCACACTCACACACATGTGCTCAAATCATGTCCCACATGTGGAGGTCAGAGGATGATTTCCAGAGAGTTGGTTTTCTCCTTCCACTAACAGACTCCAGGCCCTGAACTCTGGACAGCAGTCTTGGTGAGAAATGCTTTCATCATCTAAGCCCCATAGTCAGCTGGTCTTTTTGTTTTGTGTTGTTTTTGTTTTTGGATACAGAACATGAAAAATTGTATTAGCACTAACTTCTACAGAATGGATGAAGTTCACGTCAACTTGGTACTCTGTTTTTGATGGTTCATACCTATTACATCTCATGCAGAGTGCCCTCTTTTCTGCTTCCATGCCATCTGTATTTTGTTAGCCTATTATGGCCCCTTCCATTCTCCTTTAAAACCTCTTTTTCCATATCATGGGCACTTTCTAATTTTACATATATACTTCCACCCTACGTGTTTGTAAAAATTAAAATCCACATATGACTGTGCTATTTATATTATTGAGTTTAAGTTTCTTTATTTAATAAAGATGTATATATAGGGGGTTTCCATTTGGCAGCTTGTCAAACGATGAAGCAATAAACATCAATTTGCATAAAATTATCTATTGTACAATTTAAGAGAACTGAGCATCCTAGAAACTCACCATGATATACTGCATATATTTTCTTTATATCCCAATTAATAGACACATTGATTACATTAAATTACCTACATGTTAAGCATCAATTGGCTCTTTCAACAAAATGCATTCTGTATGTCTCTCTTCCATTGTATTATAATGCTCCAGTCATGTAGTATGAATTGGATTGAGCCTCCAGTGAACTGCTCAGGTGGGCACTGATTCCTTTAAACCAGGAAACATGTCTCATCCTGAAAATCCTGTAATTACTTCAAGAATAAACTAGCTAGGCTCCAAGCCCACTCAGAACATCATTCACCTGACACCAAACCAAAGGTAGGCAGGTAAACAGGCTGGTTTAAACTGGTTGTCATGCTGAGGTTAGGAAACATATCCCATCTTCTCTTCTGGAATGGTTATATGAGAATAGAGGGTCTGAACTCTTTATAAGATTGGAATCTGAATCGATAGAGGGATCACTGTTTAGAGAAAAAGGATGTACAATCTTGGAAATGTGGGCCATTGGAAGAAATTTAGTGTTTATGTGGCATCAGAAACTCATTATTATCAAAAGATAATTCAGGTATTTAAATCACTTCATCAGTTGACCAAAACATCCCTCAAGACTTTGCATCAAAGATAAATTCACTGTGGATCCCAAAACATCAGTCAATGCTGTCCAGTGAAACCTGTATGTCAGGTGGTGCTGCATGTCACGTTTACCGACAAAAGCAAGGTGGGAAGGAAGGCTGTCTTTGCCGATGCTTTGATTCCTTCTTGTTTATGCTCAGTTGCACCTGCCTCTCTAGAGCTCATGAGTTTCTGGTCCCACAAGTTGCTTGTGGTTTCTGGATACTTTTGTCTGGCATTCTCCCAAGATCTCAGTCTGGTTTAGTGAACTTTGGCTTCCCAAGTGGCTCTCAACACTGGATTTGTTCTTCTGTTTTAGCACAAATTCTACTCTCCATTGTATCTACTGAAAACCTCTGCTTCAGATTCTATCTGGCAGAACCTAACTATCTGAATATCCCTGCTCCTTCTTGGGCATTCTATGAATCAAGCACAATGAAACAATTATGAAGTTCTGGCGCTGTATCAGGCACTTTGATAAGGATCTGTACAAGATGCAGTCCCTTGACACAGTAGGAAATAAATGATAATAATTAATGCAATTAAAATAATCTACTTTAAATCATCAGTAATACATGTTATGTCATAATGCTTTTACTATAAAGACCTACTATGTTTTTCATGGCTTATGGTTTAGTACAAATGAGAATGAATGATGATAATGTGAATCTTACTTTGATCTCTTGTATTTCAAAATCATCAAGTTCATATATACTCCTGAGGGCCAACAATTCTCTCAGTTTATAACAGGTCAGATTATTCTTAAATCATTTATTAGCCATCTCTAGAAAGTCTTAAACTTGGCTTGTATATTAATTTTTATAAGGTCATCCAGAAACCGCCCTACCTAGGGATTCATCTCATCTGCAGACATCAAACCCAGAAACTACTGCTGATGCCAAGAAGTGCTTGCTGACAGGAGCTTTGTATAAGAGCTCCCTGAGAGGCTCTGCCAGAGACTAACCAATACAGCTGTAGATGCTCCCTGTCAACCATCGGGCTGAGCACTCAGACCCCAATATAAGAGTTGGGGGAGGGATGAAGGAGCTGAATTAGATCGCAACTCCATAGGAAGAACAACAATATCAGCCAACTAGACCCCAAAGCGCCCAAAGAATAAACCACCAACCAAAGATTACACATAGGCAGACCCAATGCTCCATCTGTTTATATAGCAGAGGATTGCCTTATCTGGCATCAATGGGAGGAGAGGCACTTGGTCTTGTGGAGGCTCAATGCCCCACCATAGGGGAATGCCATGGTGGGGAGGTATGAGTGGGTGGTTGGGTGAGGGAGCGGGGAGGTGGGAGTGGATAAGGGGTATGTGGAGGGAAAACCATGAAGGGGGACAACATTTGAAATGTAAATAAACAAAATTACCAAATAAATAAATAAATAAATAAAGGAATGTCTTGTTAGTTTTAGACAGTTCTGTCATTACTTTTAGTTCTCAAAACACGTATCAGCCCAATCCCATGGCATGAGCAGACAACACATCAGGATCTGTAGATGTAGGATGTGCAATAATGTGTGGCAACATCTCTCTGAGTTTACCTAAACATGAGTCAGATATTTACTAAATCTCAATAGAAATTTCAACAGCAAAACTCTACTTGGTGAGCCCTACCTGATAATGGACTTAATAAAGACCAATCTTACACAACCTATAATTTTCTGTCTCCTTTTTCCAGTGTGCTATGTTGTACTACTTAAGCTAATAGTTCTATATGACTCTGCTCTATTTTTAAAATTCTCATTTTTCACATATCGCTTATGTTGCAGACATTCGAAAATATTTATACCACAGCAATCCCGTTTAATTTTCATGATTCTTTCTTTAAATTCCTTATGCACTTTTTCACCCTAAATTTACATGATGGTCATGTCTTTGTCTTATTCAATGACTATGGCTCACTTTAAAGTTTCTTAAAGTTAACTTCACATTGTGATATAGACTGATTAATAACATTCAGACATTTTTAAATTTGAAAATAGATTCTTCTCTCATTCATTCCATCCCCACCACAGTTTTTCCTTCCTCCATTCCTCCTAAGTCTCCTGACCCTGACTCTCCACCCACAAATCCTATGCCCTCTTTATTTCTTCTTCAGAAAAAAAAAAAAACCAAAACAAAACAAAATGAAAACAAACAAAAAAAGTCTACAAAAGAAGAAAGCCAGAATGGACAAAACAAGACACAAGAAAACAAGGTGAAATGGCCAAGGCAACCCATTAGGAGGAAAGAGACTCATCTTAAAAAAAATGTTTTGAGGTTAGAGGGATGGTTAAGCCCTTAGCAATACTAGTCACTCTTCTAGAGGACCCAGGTTCATTTGTTAGCACCCATGGCAGCTCACAACAATCTCTAACATCATTTCCATCAGGTTGTACTTGATTTTCTGGACTCTGTTGGCACTGAACCCACATGGTAACCAGAGACACATGCAGGCAGAACACTATACACATGAAATAAAAATAAAAGTGAAAAATAAAATCCCTTCTTTGTATGTCTGTGTGTATTGGTGTGCTATAATTTTTTAATTGATTTTTGAGAACCATACCTCTATTCCACCAAAATACACTAAAATAAAATCTTTTAGAAAACTGTAAAATTCACTCTATGTCATAAAGGAATATGTTCACTGTATCACAGAAAAAGTTTATATTAGTTGAGAAGAATGCAGCAACTTTGCTGCACAAATTAACTACTCACCATAACATTCTATTATTATTCCATGCTAAATTTCATCTCTAATATGCCTAAACTGTCAGTGTCCTAAACTTCAATTTTATATTTCTATTTTCCTGAAACTGTACAGTAGAAATCATCTTTAAACATTTTAGGAAAACAGGTCTAACACAATCACTGACAATTTACATTAATTCATTTGAAAAGGATAGTGCTTTTTAACATGTTGAGTTTATAAATTCTTACTGTAACCTTTACACTATAAAAATCTCAATATCTAAATATTCATTAAGCAGAATGGAAAGTAGAAATAAAGCAACTGATTGTCTATGCATAACATCCAAGAAATTTCATGTAGATCTCTTTCTTAACAAAAGTCATGGTGATTCTAACTTAGTGAAGTGTTCAAGGCTATAAATTGTGGCATTCTACCATCAGAACTCCTACTAGCAAAAGAGTCATGTTTTCTAAACAACAAGAACAATGTAATGGAAAAACTCAAACCTAATGCCAAGGAGACAACAGAGTTATTCAATTTACCTCCCTGAAGCTTCACAGTTCAGTAACCATTCTTCCTAAGAAGTCTTGCAATGCTAAACTGCAAAACCATTAACCAAGAGGCAGAGATGCCTTCCTTGTTAGGCGAAGTGGTGAATTCTCAGATGGCACAAAACACTGTAGACTATTTCATCAGAAGTACGATTGAGCTGGAATATGCAGTGCTGCCTAGCTTCCTGTGATGCTCAGTCAGTAATTGAGCACTGGGACTTGGTGATACCCATGAAACCCAGTCAAAGAATAAGAAGGAGAGCGTCTTCCCTCCCTCAAGGAAACACTCTTTGCTGCTCAAGATGACTAAAGATGACTGAAGACATTTGAATAACTGTGTGGTCAACATTAAATCTTTTTTATCAATCCTTGATATAATTTCTATTTTATATCAATTCCATTCATCTTGTACCTCTCCCAGCCAAGTTAAATATTTAAAATATGAGTATAAAATATTGGAAGCAACATGACTGAGATCGTAACATTAAACTAAAAGAATTACGTTGCAATATAATGTTGAAAGAAGCAGAACCACGGAGACAAACCTTCCTGAATTTTAAAAAACATTTTCCAGTCGTCCTATAATCTAACCAGCAATTGAATCTAATACATTTTCAAAAGCAAATTGCCAAATGAATGGGTTTAATTTTATAATAGCTTCCAATTTTTTATTCTTAATATCCCTATAAATTCTACAAATCCTGTATTCATCAAATCTGTTATTCCCATTAAAAATAAACAGCACACTGACTGAGTTTGCTAACATATTTTGGATATTCAGACTTTACTCTAAATCTTGTTCAATATTCAATAAGCAATCCATTTATATTGCCTAAACCCTTTTGAACAATGCAAATAAACAAAATAATCCTCAAGCAAAAGATAAGTCTACACTGCAAAAATATTCATCAACATTGGTTATCTATAGTCTCATCGATATTCTTAATAACTTAGAATTTATAGTAAACTTGAACAATATAACAACTGCTGACAATGATGGAGACATATCTCTGACTATGTGGAAGACAATTTCTACAAAATAGAAAAGAGGTTTTAACTAAATGTTTAAGCTCTTTGGAAGCTTTGAAGGTCAACACATTTTGCATGAAATAACTTTTTTATGTGAGTGTTTTCAAATTTATGTATATATGGAATTTCTTTTATAGTTATAAAAAGAATGAGTAAATAAAGCATTTAATAATCAAAAGATTAAAGAAAAGGTCAATATTTGAGTGTAGCTTATTTATGCTTTCATAGTTGTATTTTTATAGCATTTAATTTCCAAAGTTTAATTCCCTATCAAACTAAATATTTCTGTGATGTGCAATGCAGACAGGAAAAAGTGTTTTTCTAAATAATTTTCCCAATGAGGTTAAGTTACTCAGCGTTAAGCTCATTCCTGCTCAAATGTAAGAACCAGAGAGATTTTGGAAGGAGGGTAATATGATTATGCACAGTAAATACCTTTATGCTATTTTTCTAGTCTGTACTTTGTATACACCTTAAGATTTTCATAAGTAGATAACTTGCCAAGGCCCAATATTGAAATCTTTAAATGTATTGAATAATTATAATATGAAAACACTATATCTACTCCAGGAGTTTTTAATGCCCAAGCACTTTTAGACACTAGTAAATATTGATTTTTCTTTTTGCCCCAGAACCTTATCAGCTTCTTTCTTTAATCATGTCTTGCCCAACCCAGCACCAATCTTCAAAGGGGAATCCAGAACCACTAAAAGAAAAATAGGCTAGTGGTCAAGTAGCCTGGGCTGGCATTTGTGTGCTCTTAGTGTCTGTATAAGGTCTACCCAGGATCTTCTAGCTTTTGTAGTCTGTGGTGAGAAATCTGGTATACTTGTGATAGATCTGCCTTTATATGTTACTTGACCTTTTCCCCTTACTGCTTTTAATATTCTTTCTTTGTTTTGTGCATTTTGTGTTTTGACTATTATATGACAGGAGGAATTTCTTTTCTTGTCCCTTCTATTTGGAGTTCTATAGGGATGTTGCATGTTTATGGGCATTTCTTTCATTTGGGTAAGGAAGTTTTATGTATATATAATTTTGTTGAAGATACTTAGATGGCCCTTTAATTTGGGAATCTTAATAAATGTCTATACTTATTATCCTTAGGTTTGGTCTTCTTATGCCCTTGATTTCCTGGATGTTTTGAGTTAGGAGCATTTTGCATTTTTTTTGAGTTGTGTCAATCTTTTCTGTCTTCTGCATCTGAAATTCTCTCTTCTATCTCTTGTATTCTGTTGTTAATGCTTGCATCCATGACTCCTGATTTATTTCCTAGGTTTTCTAGCATCAGGGTTGTCTCCCTTTGTGATGTCTTTATTGTTCTATTTTCATTCTTAGATACTGGATGGTTTTGTTTCATTCCTTTCCTTGTTTGTGTTTTCCTGTATTTCTTTAAGGGAGTTTTTTTTTTATGTCCTTCTTAAAACCCTTTGTCATGATGATGAGATGTGGTTTTAAAGCAGAGTCTTGCTTTCCTAGTGTGTTGGGGTATCCAGGGCTCCCTGTGGTGGAAGAATTTGGTTTCTGATGGTTCGGAGTAGCCTTGGTTTCTCTTGCTTATGTTCTTGCCCTTGCCCCTTGTCATCAGGTCATCTCTGATGTTCACTGGTCTTGCTGTCTCTGACTGTGGCTTGTCCCTCCTGAAAGCCTGTGTGTAAGTACTCTTGGAAGACCAGTACTCTCTGGGGAGAATTTAGGTATGGAGAACTGTGGCACAGGGTCAGCTCTGAGGTGCAGATGGAAACTGGTAGGATCCTATTCCCAGTTGTTCCTTGGTTGTGTCCCTCTTGAGCCAGGAATTTGAGGAGAAGTGGTGGTCTTACCTGTGCTCACAGGTATTTCACACTCCTGGGAGACCAGATTTCTCCTGGTGGTATTTAAGTATGGAGCATCATGACACAGGATCAGCTCCCCTGATGCTGTTTATACACGGTATTTTTCTTCCACTATATGTTAGTCAAAGCTGTGCCCTATTTATTGGTAGAAATGTCAGTAGAATAGTCCACAAATGAAACCTGGGAATTCAGTCAAGAAAACAAAAGGCCAAAATAGCCTGATTTCACCCCCTTGAATCTTGTACCCAACCTAAGGGGTTCCTCACTGATAAAGGACCATAGGAGAAGCACAGGCCAATGTAGAGGAGAACCAGTAGCAGAAGCTGGCATCAGTATAAAAGCTAGGAGCTGAGACTCAGGGCTTCTGGGGTTTGAGATCTACACAGATCAGCAGAGAAAAAAGATGTGAAATAGATATTGACCTTCCTCACTGAGACCTACCAGCACACAAGTGTTTTACACTGTAACAGAAACCCTGCTAGTTAGGAGCTACTATATGGTAACTAGATGACATTATTTCCCCACTGAGCTATAAAATGAGCATCTCTTATAGATCCTGTATTAGCCAAGTGTCCACACCACAGTAAGTGGTTATATTTGAAGTGAAGTAGCTTAGTTTCGGTATCTAGGCTCTCAGCAGCATGTTCTTGTGGAAAAGTGGAGGAGAGAAATCAGAGAGATATTTCTGTGTGGAAATACGTATATTTTCAAAGGGAAGGCCAACCTAGTCTCTTTGACAAGAAGTCTTGTATACCTGATTTCTGTCCCTATTAAATTATAAGCTTCCTAGTAGCAGAAACATTGATTATTTATAGGTTTCTTTTTGGTCATTTTGTATGTTGTACATACATAATAATTATTAAACTGTCTTGTTAATTTTTAAAGGGATATAAACAATGAGTCAAATATAGATTAAATTTGTTTTAACTAATTAAAATAATTTTCATGACTTTGTTTTATATTTTGTTTTAATATTTGTTATGATAGCATGCCTCATCTGTATGATCCATCTTAAACTAGAATTACTAAGTAAATGTGAAATACACTAATATAACTGTTTAGCTTTGCATCATAAAGATCTGGAAACTTAGTGGACACTTTCTGACAACACTAGAGACAATTATATTTCAGTCTGGTAATAAAATGATTGAATATTCTTTCAAGTGATATGATAGACAATCCTATATCACTAATTTATTTTACTCATCACAATCAAATACATCCCCAAATGTTCTTTCTTTGGCTTAAAATGATAACTTATAGCCAGGGATAACAGCGCAAACAGGGCCTGGGAGTACAATGCAGTAGGATCAAGCATTCATGACTATTCTGGGCCAATTAGCAAGAACTTTTCCTAAAAATAAATTGATAAATAACCAAAACAAACAGCTCTACTTATGTAACAAAATTACTCTTGGTCCCTAATATAAATTGATATACTAAGAATAAAAGAAATGAAAATAAAATTAATGCCATGTGAAGTAACAAAAATGAACGACCGTGTATTCAAAGTGTTTTGTTCCAGCTACAAAGGCAAAGGGCCTGAATTTGAACTTCTGCTTCACTATAGTGGTATTGCCATTGATCCAGTTAGAACACCCAGGTTCTCTTGTCTTACATGCTATGGCAAATCGCTAATGCTTAAGAACAAGCAGCACTTTGCGAGGCTCAGACATCACATTGATATGCTAATGATTCATAATGAGGCCACAAGACATCAATTATATAAACGAGGCTAGGAACAGAGCCAACACAGGTACTCTCTACTAATTTGTTCTGTGTTGGCCAAAAGCCAACTGCATGACAAGCCAATGCCCCTAAAGCCACTGGGGCAGGACTCCTATGTCAGAGAGGGATTGGACATTGCATCCTTGCTGCTCCATGTGATCTCTCTACATCTAAGGCTCCTTTAATGAACCATGCAAGAACACCTAATGAGAAGACATCTAAAGGGTCAGTATGCACACAAACTAGGGAGAATGCAAGGTAGTAAAAAAAAAAAAAGTGAAAAGTAAGGGAGAAAGTCAAGACTTACAGGGAACTTAACTGTACTGCTAAAGCACAAAACAATAACCATACAAAATGAAAGAGTTTTTTCCCTTGGTTCTTTAAATTTTGATCAAGGTTGATAATTAGCAGATTTAGTATAGCTG
The DNA here is from genome assembly GCF_000001635.26 of Mus musculus. Lineage (NCBI taxonomy): Eukaryota > Metazoa > Chordata > Mammalia > Rodentia > Muridae > Mus > Mus musculus. The sequence continues at coordinate 15,151,417 of NC_000072.6, read as the reverse complement.
AGCTAAAGCAGGGTATTATTTATTATTATCAGTCTATTTTAAGAAAAATATACTTCCAGCATTTAAATAAAATGCTAGAATGCTTTCCATTAGGACATTCTTTTGAGTTTATGATAGATATGAGCACACCAATATAATTCCTTGAGTACATTTGTATAAACTTAAATGTTGTTAAATGATAACTACCCAGAGAATTAAATCAGTCAGAAAGATTGTAATAGAAATGCATAACTGGTACAATCGTATTTCATATGGTGGATGATGCTATAGATATCAGTAGGTAAGGACTTAAAATGGGAAGAAAAGATTTTTGTATATGAGAGTGATAGAGGGAAATGCTTCTGTTGAGCTTATTTTTGATAAATGTTTCTCGTTGAACGTAGTTATTTTTCTTACAGTATATTCTGATTACCGTTATTTGTCTACCAATTCCTCTCAGCTCCTTTTACCTTCCTCACCTACCAAAATCCATCCCTTTCTCTCTTTTTCTCTCATTAGAATAGAAAACAGGCATTCAAAAAGTAAAAACATAAAAGCAAACAAAGAAGAATTGGGCAAAACAAACAAACAAACAAACAAACAAACAAAAAGAGCCAAAGCAAAAGCACATACATATGCTAACACTTAACACACACACACACACAGGCACACACAAAAAATGAAAACCATAAAAATAAAATTGGAAACCATAAAATATAAGCAAAAGATCTGCAAGGGGGAAAAAAAAGACAAAACATTGTGGAACTTAAACATTTTAAAATTCTGATTGAGTTCATTTCGTGTTGATCATCTACTGCTGAGCACTGCTATGGAGCATCTACTGTAGTAATCAATTGGAAATAGCTTCTCTGTTCAGAATGGAGGCTGTGTCCTTTTCTCCTCTTAGCTATGTTTTAGAGAAGCTTTGCCCTGCTGAGTTCCCCAGCACCAGTTACTGGAGGTGGCAAGCAGCAGGGAAGCATAGAGGAAGAAAAGTGGACAGAGAGAAATAACACTAAAGACACATTGAAAAACCACAAGGAAAGCTTCTCTTGTTGAAAGTTCTTAAAATCCATCTACAAACGTATATAGGGAAGGTTAAATGTAGCTACCCTAATACTGAGGCAACAATCCCTTTAGCAGACACCACAAGGTAACAAATACAACACTCAGTGACAGGCATGGTTTATCTCCTTTAAGGTTGTTAGGCATTGGGGTCTCATAGACATGCACATGTTACATGATATTGTCATTGCCCCTTGTTATCCTCAGAACTGGGCAGTAAGACCCTATTGCTGAAGACACCACATACTTGCATCATAGAACATGGAAAAATGATGCTTGTACTGACTGACCTGGAAGTGTCATCCCTACTGTCTAGTTTTCATAATGTTGAATATGCTATGCACACTACTGCAGAAGAAAAGAATAATCACACTTACCCAGCTATGAATATTCATATACCAAGCTGCAAAATCGACTGGCCTACTAATAATGCAAGAATGGCAGAATTTATAGGAATGATCAAGGACTTTGTTTTGTATCTAAGGCCCGCTCCTCAAGTCAAAATCTGAAACTCACACCTTGAATCACTCACTGCCAGGGGTAAGAACCTGGTACTAGTCGGGACCTAAGCCCGAAAGGAGAGCCTAGTAACGTTATTTTTCTAAAGAGACATGGTTTTGAATTGACTCCCAATAACTGATCATCGTACCCATCGATTATGTATTTCTCAAAACATCATCTGGGACATTTCTATTTGTAGTATAGTTTGAAAACGTAAAGATCCACAATGTGTCACTTTTCAGAGAATGAGAGACTGCAGAATACTCAGCCCTGGATGCAATATTAAATCATATCCTCTCTTATTAAGGCTCAGGTATCTTTGCTGAAAAGGGACTGGAAAGATAATAAGGTCCAGGTGTTGTTGGTGGCTGCTGGGGATACAACAGAACAGTCAAATATATTATTGTAGCAGTTGAACAGTGTTTACAGACCTACACAAGGTCAAGGCAATCAAAATCCCAGCATAAAAAGGGTAGATGGTATGAAGTCTTACTACTAAATGAAGAGCTACTGGCAACTGCTGAGACAGGGGGGGGGGAGGGGGAGAGGGAGGGGGAGAGGAGGGGGAGGGGGAGGGGAGGGGGAGGGGGAGAGGGAGAGAGAGACGGGGAGGGAGTCTTCAAGGGTGTGACCTTTTGTAGTTATCCATGAGTGAGTGGATGGATGCTCACACAACTGAGAGTACATGGACAGCATAAAATGGACTTGCTTCTGTTTGTTCACTTTTCTTCCAAAAATGGGGAACAGAGTTAGGTAGGTGAGAGTGGGGTATCAATCTGAGAGGAACTTGGAGTGAGTTCAGTATGGTAAAAATGCATTGTATGAAATTCTCAAAGAACAAATGAAAATAACTTAAAATATTACTTCTTTTTGGTTGTTTTCTATAGAAAATGATATACAAAGCATTGAGATATTTTTCTAGGACCTTCAAATCCATTTTTTTCTTTCTCTCTTTTCTTTTTTGGTAGTATCTAATCAACCAGCTTACTCTAAGCAATAGTAATATCCCAACTGCTTGAAGACATGTTTTAAGCACTTACAATTGGAAATCCTGCTTTAGTTGGGTATGGCAGGATTTTTGATATGTGGATTATCTGTGTGTAGACAGGACCATTAATCTCACAATTTACTGCTTGCTGCTGTAAAGATAGTTGCAAATTGCCACCTACTCATCTTATTGTGAGGTGGAGTATAATACTTTTTTAAAAATTAAATTTATTTATTTATACACTTTACAACCCAATAGCAGCCCTTCCTGGCTTCCCGGTAGCCCCTCACATAAGTCCTTCCCCATTCCCCTTAGAAGGAGAAACCACCTCTGAGTGTCAAACCCCTGCCCATCACCCTAACCCTGGCCCCACACATTAAGTTGCTGCAAGACTCTCCAGATCCTCTCCCACTGAGGAGGCCGTCCTCTTATCCAAGGACTGTTTACCTACTTGTTAGACAAAATAATGAGGCAGAAGTAAAAGTTGGAGACCTTAAACGTTTTCCAGCTTCTTCCCAGGAACTGGGTTAAAACATATGCTCCCAAGTTTTGAGGACATCGAAGAAGCCCACAGAATACCTAAGGACCACAGTTAGGTGTCACTAAGCTTCCATATTCAGAGCAACCCTGCTCATTTCAAGAGCAGGTCTAAATGATGCAATCCTCCAATTTCAGTTTCCAAGGTCCTTTACCTTCAGACTATCCCTTGATGCCTTACTGGGAAGACAGATGCTTTTCAACCCTGAACTCTGAAATCATAAATTTATAAAGAAAATAAGTGTTTTTATTGTTTTAAGCTATTACATTTTGAAGTGGTTGGTCCTACAGAAATAGGTTTACTATTGACATGTTAGTGTAGAGGCTCCAGTGTCACAGAGTTCTGGTCATTGGTAAATTTCCTTGGCAATAGGACCATGCAGGTACCATTAGTGGAGAGCATTCATTAATGTTGATGCTGTGTGTGTCCTTGCATGTTTTAGCAAGCCTTCTCCATTTCCTGGAGACTCGAGATGGCTGTGAAGATGCTGATTTTTAGAACCACTGTTCTGCTTTCCTTCTCCAAGGGACCATTGTAATTTGAAGCCATTTGATCAAACACATGTATATGTATTGTCCAGCAGTTGAAATCAGATTTCTCAATTATTATCTAATATATTAAGAGAAACTTTATTTTTGTTTCCTTGTTTGAAACCAGTGTTCACCAATTCTGGTAGCCAGCTTGGTTGTGGGTGTTTTGTCTCTTAAGACTGTCTTCTTGCCAATCTGGCTTCCTGCCACCATCTTATTATTATTATTAATATTTATTATTATTATTATTATTATTACTATTATTATTATATGTACAAAGAATTGTACCCAGAACTTTGCACATGCTAAGCAAATGCTCTGTTAATGAGCTATATCCCCAGCCTTTATTCAGTAGACTTTAAAATACCGTCGTCAGTTAGTATTCTCACTGTTCTTAATAGAATATCCAATTTTGTTTTCAATTCTATATGCCATAGAGGACCAACCAATGTGTATAATTTAGCTCAATTAGGAATTTATACTGTAAACAAAATAGGTTTCATAAGTCACTTCAGACTGGTGAGGGTATCACTGCAACAAAAATAATAATTAAAAATTAAATAAAATAATTAGCATGCCTTTCAGCTTTTAAAATGAGACAGATGTTTCACTACGAGAAAAACTGGAGTAGTACTTGCCTTGGGCCCAAACAAATGTGTCTGTGTCACTAATTTCCATGTGGTACTTAATTTTTAAAGAAAACTATAAAATTATCAGTGTAAAAACCTAGATGAAAAATCCCATCTTTTCATGTAAAGGACTTACATGTTCCAGGCAACTATATTATAGTCCTTTTGTCTTCATGAGAACAAGGTGATACTCCATAATTTTAGGAAAGAAAAAAACTACATTAAGATCAAAGGAATTATATACTAAAGTGACTATCAATTAAATAGTAGGGTTTCCACATCAGTGAGCATCAAAGAATAGCAGACAGAATGATTTAGACTTCTGGCTGAGGAAAACGACTCTTTCTAGCATGGAAGCTTCATACACTGATGGATGTTCTTTGCAGGACTAGGTATAGTCTTAATCCCATTGCTTGGTTAAGCACATGACAGATCTATTGGTCCAACTGGAACATTTAGAAATTTACTTATACTTGAAGAGCCTGATAAAATCTTGGGAGCAAGGGTTTGGGTATTCTTGAGTGAGAATATACAGAAATTTTGGGATATTAGTGAGCCTTAGCCTGTATTCTGAGGATCGCATTTGGTTAGGCCCAAATGGCACACAATCCAAAACTTCAGAAGCATGCTTCTATATCCCATTATTTTTAGTCATATGTTTAGATGTTAAAGACACATAAACACACAGAATTTTTATCAATTAAGTAAGTAATATTCCTGAAACTCAAGAAGAGAGAAGACCAAAGTGTGGATACTTCAGTCCTTCTTAGAAGGGGGAACAAGATACACATGGAAGGAGTTAGAGAGACAAAGTGTGGAGAAGAGACTAAAGGAATGACCTCCATCCCATAGGCAACCATCAAAATCAAACATGATTGTTGATGCCAACAAAAGCTTGCTGACAGGAGCCTGATATAGCTGTTTCCTGAGAGGCTCTGCCAGTGCCTGACAAATACAGAAGTGGATGTTCACAGCCATCCATTGGACAGAGCACAGGGTACCCAATGAAGGAGCTAGAGAAAGTATCCAAGGAGTTGAAAGAGTATGTAGCCCCATAGGAGGAACAACAGTAATAACTAACCAGTATCTCCAGAGCTCCCTAGGACTAAACCACCAATCAAAGAAAACACATGGTTGGACTCATGGCTCTATCTGCATATGTAGCAGAGGATGGCCTAGTCGGTCATCAATGGGAGGAGAGGCCCTTGGTCCTGTGAAGGTTCTATGTCCCAGTATAGGGGAATGCCAGGACCCGGAAGAAGGAGTGGGTGGATTGCTGAGAAGAAGGATGACGGGAAAAGGGATGGGGGGGGGGGAGGGAGGTTGGAAGGGAAACTAGGAAAGGGGATAACATTTGAAATGCTAGCAAACATAGAAGTGGATGCTCACAGTCGGCTATTGGATGGATCACATGGCCCCCAATGAAGGAGCTAGAGAAAGTACCAAAGAAGCTAAAGGGATCTGCAACCCTATAGGTGGAACAACATTATGAACTAACCAGTACCCCGGAGCTCTTGACTCTAGCTGCATATGCATCAAAAGATGGCCTAGTCGGCCATCACTCGAAAGAGAGGCCCATTGGACACGCAAACTTTATATGCCCCAGTACAGGGGAACGCCAGGGCCATAAAAGGGGAGTGGGTGGGTAGGGGAGAGGGGGTGGGTGGCTATGGGGGACTTTTGGTATAGCATTGCAAATGTAAATGAGCGAAATACCTAATAAAAAATGGAAAAAAAAAGAAATGTAGAAAAAGAAAATATCTAATAAAAATTAAAAATAAATATTATCCACATTTAAAAATTAGTAATGCTCCAAGCACTGCCGCTCCCCATCCTGCCACACTGAGACCCTCCATCATTCCCCTCCCCTTCTCTGAGAGGGTAGGAGGCCCCCTGTGTATCCCCCCAACCCTGGCCCATCAGCTCCTTATCTGACTAGGCGAATGCTCTCTCACTGAGGTCAGACAAGGCAGCCCTACTGGGTAATAGATACCATGGTAAGACTTCAGCTTTAGAGAGAGCCTCTGCTGCAGTTGTTGCAGGGCACACATGGAGACTGAGATGCACACCTGCTGTACGTGTGCTGAGGCCTCATTCTGCCCCCGGAAACACATAGACTTTAAGTTAGCCTCTGCACAAATGAAGATACTCTATATGTTGGGAATAGGGAAAAAAAATCAAAATACTTAAGTGAATTTGTTTCTCTATTCTAATAAAGGACCTGGTCATTTGAATTTCTTAATATCCAATCTCAACAGAATGCTAATAATGTTTTAAAGGCAGTAGTATAATTCCCCCTGAATCAAATAAACCCTAATTTTCCTAAAAAAAATAATCTAATAGGAATGAGAGGTAATAATATGTATAACATATCTTATAAATGGCATCTGAGACAAAACAAAATTGCAATTATCTTCATTTCATGACGCAATAATTGTTGCCAGGAAAAGAAAATAAGGATGTGACAGCTTAAAAGTCTATCAGCTATGAATGTAGCACAACTGATGCTGAGAAATTTCAGAGGACTGATTCCAGTTACCTCTGTAAACAAACAGCAGTCTGTGTTTCTGTAGTTCGGGAAAAATGGGAGGGATTTTTCCCCCTTGTTTTGATCTGTTTAGAGCCAGTGGATATTACTGACAACCCCCCTCTCTTTTTCTTTCTCCCTCTCTTCCTCCCACCTTCCTTAATTCTCCTATCTCTCCACCTTTTCCCCTCAATATTTGTACCTGTGTATAATTCCAAATATTTGGTTTGTATGTGTGTGTGTGTGCATGTACACACACACACACACACACACACACACACACAGATTTAGTAGACAGAAGAGAAAAATACATATTTAAAAAGAAAATACATATATATTAGGTTTAAATTAACTATGCATTAACAATAAAACAAAGGCAAATGTGCCTTGGAGTCCATTAATTATGATCCATCATTTACTCTATGTTTAGAACACACTGGGGGAAGATAATATTTGTACCCATAGGTATTCTAATGAGATTAGGCATGAAGCTTTTGAAATCAACCACAAATGACTATTATCAAGCCTTATTAGTGCTTAGTGTCTTCCACCCCACACTCACTTAGTCACAAGCTATGGCTACAGACCAAATTCACACAGACTTCACCTTCAGGGGCAAAATAGACCCCTGCCCCACCCTCTGTGTTCAGGAGTTCAACTAGTTCCCAGGGCAGTTTTCACTGGCTTTCCAGCATGTAACTACTTTGCTCATTTAAACAGGTGAAAGTAATTCAATTTTTAAATGACTGCTTTGTCACTGGGCCTGCATTCTGACAGAAAAATTCATAAGACTGTAAAAACCCCAAAACCCATAAAATTGGGAATTTTGAGGAAAAAGAATTAGCAGCATGTACATAAATTTTCACAAAAAATCTGAGGAATTAAGTGTCTCTCTATAATTTGCCAAATATTGAGGTTTTCTTTTTTTATTTCTCTGTGTCTTTGTGTGTGCGTTAAAGTGTGGGACATACTAAGATCTTTCTAGAGAGACATTATGGAACTACATTAAAAATGAAATTGACATTATGGTTGTTATTAATTATACTGTGCTATAACTTATTTTAAAAATTAGATTAAAACAACTTGAAAGATCTCAGGAAAGGACCATTGTTGGACACTAGTGGACTGAAAATGGTCTTTTTACAGATCTAAAGAGATTAATCTTCTCTAAACACAGAAGTCATTTCAATATATAGAAATTATACAATGAAAACTGTGGAGCTTTAATTTCTGAAAAGCCCAGATAATTATATATTCCTTGGCTTTCAGCCTTTCTTACTGATTGTGGTCCCTGGGTTGTACCATTTATATTTTACATTTGGTATTGAAGTCAAAATCCTGAATTGGTTCAAAAAGGCCATTTTTACTTCAACAGAAATTCGCTGCGTATATTCTATAGTCTACATGTTCTAAAACTAAGATTTTCACATATACTAATTAATTACCCCCAACCCCAAATTGATTGGACCAGTATTAAATTTAACTCACCATTTTTAAACAGAATGGATGTATTATGCTAAGGCCACTTGCATAAAATACCTGAACTGACCAAATAAAATGCACATTGCAATTAGGCCAAAAGTTCAACTTGGTTTCTTAAATTGTAATTTCAAATATAAGAAATGCTATTTTGTATGAGGCTCCACAGAAAAAGAAAAAAAAATTAAAAGTGAATCCTAGCTATGTTCTTATTAATTACATGATACAGCATGATTAGATGTGAGTAATTAGTGTGTGCTGAAGTAAACTGAGTTTGAAAGCTTACTCAACATTATTAAGCGCCCTTTTTGAAAGTGGTGAATAGCATAATTTAATTTGTGCTGGTTAAGGCACACAGACTTCCAAATATCAAGACAATACTAAATTTACTCTTTTACCCAAATCATACTAATAAATGCAGAGAAGAGAAGCCTGAATGGCACTAGCCAAAGATTATGTGCTTGATTTAACATTTTTTCATGATTAATATTCAGCAAGGCTGATTTATTCTCATCAAAATCATCTCCACTCACGTGACTTTTGCCCGTCTCCTTTCTCAAAAACCAAATGCTCTAAAGGGCTATGAAAATGTAAGCCTACAATAATTATATCACAGGAGAATAAAACATAAAATGTTTGTCAAATACAATTATAAAAATCCCAACGAGTTTTTAACAGCGAGAAGGTACTTAATCTATGAAATAAAGTTGGATTTGCTATAAGTGAGATTAATGAGAAACTGTACATCTACAATGCAATTGAATACAAACAAGCATGTGTTGTCCATTAGGAAGGCATTTGCTCAGGGTTATTTTGCTATCCATGGTGATGAATTTGCACCAATCCATCTACACAGTCTCACCCAGATCTCCTTGTCACCAACTGCACACATTTGCCAGCCAGCTGCCTGGGGTGGGGGGTGGGGGTGTACGCTGTGCCACATAACAAAGAAAAACTTACTTGTTTCACAAGGAAAGCCAGGACCCTCCTTCATCTGCAATATGGCTAAGTGATGTGAGCTAACTGACCACTGATTAAAATGAATGCACACTGTGCCATGATGGAATTGCTTGCTTCAAGCCTTGCCTTACATGCTAATTGTTATGAGAAACAATTTTTTGTGAAATTAAACACTACCATTATGACAATAAAGCTGCTATAAAACTGAATGAGAAATAGATTTTCCAAATAAATCAAACAGTAAAGGCTAATTCATATATCTAAATAAAGTAAAACTCAGTTAAGCCTTAGTATCTATAATATGGCCATCTTCACAATAAAAAAAAATAAATGATTACACTCACAAAATGTCAAATTTAAATGGAAATTCCTCTTAAGGAGTCAGGCCTTATATTTCATGAACCCTTAAAATATTTTAAAGAAAGTGATACTATGTTACTTGCTTTACCAGCATAATTTTGATCCATTAACACTAGTTAAACTTCACTTCTGAAGTCTATGCACACAACATTCAAAGGTAAGGGGGTGAGAAAGAAGTCCAGTTTTGAAACAGAAGATATCAAGTTATCATAAGCATATTTAGTGTGTCACTTTGTAAAAGGCCAACTAAGATTAAGAGATATTATATATAATAAAACAAATATGTCCACAATCCACTTCATCATCCACCTCCTTGTTCTCCAGGACTGGATGGACATTGTTCAGTGAGTCTCTCCTTTGGTCCCACATCTATTTGGGTATTCTCCCAGTGTCCATCGATAATCACAATATAATCACAATCTACTGAACGGTGTGGTTAGAATCTGGTTTAGCAGCAAACATTTACTTCCTTAACATATGAGCATTCAATACTAAACTTTCAAATACCGTGAATGGGCTTATAGCATGGTTGTGTTTATAGTGTGATTGAAATTATTTGTTATATTGTCTTTTCTCCCCCAATTCTAAACCAACTACACATCTTACTTCTGACTTTCAGCAAGATAGTGCCCGCTTTGCCTAAGAGAGTAGCCTACCACATGAACATGGCATAGAAGACAAAATAGAACACTCCGTATTAAGTCCCACCTTATTTTGTTCTGTCTCCTTGATATATACTTGAATACGAATTATAGAAGGAATTCTTCTCATCTTTGTATCCCACAGAAATTTGATAGCCAGGTTTTCTAATTCTTCCATGTAAAATCTGTGAAAAATATATCAAAGAGCCTCTTTCCCACATCAGCCATAGATCTCGGTTCTAGTTGACATCTTTCCGCTAACAGGTTGTTGGAGATTGTTCCTCTCAGTAGTTATACCCATTAGAACTACACAGTGCTTTTCCATAGCCTGTTCATGCAAATAATTGCACAGGAGTTTTCCAAAGGCTTTCTGTGGTTCTGACTAAACACAGTCTGCTTTCACTTGGGTATTCTGCTAAAACACTAAATAAGGTTGACTTTTTATAGCATCACTTAGCTAAAAAAGAGAAAAATGTTTCCTAGAAATTTCACTACTCAGAAGATTCACAAACCTTTTCTATGATCATCAGATTCATGAGACCTTGTAGATCTTCTAAGCATCCAGCTTTGAAAAGTCTGCTCCCTTGGCTCATCTTCAATGTGTGCATGCTTCCTTTTGTTCTGGGATAGTCATGACTCCGGCTTACATTCTGTGTGAGATAGATATTGAAGCAAGGCCATAGTACCCCACATGGCTCACTTAGCTTGGAATTCCTGGGGAACACAGTCTTCCCACCAGCTGAAGCTCACTGACCGCGACTGAGTAGCAAAGCAAGGATCTCTTTTCACTTTGTTCCATGCACTTGAACTTCATGTCACTTGTCCTAAGTATGTCCTAAGTAAGCTTATGTATGTTCCCGATTCAAATACTGCTAGAAAGAACTGCTTCTATTTTGTTCACTTCTGTTATGTGGACATACAATTTTCACATTTATGATCCACTCAGACCTTTTTTTGTGAATTATAAAATAATATTTGGCAATTACCCTTTAATATATTCTCTCTTGCCTCATGTGTCATCTTCATGGTCTCTTTCATTTCTAGTGGTCTCTGTGTCTCTGTCTCTTTCTGTCTCTCTGTTTCTGTCTCTGTCTATCTGTCTCTGTGTCTCTGTGTTTGTCTCTGTGTCTGTCTCTGTCTCTCTCTGTTTCTGTCTCTGTTTGTGTGTGTCTCTCTGTCTCTCTCTGTCTCTCATTTCTTTCGCCTCTCTCTCTCTCTCTCTCTCTCTCTCTCTCTCTCTCTCTCTCTCTCTCTCTCTCCTCACCATCTTTTTCTCTCCTTCCCCAGGTCCCTCTCCTAGTCTACCAATCTCCTCTCTTGCCCCCCAGTAACTTAGAGGCAATACTCACATTGTATGCTTATTACATCGTAGATACTATTGATCTTTATTAAGATATATTCAGGATTGGAAAATCCGCAATCCTTGAGTAGTTTAGCAAGTCATCTTGAGTGAGCTTTTTCAATGGTATTCAATAATCCTTACTAAAGTTTTTCAGCAATATTTAAAACACTTTTGAGAATATAAAAAATTTTTAAAAATTATTCAGATATTGCCATCGGTTAATTTGCTGAAAATTACTATTTTTTTAAATGAAAACACTTGTGACATTGTCTTTTGCTTTTAAACTTCTCTATAATCCAATAGAAAGACTTTTTTTGCAATGAGACCAGTTGGAGGTACAGAAGTAGTGCCATGGAAGAAGGAACTATACTTAAAGTCTCCTTTCCTAAAATATCAACTATTTATACCTAGAATTTTCTTCCAGGGCTCTTTCAACTTTTATCTTAATATGACAACTTTTTTTCAATATCTTATTGTTTTATGCTCTTAAGCATTTCTTTATATTGGCTCAAAAGCATTAAATCCACTGAGATATTTCCTATACTGCTTTTATTTACTTCTTTTAATATGGGACTGATATGAAATCAGTGGTGGCACATGCCTTTAATCCCAGAACTTGGGAGGCAGAGGCAGGCGGATTTCTGAGTTTGAGGCCAGCCTGGTCTACAAAGTGAGTTCCAGGACAGCCAGGGCTATACAGAGAAACCCTGTCTTGAAAAACAAAACAAAAACAAAAAACAAAAACAAACACAAAAACAAAAACAAAATGGGACTCATATAGCTGTCTTGTGTGAGGCTATACCAGTGCCTGGCAAATACAGAAGTGGATGCTCACCGTCAGCTATTGGATGGAACACAGGGCCCCCAATGGAGGAGCTAGAGAAAGTACCCAAGGAGCTGAAGGGGTCTGCAACCCTATACTTGGAACAAAAATATGAAGTAACCAGTACCCCCCAGAGCTCGTGTCTCTAGCTGCAGTACAAGATGGTCTAGTCAGCCATCACTGGGAAGAGAGGCCCCTTGGTCTTGTAAATTTTATATGCCCCAGTACAGGGGAACACCAGGACCAAGAATTGGAAGTGGGTGGGTAGGGGAACAGGTGTGGAGAGGGGAGGGTATAGTGGACTTTTGGGATAACATTTGAAATGTAAATGAAGAAAATATCTAATAAAATATTGGAAAAATATGGGACTGAAATAAATTCTTAGTCATGCTAAACAAATGGTGCTTTCAACTTCTTATTGGAATTTAGCAACAGATAACATTATTGTATAGTTTAATAGTCATTTGAGTATTGTTCCTATTTTTTGTTATTATTTCCTTTTTATTACTCTAGGTTGGAGAATCATTGTAAAAATTACAGTGTTCTGAAGACCTGAAGAGATGCTATGGCAGGGTAGACTTTTCTGAGTTGGTAAAGTGTTTCAGCATTGTGGTCCTGCCTGAATAAGGCTACATTCATTAGAAAATTACCACACATTCTAATAAAACTTAAGTGTAGCTTCACTGTTTTATGTTTATCATAAAGCATGTAGAATTCTTTGCTTACAAAGCATCATACTTTTCTACCTACACTAAAATTGTACTTGATCAGTTTAAAAGGTTAAAAAAAAAGTTAGTCTACACGTTATTATGCTCGTGTTTATTAGCTTGAACAATTATGTGTGAGTATTGCCCTTAGAACTTAGTACTTACCTGTGGATTTGGTTTTATACTTTATATGTAAAACTATAAAATTAGAGTTTATATTATATTAATAACATAATACTATTTTTATTTTGCTAATTGATTTCAGTGCACTAAAGTTACATTATTTAGTATATTTTTAACTTTAAGCATGAAAATTCTAATTTTATGGTTTTCAGAAAGAAGGCATTGTTAAAAATCAGCAGTTTAGAGGACTTGGGAGTACACTGACTTGTGTATTGGGAAGGGCAAAAGGGAAGGGAGGGGCATAAAATAGAGTTACAGCATTTGATCTGTTACGCCACAAGGAGGTTGAGGAGAACATATCGGAACACACCCCATCTAAAATTACTTCCATTTCTCAGGACTCAAGCTTTGGACAAATGATAATTTCTAAAATGCTGGCAAATTTATAGTAAGTGGTAGTTGAATGAAGCTAGGGTAACTGTATACTGGCATGAGCTACACTGTGACTATGACACAGAACTATCAATTAAATAAATACAGAAGGAAAACAAGAAAGAAACCTGATCAGGATAGACATTCACCAATTCTTATGGAGGCAGGGCACTGCAATCTCTGTCCAGTTCCAGATAACACAGTTCTGTCTGATGGAAATGGAGAAGACATCTACCACAGGCTCCTCCAAAATAAAACTTCCAGGTTTTATACAATTGGCCTTTTCCGAGGTGTGGCTAGAGATCCATCCAGTTCTTTGAGAAACTGACACTTTGGTACAATGGCAGGGAACTAGCATTTGTCTGAATGACAGAAAGACAGTAGCGTATGTAGAAATGTGGATGCTTCTTAATACTTTAGTGGACCAACAAATCAAACCATGTGTGGATTCCAACTCAACTCTTGAATTCTTGGAAATGGATAAATATCAATAATGCTTTTACCATTTAAGTAGATTTCTGAGTCTCAAATATATCCTAGAGAGCAATACATTATAGTATTAACATTGGGATGCTCTTTCAAACATAGGTGCAGTTCTGTATTAAGAAATCAAACTGTACATAACTTTTAAACTATCATGTTAAAATCCAGAGTGACACTCTGACCTCATAGGCTTTCCAGACTCCAAAATAGCTGAAAAAAACTATCGATAATATTTTCTTAGAAAATTAACTAGAAAACAGAGAGAGAGAGAGAGAGAGAGAGAGAGAGAGAGAGAGAGAGAGAGAGAGAGAGAAATAACCCAGATAACATATCTCTATATCTTCTAAGCAACTATAATATGTATTATGGAGTATTTTAAAATCTGTTTCATACTACCCTTAGATACATATCATAGAACTAAGCCAAATGTTGCAGTAATGTCTATGGACTAGCCTCATTCCTTTGCTTCTAGGTAAAATTATGAAATTTCTTGAATAAATATCTACAACATCTGTATGCTGTGTATGTGTGTGCATACAAAGTGTTAGTTTATATATATCCTATCTTTGTTTTTAAAGTATCATTTACTTTGAATAAAACAGAAAACCACATTTTTTTTAGAAAACTACTTTAATTTATTAGCTTCACTTACAAAAAGGGTTCTCTTCCACTCCATCTCATAGGAAAACCTAGAGGAATGTATAATACTCTCGAATTTTGAAGCTTGACAACACGGACATACGATGCAAGTTATCATTACGTGAACAGGAGCAGATGTTGCCTCTGAGAAATCTTGTGTTTCCCAGAGTCCTCATTTAATCTCTCTCTCTCTCTCCCTCTCTCTCTCTCTCTCTCTCTCTCTGTGTGTGTGTGTGTGTGTGTGTGTGTGTGTGTGCGCGCGCGCGCGCGCGCACGTGCACGCCTGTCTGTCTGTCTCTCTCTCTCTTTACTTTTATTTTATACATAAGTGCTCTCCTGTCTGTATACCTGCATGCCAGGAGAGGGATCTGATCCTTTTACAGATGGTTGGGAGTCACCATGTGGGTGCTAAGGATTGAACTCAGAACCTCTGCAAGAATAGCCAGAATGGTTAAGCACTGAACCATCTCATCTATTTTCTCAATCAGAAATTTTGAAGTTTATCTACCCAGAAACCACTTTCTTGCCTTACCTTCTGGACTGACCCAGAATTAAAACAACAGCCTTTGTATCTTCTAACTTATAAGATGATTTTATAAAAATCAGTTCCTAGATTATTCTCTAGAACAACCTTTGCAGCACACATAATTAATAATGAGTGATGTATATGGTGAATATAAAAACATAAAAATAATAAAGGCAATATAATATTAGAAGGCACACCAAGTGTTAGAGCCTTTATTTCATTTAATTATTTAACTATTCTTTTATGTATTACTGTAAGAAAGAATGGCTGACTTAGAATAAGAACCAGCTTAAGCATGAAACTTAACAATGGCAGTAACTTGGGTGATATTAACAAAGATAACAGTTACTGACATAGAGCAACTGACTAAAATAATTTTGAAATCACCTGAGTTCTTCAGATTTGGAAAGTAAGAGTTCCAAGGAAAATCATCACTTTAAGATCTTCTCATCTAAATCTCAAATATTAACAAAATGGTTTTAAGTCATCCAGAGAAACATAAATAAGAGGGGAAATTTTGATGGCACAGATGCACCTTCTCATCGGTATGGGAGGGAAGCATTACTGCTCGCCCAACCCTTTCATTGGAAGGCACGTCTATCATCCCTGATGATCATAACACTCTGTCTAAAATCATGAACAAGCCATGGCTTTTCTTCCTGCAGAATATAAGCCAGAGGTTATGGAACTTTAAAGTTCAAGAATGACTTGTTAGAGCTATGAATCAACTCTGTGATATGTTTCTGTTCACTGAAGCATAAATCCCAAATAAACTTTCTTACAAACTCAAAATAATATTATCGGGGACAGAGTCAACAGGGGGCAAATCCTTCAAGTGAATTATACTTGATTTCTGACCTAAACTTTTAAAAATATATTGTTTTTAAATACATTATTTTTGTTCCTTTAGAATAAAGATATGGTTGCTGGATATTATGGTACCATTTTAGAACAGGCTCCAAACCTAAAAG
This sequence comes from Mus musculus, assembly GCF_000001635.26. Classification (NCBI taxonomy): domain Eukaryota; kingdom Metazoa; phylum Chordata; class Mammalia; order Rodentia; family Muridae; genus Mus; species Mus musculus. The sequence goes on along the minus strand of NC_000072.6, from coordinate 15,135,174 downwards.
CCTAAAGTAACTCCAACCTCCCCATGGGATAGGGACATCAAAGTCAGAGCCAAGTCTGATCTCATTCCAGACCTCAACCACCTGTGGGGTCAAACTAAGCCAGCGCTGGCTTAGTCCACAGAGAGGCCTCCAGAGGTCAGCCTGGATGCTCAGTTCCTCGGGAGCTTGGCATGGTTCTGAAAGACTGACCGTTATTTTTATTTCCCTCAATCCTAGAAGTGAATAATGACTGCATTGAATGACAAAGCGTGAGTTTCTAGCCAATCTAACATTCTAAAACAGAGAGTAAATGCTAGAATATTTATTACAGATGTGTCTACAACGAATGTTTTCACATTAGAAATGGATGACAATTCTTCCTAAAGAACTAAACTCACAATTACAAGGAATGACAGGAAAAGCCTTTTCTGTGCCCATTTCTGTTTCATTAGAAAGACTGCTCTAACACTGAATTATGTCGCAGGTATGATCTAGCCAGAGAAATTGTCAATATTGCCAGCTGATTTTGAAAATAAACTACAGTGTACTACTATGGTTTATTCCATAATTACAATATCCTCATATAAACCACAACCTGCTTTTATTATGGGAAACTGCCCATGTGTTACATATAGCATGCTGTTAATTTAAGTTATTATTTATCTCATCTTGATTTCATTGATGGTTAAAAAAGAGAAAGACCTGATTTTAATGATAAATCTACCTGAAAATTGTTATATGGCTTCCACTGGAGCAAAGGCTTTCTTGTAGAGTAAGGAATGGAAATGGTAGGCTGAATATTTAAGAGGAGTTTATGAAGAAAGCAGTGGGTGGATCTGAACCCAGAGAGGCAGACAGAATTCAGGTAGCATTCTTCACACAGTCTCCTTTGGCAGTGAACACACTAATTGAACAAGCACAGGGAAGGAACCAAAGCTGTTGGTATGTGTCTTAAGGGTTCTTTCACAGACAGTGGTGAAATTTGACCAAAAGTCTGTGGAAACGTGTAGCCTGTCTGACAGAGGTTCTTTACTTCTCCAAAGGGCCTTCACCACAATAGCATAGACATCCTTCTTTCTTGATAGATTATTGGTCAAAGGATTTAGAAACATATTTTCCTGACTGTTCAAACTAGAGCTTTTGATTTTCTGTTTTAAAATCAGTCTCTTCACCTGAATCCCTTTGATACAAGTTTAGAATCATTCCAATCTTGAAACAGTTGTTTTGCCTTGAATCCTACGCCTTATCCCTAGAAAGGAAAATGTTGAAGTTGTACTTGTTATCATCACTTGAGAATACAAAGACATAAGTGGGTAGAAATGAGGTCATTAAGGCGAGCATTCTTCTGATATATGTCTTCCTTTGAGGAGGATGTGGTCATGGATGTGCTTAATAGGAAAATACACTAAAAGCCAAGTAAAAATGCTTAGAACAAACCTTGGTCTCAGATGGAGCCAGCACACCCAAGAACACAATGTCAGGTCACTAGGGCTACGTGATAATTAATTATGTTTTTTTTTCAACATATGGTTTAACCTAGGCTCTGGATTGATAGATATTCTAGCTAACTAATCTAGAAATATGCACCACAGGACTATGATATCAATGATGTCTCTGAATGGTTTTGTAAAAGGCTAACCCAGACACAATATGAGTATCTCAGAGCCCAAAATACAGCAGATATTTAGTTTTAAAACTTAGGTCATTTGAAAGTTCACCAAATTTAGACATTAAAATAGTGAATATCTGGTGTCTAATTTTTACACACAACACAGATACTTTCAAAACCTATTACTAGAGTTTTAGGGATATACTCAGCTTCTACATTGAACAACTTGATGAAAGTTTAGATAAATGCATGCTGGATAGTTTTATACTACTTGCTATTTGAGATATCTATTTGTGACATGAATTTAAAGCATTTTCAGAGTAATGAGGAAAATACATTTATTATGTATGTTCTGCCCAGTTTAAACCCCATCTCTCTTTGTGTAAGAAGATTCCGTTTTATAGAACTTTCTTAAGAAATGACTCAAAATGCAACCGTAGTCATCTTTTGCAATCACCCTAATCAATGTGTAATTCATAATTATACAATTATTTATGATTAAGATATACCATGGGTGTAACAAATCAGATTAGCCTAGGTTATTAGATACTAATTGGCTTAATTAAGAAGTGTTCCTATACCAGTATAAGTCTCCATAAATATGCATTTTCACATTTAATTGACAAACATGGACTCTAATATATGGAAAATGTTCTAAAGCAACAAATCAATACTGTTGTTATTGGTACAATTAGTGAATTCATCGCAAACCTCATAAGAAAAGTTCTACTGTACACATTGAAACACATTCAAACATAGATTTAGAGTAACATTAATGTCCTACACTTGCACCATCAAAGTGAAAGACTAATAAATGATAAAATTAATATTTTATTTTTAATCTAATGGATAGATTTTTCTGGTACCACGCATTGGCTTGTGACCCTGGATTAATGATTCAATCAAGTTGTGTCAGCAGAAAGAACATGATACTAGTTCATCCCTCATAATACTGTCTTTGTATTTTGATTATATTTCAGATATCTATACATTTCTACTTTAGAAGAAAATGCTTTCAATATGTTAGTGAAATATCTTGATTATTGAGTAACTTGCTGATTGCTTCAAATAACTCTAAGTTGCATCAGAAGTTCACAACTAAATATAGGGTACTTTTCAGGAATTATTCACTTATACATTTATTTAGGAAGGTACACACATATATAATAATATCACAAGTATTAATGGAATTGGGAAATTTATAAAAGATTCTCCATCAGTCAAGCTAAGGTAAGTATAAAAGGCAAAGACATGTGTGAATGTACCATACTATCTTCTTACAATTCACATACAAGTATAGAGCTTGTGTTTATGTCTAAATGCATGTTTCTATCTAATTATAAAGACACACAGAGAACACACACATTCATATGAACAAATATGTGTGTATACATACTCATATAAAACTTCATAAGAAGTTATATAAATATTTCTAATTTGTAAATATTATCCACACATAATAAACACTTTATAGAACAAAGTTACCATAAAGTTGTGTTTTTATAACCTATACATGTAAAATAATGTTGTATGGTTTCAATAGTTCTTGCCAAGCAAATTCAAACTTAAACTGGGTAGGGAAATTATTGAAAGATCAATTTTGTCTTTTCTTACAAGACAAGTTCATGAATTAACTGAAACTTATCCTGGGTCAAATTGATTATCTTAAACTAAAATTGTCAAATATATGCTTACCTATATCATAACTGTGTAAAAATTCATAATAAAGCATCATAAGGCCTAACCAATGTTAACAGAAAATCATTTAAATTATAGCTTATGGGTGACTATTTTGTGAATAAAGTCTTGTGAGTAAGTTTGTGATAACTATCACAGCTTAATTATATAGCCAGATCTTTACAAAGCTACATGGTTATTCTATGTCAAATGCCATACAGGAAACTTCTTATTAAGTATATTATTCATCTCTATTTAAAACAAGGCAAATGATAAGAATGTAGATTTTTTGGCATTTGCCTTATGTCTACAGTAGTCCCATTTCCAGATGGTATAAATACAGATACAAACTTCACTTCAGGCAATTGAACTTTTCACACCCTCAAATCCACAAAATCAGATGGTTTGTGGTTTCTGCAGCTGGTGGACTGTATTCATTTTAGGTTGGGTCATATGAAAATTATTTTACTCCCTGAGCCCTACACAGAATCAGCCATTAATGAAATGCAGGCTGCACAATGAATGCAGATGATGTATAGATTTCAACAGTCAGACCATGAACACTGAAGAAATTCAGAACCTGAACAGAAATCAAGCTTTTCCTGCCTGAAAAGGACAGATATATTATGGAGGTGCCACATCTCAGTGGCAACCTTCACTCTGAAAACAATGTTTATCCACTACCAGAAAAGAGGCTGTGGGTGTGCATTTGAAGATTAAACCACAGAAGCTGGACACAGAATAACCATAGTAAATAACTACAGACCAAATAGAACATTACATATCAGCCGCCATAATATACAGCTATGAAAATCATATTGTGATTTTGCTAGTGCCACATATGAAGTCTGCTTATTTAATAAAATAAGCTGTCATCAGGCTATGCATGTTAAAATAATGTCTTATTTCAGACACATTCAACTTACTATTATTTATTTTTAATGAAATTTTAAGAAGACCACAGGTTTTCCCCAATGGCAACTGCTGTAAAAACACATAATTTTAAAATTTTTATGGAAAAGAAAAATGTAAACCCATGCTTTCCATTCCTCATCACAACACAACACATACTCCTTCCAGTGGAAAACAACCTCCAACACTCACATTTCTATTTTCCACTTTATATAATATTTAAAATGTAGCAGTTTATAATCATACTACATTTGTATATAAAAATGGCAGACAGTGCTGAAAAGAATTTCAAATTCAGTGTATTAGGGAACAGACATACTTATTAGATTATGCAAATTTTCAATGCTTTTAACATTTTATATCTATTTCTATTCTGTGACATACACTATACAGTTGATGATTTTACTTGTATTTCAGCTGCCACTAAAAGCCATATACACCAAGTTCATATGGATTCAACTGGGATTTGGAAAGACCATACATTGGGAAGAATTTCATTATTTTTGACACTGGGTAACAAAATAACTAACTACTCAGTATATCTTTAAAGAAAATAGTCTACAGTATCCAAGAAAGCTTCACATTTCTCTACATCTGTTATCCATAAAAACTTTATATGTCTCAGGCATGCCACCTGGCACTAAACCCCAGATTACATTTGGAACAGTGACTAACTGTAACCGTGCGCACAGCATTAAAACAATATAGAAATGTCACAATGAAGACTTGTATAATGTGCTACCTTCCATAACATATTTAGGGATCCAACAGGGAATACATGAGAGTTTTTTCTTTTAATTTTTTTCCTGTGCCTTGGCATTTTGTACTAATGTGAATTGCTTTGTGACTTAATATTATATAACACAGAATCTGTTTTTTAACAGTAGATTACCTTAATATTCACTTCTGTTATCATGATTGAGACATTTAAAGGGTATTACATAGCCAAAACCGAGTCTTAAAGGGCTAGGTCATGCATGCCTCCATGTCTTAGAGTCATTTTATATTATGCTATATAAATGGTACAGCAGACATTGAATTGATAAACAACTATCACAAGAGACTCATAACAGATAGTGTTTTAACATGTTGAGTGTATCAATGAGTGCAAAAGACAAGTTTAACTGACTTAGATTATAATCTACAGAAGTAGATCAATGAATATTAAATTGAAAAAAGTTCAGTTCAAATAGGTTTTCCATTCTAGAGAGCAGGTAGACAAAAAAATGACATATATAAATACATGACAAAGAATAAGTAGTGAGGAGCCCAGTGGTTGGAATACAGTAAACTGGTTTGAAGAGGTAATAAAAGAGCTAATTGCATTTTTAAATTAAAGAATCCATCAATAGCATAGGTGATATTGAGCAAGTATTAAAATAAAACAAAAGAGCTGGGGGTGGGCATATCTTGAGTAAGCAAATGTATGGCAAATTAGATGTCACTATTTACTCAAGAACATCTTTTTAAGGTAAAAATTAACTGAGATGATTTCAAAATACAGTATGGTATGAAATATTTTGAGTTCAATTTGTTGTTTAAATAACCATTATAAAGCAACCTAAGTCATAGTTTCTTTAAACATAATTTTTATATTTATGTATCTATGTATCTATCATTTGTATCTATCTGCTTGTCTGTCATATTATGTACATATATATGTACATATATACACATATATACACATATATATAGATATATGCATGTGTATGTATCCATCTATATCCATCTATGTCTATGTCTCTATGTCTCCTCTATGTCTCTATCTATCTATCTATCTATCTATCTATCTATCTATCTATCTATCTATTTACCAATAATCTACTTATTTGCGTGAATGCAGGAGCTCATTGTGCATATAACTTTCGAAGAGCTGGCATGTTCTTCCACCTGTTGCTTCTGTACTCTAACCAGGTAGAGCATGTACCTTTATCCAGTTGCTGAACCACCTCAGTGGCCATGGCAGGAAGGTAAAACATTTCTTACTCTGGAATGAACTCTGCTTCCTGTATTTTCCATCTTGTTCTGCTCTACTCACTTCATTTCCTGCTTCTTTCTTCCCTTTTGTATCATTTCCTCCCACGTATTTTATTACCTTCTGTCCCTGCTCTTCCTCTTGTTATCACTTTATCCCATTACAATGAGGAGCAGTGTGGACACAAGCATATACCGTGAATGCAGGAGCTCAGCTCTTTGCAACTAACTGGACTTACAAATTAATTTACTTGTGCTTGTGTGTAATTTACATTCCTATGAGCAGGGCAGTGGCAAGGAGAGTGGTGGAGTTGCAATCGTCAGTGTTTGGGGATGAAGTGCTGTGCCTAAAGCATTGCTCGAAAATAGCAGAGAACTAAATGAGCAGAAAATGATAACATTGCAATCAAAGTTAGTTCTTTATAACTTATCTTGAACATTAGCCTTTTAATAGAGTAAGCACTTTAGATTCCCTAACATTTTCTCACCCCCACACTATATGAATGTGGCAAATTTAAACAGCTTAGGTTGCTAAGACATGTAAAAATTAAGGAAATATGATTTGCCTCATTCTTTGTCAGATAAACAGAGAAAATTTTTACTTTTGTCAAATTTATGCTCAATATTGGGATAGAGAAATAGATCCTAAGTATATAATTATTATTCAGAACCTTGAAACTGAGTTCAGTTTTGGTTGGGAAGATACCCCACAAGCTAAAAGCACATACTGTCTTTGTGAAGACATTGAGTTCAGTTCCCATTGACTTCATTGGGCAGGTACAACTGTCTACCTTCAGGCTCTCTATTGCCCTCTTTTGGGTTCCTGTGATACTGAACTCACATGCACATTCACACACACACACACACACACACACACAATCATGAACATGATAGCTTGTATTCTAATAATTAAAATACAATAGACGACTTTTTAAAATGGAAGAATACTGAATAAAGTATTAGAGATCATGTGGTGTGTGTGTGTGTGTGTGTGTGTGTGTGTGTGTGTGTGTTTGGGGAGCATGTATAGTTCAGGGGTTAGAAAAGCTTGCCAGCCCCCTCAAGGCTGGCTACAACCTACAGTGCCATGCAAAAATAAATGATACTGGGATCTTAAAAATTATAAAAAACCATCCAGAGTAAAACTATGATATTCTACACATTTAAAGTTTCAAATTATGTCATTGCCTAGGTATTAATTTTAATTTAACTTGGTCTTGATTTTAGAAATCAAAAGGAAACTATATCTGAGAAGTTTGTTGTTAGCATTTTCAAGTTCAAAATGGCTCTTCACTGTTACCTGAGTAATAGCAATACCATCTCAGGAAACTTAATTAGTGAGCAATAATGCCTTACATTTAGGTAAAGACTTTGGCAGTGAATGTTACAGCCACAAAGGACTTAGTTACTCATTCTTTTTTTCCCCCCAACATGAAAATGAAGCATGAAGGAGGTTAATTTCCAGCATGGGAATACAGTCTAAGTTCGGGAAACCAGCATCCAAACTAGTCAAAAAATCTAGTAGACCTTGGCAGTGATTCCTCTACTTAGTCAAAGCGTCTGCCAGGTGGATATGTTTATGAGCAGACTGTAAAACGCAGAGTTGGCCAGCAGCTGATCACTCACAGTGTAACAATAAATGTGAATAATGGGAGAGATTCTTAAAATGGATAGTATACTAGTCAGGATGTGAACATTCCTCCTTTTTCTTCAAGTTAACAGGAAGATAAAGCAAGCCTATACAGTGATTTGGAAAGCAGTTATCCTCTAAAGAGAGAGAAAGAAATTCAAATAGCACATGGGCCATCCTAATAACAAATTTCATGTGAGAAGAAAGAACAGTGAACTTCAAAAAGTCATGTCAACAAAAGCTACTGACTAGAGAATCAAACCATAGAGCAACAGAAGCTGGTATTTCTGACATCATACAGAGGTAGATGGGACAGAGGAATAGGGCATTTGTACAGCGCTTACATGTCAAGTCCTGAGAGTAATTCTGGAGAATGTATACATACACATGAATATATATTTTATATATAATATATAATGTACACATATATAAACATATATAACATATGTGCATATTATATGTATATGTTATATAATATGTAATATATGCACATACATGCAAACTCAAACACTTTTAAGACTAAAATTAACAGAACATATGGCAAGTATTAAATTGAGCAGCTGAGCAAATGGTATTGAGTTATCAAATACCATCAAAGGATGGGGTTATTAAGGTACCATCCATTGGGGCACCTTTTCTTGTCACAATACTACAAGTGTGCTTATGTTCTATATATTCTTTGATGTGTAGGGAATATGTTGTGAATTGCATGTCAGTCATAATTTCTCCAGGAAACTGCAACACATATAGACTTTCACAATTCAGGCTAATTAATCTTTACATTATGTAATCCTCCTACCCCCAACAATGTCCAGTGAAATCAAATAATAAAACTTGAAAGCTTTAAGGAATCAGAAAAATGCACCATGATGTATTATTTTTAAGCTTCAGACCAAATAAAAGTGATGTTTGAATTGTACCTAATTATTGAATTTGGGGGGGGGGGTAGATTACTTTTCCTTTAGGCAGCATTATCTACTGAAAAGTTTCTGGGTTCTTTTCATTGAATTGGATAAAGTCGAGGCTTGCAGTTGCTACTAAGATTTGAGTGGCTCATGGTCCTCAACGCCCCCATAAAAACTTAAAAATTAAGGCTGGAGATGTGAAAATTAGCCACTACAGAAGTATTAGATCAATTCTAATTTTTTACCACATAAGGTATAAGCATACATACCCATATCAGGTAATGAAGAATATATACCTTGACCTTGAATACCTGCATAAACACCACAGCAACATGCTTTCACTACATTAAAGATCAACGAAATCCAAAAATGAATGAAGAAAATGAACACAGACCCACATATAAGCAGACAGTCAGAAAATGGGATCTAAGGGTTTCAATGCTACAACATGCCCACTGAATGAGAATTAGTTCCTGGAGAAGCATGGGAACTCTCTCTGACCCATAGCTTGGAAAGTCAGTGCCAGCATCTAGATATTCTCCAGGCCCAGTAAAGCTCTGGGGGCGTCTCCACAGATACCGTGAGGGAAGATGGTAACAATTTAAAAACGTGAATGTGGAACTAAATATGTGAAGGGAACAGGATAATTCCTGCCAATCATAATTAAAAATGTTCACAGAGCCACAGAATTTTTTACATTAGTGATGGTCACAAGTCATTCTTTGAATGTGTTTTATTTTGTTTATATAAATTGTGGTTTATGTGTGTGTGTTCTATGTATGTATGTGTGTGTGTATCTGTGTGTCTCTGTGTGTGTTGTATGTGAGTGTGTGTCTATGTATGTGTTGTGTGTATCTCTGTGTGTGCATCTGTATGTGTTTGTGTGTGTGTCTATGTGTGTATCTCTCTGTGTGTTGTATATGTGTGTATCTGTGTGTGTATCTCTCTCTCTTTCTCATGTGTGTGTGTGTGTATGTGTGTGTGAGTGTGTGATAGTTTTCTCCCTCCACCACGTGAGTCCTATGGATAGAACTGTAGTACTCAGCTTGTTAGTCTTGGTGACAGCATTTTCTCCCCAGAGTCACTATCCTGCTTCTCACTGTGTTAACTCTACAGAAGAACTTAGGCTGAAGTTCACCTGTCACACTGCTGTGTACTCTGTGGCACTTGGTTTTGTTAGGTCAACATCACACTCTTACTTTCTAAACTTCAAACAACTGAAGCACTGCAACATTCGTACAGCAGACTGAACTACTGGGAGTAAGAAAAAAATACAAAAAGATAGCTGACCTCAACAGCAGATAGTAAAATTAACATTTCAACAGCTCTGGCCTTTCATCTCAGTCTCTACAGTGTATATATATATATATTTTTTTTTCTGAGCAAAGCTATGATTTAGTTTAGAAAGATGCAGAATTACATAAAACATCTGGAATATGGGACAAGAAATATTGGCTTATTATCCCTCGTGGACCCTCCCTATGAAAAATTTAATAGGCATGTTTTGGTAGTTTTAATCTCCAGACACCTCGAGCTATGCTATGGAAACATCATCTTGTTCGTTTATATTAGAAAGAACACCTGGTGATAAAAGCATGTGCGCTCTCTTTTAAATTGAGAGAGCTTTTTTTCCCCTTTAATCACCAAACTTCCAATCAAATATGCATATAGACCTATATGCTTGTGTGTATGTGTGTGAGTGAACACCTTAATAAAATCTAGCTTTCGAATCTCTGTCAATAATGTTACTTTCTCTAATTCCCCAACATTCAAGCTTACTTCTCAGTTTCTGTTAATCTACAAATTAACTTTGCATGTTCACGTTATATATTACAAAATTCTTCAAGAAATGTTTATGATATGAACATTATTATCCCATTTATGCAGGTCTCTAGAAATGTATGGGAATGAAGATGACTTTTACAAGTTTCATAAATATTTCTTTTCTTCACACATTGTCTTACTTCTTTGTTTTAAAATGAAAGCTATGGTTTGTGCTTTCAGTAACAAAATGCTTTGATTATTAAAAACATTCAAAGATAACAATAGTCAAACAACTTTGGGGATTATATGCTATATTATAAAGCCTATTATTGCTGATCAAATGTAATATTTAGTGTGAAGTCCTAAGAAAAATTAAACAATGAAGTCTTTCATTTGTCAGAAGAATTTACAAAATTAAGTAGTCTTCTACACAATATCACTTATATTATTTTATTATTAACTCATATTTTATTGTAAATTTTTAAAATTAAGTTTTAGGGTAAGTACCCGCATATTAAAATTTGGGAAAATTCCACATAATTGAAAATGTAATAAAACACTCCACATTTTAAGTGATCTGTCTTTTAAAATTGGCACATTGTAGCATAGCTATGCTATCATTAATAACACTCAAAATATATAATGGGTCTCTACATATTCCAATTAAAAATAGAAGTCCTTAAAATATTTGAGTATTTATAGTCTATAAAGATTTTCAGGGACATTTTTATTAATTTGACACAGATACGCCTTCATTTCTAATGTTACAAACCTGAATCATTTTAAATGCAATTAAAAGTGGTTATGAAAGAGTGTGGACTTCCTTGTGAAGTAGGAAATCATTCTTGTGATTAACATGCAAACGAGCTCATGCTGGCAGAATAGATTGGGGTTTTAAAACCCCAATTACTTTTGTATGATTATCTATTTACCAGTACACAGTCTATTTTCATTTTTCATCTAATACAAAATCGGCTTGCTTACATTTTTAGCACAGCAATTAATATTTACAATAATTATGACATCAAGCACTGCTGAGAACTTGTTGTAAATCATTTACCCAGTCTCTTTTTCTTTACATATTAATATCATATTATAATTTAATGCTATATATGAGGTTACCTTTACTCAAAAATCAAAATTACAAAATGGATTCTTCCTTCATTTAAATTTAGTAATATTTCATATCATTTTTGCATATTAATAAGATGATGAGTATATAAAGACTATATTCTTCAGTCTGATTACAATAATATGGAAAATCAGCTTGATCACTCATAGTACCAAAAATTAATATATGCTGAGAACAATAAAATATGTCCCATGAATCTTTTCCTTTGAAAAGTCATAGCAGACAACTCTAAACTTTCACTAGCATGCTTTGATTCCTACCTGCTATGTATTGCACACATACACATTTTTCCAGACTTCTAAAGAAAATTATAATGCATTAATGACAGGAACCATGGTAATGGAAAAAGGTCACCCTGTCTTGAACACCTTCTGTTTTAAGCCATTATATATATAAAGACATTCGAGAAAGCAAAGAATTAAAAGCCAGCCTTTGTGCAACCCATTACTGAAATATTATAGAATAATCTATATCAAATGTAGAGGAATAGCAGATTCTTTTGGATCTAAATTAACTGCAGCCATAGAAACGCTTTTATGCTTATTATGTATCTGCATGTTGATTCAATTATTAAAAGAACACCTGACAGCATCAGACTTATTTAATTGAATTAATTAAACTGGATGAATAATCACTGAATTCCTTTTGTGTGAAATTTGTCCTGAAAAGTAACACTGGCATTTGGAAATTGCAAGTAATTTGCATGGCGAAACACTGCACACAGAAACCTCTTGCTTCAGCTTCTGAGCTCTCTCCTCTCACATTAAGACAAATGAACAGACAGTAGAAAAGGTATTTTCTTTTCTGCACTACAGACTTATGATTATTTTTCATCAATATACCATTAAGGAATTTCTCAACAATGTCTTCAATATGAAAACTGAAAATTCTCTCCTATGTATAAAGCATTATGCAATCTGCCACTTCCCCCAAAGAAGTGAAGTAACATCCAAAAATCCTGGCAGCGCTGGTGTATGAGAAATGCTTGTTTGAGAGTGGATGACTGAAAACAGTGTCTGCTATGTCCATAGTGAGAAGTATCTGTTTAGACTTAGAGGTGAATAATATTTGATAACAGCAAATGCCTAAGAACTCTTTCTCTTTCAAAAGCACTCAGTTGTTCTGAAGGTGGATTTGTCCCTTATATGATTACTGTTTTATGGCTTATACTTAGCTTTTATCATTACATGTGTATTATGTACAAGATTCCAATTAATCATAACAATTTGCATACATATATATGTGTGTGTATTGATATATTCATGATATATTTAATTTAATATATAAGAAATTTTATTTCCATATAGACTATATATACATATACAGGCTCTCTCTATAAATAAATATATATACATGTAGAGTAAGGAATATATATGTATATATATATATATATATATATATATATACAGAGAGAGAGAATGGCTGTAGTGAAACTGTCAATATATATATATATATATATATATTTTTCCCCCTGTGGATCAAATTTAGAAAAGCAAACTAAAAAGAATAAATGGTACAAAAACTTTATCTGATATATCAAAGAATAATAAAAATGACATCATCTTAAGAAATTCTTGAAACATTCAATTTCTTTATTTATAATTTCTGGCTATTAGATTCTTTAAGCTCCAAAGTGCACTTTAGTATCTTTCAGCACATTCAGGTCTCTGGCAATATGCATTAGTGCGTGCTGTTGTTAGGTTCATTAGCAAGACAATACTGAGAAACAGTAATGAATCTTTTGCCTTTAAGCATACACATCCTGCTATGGTATATTTCAGTATATGGGACATCACATTTTAATCAACTTTATGTTCCTATTTTGAATGAAAAATGATACCTCCATCCCAGAGATGCTAATCACTTCACATCATTTTTTGTCATGCCTATTGTTTAGGAAAGGCTGTTTACCATAATAAATTAAGGTATTTAAAATCACACACCATTTAACACAATGTCCCTAAAATTAATGAACCCTTTAAATATTCAGTTGTACACACATGCATTTTGCTCACTTTCAAGATACACCTGAGCTATTCACACACTGACCCACATACTTCCTTCAAGTTAGCCTTGCTTATAGGCTGTTCTTATATTCCTCAGAACTAGTGCTATGCTAATGGATATGTTTTCCACAAAATACATACATATTGCCTCAAACCTTAAACTGAAACATGAAATATATTTGTTATTTTAGAAACTAAAATATCATCTCTATATCTTTAGTATTCTGGATTCATTGTTTCTTTGTGATCTAATTTATAGAAATGATAAATACGCAAACTTTCAGCAAATACTTTGTGATACATCTTTGAATCCACCTAAGCGCTCATAGATTTTTATTTTACACAAATTACACAAAATATCCTGGCACTGTACCTCATTCTCCATACCAGTTTGTTCTAGCTTTATTTCCTAACAGGGGATGTGGAAATGGAAACAGTGCCATCATGTGACACTCTGCAGGGTACTTCACTTCTTACATTCTCCATGCCTGAGCATCTAGCTGAATACACAAATAAGACCTCAGAGACACGCGGGGTCAGGGTAATTCCTCACTCGGCATCTTCCAGTCAGACACAGTCTTCATGCTTTAGGGTCAAAATAAGCCACACTTTTCATATCCTCAAAGGAAAATAAATAGAAAGTCAGCATCTACACTGGTAATATGTACACATCCAAACACATACAGGACACCTTAATTAATAACCTAAAATTTATCCATTCGAGTCTATAAACACTTCTGTGATCATAACCACGTTCAATTATTGAGTGTATAAATTATTCCTTTATTAATAGAATAAATTAGTTACATAAATAGAGAAAACCCAGTAGTTTGTCTGTGACAGGAAAATCTTATTTGGAATATACATACTGCCTCTATGTAAATAAAATGTGAATAAAATTTGATCTGCCACACCCCTTTCCCTGTTCTACATACACATGTTTTCTACTAACATAAGAAATAAACACAATAAACCAAAAGTTAATTTCCATACATTATTCCTTAAAATATAAAACCCAGTTTTGAAAACCACATTGATTTTAAGAATCCATAACAATAATCAATATGAAAACTTGTACTACAAGTGATACTTGCTGGTTTCCTTAGAATTAAATATATACAAGCTGTTTGATTAAAAATGTAATTTCTGTGAATGCAAGAGGTGTGAATTTAGGAGCAATTTCACTGCTTTTTAGACTTCATTTGAAACAAATATATGTGTTTACATTTTTGGGGACAGGCAGGGAGATATTTTCCAAGTCTGAGATACAATGTTATCAGAGGATTTAAACATCTACTATGAATGAATTCCTACTTAAAATTTTAATGATTCACAGTTCCTCTTTTGTAGGCCATACCTTTTTATTGCAAAATAATTCAAGGTGTTTCAGCTTAAAATTTTACCAAATAAGTGAGAAAATTTAAGAACTGTGTCCCTTTCCAAGATTTCAACCCATGGATGAATTTCAAAAGTATTTTAAAAATACTGTCACCAGCTGGACTGGTGTAGTGGCTCATGCCTTTAATCCCAGCACTGGGGGCGCAAGGGAGGGAGAGAGGCAGGTGAATTTCTGAGTTTGATGCCAGCCTGGTCTACAGAGTGAGTTCCAGGACAGCCTTGGCTACACAGAGAAACCCTGTCTTAAAAAAAAATACTGTCACCATGATTATATATCTTTAGTGACATACTACAACAGGATGCTGCTTGGAATGTCACACAAGTGGATGTCACATTAAAAAAGAGAGAAATTTTATTATTATTATTATTATTATTATTATTATTATTATTATTATTTCTACATGCAATAATAATAAATAAGAAGTGTAACTTCTTATTTCTTTGTGGTAAAAATGACCACTAGGCGCAGATTTCAGGAGCATTTAAGCAGAGTCCTGGGAAGAGAAGTGACGATTATTACACTCACAGAAAGGTAAACTAGATTTGACTTTAAGTTATTCAGTTCGAAGTCTTCCTTTTTTTCCAAGTTAAACTAAGAGTTGAATAACTTTTAAAATGACTATTCTCTTCCACAGGAAATGTAAGTTTGATCACCCATAAAGCTTATTTTGAAATGTTTATCATAAGTAGCAGCAGGCAGAGCCTGATGGACAGGTTTGTGTGTTTGGCAATATTACAGTCCTCTAAATAGAGACTCTTTTTCCCTCTTTTAATGAACCTGTTTACAGGCTTCTTTATTCTTCAGTAGAAAAGATCCTGTCTCATTTTCTTCCAACCTGAACTTATCCTAATGTTTTAAAAACGAAGACCAAAGTGTGGACACTTTGCCCCTTCTTAGAATTGGGAACAAAACACCCATGGAAGGAGTTACAGAGACTAAGTTTGGAGCTGAGACGAAAGGATGGACCATCTAGAGACTGCCATATCCAGGGATCTATCCCATAATCAGCCTCCAAACGCTGACACCATTGCATACACTAGCAAGATTTTGCTGAAAGGACCCTGATATAGCTGTCTCTTGTGAGAGTATGCCGGGGCCTAGCAAACACAGAAGTGGATGCTCACAGTCAGCTATTGGATGGATCACAGGGCCCCCAATGGAGGAGCTAGAGAAAGTACCCAAGGAGCTAAAGGGATCTGCAACCCTATAGGTGGAGCAACAATATGACTAACCAGTACCCCCCAGAGCTCGTGCCTCTAGCTGCATATGTATCAGAAGATGGCCTAGTTGGTCATCATTGGGAAGAGAGACCCCTTGGTCTTGCAAACTTTCTATGCCTCAGTACAGGGTAAGGCCAGGGCTGAGAAGTGGGAGTGGGTGGGTAGGAGAGTGGGGAGGTAGGGTCTGGGGGACTTTTGGGATAGCACTGGAAATGTAAATGAAGAAAATGCCTAATTAAAAAAAAAAAGATTCAGACCAGGGACAGAGGAGGTCGGATGATCATCATTAATCTAACTCAATCTACTTAGTTAAAGAAAATTTGCCATCGATAGTGTTACAGTTTGAGAGAAGAGTCAATATCACCAACGTCTGTTAAAGTAGCCCCAGAGGATGTTCCAAGTGTAGGAGGAAAAGCACTGGCTAGTGAGGAATGGGGCAACAGATACATGGACTTGTTCCTCCTTACATGTCGTATTAGGTGCAAGCCTTCACTTGTCCATCCTCTGGCTTTGGATGCTAGTACAGGAAAAATAAGTTATTCTGATTTTTTTTTAAGAAAGTAGAAAACACTGACTTTTGAGGAAATAATTTCCAATTCTCTTCAAAGTGACGAATGAAAATAAAGCATTAAGTTCTCTTTAACATTTAAGAGTCATTTATTTTCTTTTATGTGTTTGCCTGCTTGGCCTACATGTATGTCTATGTACCATAGACATGCATGGTACCCACAAAGGCCATGTAAAGTCCTGGGTCTCCTCACTTCTTCAGAATGTGGAAGTGAACAATCAATTCCTGGTCTTCTGGAAGAGCATTCTGCTCTGAACTGCTGAACTATCTCTCCTGCTCCTGAGCCCTAACTTCTATTTTTTAGAGCTACATCCTTAAACATTATTAGCAATTCCCTAGTCTGAGAAATGCTGATGACAAACTTATGAGGCAAGGATTCATTATTCACTGGACAGTTTGTAATACAATTATGAAACCATTCCATGGCAACGAAAGTGAAATCATATTAGCTTAAGGTGGCACATTTTTTACATTGTTTATTTGTTTATTTACTTATTGTAAATTCAGGCCTGTTATGGCACATAGATCTCAGAGGACTACTTGAGTCCTAGAGATAGACACACGTTTCTTGGCTGGGTAGCTAGCAATCACTCTTTCCTGATGAAACATTTCACTGGTACCTAAAAGAGTGCACTTTAATACAAACATTTTTGACTAAGTTACTTGGAAGTAATAGTTGTGTGTGTCCAAATTCAGTTTCCATCCACAGTTTTAAACCATTTACAATGCTACTCAAAGTCCTTCTTCCTAGAGAGAATAAGCAAATCTATGTCACTGAGCCAGCTCAAATTATGTTGGTAATTTGCTGGGTGAGTGTGCCTTTCTGCTATTGAAACAGACTTGTCATGTGTTGCTCCTATGATATGCGACTGTTGAAAATGTCAGTAAAGGACTTGATGCACTTATTCTAGTTAAAAATATTTGACATTTTATATGAGAGTAATGTTATTCCTTAGAGAAAATGAACAAAGGTTTCATAGTCCAAGTAGGATATGACACATTTCCTTCTACAGGCAAGCCAATGACCAATTCACCCAGTTCTTGACACAGAAGCTAAGAATATCATTTTTCTGCACCTAGCTTCATCGTGGTGATAAATATTAACTGTAACTGCAAACATGCTCTTCATGTCTTCTGAAGTCCTGTGAATATACAGAAAGGCCTTTTATTCTGATGGCTATTTCTACTCAATAATTATGTCGACACATTTTCCTGAATCATTTTCAACAAAGTCCTTGAAAAACAGGGTAGGACAGAATTCTGTTAGAGTTTTAGGTAATGAAATACCTTGTATTAAATATAAGACTGACTTATAATCCAAATGCACGTTTTATATCGTATAGACCAATTTAATCCTCGAGGTCTACTCTTCTCATTATCATGAGTGTTATAGAAAGGTTGAATCTTGTTCAAGTAAGGATTGCAATTATTTCAAGGAATGAATGCAGATAATAAATATATGCTAAGCTTCTTCACTTGGGTTTTAATTGGTTTGCCTTAGACTTCATTGGAGGAACACAAAGATAAGTCTATTCAATAACAAATGATGAGAGATTTTTCACACATCTGAATCTTTGGTCAAATTGCTATAACTTACATCTTATCTTAATCATTGGGATTAAGGAAAATGGCAATGTTTACTTGAAAAACATTATACATTTCTGTATTTGACTATTCCTTGGGCATTGAATCCAGGTTCTTGTTCAATTTTAGCTTGGATTTTACTACTAGCCATGCCCTTTGTGTGCCAAATAGACTGAATGTCAGGACACAAACAGTATGTTTAGTCCATAAACTTTAACATTTTTAATGTTATTTTCTCATGAACATCTCTTAATAAATATTTTGTCATCTTTTTGAACAGAACTATTTTGGTGTCCCAATTTTCCACAAAACCAATGTTCATCAGACAAATCAGCTACTTCAGTTGGTCATCATAATAGCATAAAATCTGAGAATTCTCTTGTATGGTAAGCCATAACAAGCCACTGTCCAAAAGTGTCAGTTTCTAGCACCGGTTAGTGTATGCTTGCGCCAGGCTCCAGCACATTATAGCTTTTTTAAACAATTTAAACTCTACACCCATGTCTTAGTCAGGGTTTCTATTCCTGCACAAACATCATGACCAAGAAGCAGTTGGGGAGGAAAAGGTTTATTCAGCTTATACTTCCACACTGCTGTTTATCACCAAAGGAAGTCAGGACTGGAACTCAAGCAGGGCAGGGAGCAGGAGCTGATGCAGAGGCCATGGAGGGATGTTCCTTACTGGCTTGCCTCCCCTTGCTTGCCCAGCCTGCTCTCTTATAGAACCAAGACTACCAGCCCAGAGATGGTTCCACCCACAAGGGGCCTTCCCTGCCCTTGATCACTAATTGAGAAAATACCTTACAGTTGGATCTCATGGAGGCATTTCCTCAACTGAAGCTCCTTTCTCTGTGATAACTCCAGCTGTGTCAAGTTGACACAAAACTAGCCAGTATAACCCATAACACATTTTTTCTATTGGTCACAATTAAAACTAAATTATAAATTTAAAAAACTATATATATGTTGTACTTGTATTTCAGTCTTACACACAAAAGTCGTATTTGTATTTCAGTCTTACACATGAAAGTTACACATTAAAAAAAGCCTCTTACTGTCTAACTTAACATGCTGCCTATAGAGTCGTTCTCATTCTGAGGGTTGTGACCCCTTTGGCAGGCCAATGACACTTTCACAGGGGTCACATATAAGATATTCTGCATATCAGATATTATGATTCAGAATGGTAGCAAAATTATAGTTATGAAATAGCAATGAAAATAATTGTATGATTCTAGGTCACCACAACTTGAGGAAATGTATTAAAGGTTGACAGCATTAAGATGGTTGAGAATCATGGCTCTAGAGAAAGACAAAGATAAGAGTTTGAGTCATAATTTCACTTTTTAATAATTTAATAAGCCTTGAGATGCACATATAATTACTACTGTAGTACATTCTTAGATAGAATTTCACTATGTAAAATGGAATATTCATTTTCAACAATGTAACTGGAATGGAAATATATTTTTAAAAAATGATAGTGAGTACTAATGACAGCTTATAGATGTTTAGACGGTTTTGAATTATTTGCTACTATGAACCATGGTATACTCTGAACTATACAGATATTTCAATTTATCATCTCATAAAGAGAAGAAATAGCAACAGAAGTTATAATTACTTTTTTTTATTTTAAAACATAGCATTACCCACAATTATAACTAATGTGGACAGCTTTCCTTACAGCTAATATGCACATCTCTGATTATTTGAATCATATGAAAATTAGTACCAGAAATGAGGTATTGTTTTGACAGTCCTTACAATTCTGTTTTTTGAGGAAATATAAAATTCTTGGGGACTTTGGGATATGAAAGCACTGTATACTGTAGTGGTTTGAATATGATTGGTCCATGGGAAGCGGCACTATTAGGAGGTGTGGCCTTGCTGGAGGAAGTAATTCCCTGTTGGGGTGGGCTTTGAGGTCCTAGCGCTCAAGCTCCACTCAGGGAGGGAGAGACCCTCCTCCTAGCTCCCTGCCGAAAGCAGTCATATTCTGCGTCTTCTGATGAAGATCAAGAACTCTCACTCCTCCAGCACCATGTCTGCCTGTATGTTGATGTGAGTCCCATCATGGTAATGATGGACTGAACCTCTGAAACTATAAGCCAGGCTCAATTAAATGTTTTCCTTTACAAGAGTTACAGTGAGTACAATGTCTCTTCACAGAAATGAAACCCTAAGGTATATTGTATAAACATTGCTTAAGGAGCTATCTTAGTAGAAGCTTGAAAGACAGTGGTGTCGATAGCTGTGTGGACTACGAGGGCCTAGGTCAAGAGGTTTTAGATACCAACATTAGCTACTGGCTGGAGATTGTTCCTATAATATTTTGACAAAGAATCTGGCTCATTTTTGTCCTTCTCTTACAATTCTGCTAAAGAGTTTGTGACTAATTTCATTGGTAGAGGAGATTTCAAGACAGTAAAATATTGGCTGTATCTCATAGTTATTAATAAACTACGTTGTTCAGTCTATAATGAATAACAGCAAGTGAAGAAAAATTACAAAAGGTACAATTTGAGGAGAAACTACATTAGGAAACTTAATATTGGGGTCATATCCTTTGTTCAGAGATAAGAAATTTAAAGAAAGCTTGTTGCAATATGAAGTAAAAGGAGTGGTCCCCTTGGGACAGGACTCCACCCAGAAATGCTTCAGAATTGTCAAAAGGAAGTGTTAAGGGGTTGTTTTTTTATAAAGAAAAAGAATGCTGGTTTACAAAGGAAAGCATCAGCAAACTAAAGATTATGAAAATGTAATTCAAGGACAGATTTTTTCCCAAGCAGACAGCAGAATTTGGCAACATTCATAGGTGTCTCTGGTTTTAGATTCATGAAGGATACAGGCATATAAGGGCTTTGGATGCCTCCTCATCAGCTAAGGCAAGCTGCTAAAGCTAGATGAAAATCAGAAAAGTCTCTCCACAGAGGCAGAAGAAGAAACCTGAGCCACACTGGAGACCTCAGAATGTTGGAGACACCAGGGCAATGATATATTTACCAAGGACAGCTGTATACAGGAAGTAGAACCAGCCCAAGTGAGTGAAATGTGTTGCAATACACATAGCAACATTTGGCGTTTGCCTTGTTAGGTTTCTGTCTAACATTGCCCCCACCATGCCTCAGTTCTACCCCTTTAAAATGGCTCTGTGTCATTTATGTTAGAAAACCAAAATTTGATTCAATTTTCTTTATACAGAGGTTACAATTAAGAGATTGCTTAACTGAGTATTAGAACACTTGGACATTGACTTTCAACATTGTTGAGACTGTAAAAGACTCTGAGGACTTTTGAAATTGGTCAAAATGCATTTTGCATTATTACATGGCTACAAGTCTATGGAGGCCAGGCGTGGAATGTAGTAGCGCAAATGAAAATGTCTCCCATAGACACATATATTGGGATGCCTGTTTCACAGTTAATGGGTTTTTCTGGTAAGTCCTAGGAAGCATGGCTTTGATGGAGGAGGTATGCCACTAATGCTCATTCTAGAACTTTTAAAAGCTTATACCAGAGGTCCTCAAGTTGTGAGTAGCAACCCCTTTGGGGTTCAAAGACTCTTTCATAGGGGTCATATATAAGATACCCTGCACACTGGATATGTACATTATTATTTATAACAGTAGCAATCTTATAGTTCTGAAGAAGCAATAAAAGTAATTTTATGGCTGAGAGTAGGGCACTGCAACATGGGGTTGCAGCATTAAAAATCTTGAGAACTACTGGACTATACAATTCAAAGTTAGTTCTCTGTGTCTCTGTCTCTGTCTATCTGTCTCTCTCTCTCCTTGTCCCTCTATATGTCTCATGGTTGTTGTTTCAACATGTAAGTTCTTGGTATGGCTCCGGCACCATATCTGTCCACTTACTACAATGCTCATAATGGCTATGGATTCACCTGAAACCATAAGATGGCAGTATTTAAATATATGTTTTCTATAGGTTGCTTGGGTCATGTTATCTTTTCACAGCAATAAAAAAATAACTAAAACAATATCAAACTTGGTTTGTATGATTCACATGAGTTTCTTAGAGATACAAACTATTTTTGTATTGTTTTACAAATTTATTATTAGCTATTACTAGTGCTGTGTATTTCTGTGTGGGGGGCTATCTGCATCTTTCTCATTAAGTTACAAACTATTTTGCTATTTTTTAGATATGTGTCAATTTTTCATGTGTGACAAATGTAAAATATCTAATGATAGAATGTAGGTTGCTAAAAAATATGTACAAGTAGTCATATTAAAATTTAAATACAGTATTTTAAAAGAGGTAAAATAAGATACATTATCTTTATATATTTACTTAAGTAATATTTGAGAATGTTAATGAGTTTTAAAGTCCATAGACTTGAATGATGGTAAGAACTCCTATCATGATGAGGAATTAAATAAAGTCATTTAAACTGAAATGAGAAGCCATGTTTTCATTGTAATTATAACAATCTAAAAATTACTGTATCAAAAATTTTAAATTGAACTTAAATAACAAAAATGAGGGCAACTATCACAAATTTGTATTTACATAAAGTTATCATGGTCACTAAATATGGCCTGGCCTATCAGATAACTGCGATTTTTCTCATCTACAACAACTGGTATTGATCTAATTTACTTATTATCACAGGGAGTAAATACTATACATTATTTATTTTCCCAAATAATTAAATCCCACCAAAATTTAATCAATGCAGTTTATTTTGCGTAGACCAAAATTACAAGGTTCCCTTTCAGCAGGTGTGTTCAACCCAAGGGGAAACACATAATTTCAAAATGTTCTCCCTGTATGCAGGCTCCTCCATCTGTGATGATGTATAATGTTATAGTGCATAAGAGAGAGAGTTTGAATTTCACAGTCACCAGTACAATACACTAGAAACCATATTTCCTAGCACGGTAAAGGGTGCTCACCATTTACTGACTGAAACAAGACTGTAGAATTTAGCTAGTTGGTATAATAAATTATGGGACTTTTCTTTTGCCCTTTCTATTTTCTCCTTTTTTAAAGAAACAGCATCTCATGATGTGGCCTGTACTGAAATGGAACTTCTTAACTGTGCCAAGCATAATACAATCTCCAACCTCAGTCTGCAAGTTCTGAGAAGACAAGTATGTGCCAACACAACTAATTATATTTAGGGAAAAAATAAGTGCAGTTTTTTTAATATGAGGCAGTCACCACTTCTGGCTCCTCTTCATTAGTTATTATCATCATCACTGTTATTATAAGTTATTATCTTATAAAGTCATGTAAGGGTAAAGGATGATTTTTTTAACTAGTGGTGAAAGAGTTAAAATATTCATGGATAATGAATGACAAGGTGTGAAAATAAACGCCATGGATTGTAAAGAACAAATGTCACGCAACGTAAAGAATGTGATTTTGTTTTTAAATTTCTTTCTCAGAACAACTTTGTCTCCCACCACCCATCATTTATTTATTTATTTATTTATTTATTTATTTATTTATTTATTTATTTATTTTTAACACAAGGTTTCCCTGTATAGCCCTGGCTATCTTTAAATTCACTTTGTAGACAAGACTGGACTTAAACTCAGAGATCAGCTTGCCTCTACCTTCCAAGTACTGGCGTTATCATCTTGTGCAAGCATAACAAACTAATCCTTTACAATTTAAATTCATCAGATCCTGTGCCCAAGTTAACATGAATGGGCTCTAGCTCAATTCCCACAAGAATCCTTCTTTTCCTCTTCAAAAATTCTCAAGAGCATAGTAACTATTATCTCAATTTTTTGTGGTTATCACAGTCTTTCGAACTCCAGGTAGAATGGGCAATTAGACATTACTTTCCAAACACTTTACACCATCCTCCCCAGAGCAGATCCAAAAAGTAACATGCTTTCAGTTAGTCTCAGTGACAGCCCCATCTCTGGCACCAAATTGTGTGCTAATAACCTTTCTTATATGTATGATAAAATTTTTGAAATCTACTTATTTACACCCAATTTAGGGGACAGGAACTATATATAGTCTGTCATGGAAGGAAAAAGTGATTGCAAAGTAGCCACATGGTGTAAGCTGGAGGAAAATCTGCTCACCTTATATCTGGAAAGAAGAGGAATCAAAGTCTGGAAAGAAATAGAACAAATCTGTAGACTCATGACTGGCCTGCAGGATGCACTTCTTCTATCGAGGGTATGCTTCCTAAAGGTTATTCCCAAAACAATAGCAACACTCAGGAAAGAGAAAAGCATTAGCATAGAGGAGGCTGTAGGGTGTATTTCATATTAGTACCTGTAGATTTTGATCAATAGTGTAAGAATTTAGAAAACAATTACAGCTACATACAGTCTATATCAGACAATTACAGCTACATACAGTCGTCTATTTCAGGCTGACACAAATGGAGTCTGAGAAATGAATGAGAATTTCACTGCCTGTCAGCTTTCCTGATCTCAGTTCAAAGTTTTGATCTGATTTGAACTGACTGAATGATCCATAAAATAATTATTACTATCAGATGTTATTATAAATAAACCATAACACTGATGAAAAGATACTACAAAACAAAACTAAATGTTACATTTGAAGTGCAACTTACATAATTTCTCAAAATACTAAGTTCTATTTTTTAATGTCTTTAATATCAAAAGACACAACATTAAACAATGGTCAAGTTTAAAAAATTAAATTATACATTAGTAGACAAGAGAATTTTAGTGTTACATCATTTGTTCATTCATACTTTCATTCATTCATTCATCTAGTAACTTATCAAAAAAACCCAGGATGTGGCTAATAAGAGAATAGGAAAACCCAATCCTATCCTTTTTAGAGTATATAAATAAAAATTAATAACTATACAGAAATAAAATTGCAAAATATAAATGCTAATGTACATGGGCACTACAAAGTACAATAAAATCTAATGTCAAGTTGAAATAATAAA
This sequence comes from Mus musculus, assembly GCF_000001635.26. Classification (NCBI taxonomy): domain Eukaryota; kingdom Metazoa; phylum Chordata; class Mammalia; order Rodentia; family Muridae; genus Mus; species Mus musculus. Next base: position 15,109,896 of record NC_000072.6, on the reverse strand, counting down.
CTTTAAAAGAATGTTTCCAAGAGCAAGTAATTTGTCCAAAGAGTTAAGCATCTTTAGTGGGCATTTGTGTGGTAGAGGTAAGTACTGCACACTTCCTAACACCCAGGCAATGGAGGATCCTGGAAGGTCTTTAGCAGCAATCATGAATTACTTAAATGTCATCCATACCCAATTCTGCTAACTATAGTTCATTTATCATGTTATTCAGAGTAAGCAGAGTACTTTAATGTTTTCTCAATAATATCTGGCCTATGCTTGAGGAACAGGAATGGCTACTTTGTATATTTCTCAAGTAAAATTATCATGGCCTAGTTCACAGACATAAATTACTGTGGTCTGGCTTCATCTCTGAAAAGACTACGGAGAGGGATGTATTAGTGTTCTTCTCTTTACTGTGGAGATATATATATATACTCGGATTCATAGTGTTAGTACCATAACTGAAGATCTTGTATCCTTTAAGGGTGGACCAGGAGGAGAATAAAATCTGGAGTGTATATCTATCTATCTATATCTATGTCTATGTCTATATGTCTATATGTCTATATGTCTATATGTCTATATGTCTATATGTCTATGTGTCTATGTGTCTATGTGTCTATGTGTCTATATGTCTATATGTCTATGTGTCTATATGTCTATATGTCTATATGTCTATATATCTATATATATGCAAATAAATGGTGTTTGGTAACACATTTCCCTAGATTTTCCCCATCACAACCCAAACAAGCCCCACCCCATTAGGAGCTACAGATCACATTACAAAGATAAATGTCAAGATTTTAAATTCCTAATCAGTTACTCTGCATGATTTCTAAAATGTTTTGGCAAAAGATCTTCAACTTTCAAATTCAGCCCTTCTAAACCTATCTCCATGATTTGATGAGACCAGGGATCATCGATTTAGACAAGTGTTTTGTTTAAGCATCTTAATTTACGATACCTTAACTAATGCCCTGGTATTCCCAGATAATCCATATAAGCTGCTTCTAGTAGCTGAACCTCACATTTTTACCAAAGAGTAGAAACCTGTACTCTTTGCTATCTAATCCTTATGAAAATTCTAGTTGAAAGAAATAATATTTATGGAGGATTGCCTAGATAACACACAACACAGCAGTTACTCAGGTCAGAGGCTCTGAATATTACAGCTCAATCTGACCATTCTATGAACTAATTCTAACTGTACATGCAATAAGTGAGCACCTCTGAAACTGACTTAATTGAACCTAATCTTGCAATTCTCTTCTTGGCCTCCTCTGATGATGACCCAGGTAACAATGCCCTTTACATGCTAGGCATTGTTGCTGGTTCAGTGTGCTACACAGTGTCTCTTCATGACTATAAAAACAAACTTCATGCACAGTATTTAGAAAAATGAATTGTTTCTGGAAATGATTAAAAAACAACTTGGATTCATAGTGCTAGTACCATAACTGAAGATCTTGTGTCCTTTAAGGGTGGACAAGGAGGAGAATAAAATCCGGAGTGTAAATAAATAAATAAGTAAATAAATAAATAAATAAATAAATAAATAAATGATTAAATAAAAAAATTAATAAATGACTGACAGAACAAAGCTGTTTTCTGGTCCATTCTAGCTTCTGAACAGAAATGTACATATTGGTGAATTTTCTCACCCTTTGATTTTATTTATTGTTTTTCATCATGCTTTCATACTGACTAAACATTCTTTTAAAAATGTACAAAATCCTACATTTAAATTGAATACATAAATGTAAATATTAATATGAATATTTTGATATTTTTCCTTAACAATCCACAGAACTTGAAATGATCCATCTTGATAATTAATTAGTACTTTTCACACATGGTAGTATATTTTTTAAATTAACTGTATGACTCAGGAAAAATTTGTTTATAGGGTATACTCTTTTGATAGGAAAATGCTTAATTAATTTCAGCAAAATATACTGATGCTGCACTAAGATAAAAAGAGAGAATATATAGAATTTTGTGTATTGATGTGTGAATTTACATTCCAGGTGGTTGGTAGAACTCATACAGAAGCAAGAACCTCCAGCTAACTTCTATATTCCCCAGTGCTTGGTGACGCCCTGTATGAAGATTGATCTCATATTAAATGAGAGCCTTTACAGGCTATCATATGGACCAGTATTCAATTTGTTAATATTAATTAATTTTATATGAGCATAATGTCGAATATGTAAAAGCTTTCTATGAAAGTGCACTCCTCACTGACTAGGAATATTCTAATTTGTGACAGATGATTTATAGCCCCCCCAAATACAAACTTTTTAAAAATATAAATCAGACCAAAGTGTGGACACTTTGCCCTTTCTTAGAATTGGAAACAATCACCCATGGAAGGAGTTACAGAAACAAAGTTTGGAGCTGAGACAAAAGGATGGACCATCTAGAGACTGCCATATCCAGGGATCTATCCCATAATTAGCCTCCAAACGATGACACCATTGCATACATTAGCAAGCATTGGCTGAAAGGACCCTGATATAGCTGTCTTTTGTGAGACTAGGCCGGGGCCTAGCAAACACATAAGTGGATGCTCACAGTCAGCTATTGGATGGAGCACAGGGCCCCCAATGGAGGAGCTAGAGAAAGTACCCAAGGAGCTAAAGAGATCTGCAACCCTGTAGGTGCAACAACATTATGAACTAACCAGTACCCCGGAGCTCTTGATTCTAGCTGCATATGTATCAAAAGATGGCCTAGTCGGCCATCACTGGAAAGAGAGACCCATTGGACACGCAAACTTTATATGCCCCAGTACAGGGGAATGCCAGGGCCAAAAAAAATGGGAATGGGTGGGTAGGGAAGTGGGGGCGAGGGTATGGGGGACTTTTGGGATAGCATTCTAAATGTAATTGAGGAAAATATGTAATAATAAAAAATATTAAAAAAAGAAAAAATATTAATCATACATGTTGATATAAAATTGAAGTGACCGATGTATTCTATCACTCTTATACTATGATCAATAACTAAACTCCTTTTAAGAGGATGCTCAGTGTCCACACTTTGGTCTTCATTCTTCTAGAGTTTCATGCATTTGGCAAATTGTATCTTATATCTTGGGTATACTAAGTTTTGGGCTAGTATCCACTTATCAGTGAGAACATATTGTATGAGTTCCTTTGTGATTGGGTTACCTCGATCAGGATGATGCCCTCCAGGTCCATCCATTTGCCTAGGAATTTCATAAATTCATTCTTTTTAATAACTGAGTAGTGCTCCATTGTGTAAATGTACCACATTTTCTGTATCCATTCCTCTGTTGAGGGGCATCTGGTTTCTTTCCAGCTTCTGGCTATTATAAATAAGGCTGCTATAAACATAGTGGAGCATGTGTCCTTCATACCGGTTGGGACATCTTCTGGATATATGCCCAGAAGAGGTATTGCTGGATCCTCCGGTAGTACTATGTCCAATTTTCTAAGGAACCTCCAGAAACCTAGTCGGCCATCACTGGAAAAAGAGGCCCATCGGACACACAAACTTTATATGCCCCAGTACAGGGGAATGCCAGGGCCAAAAAAATGAGACTTTTGGGATAGCATTGGAAATGTCATTGAGGAAAATATGTAATAAATAAAAAAAAAAAAGAGGGTGCTCACAGTCATCTATAAGATGGAACACAGGGACCTCAATGGAGGAGCTAGAGAAACACCCAAGGAGCTGAAGGGGTCTGTAACCTAATAGGTGCAAAAACAATCTGAACTAACCAGTACCCCCAGAGCTCGTGTCTCTAGCTGCATATGTAGCAGAAGATGGCCAAGTAGGCCATCACTGGGAAGAGAGGCCCCTTGGTATTGCAAACTTTATATGCCCCAGTACAGGGGAAAGCCAGGGTCAAGAAGTGGGAGTGGGTGGTTAGGGGAACAGGATGGAGGGAGAGTATAGGGAACTTTCAGCATAGCATTTGAAATGTATATAAAGAAAATATATAATTAAAAAAAGAAGAAATTCTAAGTAATAGTCTAGTAACTTAGTAATAAAAATAAAATATAGCATCAAATGTTGGGATTAAAAAAAAAAAACAGTGTAACTCTGATCTAAAAACATTGTTTCTTGTCTCCTAATTTTTGCTAGTAGATCATATGATGCAAACAAGCACATCTCACTTCCAAGTACACACAAAAGAAATTATGAAAAACTACACTGGAATATATGTAAGGCTCAACCTGCAGAGCCAAGCAAAAAGTTTAGAAAGGGGATGCCTAACAGAGTACAAATGCACCCCACATCAAGTGAAAGTCAGTGTGACAAATACAAAGAACATGCAGATCGTATCTCAGGTTAGTTCACACACACACACACACACACACACATACACACACACACACACACACACACACACACACACACACAAACAACTTGGCATAAATAGGATCTGAAGAGTAAGATAATAAAAAAAAAAAAACAAAAACAAAACCAGATAACAACAACAAAAACAAAAGGACCACCACTGTGCAAAAGAAAGTTGAAGAAAATCATAGCAATCGAGTTGCTGGCAAATCAGGATTTATGATGCTAAGTTTAAAAAGGAAAAGGTTCTAGTGAAAGAAAATTCCAGCTACAAAGTCTATGTGTAAAGACTGTGGTGGATCCAAAATAACAGTCTTTCTCTTTGAAAACTCCAACATATGGTGATAAAGAAAGCATCTTAGCTTCCAAATATTGATAGGCAGGCAGATTGACAGAATTTCAAAACTAGAAAGAATTTTGCGTATTTTATAGGAAAAAGTAGAGAGAACTCAGTCTGCTGCGGAACTAGGATGAATTTCTCAAAAACTACAAGAAATTTAATCCTTGCTTCCTAAGAAAATGCTACATCAAAATTGAAATTTAAGAGCCAAACAATGTAAAAATTTTAGATGGAATTTGTTCCTGGGAGAAAATTATAAATAGTGTAATGATAGTTCATATTGTTTAAAGAAAACTGACTTGCCAGAAAGAATGTTGAAATGAAATCCTTTTGAATGGCCAGTGGGACAGGGATTACTTCTTTTAGATATGAGCAATTGAATAAATTGGAAAATTGGAAGGCGGCTCCCTTTTCAATGCTACATCTTTGCGGTACAAATCATTATAAGTCTTGCTTAGAAAGATTTCTTTTGCTTGGTCAGGACACTTCTCAGCCATCCATTCTTCAACTGGATACATTTGTGTCATATATAAATCTATTATGTTCCCCCCTCTCTTTTATACTCAAATAATAGATATAAAATTCATTTCTTTTGCACTTTGAAATGAATGGTTTTCTCTGTGCATAAAACCAATAGGAAAGACAATTTCACAATGTTTAATACCATCACAAAGGCAGTGTACTGCTGAGATGATTTTAGTCGGAAGCAGATAAACTCAAATTATAGTTTAACCTCCAGTAATAGAACCAATCCACTTTGAAAATATTTTTGTAAAATTAAAATAGATAATGGACTGTAATTTCATGGGGAGAAACACTATGTGATTATACTCACTAGGGAGTATGCCCCATGGATGGTATAAAATATGCCCCAAATCCCCCACTTTATAATATTTGTTACTTACAAATAAGTGCTCCATGTAAACACGCATACACAGAAGTTAATTTTAATTAGACATATAACAATCAAACAAAAATAATGAATTAGCTAAAATCAACCAAAGATCTCATGCCTTTTTCTTTATAAAAGGTCACTCTTTTAAGATTGTAAAATTAATTTTTATAAATATAATTTCTTTAAGAAGTACAATAGCTATTGTTTAATTGTTCTCTATGCATAGATAGGGGAGAGTCAATCTAGGATCCATCCCAATTGGTGGAATTTTTAGCAGTTAATAGCTGCTGGGGGAAGAGCGAGTCACTTCTTCGGGGATTGGCCAAATGAGTAGAAATGGGTAAAGATGATCGAGATTCATTTTCTACTTAGAAAAATATTTCACTGAATGAATAAAAACTATTAAATTAAATTGTTCTATCTATCTATCTATCTATCTATCTACCTATCTATCATCTATCTCTAGCTCACACACATTCAAACATAAGTTATAAAACCATTACAATATGATGATATCTCATACAATTTGAATTCTAAACTTAGCATGGTAGGAGTTCAAATATGGACTGAACCAAGGGAAAAAAATGTACATTTCCCGTATGTTCTCCTTTGCATAGATTATTATTGTATAAAATTAGAAAGAAGATGCAAATCTAATGGTTTTTAAGACTTAATAGAAAATATATGTGTTAACATTGACTCTCTGAATACAACAAAGGTAAATTTAATATAAGCACTTAAAGGTTTTGGGAAATAAAATGTAATTAAAACATTCTTCTTTCCTTTCCTTCCCTCTGAACCCTCTCACACAGCAGTTCCTAATCTCTTTAAAACGATAGCTATGACAGGATATTTGATCACTCTGTGAACCCCTAGGTTACATCGATTATGGAAAAACCTGCTTGTAGTTGTAGTGCCGCTAGCTCTAGCATAAGCCTTTTGAAGCTTTCTAATTATTGTAACATGACTAAATAAATCAACCATAGGTCAAGAGGTGGGGCTATCAACCAAATTGACAGTGAGTGAAAAATAGAGAAACAAAACAAAACAAAAACATAATGAATAAGAGGAAGTTGGGGGGGAGGGAGGGAGGGAAGGAGAGAGAGAGAGAGAGAGAGAGAGAGAGAGAACAGGAAGTAGAGGTAGAAATGAGGGACATTAGGTTTGAAGAGTTTGAGATAGCATGGAGAAGGAGAACGTTGGCTGTAGAGGAAGACTGTGGGTACTTTCTCCACCTCTATGAACTGGCAGGATTTTGCCTCAGCATCTCTCTGCTGAGTTGTCTTTAATAAAATAGAATGAGTGAGATTTTGTTTAAAAAATTCAAAAACAAAACAAACAAACAAAAAACAGCACATGGTCTCTATCTCTCTATTCATTAACACAATTTCTAGAATATCTGCTTGTACATCTATATTCCTAAATAGAACCTACTCAGTGTCTCTAATGTTTCTTATATGTATGCCACCAAGACTTGCAAAATTGGGTAGGAAAAACACACAGGGCCTCCAATCTACACAAACATCTCCAGGAAATTGAGGAGAGTTGGGATCCGGGAAGTGGTCTTCCTCATGGAATAGCACCCTAATTGTTTTGAGAGTACCTAATGGCCAGCCTCAAATGTAAGCTTTTCAGATGGAGGTTATATATGAGGAATTATATGGTCTCTCTATGACATTTATCTTAGCCAATAAAATAAGTCAGGACATACAGTAAAATTTGAAGACTATAAAGAAAAACAAAACCATAAATAGCCTGAAAACAATGTTCCATTCATTTGATTTCCATTTTGTACACATCAATACAACTCTATCAGTTTACATAGATGTCTTCCAAATTATGACTCTGTTGTTATTATTCCTCTATCATTACATCAGCATAGACACATTTGGTAGGAAATGTGAAGCATGTTAACAGATTCTGCTGCAAAAATTTACTTTGTTGCAGAACCTCTCATCAAGTAGAAAAGAGGTTTGGTTTGAGAATATTTCATCCTGTTAGCACAGGGTAGCTTCAAAACGGCTACCCTCCTGTTTCCACCTCCAGGATGCTAGTATTACAGTATTACAGATAAGGTTTCTTCTAAAATATATTCTTCTGTCCATTGACTGGGTGCAAATATCTGCATCTGATTCTTTCAGCTGCTTGTTGGATCTTTCAGAGGGCAGTCATGATAGGTTCCTTTTTGTGATTGCTCCTCTTGGAGACAGGGAGGAGGTATGGGATGTGGAACAGCCAGAGAGACCTTGAGGGGTATAAAATCTGAAGTGTAAATAAGTAAATGAGTAAATAAGCAAATAAATAAAATATTAAAAAAAGAAAAATATTCTTTACATTTGTATTTGTGTATTGCCTGCTTGTATGTATAGTGTGTGTGTGTGTGTGTGTGTGTGTGTGTGTGTGTGAACATTGTCTGAGGAGGACAAAAGAAGAGTGTCAGGTCTTCTGGAACAGGAATTATAGTTAGTCCTAGATACTGTGTGGTAGCTCAGAAGAGAACCTGGATCTTCTGGAAGTGAAACCATTGCTCATAGCTGCTGAACGATGTTTTCAGTAGCACAGATGGCTTTTGAATTCTTTTTAATTTATGTGTGTGCAAATGAGCATGAGTGATTATATATGCAGCATATCCTTGCAGGATTCAGGCAAGGTGTTAGACCTCATGGAAGAAGAATTAGAAGCACTTGTGAACCTCTATGTGAGCACTGGGAACCAAAGCCACTCCTTCTACAGGAGCAGTAAGTGCTCTTAAGTACTGAGCCACCTCTCCAGCTTCTTTAAAAACTATTTTTAATGAAAAACCATATTGGTAAATTTTAGACATTTATTGTCTTTTTGCCTCCTTTTAAATAGTTTCTGATGGGATAGGAAGCCATCAAAATAGTCCCTCTGCTACACAAGTATAGCAAGTAGGATCCTTACATGCCCCACATCTCAAAAACATGGTGAAATGTCACTAGTAAGTTCTTTACTCTTTTCTGACCAATGGCTTTCACCCAATGGGAAGCTCTGGCAACTGGTGAGGGATCAGCTTTTTCTGTTTCTTTCTCTTGCCATGATAGCATGCATCCTGGTTTCAGGTTTCCTAATTGCAGCCCATGTTCTGTTTTTAGAGGGTGGAGTTGGAAACGTTCTGTCTTTGTGTTGGGAGGAACCTCATGTTATGGGTGAGTCTGACAAATAATGATCAGGGTAACCCAAAATCAGAGGTGATGCAAAATGCACTATGAATACCGTTTATGATACACTTGTTGAAGATTCAGAAAATGACCCCTTTTGCTTGCCGTTTGAGGAAAAAACACATCTTTCCTGCAACCTAGGATATAGTGATGATAAACTCAAATGTTTTATGTCCCTATGAAGTATTGAACTTGGTTCCATGACACACAAACAAAGAGCAAAAAGGAGGAGAAAGTTGGAAAAACAATATTGTAGCTAGCACACTGTCGAAGAGTTGTAGATTGTCAGCAATATATAGAAATGACCCAAGAGAACACATGTGATAGGGATGAAATCTACCTGATTATAATGGCTCCACATTGAAGATGAGGTAATTTGTATGCAATGGTAAATAAAGGGAGGCATGAAAAGGTATATTCTAGCCATTATTATAAATATATGCACTTTTATGGAAATAACCTATTCTACTCAGGAAATGAATTGTTGGGTGAACAAATAGTCTAATCAACAAATTAGAAGTGACATAACCTAAAGAACTGAGTTGGAGAACAGGTGGTCATATAAAAGTCTGCTCAAGATGCCCAAAACGTTCTCATTTAAAGACTTGAATCAGTCTACTCCAGGCTTTTCTTGTTTCCATCCCATCTCTGCTGTGTGTATCATGGATGCCTTAAATGGAACAAGATAAACCACAGTGCCTCTTTCACTCCAATTTCTATTGCTTTGTATCACATTATTTTTCAATGTAACACTAATAATTAATTTGAACACTGCAGTTAACTATACAAAGACATTGCCTTGCTTGATGAGTATGTGAACATAATTTGGTCTACTATTGTATATGAAACCAACTTTAGTTAATGAAGCTATACAAGCAATATGTACTCAGTAGAAACTGAATTGGAAAAAATTACTATCTATCATCTCTATCTTTCTCTCCATCTATCTATCTATCTATCTATCTATCTATCTATCTATCTATCTATCTATCTATCTATCTATCTCTCTATCTATCATCTATTTATCTATCTAATCTATTTACCTATCTATTGATCTAACTAATTATCTATCCATCCATCCATCTACCCACCCACTCATCCATCCATCCGACCGTCCGTCCATCCGTCCATCCATCCATCCTTCCATCCATCTACCTATGTGTATGTATTTCTCTGTGTGTCTATACGCCTGCACATATGTATTAGTATGCATGTACCACTACATGTTTGCAGAGGACAGCGAACAACTTAGAGAAGTAAATTCTTTCCTTCCATCAAGTGTGGATCAAACTCAAGTTGTCCAGGTTAATGTCCAAGCATCTTTCCTTCTGAGAATCTCATTGTCTTTCTATTTCTAGTTTTTAACTGAGATGTTCTGTTGAGTTGGTGGTAACGCTTCCTCTCTCAGTGCTGGACTACATAACAGGCTTGATCCTTTGCAGGTAAGCTTCTGTTGGTGAATTCATATGTACAAAACCCATGCCATCTTCAGAGGACAGCATCTATGTTCTCATGAACATAACTAAGTGGCTTAATAAATACTATTAATCAAAGACTAAAAGGAGGCTATAATGTTAGGAAAAATATGTGACTGTGGAGGGTGATTCATGATAGGAACTGGAGGAGTGGATATGATCAAGACCCATGGTATACATCTTGAGATTTAAAAAAATATATATTTTTGAAGAAGTGTAAGTCTGCCCTAACCTACCTATGAGAGGCTACTTGAACAAAAACAGAAAAAAAAATTACAGCTGTAACTCAATTTTATTCTGTGATTTCATCAATTAAATGGTTGAATAATAGGGAACTAATGAAAACACTGAATAATTAGAAACAAGATAATGGAAAGTTTAATATTATCTGAACCACTTACTAGTTGTGTGGGTTTTGGTAGTACTTAAAATTTATGATGTTCAGAGTTTTCATCTGTAAAGTAGATGCTCATGAAAGTTAAATTGGTTAAATGGGGAAATGCACCAAAAATAGTGCCACAGCACTTGCCTTGCTTTAACAGCACTTCTTTCCTTCCGTTCTCTCTTAAATCTCAAGAGGATTTCCTATAAAATTCCCAGAGGAAATATTTGAACATTGAAGCACCACAGTTTGGAGTAAAGGCAGCATAAAGACAGCACTGGTGATCTGCACTGTATCTGAGTCATGTTAGGAAGAATGTGGTATGCATGTGGATGGCATAAAGGCTGTCAGGGTTTCGTTCATCGTTTGGATAATTTTCCATCCAAAATAAGAGCATAAAAGACCAATGAAAGAAGAAATGAAGACCATAACAATTATAAAATAAAGAAGGCAGCATTAATCTGATTCTATATAGTCATAGCAGAATGGAGAGCATTATTAGAAACAGAGTTGGGAAACTATTATTCATCAAAATATTCTGTAGATAGGGACACTTATGTGCAACACATGGACTTGAATACTATCTTATGACTTAATAGTCAAAGATGTCTTAAAGGTCTTCAAAATAAAATGGGCTACTGCCCATTATTGTGGAACTATTGACAGATTAGAGTTGTCGAGAAAGGGTATATCTGTGATTTTTTAAAGTGTGAGTACTGATTAGTAAGTGTCCCTGTTGGATTAATCAGAAAAACCAGTGAAGTAGTTAACCTCCTAAAGTTTACCAAGAACTAAACAGCATACGAATAAGCAACACCATGCTCTCACAAGAACAACCCTTTCCTAACTGTGAGGGCATCTCATAATGTTGAAATGGAAATTTAAAATTATATATTTAATTATCTATATATTAATTGCTTTAAAAATCATGGAAGTTATCATGGATCACCCAGTATAGCAGATGTATCACGTAAATCTTTAACTATAAAAGGCAGGTGGAGAAGGGCAATTTCATATTGACACATGATGTGTCAGTCATTGCAATCACTGAAACCTGAGGATTCCCACAAGCTACAGGATGTGGGCAGAATCTCGAAGTGTAGCACTTTGGAAACAAGATTTTCTATTAGCGCCTCTAGAAAGGGCTTTGACCATGGTACATTTGACTTCAGCTAAACTAAATCATATTATACTATAAAACTATAACAGTAAACAAAAATTTGTCTCATCATAAATCATTAAGTTTATACTAATATCTAATGGAATGGATAGGACCTATAAGAGTGTAGTGTTTGGAGGTAGAAATGACTTAGCCATGACTCTTTTACTTGCTATATGAACCATAACATTGACTATCAAATTTGCACCAGATATATTCCTTGGTGCTGTTATTTATGTAGAAAATTTAGGGTATGGCATATTTTTGGAACAAAAGAAAGCTTGCTTATCTTTTTTTTTTAAAGAATGATAGACTTCCGTAGTTTGAAGACTCTCAACTACTATGAGAATTATATCATCTGTGCTACCTCACATAACTTATCTGGTCTACCTCACATAATCCATGAAGTAACTAGGGACTAAGGCAATAAAGTTAAATACACTTATGTTCAAACTCCTGCTATGCTGTAATAGGGTATTTCTTGATCTAAGAGTTTGATGAAAGAGAACCTATGCAACATGAAACAGTAATTGGCAGACAGACTGTGAGAGGAATAACATGAAACCTAGAGTAGGTATTCTTTCATTGATCTAATAGAGCATCAAATACCTTATGACTTTAATATGGAAATGGCAATTTTAATTAACCATGAATTAAGGGTACAGCTAAAAGTGATGGCTAGTTTAACTTTATTCATGAAGACAAACATTAATTTGAGTGCAGAATTTGGAACGTAGCTGTGAAAATGCGAAGTACATCAGTCATACATCAGAATGTCAACTTGACATTAAATAAATTAGTATGTGTAAAGTGAGTAGAAGTCTTTATATACATATATATATACATATGTATGCATATATATATGATCAAAATTTTTCAAAAATTATTGTTTACATTTCAATTAAACTTGGTCAACACTAGTGAAAATTCCATTCAGTTTAAAATTTCTTACTGTAATAATTTTCTCATAAATAATTAAAATATATCATATGGAATAAAACAATATGTTGATGAGGATTGTTTTATTGAGATTGTATAGAGAATCAGGAACAGTGCTTCAGACAAAAGGAATTCAAAATAAACCTCAAGAATTTAAGTGAGATCTATTTCTACATTCTGATGTTACTGAATTCGCCAATATATTTAAATAAAAGAAATCTGATTAATGTTAGCATTTAATGTAAGTAGGAAAGATGTGATGCTTTAAAGCAATTATCACAAGGAGATTTATTCACAGAAGTAAATATAATACTTATGAAACATATGTAACATCGACATAAGCTATTTCCAAGAGGGGTGATTTTTTTTTCTTCTTTTCAGTGAATGTTTAAAGCTTTCCTTCAAGCTCTTGGGTAATCTATTGATCTGTGAAGCACAGTGCACTCTAGGGAGGCAATTCAGTTGACGTTATATCAACTGATGAGATGAATAATGATCATACTATTTGGTAATTAAACGTCTTACAAACCTTTTAAATGACTACACATCAAAAGAGTCAAATGAGGTCAAGCATATTTTATTTTTTTATTCCCATACTAATGCTATTAACAATCTTTAAAAATATCAAGATTACAAGAGCATACTAAAATTAATTTAATCTATTTAAAGATAAGGTATGCAGTACTGTTTGACTACATGTAAAATATGTGTTCTGCATACAGAGTCATTTCTATTCTTGTATTTTGTTTTTAAGGATTTGATAAGAATAAATGAAACTATATTTTTAGGATGAGTAAGAATAAGAAAAATATTCCTAACTAATATTAATAAACATGAAGTATAGTAAAAGTTGTACCACTTGCAAGAAAATAATTTCAAGCTAGGTTTTTCAGGATATAGTTACAAATTCCATTAAGAAATAAATACTTTTAGTAAAATTGATATATTTAATTTGTTTTGTCATCAAAAATGAGCATCTCCCACCACACATGTACTATTCTCAAAGGGATTAAATATTAAAGTTTAAAATGTAACATGGTGGGGCAGGACTCATCAGTTAGTGGTTAAGCTCACAGGTTGCACTTCTTGGGGACCAAAGTGTGCTCCTAGCACCCAAATTATTGCTAATAACCATCTATAACTTTAATTCCAGTTGATATAATGTACTCTTTCGGCTTCCACAAGCACTGGACACATATGTTGCCCCCACACACGTGCCAGCAAACATCAATAAATGTAAAATTAAAAAAAGTAAGTCTTAAAATTATTTAAGCGTAAGTAATATACACCTATATTAAAGGTCTTTTAAAAGGCCTTTGTAAACCTTCAGATATTTTCTTTAAAATATCCTGAGAAAACAATCCTACAGTAAGAATTTCAAAACCTTTAAAGCAGAAGCACTAATCTGAAATTATATAAATTGTACTGTACTATACATATTGAACATTCTATTAATCACTTCTTTTATTTTAATCTTGACACTTATGAATCATTAAACCATAAAAGTACTCAATACAATTATAATATTAAAACATAGATAAAAAATTTCAAATAATTGATAATACAATTTAACATCATAGTTTTATGATTTTAGTTGGAAATTGGTTATTCTTTTAATATTCTGACTTAGTATGCTATTCTTTTGTAAAAGAAGTATAATTGTCATTATGCAATTAAAGTGGGTCATGAAACTGACCAAAAGATAAACAAGAACAAAAATAAATCTGTCCAAATAGTTTAAGGAAACATATTATTCCGAAGCAGAGAGGGTGGATGTATTCTGATGTCTAAGAAAAGGTGACCAGGCTAGGTGTTGGAAACATGAAGATTTAAATTAAATTTCCCATTAAAAAAGGACACTACTGGGGTAAAATGTTGTCCAAGGAAGAAGAAAAGCCATAACCCATGTGTTGGTAGTACCAAGAGTATTATTTCAGAGTCATTTTCTATTTTCACACGCAGCTTAATCAAGACAATACAAACATCCCTCAGCTGCTTTTCATTAGCTAAGTGTTGCTGTAAAACAATATGTTCTTTAATAATTCCTTCTTGTTTCTGAATCATGTGTCAAGGTCTTCCTTTGTTACTTGCCATTACTGATACCCTCTTACGTATGAACAACACTTCTTCACCATCTTATCCAATACAAACTTCAAACAGCTCAGTATTATCCTTCAAAATCATACCTTTCAGAGAGTTCATAGATATTTACTATAAAATCCCTTTTGATTAAATCATGTTGCAGTAGTCGAGTACAGATATGAACTTGAGAAGAAATATATTCACCCAAACCTACAAAATCATTTCAGAACAAAGATTCATCTGAAATTAAAAACAAATTTTTTGCTTGCAATAACTTGAAAAATTGTTAATAAATGTGGATAACTTTACTGTTTGTTAATCATGCCACAATAAAGAATAAAGAATAAATTGAGGTACCATTCCAAGGTTGTTTTCAAATTCATGAAAAAACAACCAATCAAGCATACAAAACTTTCTGACAATATCAATGCCCATTTAAAAACCAAAAACAAAAAAACACACAATCCCCCAAAAAACCTTTCTTTACTTATCAAATATATGACATTGCTGAAATTTGAATGACACTGTATATATATCACAGCAGTATTTTTTTAGTTGTGTTTAGCAACTTCCAGTTGTCAATGTTATAAAGAATATTAGAGATTATGACTCAGGCATTCATCCATATTTAGCTGTCATTATGATTATTTTATAAGCAGAGCAATGCTATAACTGCTTCATAAAATCGTATGCAGTCATGACAATTACTACAGTTTATTTTATATTAATTGTTGAGGTTATATAACTTACATGTCTAAGAAGTTGCTTTATTATAAGTAAAGACAATAATGAAATGTTTGCTTCTAAAATTTGGTTGAGAAAAGACCTGAAGTTGGGAGAAATTATGTTGTAGAGAACAGGTATGGTTGGAGAGGAAATAGGGAGGACATGATCATATTTTATTGTATACCAGCATGAAATTCTCTAATATATAGAAAAAAATTAAAGTTGCTTAGCACATACAAAATGTCAGCTGGATTTAAAAGGAATGTCAACTAATCTGTTCCCTCTTAGGACAAATCTTAAGTTATGAAAGATACAAGGGACAAAGTGCTTTCTTGGTTTTATGAATTACAATTCTGAAAGATAAGTCATTTAATTGCTTGCAAGTGTGAAATATACACAGATATCGAAAGAGATAAAACCATTCAAAGACTCTTGACCTATGAAAGGTAAATTATTGTTGTCTTTGTAGATGCTAAATTCCTGAGCTAAAGCATAAGCTAAGACATACTGTATTGCTATTATGAGGAGTGCTCGATCAATCAATACTGACTTATGTGTATTTAGAGTAAATTCTATACTAGCCAGAGAGTTGAAAATTGTTGAAAACAGAGGGGAAAATTGTTTCTGGTAAATAGATTCATAATGAATAATATTTAACTGCAATAGAAAAACAAGAAAAAATAAGAAAGCAGCAGTCATATAACACCCTACCACACCTAAGTAAGCAATGATAACATTTTGGTAAGTAGAATTTCCCTTGTGAATAAATAAAATTTAAGCTTGTTATAGTAGAGTTTACATCTTAAGTATTATTGGTTATTTCATTGATGGGTATAGTATAATCATTTGATGATTTTTACTCCTATGGTTAAATAGGATGATTTAGCATTATTTAGAAACAGAAATCTATGTATTTAATTGCCTACTTCATGACACAGGAAGAGTTGATCTTGGGAAATGTGAACATTTCTATACTACCATGAAAGTGAATGTGAAATTATGCAATAAGTTAGTTACTTTGCATTATTTCTAAGCAACAATGGCATAGAAACCATACTCAGATGTCCTTATTGACTGCCTGTCTTTCTGGGAGATGAATGTCCATCTGGGCTTTCTTTATTAAGCTTCCACTCCACTTCTCTAAGCATGAGGCACATAGTGAAAAGTCAAAACAATGTAAATCAAAGTAAAAGTGCAGCCAGCCTCATGCTTGTCAATAATTAGAGGGAGTAGATTAGTGGGAATATTCATAGCCGCAAGGGAAAGAAGCATCTACTTCTTAGAAAGGTTCAATGCAAGAAGGAGTCATTTAAAGTTGACGTCAGCTGGTCAACATCTGTCTCTTCAAGCTCAGGACAATGTCAGGTTCCGTGAAGTCTGTGCCATGGACAACAGTGAAGTATATCTTACCAACTCAAGGCTGTACTAGAAAATGAAAGGGGTATATTGTACAGTTATCTGCTATATATTTGTAATGGACAGAGATGCACATACATACAGACATGATGTGAAGACTAGAGAATGAAGCTATTTCATCATTTATACATGTACATAATAGACAAATCTAGAATGAAGCAAAGATAATGTTTCAGAATGCACAGGTTACTAAAAATTGTAAAATAATTATAAAGATATCATGTTCAACTGACCAGATGAAAGTATTTCATACCAACCTCTATATGTGTTTATTTAATTTTCAAGAATATTTTCTTTTTCAGTCCATTTTTCATTTGAAAGGAAAATAGATTACATAAGTCAGAAATTGCTTCATTTAGATTAAGTTAATTTCAAGCTGCTTAGTCACCGTGGTTCAATCACTTAATAGTTGTATTACACTGTCAGATTTCTTCACTTTCTGATAGCCAATCTTTCATATATAAATTGAAGTTAGTCATGATAGTATGCATCCAAAAGACCAGTAGTATGTGTATATACAACTGAATTAATTTACATGTAGTTAGAACCCAAAGTACTGAAAGATATCAATAATGACAAATTGTATAACAATATTAACAGAGAAGGGCATTTTTAAAGTTCAGTTAAGCACAAGAGTAGTAGCGAATGGGGAATGAATAGAGAATGGGTAAATGTCAAGAGGAGAACAGAATCATGATCAATAAATGTTCCTGGAATACTACAAATCCTCTCATTCATGGTTCAGAATATTTCTGAATGTTTACTGCTAAAGGAAGACTTTTTACAGTCTCAGTATTATCCACTCTTTATTTTAAGGAAAAAAAATCATCCGGGCATAGTGGTGCATGCCTTTAATCCCAGCACTCGGGAGGCAGAGGCAGGCAGATTTCTGAGTTCCAGGCCAGCCTGGTCTACAAAGTGAGTTCCTGAACAGCCAGGGCTATATAGAGAAACCCTGTCTCAAAAAAAAAAAAATTACAAAAAACAAACAAAAAAAATCAATTAACATGTACTTTATTAAGTTGCAGGCAAGCTCAAACTTAGACTTAAAGAGAAATGAATCATTGGAATTCACAATAAAATGTATTTCTGGATGGAAGATAGAATTTGGATATATGTTGACTAATATGAAAGAAATACATATACAACACCAGAATAAAAGGATGTTCAGAAGCTAACATATGGAGGTATTTAACAAATACTGGATAAATAATTGAATTCTATACTTTACCATATACATTAAACTAGAAAGTCTTTCAGTTTTCTTCCAATAGAACACAAAACATACCTATTCTTAGACATTCCACAAATATACAGAGACAGAGACACAGGAACTTCGAGCATGGGATAATCACATGGAAGAAAAACAAAGTCACTGTCAAGTACCAAAGTTTCTCTCAATTGTTAACAGAGATAAATGGAAAAAAGGGTCAATCATTTCTTTAAGGTGACTCATTGTGGTGGTAGAAAATCAGTGACTGGAGGCAGGGCAACAGAAACAGGAGGATTCCAACAACAAACTGACAACTCCTTCTCTGTCACTTATCTCCCCCCAGGGCATAGGTCCCTGAGGCTGTAATTCTAGTGTTCTAAGTTTTTGAAATCTCAAAGCTCATCCCTAGTGACACACAATCTCCAGCAAGACCACACCCCATTCTTTTTTTCCAAAATAGTGCCAACAACTGGAGACCAAGTATTGAAATGCTGGAGACTTGTGGGGGAACCTCAAGGAAACCACTACAGCATCAGATGCACTCGCTAGCATTTTATAGAGTTTCAGAGACTAAGGTCACTCTAAGCTTTTTCCCCTAAATTATTTAAGATGACAAGGCATACAAAATGTTATTTTGTATTATTCTTTGAAAAAAAAATTCTGAGAGCTTTTCTTCCCCACAACAAGCAACATGTGAAACTCAACAAAACCAAAACAAACAAAACTTCACAGGATATGTAACCCCCCAAATGTTTCTAAACTTGAACACATAATCTTTATTAATGAATAAAAGACTGAACTTTTGGGTTACTGTTGGTCAGCAGTGGCCAAGAATCACAGCTATGTGGAATCTTAAGATTCTGAAGTGTACTTTGAAAATTCCATTCATTTGTGTTGTTTATTAAATTCTCTGAGACTACTGATCCATGCACTTAACTGTTATAGAGAGATAAAAAAGAAAGTCCTCAAAACATTGTTGTTTTAATAACTTTTCCCTATTGATATTTCACAGATGACTTATTTTAATACAAAACAACATCATATAGTAATAATTTCATTTAACATTTTATTATACTTTTTAAAAGTGAGTCTTATAGATCCAATACTAACAGGAATATTTATCCTGTCTTATACTGACCACAAAATGTATTCGATCTCACTGCTTAGTCTTTTTCATGGGCTTAAACCTGCCAAATTATTCCATTTGATTTCAGAGAATTCTCATACAGCAATCTATTTTATTTACCTTATCTTCAATAAAATGGTCCAGTGACCATCAGCAACTGAGACACCCTTGGTTTCAATCAATCTTCAGGCAAAGGCATCAATCTGTATTAGACCTACTGTGCTGGGAGTTTCAGCAAGAGGTCAGAATAAGGCAGAAGCAGAGTAAAAATGAGAGCCAAGCTTAATAAAGCCACTGTGAAGAGAAAGGCCTCCTTTGGTGCTCACAGGCATGGGTTCCACAATACCAGGTGCAGAGCTATACACATGAAGACTTCCTTAATAAGACTGACAGGTAAGAAGAGGCACCGACCTCAATCTTTATTTTACTTTTCCGTAAAATCTATAGTTCTATTTACTCCTCTATTTCCCAGCAGACAATAATAAAAACACTGTTACAATCATCAAACCCCTACATTATATAATGGAGGAAAAAAAATTAAAAAAAAAAAACTAAAACTCCTAAGCCCTTCTGTGGCAGTTTCACAGAATTACTAAAGCATCAGCAATTTCAGCAGAAATTTCCTCACAATTTTGGGTGACATTTTAAATATTGTGGCTGGATTAGGTTTTCACTACAAACAATCAGAAAGTTTGAGTGAGAAATTATTTTTGGCAAATGCTATCATTAAAGACCAATTCCAAGAAATGAGGGGTAGAAATGTTAGATGCTGTAAAAATGTCTCCCAAAATACAAACTTTGTAATAAGCAATGCTGGTTCATATTTGATATGGGCTGTAAAAGCAGATTATTGTAATGGTGCTCTTCCCAGCAGATAAGACCATTAAAAAGGTACTTAATGTTCAGCTGAATTGAAAAGCAGGCCAGTTATAAATTTTGAGTTTTTTTTTTTTTTGCATGTAACAGCATCAAAATTTGCAAGTGTTTATTTATAAACTGTAAATTTAAAATTATAAATAAAAACTATTTTTACAATAAGAAGTTGCATTTTTCATGGTCTTTTCCATATGGTAGAGGATTTCTGTTCAGCTAATATCCGCATGTCAGCAGCAATGAAATTGAGAATGAGAATTTAATATCACAGTTCATACAAAACAACAACAAAAGAGAAGGGAAAGGAAGGAAGGGAGGGAGGGAGGGAGGGAGGGAGGGAGGGAGGGAGGAAGGAAGGAAGGAAGGAAGGAAGGAAGGAAGGAAGGAAGGAAGGAAGGAAGGAAGGAAGGGAGGGAAAGATATTACAGAACTCTTATTTGAGGAAACATTCTTACCTTTCTGGACACCAAATGTATAATTTTGCCAGTGAACTCAGCACTTCAAAAGGTCACTCAAAACACCTATATATGCTTATCTAGGTTCTCCAGCTTAAATCTATTTCTTAAGACCCCCATAATGACGAAGAACAACAAGAAGTTTCTGCATATTAATGTCCTATAAAGGTAACAGGATTTATATCATTCTATGCAGATCTTCCATAAGAGCATGCTGACTGCACCAGTACACAAAGACACCTGGTCCTAAGTGCAGCCCTGATACTGATGTGATCACTTGAAAAGATGTATAAAGTGGCCACTCACATGTTATAAAATCAGTATTCCAGATGAAGTTTAAGCGTTTCCAGTTTATCCCCACTTGGCTCACAATGTTATAAATATACATGTCTATGCTTTGATTATGTTTGCCTGGGAGATCATCTATTTAGTTAGTATTAACCACCATACTCTCCACAAAGACAGAAATAGTACTAAAAGTTATATAAAAATAGTTTTTAGCGTGATTTATTTATTATTATCTTAATAGGAATTATATATTGACATTTAAGAAATTGTCCTCAAACTTCGTAAAAGAAGGAAGAAAAATATTAAAAACTCATAAAATTAATGAAGACAGGACAGGCACCCAGTACTTAAGCTATCACTAAGTGGTTTACAATTAACCTTCCAGGAAGTTGTGATGGAAAAGAGTAGGAAAGTGGAAGAGGCATAAGGAAAACCATAGGAAAAAATCTGAATTGATGCTTTCATACCTCTTATGATTAAATAAGAAAATGCATTGTACTGTCTTCACTACAGTTTACTGCTGATGTGAACAACCTGCTAAACATGTAAATGAAAACCGAATGAGAAGAACAAGCAGAAATTGAGACACCTATGAAAGATGTTGGAGTGTCCCTATTACAGACATCATCTGTGATCAAGTAGTTCATGCCCTTCTAAATGCAACAGTTTCCTACAGTGTGGAATTCTGAAAAGTCATTTTTAAGGTATCAACTAGCCTAGGATGACCTATGTATAACTCACTCGGAAGCCCACACTAGCTTTAAAGTCATGGTCATTTTCCTATCTCATCCTCCCATTGCTAGAATTACAGGCATGAGCCACTCCCATCTGTCTACAGAAAAAGTAACTTTTAGAATCACTCCAACTCCTTAGTCCATTCAGTAGTGGGAATATTCAAGGGAAATTTCCTTGAAACATCATCCTTAAAGTAAATGCTGGAACAGAGACCAAAGTTCTAAAGCAAAAGGTGTTACGTATAATTTACATATGATATACAGATATAATTGGCAGTGACTACTTATTAAGCCAGTACTACATGTAAGGTTTTTAGGTATAATGTATCAGTCATCTCTATTAGTCACTGGAGAATAAAGCCAGTGATCACCTGACTGTCAGAGCAATGTTATATGGGAAGACTCTACAAAAACTATCTTTCTAGTCACCTAAAAACAGAGAAGAAATGGGAAAAAATAAATTTGCTTTAAAAAGACTGAAATAATGGAAGCAAACACACACACAAAGGACTATGAATTGCCTACAATGAAGGCAAGCACAAGGCATATAACTGAAGATTCACATTTATGACTAATATATAGAACAGGTTAAGTAAGTTTTGTATGATTACAGAGAGCATACTATCAAAATAGGCTGTCATCTGGTACCACTGAAATAAGGAATGAATTTTCAGAATCATTAACCCTTAATGCTAAAACACAGCTAACTGCAAACTTTAGGTGGAAGAGAAAGACCCAACTGCTGACAGGTTGGTGGCAACTTCTGCATAACCATCATTAAAGGAGTGGAGCTGCTAAATCACAGAGGTAACATCAGTAGGAGGGCCAAACTGAAGCCTGCTGAGAGCACAGAGATTGGGCGAGCAGACAGTGACAACCAATCAGGAACTGCCCCTTGGAGAGAACTCTTTCTTGGAACCAATGGGACAACAGTGAAGGGCATAAAGGATGCTCCCAAAGAATGAATTAAAAGATCTTACTGTCACAGTCTCACCTGTTGCCAGAGTCTAAACTGTTGATTCTGTACTTTCTTATCCACTGTCCCCAGCGGGACATTGGGTAGGACAGAGGACTTATGCAACACAAACTAATCTTTATAATAAATGAAAAGGTTTCTTTTCATAAGCATAATCATTTTAAACTTTAATATAATAAATTGTTCAAATTTGAAATTTGAAATTACTATAAAGACACAAACAAATCAATCTAACAACCAAATCTGTGTTTGTAATTAATTTATTCTTCCTGTAATATCTCAGCTTCACGGTCTAATAATTCTATAAATGCTCAAGAATAAAAGCTTCTCAAAATACACTTTTCTGTTATGGTGAGCCTCCAGCAGTATGCATATGCATTACTTACAGCAATATGTGGTGAAGGATCATTTAGACCTGTGGAAATGAGGACAATCACTACAAACACATCACTACCAAAACTTAATTAGAAAGTTTCAAGAAGTTTTGAGAACTGCACAAGAATATAAATTCCATTCCTGGAAAAAAGCTCCATCATTTTTTAAAGTAATTTATCTCCTGGTACATTAATAATCTTCAGGTAACTACTGCTTTATTTTATTTACTTATTTATTTATTCATTCATTTTTATTTAATTTTAAACAAAGCAAACAAAGATTTACTAAAGACAACTTAGTAGGAACCACGAAGCACAGGAGTGATTCCAAGAGTCTGGTCTAAGTGTCATTTCAACTTGAAAGGCTAGAGTCCAGACATTGGTCTTCCTTCTTGCATATGCCAGCAAGATTTTGCTGAAAGGACCCTGATATAGCTGTCTCTTGTGAGGCTATGCCATTGCCTGGAAATACAGAAGTGGATGCTCACAGTCATCTATAGGATGGAATACAGGGCCTCCAATGGAGGAGCTAGAGAAAGTACCCAAGAGCTGAAGGGTCTGCAACCCTATAGGTGGAACAACAATATGAACTAACCAGTACCCCCAGAGCTTGTGTCTCTAGCTGCATATGTATCAGAAGATGGCCTAGTTGGCCATCATTGGGAAGAGAGGCCCCTTGGTATTGCAAAATGTATATGCCCCAGTACAGGGGAACGCCAGGGCCAAGAAGTAGGAGTGGGTGGGTAAGGGAGCAGGACAGGGTGGAGGGTATAGGGAACTTTCGGGATAGCATTTGAAATATAAATAAAGAAAATATCTAATAAAAAAAAAGAAAGAAAGGCTAGAGTCATCTCAGAAGAGAAAACATGCACTGATTAAATGTTTCCATAATGTAGGCAGCTGTGCTGTGTACATTTTCTTAAATAGTGATTTTTGTGGGACATCCGTGTCCACTGTGGTACAGCCCCTGGGCTGGTGGTCTTAGGTTCTTTCAGAAAGTAGGTGAGCAAGTCAAGAAGAGCAACCTAATAATCAGCACAGTTTCTACCTCTGGGTTCCAGCAAAGGTAATAGAGTGGAGCCAGCATGAGCAGTGGCGATAAGATATATGTTCTGAGGCTTAGGAACAGTCCAGAAGATCGGGAGTGAATCTCTGACATTGGACACCGACTTACTTAACAGTCAGAGCTGGTTTTGCTTTGACTCTGCCCTGGTTATACCCTACTGGAATAAGAGATTATTTAATTTATTTGGATTTTACAGGGATCTGTAGTTCATAAACTTTGAAATTTTAAAAAGATTCTTGGATCATTAAAGAAACGGGACTTTTAAAGAGATTGAATTTTAATTTTTTTTAAATTTGTAATGAATGTGAGTCTTTTAAATTTGTAATATGTTTTATGTTGTGAACCATATAAATTACCTTGGAGATAAGCATAGGAGAAAGATTATATAAAATGATGTATTGGTATGTCATCAGGGAAGAAGTCCCTTCTTTTAATATAAATCAAAGCATCTCTGCTCTCATACAAGTACATACTTTTTAACAGGAAGACGAAAATGATACTATCCAAAGTCATTCTAAAACTTGAGTATGTCAGTGCAACCATTAACTTTCCTGTGAATGCTAATATATCACACAATACAAAATTTTAGGTGGTAAAAGCAAGTATTTCAAAATTTCCATTACTAATCATTAGCAATGAACCACAGGTAAATCACCTTTGCACATCACTTGGATTCTTTGTTGTCTACTTTCTCCACTTGTCAAATGAAGATTACCACCTCCGCTTCACTTCAGAAAGATAATTAACGAGAGATTGCATTCAAAACAGTTCATATTTCTTTGAAAATTATAAAATTTGGTGAAATGTTCAATGACTTTGGGTTCTCTAACATTATGTCATAGATAAAAAATAGCAATCGAGTTCTAACCTAGCATATGTCTGACACTAGGTTTAATCTACAATAACACACACACACACATACACACATGATCACAAATATACACACATGTGGATTCACACACATATGCATGCACACTAGTAATGCTGAAAATACTAGCTCTTAGAAGCCAGTACAATCGTAGCAAAAACATACCAAGTAATTTTTCTTGCACAACCATACATTTTCAACAGTTCAAAATAAAGTTTCAAATTCTTTTGCACTAATATTTAAAAAATGAGAGCTACCAGAGAGCAAGTCACATCAAGAGTGATAAGAAACCATATGGCTATAGCTTGACACACCTCTGTGGTCCACTAGAAACTATACAATATTGGGCAAATAAACTTAACCAAAATACTCAGGAGTAAATTAAACATTAATATACTAGGAAACATAGCACAAAGAGAAAGGAGTTATTACCAAAACATTTACCTTTCTCTTTCCAATCTTCTACACACCTTTCAAGTCAACCTTGGAGTGGAGTCCTAAGTTCATTCAACTCCAGCATCACATTGGAGAAGAAGCCCTGTGAGTAGAGATAAATAAGTGTTAGTACTTTGAAAATTAGCTTTGTGTATGTGTCCCAATTAGTACAGACATTAAGCAAAGCAGAGCATATTCATCCTAAAAACGTATTGCTTAATTCATTCATAATTTGTAAATCTTCAAGTCAGTATGAAAAGCATTAGATTCACTTTCAGTTTTAGAACTTTAAATTTCATTGTTGAGAGTATACAAGATACATTGCCAAGAGGTTTATATTTCATTCCTCTTCCTTCACATATTTGGAAGGTTTAAACTTTTTATGATTAAATTTAATAATTTATAAAATAAAAGTATTTGTGCTGTAAGATACCAACAGAAAGAATGACTGACTTCAGTTGCCTCTTCAACACATACTTAATAAGTTATTTAAGCCTTTCCACAATTAACAAATTCGTAGTAATCATTTTATCCTTTTAGCTCATTGCAAAGCTTATTATTTCAATGAAATTCGAATTTCTATTTTCATGTCCTATCTCTGACTCAGCCAGTTTGTTTTCCTAGTGTCTTCCTCTTTAATCTGAAATATTTGTCTCATAATCTTTCTTTGGCTAAATACATTTGTTTAATAAAGACACCAAACTTTGTAGGAGATATAATTATGTAAATAGAAAAATATTTTAATTTAACCATCTAAACTGATGAATGGGTAATTATGGCATAGCCAGATGAATCAACTCTTCAGTTGAAACTGGAACACAACAGAGTACAGTATTTGATCAACAGTGTCTGACCCAGGCATTGAACTGGTTCGAGAAGCATCATATGCTATCTCTACTGAGAATCTGGACATTATTATTTTAAAATAATATTTTCAAATATATTTAAGCTAAATAAACCTATATTCCAGTGAAACCTTAGTAGCTTAAAACTGAAGGGACATGTTTGAACTACAGTGGCAAATGCTCAGTGCTACCATAACTCTTTCCCAAGTGTCACTGCTGTGCCACAGAGCCTTAAGTTTCTACTGATCATATTTCAAACCATCATGTTAAACACAACCATTAAGGTAGACTGAGGACATGAACAGTAGGCAATTCAACTTTTGTCCTTTGCACCCTACCATTTCTTGTTCTCTCTTTCTTATATCTACATTTCTCTCAATATGAAGAGCGTCCACAAACATGGGCTTACTCTTTATATACATTTCTCATGTTACAGTTTCTCCCATAATTATTTCTGTATCACACCAAAGTATATTAATTTATTACTAAAATATAGATGTCTACATCATTTCTTAAATTCATATTGGATTTTTTTCTTTTCCTGCGTTCATTGTAAACAATTTTCTAAACCATTCTACCAGTTTTTCTCAAGGTGTGGAATCATAGTGACTCATGTTCTCTCTCTCAAACAAATAATCATAGGTTTGTAAGGGATATTTTTTATAGATGACACACAGTATATAAATTATTTTAAAGATATTATATTGTTGCTAATATACTTGAAAGACTTAAAAGAAATTCTATAGTAGTCTGTTTAGTGTGCATTAGGCATTCATATGAGATCAATATAACATCAATTGTTTGTAGAAACACTGCAAACAAGAAAGTAGGTACAATTTGGTGATAGAAAGTTATTCTTTCTCCTGAGTGTTGTGGATTTGCTTTGGGTGCCCAGATTACATGGGAATTCATACTTCTACATGTAAGACGCTGCAGGTTCCTGTGCCCAGTTTTTCTAACTGGTAAATAAAGATGCTGGAGGCCAACAGAAGGGCAGGGAGACGGAGATGGGGCTTTAGATTTCCAGACAAGAGAACCCAGGGAAGAAGAAGGATTTAGAATTGCCATTGTCTGGAAAGCAATAAGATGCAGGATTGAGAGCTATAGAAGCAAAAGCATAGAACCATGTAAGAGCTGTGGAATAGCAGTCACAGCATCTCCCCACCCCGCATTTGGGTCTCGGGTAGAAAAGATAGAACATAAATTTTAGTAAGTAATAATTCAGAAGTATTGGGAGGGAGGCATTAGTAACATGAAAGTCTGGGAATGAGTCAACCACTGTGGTACTTAAGGCATATTAATATAGAAGGCTGCCTGTGTCTATCATTGAAAATCCAGAACATTGGGCAGGTTGCTAGGAAGCATGATTCTAGCAGTGGGGCAATTTGAGTAGCTATAATAACTAAATAAAACATGTAGGTGTATGGGGAGGTGAGAGGTCTAGGATGCGTTGGGCGGAGGGAAAGATATTATGTGTGATCTGAACTGAGAACAAGGGTATGACAAAATTTTCAAAAAAAGAATGAGGGTGGCAAAAGTTGTGTTTACAAAGGTTCAACGCTATAAAGTTACCAGCAATAGAAAAATACTCATAGCAGTTTAGTATCATGATTCTGACTGTAGCAACAGGAATTCTATAACGTAGGAGTGTTTATCTGTTAGCATCTTTGTGTGCTATGAATCTAGACTACTGCTGTGGAACATAGTAAGCAACCAATAACTATTCACTGAATGGATGTATTATTCTATGAACAAAAAACTACAAAGCTGAATAGGTGTGAGAATTAAAAATAAATAAATTTTAGGTAGAATAGAGAGTATATTTATACCAGAAAGGAGATAAAGACTTAGGTAATCAATCATTGAGTTGAAAGGAAAAGGTTTAGAGCACCGGTGTTTCCTTTATGAATGAAAAAAAAAACTAGGCTTGCAGAGTAAAGTTACTCTTCCCAGAGACCTGCAGAAGAAGATGACCGTGAACTGAACCCATGTCCTCTGTCCAGATTACTGCCTGGGATGCCAACTGCCTACTCTACAGAAAACAACAAGAACAACAAGAACAACAAAAACAAAACAAAACAATACCTTCCACTCCTTAGAGGTGCAAATAATCCATTAGATACAACACACACTTTCCTTGACTCTCCTTACTAAAGAAAGCATCCAGACATCTACATCTGCCCACTATGGAGTAAAATGATCCAGAGTAGCTTCTCTTTTGGAGTCGTTTTCCCCATGGACTCATCCTCTCTTACCTACAAAAGACCTTCGATGTACACAGCATTCTATACTTTTCTACTCCATTTGATCCTTTGATAGTGATCAAGATTCTTTGTCCAGTTGTCCTATTTTATTGAATAAGGGGCAGACAGAGCATAAAGGGAAGAAAGAACAGTATGAGAGAGAGAGAGGTGAAATAAATGGAAGGAAGGTATTATAACATCTTGAAATTCATGCAAAGAATTGAGGAAAAAGCATCAGCCCCATACCACAAATCTCTCAAACACAGCAGATCTGTTTCGCAGTGTGATAATTTAAAGAAGCAAATTCCTACTTTCAATAACTCCAATGGCATTCTTTACAGAATTAGAATCATGCACACACACACACACACACACACACACACACACACACACACTTTTAATTTTTAGGAAAGAAAAAGACTAGTGAGCAGAAAGCAGGGAGAAGAGAGAAGAGAGACAAGGCATGAAATCTGTAAATATGAACAAAATATAACTGAATATGTGATACCATCATAAAGAAATTCATTGCACTGACTGCTAGCTTAAAAATAATATGGTCATTCCTTCAGTCTCTGTTCCGAACTTTGTGTCAACAAGATTTTGCTGACAGGAGCCTGATATAGCTGTCTCCTGAGAGGCTCTGCAATGCCTGGCAAATACAGAAGTGGATTCTCACAGTCATCTATTGGACGGAGCACAGGGTCCCCAATGAAGGAGCTAGAGAAAGTACCCAAGGAGCTGAAGAGGTCTGCAGCCCTACCAAAAGAACAACAATATGAACTAACCACATGGTGGGACTCGTGTCTCTAGCTGCATATGTAGCAGAGGATGGCCTGTTTGGTCATCAAAGGGGTGGAGAGGCCCTTGGTCCTGTAGAGGGGACCAAGTAGACGGGAATGCCAGGGCCAGGAAGCAGGAATGGGTGGGTTGGTGAGCAGGGGGAGGGGGAAAAGGATAGGGAGTTTTCGGAAGGGAAACTAGGAAAAGGAATAACATTTGAAATGTAAATAAAGAAAATATCTAATAAAAATAATATTATGGGACACCAGAGTAAGTGAAGGAGCACATCTCTGATTCCTGCCTGCTCTTTGGGCTCTTCTACTTCTGTTGGTTTGCTTGTCCAGCATCAATAGGATGGATTTTGTTTTATCTTATTATATTTTATTTTGTTATATTCTGTTGTTATCTCCTAAAAGCATGCTATTTTCTAATAAGAGACAAAAATGGGAGTGTATCTAGAGGAAGGGGAGGTAGGAAAGATCAGGAAGTAGAGGAAGAAGAAACTGTATCCAGGATATATTGTATGAGAGAAGGATTTATTTTCAACAAAAGTAGAAAAGTAAATTCTTAGAATGAATAAAATTCTCCTGTGATTTTTCAAAGACAATAAAATACAGTGCATTACCCATTGTCTTAATTCAACACACCACAGTGTTACTTTTCTTTAGAATTTCAATTTCAATTAATTAGGGATACTTATTTACTTATTAGGGAGTTTATATAAATACAGAATACTGCTTTTAAAAAGTGATGTAGTGACTTTAATATTATTTTAAGAGGACTGAATCTTTATATTTTGTGTTTATTAATAGGTTTATATTATAGTGGTGACTTGATATGCTACAACACTATGAAGTATAAACAAACATATAAGCTGAAGAGCTAGGTGACTGATTTCTTCTCAGGTTGGTTTACAAATTAGTGTTTGGTCATTCAAATAGTCTACAGAGGTCGAAATATTGTTCTGGTAGTTAAGGAAATCTTCTTTAATTATAATAATGACAAATATACTACCATTTATCTACATTGGATAAAGCATATGTACAACAGAGTATGTAAGTCATATTCCAGTTATTGTGATTTACTCTCTGGTTAATAGCATAGGGATATAAGAAAGCACAGTAAATGATACTTTAGGTACCACCAAATTCTTTTCAAACACCAGTAAGATATATTTAGAGACACTGAGGTAAAATAATGTTTGCCTTGAAACAACAGTTTCACTGAATATTGATTAATATGAATATAGTTCAAATATTTATTGAAGGGTGTGGTGGTTTGCACAGGAATGACCCCCTTCAAAACATATGTTTAAATGCTTGGCCCGTAGTAAGTGGGACTATCAGGAGATGTGGGCTTGTTAGAGAAAGTGTGTTACTGTGAGAACTGGTTTTGAGGTTTCATGTGCTCATGCTATGCCCAGTGTGACGAACAGTTGCTTCCTGCTATTTATGGATCAAGATGTAGAACCCTTATCTTCATCTCCAGCACCATGTTGCCTGCATACCAACAAGTTTCATGCCATGACTATAATGGACTAAACCTCTGAACTGTAAGCCAACATTAATTAAAAGTCGTCCTTTAGAAGATTTTCTATGGTCATCATGTCTCCTCACACCAAAAAACACTAACAAAGACAAAGGGTAAGGCTATTTTATTTAGAGTCATTGCTTATGCTTGTTACATTTTTATTGAAATATTAAAAAATATTTAAATATACACTTTAGAAAGATGATTCTGTCAAAGAACGTAAAAATCATAATTAAATAAGAAAACAGGATGAAAATATTGCTAACATAGGGGGAGGGAAATCAGACTATATAGAAAGGTACCCTGCTAGGACAATTACTTTTATGGTCTCCACTCACAGCAAAAACAAGTTTACCCACGAAAGCAGCATAAAAATGCATTGTCATATATGCATAAACTGTGAAAAATACTTTGCACGTTTATTCTTCCTTTAAATTTACTTCCAAATACTATAAAGACCCTTTGTTCCTTGAGTCCTTGCTGTTCCGGACACCTGCTATGTATAAAACCTGTGGTCAGCTGAGGGCAGAGAAATAAATACTCTCTTCCTTTTGATTGTGCTTTACAAATAGAGTCTGTGTACAGAAAGTATGGATGTGAGTGACTGATATTTGCCAAGATAGAAATATGTGTTCTAAGTATGATGCAATGTAAGCAAAGAAAAGTTTGTGATACCATTTGCCAAGTGAAAAAAAGTATTAATGAGAAGGGTTTGGGAAGTGACATTCATGCAATAGCACAAGGAAATCTACTTCTGAGTTGTCTTGCAACAACAAAAAGAATTCTTTTAGACTTAAGAATGCAGACTGGTATATCTAAAGTATTGTTACATTTGGTAAATACTACCTGAACTTGCCTATTTGGATGTCCTTGAAATCTACAAAAAGGTTCAGGAAAATACCAGAGCTTTGTGCTGTCGACAAGCATATCACAATGTGGTAATTTCACGAAATTGTCTATGTAGCCACTGTCTTGATTCTAGAGCTGCTTTGACATCTGTTTTTAAATCAAAAATCTAACTCAGAGAAGGAATACTAAAATCTCAGCAAAAGTCTGTTAGTATACATAAGCAAACTCAGAATCATTAGCATAAGGCATTTCCCACTGAGATATTGATATTGATAAATATTGCATCCGGTGGATAAGCCTAGATGAATTGAGATTTCAAATTCAGTCTACTACATGCCGCACAATCATATCCCCCAACTGCTTCTTTGGGAATTTTATACACCCAATCTTTGCCATTTTCTCAGCTTCTATCACGAGAAAATATATTGATTAATAGGTATCGAACCTATTGATGATAAAGTTTTCAATAACTAGCATATAATCATTCATAGTATAGAATTTATTTGATGCTGTAAAGATATTAAAGTTTTGAACTGAGAAAACTCTGACTTCTATTATCCCCAGCTATTTATTCCATGCTTTCTTTACCTTTGTTGGCTACTCATTTGAGCTTCTCTTTACATTGATCTGTCTTTTCTAACTAACTTCAAACACCTCAACAAATGAAACGAATGAAAAAAAGTATCTCAGGGACGCATGTGTTGACAGCTTGGCATTCAGATGATGACACAGATGAGAGAACATGGGATCATGAAAGTGCTTGATGAAGCATTGGTAGAGTACTCCACTGATCAATTCACAGTTGCATGGGCTACTGCTGCATATGGAAAACCTGGAAGATGTAAATCTTGCCTTTGAACTTTTATTCTTTGTTCTATTTCTTGTCTTTCCAAAACTGACTATATCTCTCCAATTCACATTTTTATCATGAAGTTCTCTCTTACATAGGCCTAAAAGCAATGTTCCAAACTTCTGAAATAATGGACAGAAATACCCCATGGATGAATTTGGTCTATCTTAAAGAGGGGGTGGCTGGGGGCCTGGAAATGAAAAAGGAACTGGTTGGAGAGAAAGATAAAGCCAAGACAAAGTTTCTGATCAAACCTCAAAGTTTAGTATTCACTGCTGCATTTATATAGGGAGAGCCCACAGAACCATCCTTTGTTTCAGCTGGATTATGTTGCAAAGCAGTCTACTCCTGTAGGAAATTGCAGGCGCAGTAAGACAGAAGACTCCACCTGGGTTATTAAAGTCTAACTGCGGCAGGCACTTAAGGTCTATTTTGCCAGCTCAAGGCTGGGGGAAGGTTACACAAATATTTTCTCATTTCTCCATTTCTAAAGTATTTTCAATAAGTTAACACTAAGTTAAAACATTAATTTTTCATAAAATATCAACCCCTGTCTTGAGTGTGATATATTGTAAATGAATGATGATACTACTCAAAGGATGCTAGGAAGGCATTCAATTTACATTGCAATTCTAATGATTTTACATTAACTATAAAGTGATATAGAGTAATTTGAAACTGAATTTAAACTTGCTGTCAGTGATAATTGCTGACTCTAGCATACAACTAAAAAAATGTAACATGCCATTAGAGCAGATTTTACAATACAAATGTCCCATATATAAAGTTACCTTTCCTATTTACTAGTAACAAACTAGTACTATTTGAAATTAAAACCTTATAACATTCATGCCAGATCCCTCCAAAACAAGATACTTAGGTATAACTTATACAACTATATACAATATCCTAATAAAAATCTACAAAAAACATTTTTTTAAAAAATAAAAAAATATCTGAAAATGAAATATTGTCTGCAGGTCTTCCTTCTGAAATTTATAAATTCAGTTCAAACCCAGAAAACAAAAACAAAAACAAAAACAAAGACTAAGCTTAATACTTTTGTGGATACTGACAAACTGATTCTGAATTTGAAAACAGAAGCAAAATCCTAAAATAGTCATACTGTATCAAGGAAAGTTTGGAAATGCAAAAAGTCCTACTTCAAGGCTTACACTACAGCTTCAGTAAGAAGGACAGTATGTCATCAGTGAAAGAAAGGATCAATGGAACAGAGTAAAGCTGCAAAAATGGAACTGCACAAATAGAGTCACCTGATATTTGACAAAGGCATAGAGACAGTCTTTTCAAAAATTGGTGCCAGAAAAACTGGAAAAATATGAATCTACACACAAACCTTCTTTACTTCACAAAAGTTTGCTCTCTTTGGACCATCAGCATAAGTGTAAAACTTAAAGCCATAGGATTTGCAAAGAAGAGTAAAAGGGAAAGTATGCCAACTTTGTTTACAACATTGTCATCTTCTAAGCAAGGATACAGTCTGTGACACTCTAAGTAAGTTGCACATCAGTAAAACTCAAAACTTCCACTCCATTAAAGCATTGTTAAGATAAGAAGATGAACAATGTTGGGGGGAAATAACTGCCCAAACAGACTAATTTACAAAAGAATATTTAGACAGAATGTACAAAAGAATGATCACAACAGAAATTATAGGTAAACAAAAGGAAAAAAATCACTATTTTAAAATTTTGCCAGGACCACAAAGATATCTCAGCAAAATAGTTTTGTGGTTAGCAAGTAAATATATGAGAACATAGACAGTCCTTCCTTCATGTGATGGTTGAAACCAGATTAAGTGAAAAGTAAAGAAATATGAAATCACTATACACTTGTGAGAATGACTATATCATAAAACGTGAAATGCTGTAAAAGCTCATCAAATGTGAAGCAGCAGGAATCTCCAGCTTTTGCAGGTCAGGAAGCCAAAGGTCCCATTTTAGGAGAGAGTCCAGCAGTTTCTGATAAACTAGACATCCATTTACTGCGCTAGCCAGCAATTGTCACCTTTGGTATTTATCTAACTGAGCCAAAAACTTATGTGCATACAGAAACTGAGTATAGATGCTTATGGGAGCTCCATTCATATTTGCTAAATTTGGAAGCAGTCATACATCTTTCAAAAGGATAGCAGGCAAATAGACTTTAAACTATATAGACAATTGAGTATTACACTAGTAACCTCAAGACTGAGACAACTAAGGCTATCTTGGCATTTCCTTCACAAAATAAATTAGACTATTACTTTTAAATTTTTGTTTGTTTGTTTGTTTGTTTATTGGCTTTTTGAGACAGGATTTCTCTGTGTAGCCCTGGCTGTCCTGGAACTCACTCTGTAGACCAGGCTGGCCTTGAACTCAGAACTCCGCCTGCCTCTGCCTCCCGAGTGCTGGGATTAAAGGCGTGCGCCACCTCCGCCTGGCAGATTATTACTTTTTCATTTATCTTCAGGGAAATTCTTAGGATGAGGGCAGAAACATTCTTTGCCAAAGTAACAAGAGAATGGTCTGTAGATTGCCAATGGCCATAGGAAAAGTGGCAGGAGTAGAGCAGGAAAGAAGCAACAGCTCTGAAAACATCAGAAATAACGTCTCTAGATTTCAACCTCAGTGGAAAGGATATTGGTAACAGAGCTCTGAGAACATCAGGAACAATGTCTCTAGATTACAGGCCCAGTGAAAGTGACATGGCCGCTCTTACCTAAAGACTTTCTAAAGACACTGTGTTCTAATAAACACTCTTTCCTCATTGATGCAAAAACATAAAGCTTGAATCAATACTTATATAGTGTTTTGAAACTGTGAGCATTTTTATTCACTCTGGATATTTAGTCTGAGTGCTTGTTTGCCTAAATTTTGGTCAAATACATGTTCTAACATTCATCTGTATTTGATATTAAATATTTGTAGATACTAAATATTGTAGATATTACTATCTACAAAATGACTTGAATATTCACTGTATTGAGATTACTATGTCACTGATTTATTCATGTAATATCACCTACATTAAAATGCTCAAGTGAACACCAAATATGTCACAGTCAACACCTAAATTTTGTTGCTGTTGTTGAAAAAATTCTACCTACTAATGCAATAATTACTGAAAATGCAAAACACATAATTTGGTAGACAAACAAATACTGTATTATACTCTCCCACAATTTAAAAATGATAAAATATAAAAAAATAAATAAATAAATAAGGATGCTCACGCAATTTATTAGATAAAAGGGAAAATGTAGAAAGACTTTATGAAAAAGTTTAAATCAGACCTAAGCATAAAGGTATGCAGTATCTTTAAAAAAAAAAAAAGGATGAATTAAAAAAAATACACGCTTATTTGGTGAAATTAACAAAAATGGGATGTCATATAAGATTATAGCCAGGTTTTTTTTTCCCCTCCTAGGTTATCTTTTAACTATTAAGCATTTTAAAAAACCTAACAGCAGAAAAGCATTTGTTTGTGTGCATAGTCTACATCAACATTTACTTTTCAAAATGGAGGAAAACATTAAATCATTATAACATACAGATCAACATTGTACTAAACATCATATCAACAGTAATTATTAAATATTGCTTAAGGTCTTGTATAGTTACAAATATGAAAAGGTATGCATGCCTTAAATTTAAGTGTAAAAGTAGTTTTGAAAATGAGCACGTTAATGGAATTTCAGGGATTCTGTGAGTTCTATAGATCCACATTAAGATTTCTTTCATGCCATAGTGGTCATCATTCTGTCTCAGAGTCCACATAGCTGGTTGTACTGTTGGTGTCTTCCCTTCCTTGGAAGCTTGCATGGTACCTTCTGGTACCAAGAAAGCTTGTATTCAGGGAAGGGACATCCAGGTCAGTACCAACAAAGAGTAAGGAGGGACATACACAATGGTTTGGAGAGAGAAAAGGGAAGGAGGAAATGATGACATTATATCCTAATAACAAAACACGAAGCAATAGGAAGAAAGACTAGAGCCCAGTAAAAAATCTTGAAAAAGCTTTCTGACAAGATAGAGTGTGTAGGCATAGTCCTGACAAACAAGGAACAAATATGTTTCCCACAGATCAGTAAAATTTGCAATCAGGAGGCTCCTGATGACAAAGGAATTCAAAAGGAAAAATGAATTTCAAGGTAGGAACAAGAATTATGTCAGGTATTTTAATGTTAAAGAAAGTGACCATTAAATCGTGAATGCAGGATTATAATAGAGGAGTGTATAAGCTACAAACACAGCATCTGATAAACCAACGCAAGATTAGCACATTCTTAAGACCTTCTGTGGTTATAAAAAAGTGAATCTATTGATTTATTGAAAGTGACAGAATTATAAGGTATTAAGGCAAAAACAAAGCTACGGTAGTTCTAAAATCACACAGAAATCCATTTGAAACGTTGAGGATGATGGAAAGAGAAAGGAAAGGGAAAGGGGAGGTGATGACGAATGGCCAGAGTTTAGATAGGAATATTTAGAGATAGAAGTGGTGATGAGCAAAAGCCAGAGAAAGGTGGTGAAGGGCAATGGAACAATATTTCAGAGACATTTTCAGTCCATTTCAGAGACATTAGGTCAGGAATACTCAGAGTCCTATGCTTTTTCCTGCCCCGTGTGTCTTCTCTTTTAGTAACTACTGGGAGGCTGATGAACAATGCTGAAAGTTGGAATGAACTGATTTAATGCACAGAAGATCACAGTAACCCAGGCCTGCTTAGAACTCAAGGAATGTAGGCATTGCCACCATTAATGGTGTCTTTATTAACCTGAACTTCATAGTATTAACATTCTAGTGTGAGTCTTTCCATGGAAAGCTCAGTAGTACAGTCAAGCCTGCTAACAGGAGGATTGTCAGTGGAAATCCCTTCTCCATCCTGTAGAAAGGAAGTCCCGCCTACATCAAGGAGTGATGCCGTGAATGTATGTGATGTGAAACTCACTTGTACTTTAAGAACACTGAGAATCTGGGTGGAGGTCTCTTGAAGTACAGAAGACAAGGAATCACTGTCTTTACTCCATCTGATGATGTCATGTATTGTGTGACGGGTACAAACTGTACGAAACATGACAACTCTATCATGATTTAGAGCAATGTATCAACAATACCACAATGCTTTGTCTCCTGCAAGGTCATCCATGGCAACTCTGTTGGAGCTCATGAACACATCACATGACATTAATAAACACTGAGAAGACTTCAGTTGATCCCTCTAGGAAATTATCTTCTGTGCATCTAACAGTAATTCTTACTTTCCTTCATTTAACACTGAAGTTTCTATTTCCTTCATCAACTACTTTATAAAGCTTATTATGTTTATCACAATAAAGGAGCATTGTTTTACTCTATTTTATGTGCAGAACCATAAACGGTCAGAGCTCCTGGTTCCCCAGCCAGCCACAGAAAGAACACAGGCATAAAATCAAATGCTCAGGGAATCCGCTCAGCATTCACTACGAAGAGTCTGCCCTTCTCAAAATACTGACATGAGATTATGTTACTTGTATATGGACCAAAAGACAATAGTCTTTTGTATCCAACCATAAACAATGTTTTAATTTAAATTTAAAAGTAAAATGTTAAACAAGCAACTAATCATATTTGTTAGACATCAAGTGTTCAATTACCATGCCTGCATTATTGGACAGTGCAGATAGTCAACGTCACTATCACAACATTGTTTGATAATATAGAGCTTCTATATAGACCCTTATTCTAAAGGTGGAAATCCACACATTTTTAGGAGCTATCCTTCTTAAGCATTTAGCACACTTCCCATATTGCACTAAAGCTTCACATGTGATCACAGGCAATATTTGCAATGATAGGTTGGTATCGGATCTATTATCATTCAGTTTTACAGATGAAAAATGACAAGTGGACATATGATATGCTTCATATTTCATTATAGTAGAGGCAAGATTTAAACTTAAAGGTTTTTGAATCCAAAAGAGACCAAAACATAATAAATATATCCACAAAATCAGAATGTTATTATCTGACTTCAGTTTCACCACATCCCAGTTCCACGGTGATGAACATTCAAAGTCCCCCCTGTAAATCTATCTGCACATCTCTCCACACTCTCTTATTACACCATTCATACAAATCCTATCCCTGCACATTAATCATTGATAGAAAATAAGGTTCATTTCTACAATGGAATATTATTTAGCTATTAAAAATAAGGGCATCATGAATTTTGCAGGCAAATGGATGGAACTAGAAAATATCTACCTGAGTGAGGTAACAGACTCAGTGATTAGTGGATACTAGCAAAACCGTACAGAATTCCTAGGATACAAAAACTGTAAGAAGACTGTAAGAAGTGTAATAAGCAGAAAGACCCAAGTGAGGATACTACAATTCTACTTAGAAGGGGGAATAAAATGATTATGGAGGCAAAAGGATGGAAGGACCTGGGTGGGAGAAGGAGGGAAGGGGGAGAAAATGGTTCATACAGGATCAGGCATGAGGAAGGACAGGAGAGAAGCCCAGAGGGCCAAGAGAATGAATAGAGACAAGCAGCTTCAGGGGTTAGAAGGGGGACACTATAGAAAGTACATGAGACTCTGTAGGTGAGAGACTCAAAGGATTCATTGGAGATGAGATTATCCAAAATGCCAGACACTGGGGAAAGGGCACTTGAAGAGTCCACCTCCAGTAGCTAGACAGGGCCTCAGGTAGAGGGACAAGGTTACTACCCCAGTCAAGATTTCTGACACAGAACTTTTCCTGTTAAAAGAATTACAGGAACAAAAATGGAGAAGTGACTGAAGGAAAGGTAGTCCAAAGACTGAGTCAATTTGGGTTCATCTCATGGGGGTGGGGAGCACCAATAGCTAACACTATTACTGATGTTATGATGTGCTTACAGATGGAAAACTGGCATGGCTGTCCTCTGAGAGGCCCTACCAGCAGCTGACTGAGACAGATGCAGATACTTACAGCCAACCATTGGACTTTAGTTGGGAACCCCTATGGAAGAGTTAGAGGCAGGATTGATGGGGCTGAAAGGTTTAACAACCCCATAGGAAGACCATCATTCTCAATTAACCCATCCTACAGGGAGCTCCCAGAGTGAGCCACCAACCAGGAGCATACACGGGCCAGTCTGAGGACAGTGACACAAATATAGTAGAGGTCTGCCTGATCTGGCCTCAGTGGGAAAACATGTGCATAATCCTCCAGAGATTTGAGGCGGTCTGGTGGGCAGCACCCTCTCAGAGGCAAGGAAGAGGACGAATGAGATAAGAAACTGTGTGGAAGACAAAGAGGGGTGGCAAAGACTGGAATATAAATAAATAAGAGGAAGAAAAAAAATAAGAGAGAAATGGTTGCCATTTTTTTTCAAAATGAAGATATTCAGGTAGCTGATAGAAATATAGCGGTTTGCACACCAGTTATAAGAATCTTATAAAATATGTCAGAAAGAATGGATGACTACAAAAACAAATGAATAAATTCAAGTTACCTATTCAATACTAAGTACTAACCTGATCTAACTTAAATTGAAAGATACAAAATACAATGAAATAAAGTTTTCAAAGCAACTCTAACTAGCCCAATTTACTTTCTAAGTGGGCCTCTTTCAGGTGAGGAAGCGACTGTTGTCATAGAAACTAACACAATGCCACTCTTTCATGCTTACATAACAACTTCCATCTGATGAGCTCAAAAAGAATTATAAACATTAATTCCTTAATAGTCCTTTTTATTGGAAGTGCATCATAATTTACCTAATATAATGCAACAACAATTGCAGATGGAACAAAAGGTAATTTCATTGCTAACAGATTCGCATGGAGTATACATGATCTCTAACACTTAAGAAAGGCAATAGTTGTCTGGTGCAACATTCTCATTCTTCCTTATACAAGCACAAAGTACCTCCCATTGTTTTATTGTCAAAAATGCAGCTTCTCCTCCACCCACTCCTTCATTTCTATTTCCTGTGTTTTGTTAATTACCTCAAGATATATTTTAAAACACCATTATATACAGTTAACTGCCTAGCTCAAACTACGAAGACAATCACTGATACAATTCTCAGCATTTCTTTAAAGAATATCCATGTACTTGTTTTAAGGGGGTGGGGGTATCATAAACAGGAAAGGTTCCCGAGTTTCCATGTTTACTGGAAAATGTAACAAGTGAAAATTATGAGATTCTTATTTGTTCAACTTGATTTTTGTTTTAAAAATACTGTTAGAAACACAGTTTCAATAAGCACAGTGGTTCATAAAGCACAATGTTTTGTTTTTGACAGATTCATCAATAAATAACTTAGGAGGTTACAATGTCTTGAATATTTTTCAAAGTTGAGTTCCTTAAAAATACTATCCTCCAATAATGTAAACCAAACATTTTGGAACTTGTTCATGTTTTCAACTTGTGCATTTTATTATTTTTTCCTCAACTAATTCTACATTTTCCACATTCTGTTTACAGCAAAATCATCCCTGAATCATGTGAATAGAGCCACAGTTTTGTGAAGGGAAGACCTGAAAGATTACTCTATAAAAACAGGCATACAAGTGCGAGAAACATTACTCAAATACGTCTGATGAGCTGACTTTTAGTAAGGAGTAATATCAAAGTAACTATTTGCTATTAGTTAAGCCGACTATGATCTACGCCATCATTAAATAGATTTTACATTTCCATCTTTGTCCTTTTCTTCACTGTCAGATTTCCTGGCATTCCTGCCCTAAGCCTTCTTCCCCAATCTTCCCTGTCACTATTTTTCAGTCGCCTATGTCTGAGAACCACAGAACACAAGAGCCATTTGTCAACTAGTCTCTAAACAACAGATAGTAAGAAGTTAACCAAGACTCTAGCTACTTTTATATTTCCGGCTATGTGGTCATTTGCATCAATGCTTACTAGGGAAAGTGAATTGTGAACAAACCTCTTGGAACTTTTCATCTCGATAACAAATCTGCTTTATAACTTTAGGTCACGAAACTAGACATTCTTAAAGAAAAATTTGCTAATGATTTATTTTACTAAAAGGGACTTTAAAACACTTTCCAATGATTATTCTTTTATCAGCTGTTTACTAAGTGCTGCTTTTTGAACTCATGGTGTCTCACGGTATTTGCATCTCATTTGTATTCCTCCAGTTAGTCTTCTACGGTTCAACTGTTGAAATGGTCATCAAAATGTAATAAGTTGATCGAAAAGTCTCAGATATTACTTTAGAATAAGCTTATTCCTTTTATGAAAGATGCATCTGTATTTGACTTTGTAAGATAATAAATTCAGGGAAAACCCAACTGGGATCTCTAACATACTCTCCTACAATATATGAATTTTATACTAAATAAGACTATAATATTCTCCTCTACAATTCAAAGACACATCCCCATAGGAAATGGAGATGCTAAAATATTAATAGCTTACCCAGGTTTTCTAAGCCTACTAAGGCACCTTAAGCTTTACCACACTGTGAACACTGTAAATCATTATGGTCATGTAATGGAAACTCTCTAGATGTGCTTTAGCTGGTTCGTAACTTAATGTTTCTGATATTTTAAAGAGAGAAAAGTTTTCTACTTTTTAACCTGAAAGAAGGTAATGTCAAAATCAACGTATACGGTTAATAAATGTCATAGTCACTGTTAGAGGGCTGGCAATATATTAAAGGATTATGACAAAGAAATGTTTAGGTATGATAAATAAAATGACTGCTAGTGATTTTTTTGTTTGTTGTTTCATTTCCAGAATATGTGCGTATTGTGATGCCTTCCTTTCACCATTCTTTTTAAATTGTTATTTCCCCATTCAACCCCACTCAACATGTTCTGACATGTAGCAATACTAAAGTTGTAATGCTAGTCCATATAACTGTCTTCCCTGTGTGTCTTAGTTTCTTTACGTGTGGCTCTAATGAAAGAGCCTGACAAATGACACTTAGTAATGAATGGTTTAGTTTGGCTCACAGTTTGATGTTATAGTCTGTCATTGTGGAGAATGCAGTGGGCCACATTGTAACCATGGGGAAGAAAGAGAGGACAATGAATGTCTGTGGCTTGCATCATTTTCAGTTTCTACAGCCTGGAATCCAAGCCCAGTGAAAGGTGCCATTCACAATTAAACAAACCAAAATAATCTCTGCTTCTCAGTGTCTTATCGTTCAGATGATTCTAGATCTCAACAAGAGGACCATTGGAATAAGCACCACACATCAAGTGAGCATCATTTTAATTCTCAACCTGAAACCAAGTAGTATCACCAGATAATAGGATTTTTGAATGAGGGCTGTGAATGAATATCTTGACTGCATTACATGAGGATCTGACAATTGACTAGTGTGGGTGGCAACATATCCTACAAATGGGATCGTGAACTCTTTCAGAAAGTGAACTAAGTGTTAACACTCAACATTCACTGCTACCTCCTCTTGGCTAAAGACATATTATAACTAGATGTTCCGAGTTCCTGCTGCCTTCCCATAAATATGTACTGTAATCTGGGCTTGTAAGCCAAACAAACTTTTACCCTTGTTGGTTATTTTTTTTAGGGTTTCTGACAAAACAATACCTGGTCTTCAGCATGCAAATTCTTATCCTACTATTTTTTTTTCACTAGTCATTCATCAGAACTGGTCAGTTCCTGACCATGTATTCTGGCTTTGTATATAGGATGATCACAAACACCCACCAAACACACTGTAACATCAATCTGGGGTATACAATCTGGTGTCAGTATCCATTTTTTCTACCATGAAAACATAAAAATTCACCAATTATAATTGCTTCTCCTTCTGCATACACTAATTCTCTTAAGCCAAACCACTGCCACCATCACTTATGTGTACTATCATAACAGTTTTTAGACTTCATCCTTCTGCATTCCTCCTACATACACTCACTTAAAATTAACTAGTATGATCACACCAAAGAGAGGCAACACCATGTTTCAAAACCCACTTGTCGATTAATAAAACGGTTTTAATTTTATTAAGATTAAAACTAAAGTGCTTGTAATTAGAAAAAAGTAATTGGAAGATTTGACTCTGGTGACCACCTAGTCTGTTTCTTACATCTTTCTAACTCTTAAGGCCTCCCCCCATGCCTTATATTAATGTAAAAAAATGTTTTTACCTTCAGTGGTGTCTTGACTTAGTATTGTATTTTCACAAGGTAAGTTTCCTGTAAAATTTCAGTGTATCTGGTTTGCCTATTTCGTGTTTTTGCTTTGATAACATGAACGTGCTTTTCTACTATATACAAGGTGGCAGATGTCCCTTTATTCCACTTTATAGTTAATCACAGAGCCATCCCCCCACCCATGTGTGTGTGTGTGTGTGTGCATGTGTGTTTGTGTATGTGTATGTGTATCTCTGTGTGCTCTGTGTGTGACTGACTGTATATGTCTATACTGGAACATGCATATTTCAATAGATACAAACAGTAATAAAAACCACTTTTACTAAGTTGAAGCTTAAGCAAATATGATCCTAAGATGTGTGTTGGTTATGTAGGCATGAGAGGAGACACTCACGGAGAACTTCAAACAGTTCTAGAGTATATCTTTGCAAGTCTCTGGAATATGTTAATCTGCCTTATGTCTAAAGTCTTGCTTCAGTCAAGCTGTATAAAAAGA
The DNA here is from genome assembly GCF_000001635.26 of Mus musculus. Lineage (NCBI taxonomy): Eukaryota > Metazoa > Chordata > Mammalia > Rodentia > Muridae > Mus > Mus musculus. The sequence goes on along the minus strand of NC_000072.6, from coordinate 15,065,865 downwards.
ATACCAAGACAAACTTATCATAAACTGATAGTACATAGGTAAAGAAATTCTTTGAAAGAAAGCTGGATGCCAACTTTATGCAAAATACAAACTTTCTAAATGTGTCTTTTTTTATCATAAACTCACTTGAAGAAAGCCAAGTGTGAAAATATGAAATCAGGTTCTGAAAAGTCGGGGTTGTGTGAATTGGTGTAATGGCTCATGTTTAAAATAAAGCTGGGGCTATCTTAGCAGAAGGCGATATGACATTCCACTGCATCTTCCTTCTGAAAAACTTTACCTTTATAAAATGAGCTAGTTCTACAACCACACTACTCAGCAAGGGTTTTGCATAATGGCACCTTGTTAAAATTGCAGCTTCAGATATATGATAAGGACTTATAACCCAGCCTCGCTCCCAACAGTTATATTATCTAAATCCCCATTGCTTAGAAAGTGGTTCTTAACCTATGGGTTGCGATCACCTCTGGGATCTACTAATTTCTTTAAGGAACACATGGCAAATAGAATCTTGTTTTGTGTCCTTCCAGTACTTTAATAAAGACTCTTTCCCTTACTGTCGGTTTCAATTTATTTAAAACATTGGCAGTCCCATAGAGAAACATGCAAATAAATAGAATAAATCCAGAATGTTAACTTCATCGGCAGTAAGGTTTCAGTTTTATTTATTAGTTTCTTCCTAGCACAAGGGCTTAGCTGTAAAAATTACTTGTTAAATGAATTAATTAAATGGTCTTGATGACAAGTAAATTTAGGTGATAGTTTACCCATCCCCTTAGCTACTCACCAATTGTCATTTCCTTCATTTTTTAAACCTATCAAGTCCAATAAATACATAACATAAATTATTGTGCATTTTATTTTTGATATGTTAATATGATTACATCATTCTACCTTCTCTTTTATCCATTCATATCTTCTCATATACTTCTCCTTGCTCTTTTTCAAACTCATGACCACTTTTTCATTAATTACTGTTACATGCATATTGTATACATTTAATGTATAATGCATATATTTTCACATTCATACAGACACACACATATAGCTCAGTTCTTAGCTTTAGTGAGTGTTATGTTCTATCCAATTAACTAGGTGATGAATATTACATATATCATTATCACAATAATTTTCTGTAACTAGAAACATCTTTAACTTTTCTAGTCCACTATTTTACATTCATCAAACTGCTATATTTGTGGAGCTAAACCTAACTGTTTAGTTTTGGAGGCCTGGACAAGGGATTATGGTGTATATATTACATACCAAAGCAGACCTGGCTTCCAGGTTCTCCCAGCATCCCTCAGTCCCTACCTGGCATACCCTGCTGCAAACCTGAACTTTCCAGTCTGGGCACTGGGCTGCTTAACACACAGAGGCTCCTCCTATTTAATCCAGGCTTGCTCTCTCTTCTCTTCTGTCTGCAAGGAGGCCCTTTTATTCTCTTTCTCTTCTTCCCACTCCCCCATGGCCACTTCCCTGGCCTTGGTCCAGTGAACCTGTCTGTTCACACTTTCTCAAGTGCAGCTTCCCAATAAAGATGCATTTAATATAATCTAATCTCATTTAAATTGTCTCCTTTCACTGATAGCACAGAAATAATCTATCAGATAGTGCCAAAAATAACCTATCACCAAGTCTTTGAACCATCTTTATGTTTTTTTTCTAACACAAGAGTATTATCACATTTATTTTCTGTGTGAATATCTGGCATGTTTTATAACTCTGTATTCTTATTCATTCTTACAATTTTTACAAAAAAAATAACTGTTTAGGTGCAGGTTTTGTAACAATGTATTTCAGAAAATAAAATTCGTATATAAGAGCAAAGACCTTAAAACTTTAAACTAGAGTTGTCCAACTTAAAAAGCCCCAAGTGTCATAGCAATCACATTTAATGTGCTATCTTAGAAGCAATACCCTTAAAAGGCATGAATCAAAATCCAAGTAAATACTAATGAGATACAGACTACAGTTGTCAAGAGTGTATCAGCATGGCTTCATTAACTGTAATACAGATATTGTTTCATCTCCATCACGATGGAAGCTATGTGGGCACAATCACATTAATTTTCTACTCTCTTCACAATTTTTCAGTAAGTCTAAAGTAATAAAGGATATGTTGAAAGAGACTGTAAGGTACAGGAATTCATTTTAGTGGTAGCTTGTTTGTCAGGTTTGGTATTCAATTCCAATTACCACAAAAAGATTAACTAATTGACATGGAAATTCTGACATATTAGAACTTCGCACAAAAACACTGTGTTGTTCAAACTTCTGAGAATTAGGAAACATTCTATATAAGAGACTTGTCAATTACCCTTCTCTTACCAGCCTCTGGGAAACAAAATCACAACAGGCTCTTTACCCTTGCTTGGAAGGTCAGACTTAGTCTGGCTCACTGACTTCCTTTGGCCCCCTGACCTCTCCCTGACCTAACCTTCTTAGAGTCACCCAAACATCAAAAGGCCTTAATCTTCTCACAGTCTTTCCTCTCAGTTTCACACAGAGAAATTTCCTAGAAAATCAGGACTTTTTTTTTTCCTTAGCAACTCAGCTTGTAAAGGGAATTGGAAATACTGTTTTACATAATACAATATATACTTCTAAGTCACAAGAGAATAATAGATAGACAAATGCTTGGGGGTGGTGAAAGCTGTGTAAATAGTAGGGTAGGATGCAAATACAGTCTTAGAACTTTTCTGAGAGTCATGGAAACATACTTCCAAGAGTGCCAAGCCAAAAGACAACTATTCTCAATAAAAACCACCTTCTTTAACTAAAACTACTTCTCACAGTGTCACACCAGGCAGAGGATAAAAGCAAAGGACAGATATATGGTAGTCTTAAGGTAACCATATCTAGCCCCATTTTCAAACTCTCAGTTGCTTTGGTCTGCTTTTTGTCAACTTCCTGAAATGGGGCACCAACTTGTTTATGTTCCCCCTCTGTCCCCTTACAGGTTATCTTTAGCCTGGTTTTTTTGTTTCTTTTTGTTTTTTGTTTTTTATTTTTTATTTTTTATTTTTTCTTTGCCTCATATCTGATCACATTTGCCTTCACTGTGCTGTGCTATCTCTAATGCTTCTGTGAGTCATGATCAAAGACTTGAGACCCAAGCTTTATCCCCAAGCCCAAGTTGCAATCTCAGACCTTGACAGCATGTATACTGCCCTCTTCCTTACATCAAGAAATTTAGAGAATCACTATAAAGGATTAATGGAAAAATAGTTGGCAGATACCTACCTAGTAGACTGCTTTATAATGTAAATGTGGACTGTACAGGAGTGACCAAGACTAGAGTCTTGAGTCCAAAGCTTACAAGTTTACATAGATGCTAGATATTCCCATAAGAATCCTACTAGAATCTCAAAAAGTTTATCTTCAAGCATAAGGGTTGTAGGAAGGCTTTACTGAAAAGCAGAACAAACTAACGAGAGCTGTCTTAAGCACAGTATTTACCAGAATCCTTAAATAAGACTGCACAAAATTACCCAAAGAAGAATGAAAGAGGAAAGACTTCTCTCCCCTCCCTCTTCCTCCCTCCCCTGTCTCCCTCTCCCTCCCCTTTCATGTTTACTTTCCCCATACTTCCTTATCCTTCTCCCTGGTAACTTTGTTACTCTGCAAAGTCAGTTCATTAAAGTATCCATTGGCTCTCTCCCTGAAGCTGGAAGAGTTCCAGTGCTGTAGCTACTGGATTTCATCTGAAAAACTGATACTGACTCTGGTTTGGTTGGAAGAGTCAAATGGAGAGAATACAATCTGAAATGTGATTCAAGATCTAACTCCATAAACTTTTCTTAAAGTATTATTTTTCTTTTAAAAGAAAAGTTCTGGACATTTATATACTATATTGAAGATGCCACTCTACCACTACCTCTCTTCAACTGTCTTTAATACACCTTATCTAGCTCTGTTGGTCTTCATGTTATTAGATTTTGTTATCAATAGCCCCCCTCAGTCTTGGGTATATATACATTAATATGTAGCCTCCACTGTGACATGAGCAACCTCCTAGTTGCCATGTTTGCAATGAAGAGTGAGTCTCCCTCTGGCAGTAGCCTTCGATTACTAGTAGCTCCTCCAGTAAGAGGGGAGCAGGACTTTGGAGAATTCGCTCAGATCCCTAATGGTAATTTTACTGGATTGTACTTATATCATAGCTACTTTGAGTTGATGGATGAGGCACCAATATTATTGCCCAGAAGTCAGACTCCCCATTCAACAGCTCTTAAGTTCTTCCCAGGCCCTCTTCTGCAAAGGTACCTAAACCTGAGATGGTGAAACATTGCTATTAACTTGCTTCTCAAGAAATCCTCACTGGTGCTCTAGGGGCAGGATGGCTATTGGGGTAACCATCTGCTTGACTAATGTATACTAGGCCTGATCCACAGGAGAGATTTTTATGCCCAGTGCTGTAATTGTCATAAGAGCTCCCTTGACTGGAGAAGACCACAGAATACAGGAGTAAATCTACAGTTGTTGTCTTTCTAAATAGTTCTTGTATTCTGAATACGTATATACTCATAGATTTGTGTTATTCTAAACTTTGGTCAGAGAATCTTTGTTTTGCAGTGTATAACAGTTAGGAAGAAACTCAACTGTTCAAAGTGCTGAGTATAAATAACTAAGAAATCAATTGTGGGAGGGTCACCTCAAACTCTAAAAATTCTTCAACTTACAAATGAGCTTGATAGGCACAATTTGTAGGAAAAAAATGTGAACTATATGCCCCATAAATGTCTGTACATAATACCCCTATTTTTAGTAAGTAAATATTCATTATTTTGGATTGAAACATCTTAATCATTAGGAAAACAAAAACAAATAGCAGAATAGTTCCAACATTGACCTACACAGTCATGGACCAGACTTAGCAAAACACTTCCAAGTCACCAAAAGCTATCAGACAAAATGCAAAGAATGCTCCAACTTTAAAATAAACTGTGAGAACTTACATCACACCCTATTTGTCACTACTGCCAAGGAAAAGCAGTCTGAATTCTGTCAGAGGGCAATGTTCTAAGGGCACTTTTACATAGAGATGTTAAAACCATCAGTTTTCTCTTCCCTAGTTTAACTCGAATAATCTGTGATTAAAACAACTGACATGGCAATCTTCATACTATGATGTCCTCAACAGACACAAAGTAGAGAGTGTCAGAGTCAAATAATATATGGCTTTGCATTTAAAGCAAAGAATTTCAATGAAAAGAAATTTAATACTTTATATCTGCATTTCAGCAAATTCATTATTCTCTTGATATTAAAACAAATCTGCCATGTCACTGTAAAATAAACCTGAAACAGGTTCAGTAAAGGAAATACACATGGATTAGGACTGGAAAGGTAACTTTAAATAATCAAAAGACAGAAATAAATGAAGCAGGGGCCTTTGCAACGAAAGGAAACAAAAATAATTCTCCACAGTGTCCTTTCAGCTTTTTGCACTACAGAAGTAAGGAAGATGCTTTGAATTTTATAAGAGAGAAGGACCATAAATGGATCTATGTTAGCCAAGCTCATGTAAATAGTTCACAGTGATGGGTGGAATGTGCAGGGTAACTGCCTGAGTTACATTTAACAAGCCAATATTTGGGTGGGGGGAGAATCACAAGGTACACTTTTTCAAGTCATGTGTCACACAAGCACACTTTCATGCATGTATTTATATAAACTATACAGGTGCACACATGCATGTAACAAATACAAATATATCCTTTTCAATGAAAGTTTTATGTAGCCAAGCCTTAGAATGCAAGCAGAAGGGATGTTCCTTACAAAAGACTCTCAGAGTTCTTTCACTTCTTTTCATTTGTTCATAGCTGCTGAAACTGAGTGCTCTGGTAACTAGACAGCACTATGAGATGGCTTAACTGTGTGTTTCTGCTAATTTGGGGTTGAGGAGGCAATCTCTCTTTTCCTGAATACTTGATGGTCTTCTAACTTACCATATCAGTAGTGTAGATAACAGCACCATACAACTACATTCCTGAGCCTCTCAAACATAATCTGTTTTGTCAGCAAATACTTTTAAGAGTGAAATATGAGCAACTACTAAAAAAACACTTTCTACCAAGATGACGGAAACACCTATCTGTGCACATAACACAGAAGGGAAGGATGCTCAGAAACATTGTGACATTAAGCAAAACTGCCACTAATATCATTTGTCAGTGATCATGCCAGGGTAGATGCTATTTATACATCTTCTACTTTAATCACTATGTTTCTACATGACAAAACAAATAACTGATTGTCAAATTGTTTAATTTTTACTAATCATGTTTCGTTCCCGAGAATAAAATTTACACCCTAACCTCCTAGTTACCTAGAATTAAAATGTAGACTTTAGTTAATATATTTGGGTACATCAAAAGTCAACTCCTATAAAATTGCTTGAAAATGCATCATAAGTCCTATTTTATACTTTAAATCTTAAATATTGGAGATATTAAACAAAGGTTGTTTTTTTAGTTTTTATGATAGCCAGACTTATGCAATTTAAGAGACAGTTGACTTTATTTTTTATATTATGTACTTTTATTTGTATGTACATATATGAGTGACCATGTCCCATTCCCATGTGATAGTCATAGGACAACATGTGAAAGTTGTTTTTCTTCTACCATGTTGGCGCTGAGGGATCCATCTTATGTAGTCAGTATTGGCAGCAAACACCTGCTGAGCCATCTCGCCGGTCCCCAATCTTCCATAACAACGTGATTGCAAATATTTGTAATGTCTCACTTCAGCACTGATAGTTTACTTGAAATATCTGATCTGAATTCAGTTGGGAAAAATCATTCATTTCTTTTGGAAACATCACTGGTAAAAAATGACTCACAGCACAAGCAGATGTGTATCAACAACTAGTTCATCTACTAAGCCTATTTGTAGAAACACTGCTTGTACAGTTAATAAGCAATAATTGTGAGACACAAACATACTCACAGGGAAGCATATTATAAATATCTCTCCTTTTAGTCTCTGTGAAATAATTATGTTTTTGGGTTTTTTTTTGTATTTTCTATTTTTTAAAGAGTTATTTTTTATTAGATGTTTTCTTCATTTACATTTCAAATGCTATCCCCATTTCTAGTTTCATCTCTGAAAATCCCCTATACTTATATCCTCCCCCAACCTGCCCTGCTCCCACTCCCACTTCCTAGCCCTGGCATTCCCCTATTCTGGGGCCTAGAATCTTCACAAGACCAAAGGCATCTCCTCCCACTGATGGCGGACTAGGCCATCGTCTGCTACATAATGGAGATAGAGACACGAGCTCTGGGGGTACTGGTTAGTTCATATTGTTTTTTCTTAAAGAGAGTCATGTTATCCAGATTTCTCTGTCTTTTCATTCATCTTGATCTCAAACATGGAGCAAAGCTTTGGCCTCAGCCTCCCAAGGAAGTTCTATAGGTGAAAGCCTCCATGTCTGAAGTCATTTATGTATCGTGAATATATTAAAGTTCTCTATTTCATGACACAGAACCAATTCTGTTAGTTAAATTTACTCTGCTGTCTCATGGAAGACAGGAGTATTCTTCCTGTAGGACTGCAACACTGTACTCAATCACCAACCTCCCCCTTGCCTGCATGCTCTTGCGAAGTCTGTTAGCCATGAATCCAAACTGCTTATCTGAAATCCATCGCTTAGATTCTGCCTAGGATGATATTCATGTAGAAATTACCTTTCTGTGTCTGGTCAATTTCACTTAATATCCTTAATGAGTGTGGCTGCAAATGGCAGGAATTTATAGTTTGTTATGGTAATATTCCACTGTGAACATATATGGTATATTATTTCTCTATTCATGTCTTTATGGACATTGAGGTAGATTCTACAACATGAGTATTTATTGTAAGTAGTGGTGTAATAAACACGGAGCACAGGTGTTTTTCAGCATGCTAATTTAATTTCCTTTGGTTACAGGACCATCAGTGAGAGGGCTGGAGAGTATGGTAAATTTGTGCCTAGATTTTCTCTTTCTCTGTTTTGTTTTTCAGGTAACTCAATTTAGTTTTCCATATGGTTAGAGTAATTTACACTCCTGGCAACAGTATACATGGTCTCATCTTGCTCCACATCTTCATGAATATTTGGTCCTTTTAATCTCTTCAGTAATAGCCATTTTAACTGGGGCCACAAGGATCTTATCACAGTTTCAGCATATGCCTCCCTGATCACTGGTGATTTAAAGCTGGATTTTTCCCCATATGTTTGTAATTCATCTGTATGCTCTCTTTTGAGAAATACTTAAGCATATCTTTAGGACACTATGAGTTGAAATATTTATTTTTCCATTTATTTGTACAGAGTTGTTTAGTTCTTGACAAAGAATCTTTTTAGTATATTTTGTGAATTGCCTCGTTGTTGTACTGGGATTTTTGCTGTGTTTAAGTGTTCCAGTTAAATGAAATCTCACATGACAATTAGTTTCTGTTACTCATGCATTTGGAGTCATATAAAACTATCATTGCCATGACCAATACTCTGAAGAATTTCAGCTACATTTTTCTCATAGTTCTTTCATAGTTTAAGGTATTATTCTTAAATATTTAATACCTTTAAAGTTGATGTGTAAAGAGTAAGAGATATGGATATCCTTGCATATTTCTTCATGTGAATATTCATGTTTTTCTTTCTATAGAGAAAACGGGCATTGACAGGAAATCAGAACATGTAAAATATATAGTTATGTGCTCAGAGAAATGATTTTCCTTCTCAGAAGACAAAATTTAAATTCTTCCTGTCTATCTAACAGTTTACTTCATCTGTAGCAGGACATTTAATTGCACACTTCTGTATATGCATAGACATCAGGTAACTTTTAGCAATAAGCACTAGTATAAGGAAACTTAAGTAAGGGAATGCCTGTAAGTGTTGAAAGATGAATGAATTTGAAAAGACATAGTTTCTCTCTTAAAAATTTAGTAAAATATTTGTATACTGTCCCCTGAGAGGCTCTGCCAGAGCCTAACCAATACAAATGCAAATGTATGCAGCCAAACACTGGACTGAGTGCAAGGACCTAAAAAGGAGAAGTTAGGGCAAGAACTGAAGGACCTGAAGGGATTTGCAAGCCCATAGGAAGAACAGCAATATCAATGAACCAGAGCCCCCACCCAAAGTTCTGAGGGACTAAACCACCATCCAAAGAGTACACAAAGCCTCCTACAGCTCTAGCTGGATATGTAGCAGAGATTGCTTTAGAGGGGATCGCAGGGAAAGAAATCCAAGAACTTGGAGTAAAGATCACTGTGGCTGTGGTAGTGAGATTGACAGCACCAAGATTACAATAAAATTGTGAGCACAAGGCTGAGATTGAAAATCTGGGCTGGGTTACTAGCTAACTATGGGAAAAATTAGTACAAGGTTTACCTTCTTCAATTATCAAGTGAAGGATTAAAACTAGATATCTGAAGTTTCATTTGTTCTGTAACTCTTTTTTTTTTTTTTTTTTTTTTTTTTTTTTTCTTTTTTCTTTTTTTTTTTTTTTCCATTTTTTATTAGGTATTTAGCTCATTTACATTTCCAATGCTATACCAAAAGTCCCCCTTACCCACCCACCCCCACTCCCCTACCCACCCACTCCCCCCCTTTGGCCCTGGCGTTCCCCTGTACCGGGGCACTCAAAGTCTGCGTGTCCAATGGGCCTCTCTTTCCAGTGATGGCCGACTAGGCCATCTTTTGATACATATGCAGCTAGAGTCAAGAGCTCAGGGGTACTGGTTAGTTCATAATGTTGTTCCACCTATAGGGTTGAAGATCCCTTTAGCTCCTTGGGTACTTTCTCTAGCTCCTCCATTGGGAGCCCTGTGATCCATCCATTAGCTGACTGTGAGCATCCACTTCTGTGTTTGCTAGGCCCCGGCATAGTCTCACAAGAGACAGCTACATCTGGGTCCTTTCGATAAAATCTTGCTAGTATATGCAATGGTGTCAGCGTTTGGATGCTGATTATGGGGTGGATCCCTGGATATGGCAGTCTCTACATGGTCCATCCTTTCATCTCAGCTCCAAACTTTGTTTCTGTAACTCCTTCCATGGGTGTTTTGTTCCCACTTCTAAGGAGGGGCATAGTGTCCACACTTCAGTCTTCATTTTTCTTGAGTTTCATGTGTTTAGGAAATTGTATCTTATATCGTGGGTATCCTAGGTTTTGGGCTAGTATCCACTTATCAGTGAGTACATATTGTGTGAGTTCCTTTGTGATTGTGTTACCTCACTCAGGATGATGCTCTCCAGGTCCATCCATTTGGCTAGGAATTTCATAAATTCATTCTTTTTAATAGCTGAGTAGTACTCCATTGTGTAGATGTACCACATTTTCTGTATCCATTCCTCTGTTGAGGGGCATCTGGGTTCTTTCCAGTTTCTGGCTATTATAAATAAGGCTGCTATGAACATAGTGGAGCATGTGTCCTTCTTACCAGTTGGGGCTTCTTCTGGATATATGCCCAGGAGAGGTATTGCTGGATCCTCCGGTAGTACTATGTCCAATTTTCTGAGGAACCGCCAGACTGATTTCCAGAGTGGTTGTACAAGCCTGCAATCCCACCAACAATGGAGGAGTGTTCCTCTTTCTCCACATCCTCGCCAGCATCTGCTGTCACCTGAATTTTTGATCTTAGCCATTCTCACTGGTGTGAGGTGGAATCTCAGGGTTGTTTTGATTTGCATTTCCCTGATGATTAAGGATGTTGAACATTTTTTCAGGTGCTTCTCTGCCATTCGGTATTCCTCAGGTGAGAATTCTTTGTTCAGTTCTGAGCCCCATTTTTTAAGGGGGTTATTTGATTTTCTGAGGTCCACCTTCTTGAGTTCTTTATATATGTTGGATATTAGTCCCCTATAGTGAATCACTTGGCAACAAAGGGTTAAATTTCATGACCAGTTTATTGTTCACAGAAAGTATCATATAATTAGCACTAAACATCTGGTTTTTCTTTAGGGAGAATATTTTTTCTCTCTTTTTTTAAAATTAGGTATTTTCTTCATTTACATTTCCAATGCTACCCCAAAAGTCCCCCACCCCACTTCCCTCCCCCCAACTCCCACTTCTTGGTCCTGGTGTTCCCCTGTACTGATGCATATAATGTTTGCAAGACCAATGGGCCTCTCTTTCCACTGAAGGCCGACTAGGCCATCTTTTGATACATATACAGCTAGAGACAAGAGCTCTGAGGGGTACTGGTTAGTTCATATTGGATGGACCTGGAGGGCATCATCCTGAGTGAGGTAACCCAATCACAAAAGAACTCACATGATATGTACTCACTGATAAGTGGATATTAGCCCAGAAACTTAGAATACCCAAGATACAAGATATAATTTGCAAAACACATGAAACTCAAGAAGAACAAAGACCAAAGTGTGGACACTTTGTTCCTTCTTAGAAATTGGAACAAAACACCCATGGAAGGAGTTACAGAGACAAAGATTGGAGCTGAGAGGAAAGGATGGACCATCTAGAGACTGCCATACCCGGGGAACCATCCCATAATCAGCCTCCAAACGCTGACACCATTGCACACACTAGCAAGATTTTGCTGAAAGGACCCTGATATAGCTGTCTCTTGCGAGGCTATGCCACCGCCTAGCAAACACAGAAGTGGATGCTCACAGTCAGCTATTGGATGGATCACAGGGCCCCCAGTGGAAAAGCTAGAGAAAGTACCCAAGGAGCTAGAGGGGTCTGCAACCCTATAGGGAGAATATTTTTAACTGTACCAGAAGATCAGTAATGCCAGTTCAATTCAAATATTATGGTTAATCCCCCCGAAAATACAGTGTATGCACACATAATTCAGGGTCTTGCACCCACACTTTTAAAGAGGTATGTTTCAAAGAGGCATTGAATGTTTTCCATAGAAACCTTTAGCTTGGCTTGTAGTTGCTCCTCTATGTCATTGCCTTTCTACTGAATAGGAGTCTTTGATTCCCGAAAGCATTGGTCAGGGTTTCAATTATTTCTATATCATTATAAACAATGTATCAAAGCCAAGTTCTAAACTTTTTCAAATATATATATTTCCAGTGTGGAATCCATAAATCTAAAAGAAATTTAGGGATACCGAACATAGAGGCAACAATTTTTCAACATTCTGCATTTTCTTCACAGAGCTACAGCTCTTCCGGTTCCCTCTAAAGCATCAAATATTACTTCTGTTTTAATTGTACACATATTGGCTTAATCAGGGGCATATTTATTTTGCTAGCACTCTACATGTCACGTGGTCCTATATGGAATGAAGAAGCCTTGTAAGGACCATTGCTTAACCAGCTCTCCTCAATTTTACAGCTGAAGAGGGGCCCCTAGAAATACAGGTTGAATGCCACTGTTCTTTATTCATGATCTCAATTTTATAATCAAACCCACTAATCAATAACTGCTTTTGAGCATGCACCCCAAAGACCATTCATTTATATTTTATATAAAAGCACTGCTAAACCTAAATATTTTATATCATCTGTCCTATATCAGACATATACAAAAAGTACAGATATGTTAATAGTTTAACTTTGCTATATAAATGCAAAATACCTTTGAACTTGCAAAATATTGAATGGATATATGTATGTATATGTATGTGTACGTATATTGTGTATATATATATGTACGTACACACACACACACACACACACACACACACACACACACATATATATATATATATATATATATATACACCTACATGATTACATATGAAAGAGTTAGGCAAGGATGCGGGGAAAGAGAACTAAAGGAACTACCATGCCTCACTATAACTTTATGGTAAAATATTTTTAGTGATTAAAAACACAGTAGTGCTGCCATCAATCTATTAAATGAATAGTAAAGTATTCATATTATGTTTATGTGGCTTATTAGATGTCAAAGATAGATTTATCTTGCATGACTAGTGCTTTACATCTCTTGAACAAATCCATGTTACCCATCCCCATTTTAGTTTACTTAGCAAACAACATTTTAGTTTCTCTATATCTAATCTATATCTATATCTGTATCTGTATCTGTATCTGTATCTATATCTATATCTATCTATCTCTATCTCTATCTCTATCTCTATATATCTATATTTATCTATCGAACTATCTGTCTGTCTATCTATCTATCTATCTAGTCTAATTTTATGCTTGCCATATATGACGTCCTGTACTTTGTCCTAGCTGATGTACATGAAGTCGTGCATGCTGCATTTCTAGAACAGATTGATTCCATTCAGCTTACCTCCTCCTGTTTCAACCAGGTAGACTTCATCACAACTTATGATTTTGAATTGATTATTTTCTGATTTTCATATAATTTTTATCTAAAATTTCCATCCTTGGACAATTAAGTCATTCTACTTCCTAACTATTTTAAAAGTTATTCAGTGGAAATATTTCTCAAATACTCATACTTCAGTGCTTTTGAAGAAATATTCAAATTGGGTTGGGGAAGGATGGAGTCGTTCTGTGTTCAAAATAGGAAGAACAGCAATATCAACAAACCAGACACCACCACCCCCCAAGCTCCAAGGATGAAACCACCAACCAAAGAGTACATGGAGTACACATGGAGTGACCCATGGCTCCAGCTGCATATGTAGCAGAGGATGGCCTTATCTGCGATCAATGGGAGTAGGGCTCTTGGTCCTGTGACTGTTCAGTGCCCCAGAGTAGGAGAATGCTAGGGTGGTGAGGCAAGAGTGGGTGTGTGGGTGGGCGAACATCATCATAGAAGCAGGGGGGATAAGGGGCTTGCACAGGGGAAACTGAGAAGGGGGATAACATTTAAAATGTAAATAAATAAAATAACCAATAAAAAAGGAAGTAATTTTTGGATGAATCTCTGTCATCAGTAGAGGCTGTGTCATTTTACATTCCCAAAATAAATGTAAAGGGATATTACTAGTTCAGTTCATTTATTCACCAACTTCCATTATTTTCTACAAGGTCATAATTCCATTGTGATATTTATTTGAATTACCCATATTATTAGTAATATTATACATTTTCTGCACCTTTTAAACTCTTGCATGTCCATTTAAAAGGGAGGTTAATCTGAGTTTCATGTTTTTCAATTGGATCATTTTATTCCATAATCTAAACCCACAAGAAGAGCATATTGTCCATTTGCTGTGACTATGACAGAACATTAAATATTACTACTTTGGGATCTGCTGGTAAGACTTAGAGCTAAGCACACACTACACATGCCAATCTTCAGACTAGTATCCCTTAATGGAGACTCTGAGATATCACTGATGCCATACGGAAGTAAATGTAGTATTTTGGACATTTGTTGGCACCAAAACTACCTATAGTTGGTTACAGCTGTTTAAGAAAATATCAAAAACAGTAGGTAAAGTAAAAAGCAATGGAAAAATATGGTTTGATTTTGGGCGTTTTTACTTTTGTCCATTGTTACAACTCCAGCATTCTTTTATCCTTCTGCTCTGAAACTCTGTGGCTATATGGAGGAAAATCAGAAAGCACTAAGACCTCATGTTACAGTCCTCTATATTGAGCCTATCTTGGCTATTCAGCTTCTTGATATTTTGTTTGAATTTTGTGATTTTTTTAATTTCTAAAACTAATATTGCATTGAGGTTTTTTTTTGTTAGGAATTAGATTTACTTCATAGACTGTATCATTTCTGTAGATCTACTGTTAAATATACTGACATCTCTCAACATAAATTCTTCTAAACAATGGACCAATTTCGACCTATCTATCCATTTTTGAAAATGTTCTACACAAAGTTTTGCTGTTTTCTTTCCTTGGTGAGTATTAGTAAAATATCTCATTAGTTTTAATGATATTTTAAATAGTATGATTTACTTTTCTTTTATAATATAAGGGTATGAATTTCATATGCATGGCTGTATGAAGAGATGCTCAGATTCTTGGAGAGGTCAGTTGATGATCTCAAGCTAGAGATGCAGAGGGTTGTGAGCCCTCATTAGGCTGATGTCACTGAAGCCTAGTCCTTCGTAAAAGCAAAATATACTCTTAACTGCTGCTCCATTTCTTCCGTTCTTGTACTACTAACTTCTGTATTAGATTATTCTTTGTTTTTACATAAACAAGCAACTGATTTACATATATTGAATTGGTGTCATTTCATTCACCTTCTAGTTTCATCCAGTTTTTGCATGTACTCTTTAGGGCTTTCTGCATGAGGATGATGTTTGCTAAGACAAATCATTTTACATTATTGTCCACATAACTGGTTTTTCCCTATGTGCGATTGCTTTGGCCATAATTTTTTAATATAGCATTGAATAAGTATTAGTGCGGACATTTTAATTATTTTCCTGATCACTGACAAAATTTCACACTACTTTATATAAACTTATCATGTAGAAAACATGGTGATATTGTTTTGAAGTAACTTCCTTACATTCTATTGAATGCTGTTATTATCAGAAAAACAATTGAATTTTGACAGCGTTCACATGGAAATTATGTTATTGTTTTACCCTTCATTCTGTTAATGAGGTGCCATCACATTATTGATTTTATATGTTAAGCCATCCTAGCATTAAAAGATCATTTGACTACAATGTACAGTTTTAAAGTGCTATTTGATACATTTGTCTATTATTCACACGTTACTTAATAATGATAATGCATACTTAAAATATACTCCATCATTGTGTGAACAAAGTACAGTTTTCCACACATAGATGGCATGGCTTATGTGTAATATGTAGGCTCTATGCTATAAACTCATGAATATATGATGTGCCACTGACCAAATATCATATGCAACATATATCACCTTGGTGTTGACCAACCTTGCATTTATATTCATAAGGAGTACTGGTACAAAAGTTTCTTGTAGTGTCTTCTTTTAGCTGTGTGGCAAGTTTAATATTGTGTGGTAGTCTGAATGAGAGTGACCCCCATAGGCCCTTATTTGAACACTTAGCCCACAGGTTTTGTGGAATTATTTGAGAAGTATTGGGAAATGTGTCCTTGCTGTGGGAGCTGTGTCACCAGTGATAG
Organism: Mus musculus; assembly: GCF_000001635.26. Taxonomy (NCBI): domain Eukaryota; kingdom Metazoa; phylum Chordata; class Mammalia; order Rodentia; family Muridae; genus Mus; species Mus musculus. The sequence continues at coordinate 15,049,859 of NC_000072.6, read as the reverse complement.
GATGAGGTTTCAAAGCCCAAGCTAGGCTTTTTACTGACCTCCTACTCTCAGCTACTGCCCAGGGTCATGCCTGCCTATTTGTAGCTATGCTATATACTGAGATAGTCACGTACTCTAACCCTTTGGTACCATGATCCCAAAATTAAACATTTTTTAATAATAAAGTCTTCATCATGGAATTTGACATGGCATGAAAAATAAATAAAGAATGTATGAGAAACTTGACTTTGGGTAGACCACCAAATGCTCTGCTGTATACATTTGCCACTTCTATTTACCAGAATTAGAGATCATTAAACTAAATTGGCTTCTGGTTCAATACATAGATCAGTATGGCTGATATGCTCCATCTATTGCATTCACTCCAAGTCTTGGAATGTGCATGAGATATTTCTCCTCTCTTATTCCTTTCTCAGTGAGATGTTAGAAACTAAGGCATTCATTATTATAATGTGACACTATGACAGGGGCAAAGCCTGTGATTAGAAGGTGCCAGGAATTTCCCAATGAACTTGATGTGCAGAGCTTGTGTCTACTTGGAGTATAGTAGGAACCTCTTACTCTTTAGGTTTTGAGTTCCTATTACAGGAACAGGCTAAAGAATGATTGAATTATATCTGTTTGATGGTTTATTGCTTCCTCTACCATATGCTCAATGATCTTTGTGGATGTTTCAAAGACTAAGCAGAAAAGATTTTAAGGTATTGGCTTTGTTTTACCATTTGATCTTCTTTCATATCTGGTTCTACATGGTGCTATGATTTTATAAAGAAAAGGTATCTCTTATATAATAGCTGCATTTTCCAATCTCTTTCTTCAGTTATATAAAATTTTTGTAAGGTCTCATCTGCTTTTATTTTTTTTTTACTTCCTGGAATTAATGGTTTTGCAAACTAATTAAAACATCCATGTTTTGACAAATGGCTTCAAACTCATGAAGACATTTGACTTGACATTGTAGATTTTTAAAAATAATTAAAAAGCTATTTTGAATTGTTTTGTCTGTCTACATATGGAACTTACATAGATGACTAAAGTATTATTTAAAAAAGAGAGCTTTGCAATTTTTAAAAATTCATTTTCAAAGGCTCTTGCCATGAAATTAACTGTAGTTTTGCAAATTTTCCTTTCTTATACATTACTAATTTAGAAATAACGTAGGCTCATGTATATTAAATAAATCTTCACTGTCATTTAATTACACAGCACACTTATGCCAGGATGGACAATCCATCTGGTCACATAATGTGTTGTCTTCTACTGATAAGAAACTCAAAGAAGACTTTTGAATGTTGACTATTGCCAGTGACACTTTTAGATGATTATATTAAATATCAATTGAGCCTAAAGAAACCCAAATAAATTATGAAATTCAATAAAATAGAATAATTAACATTCCCTATTCAAATTAGGATAGTTTTATATACAATGTTAGCAGAAATGTATTCATATTTCAAGTAATTTCTGAGAAGAAAATAAGTTACATGATTTTGTGTGTGTGTGTGTGAGTTTAGAGTAGCCTGTTTGAGCCTTACTATTTGCTAAGAGTGAGGGTTGAGAGGAAAGGGAACATATTTTTTCCACTTATTGTTGATTTCTTTTTGACTTGGTATCTTCATGCTTTCTCTTAAGTCACTCCCACTGCAAGTACATGTAAAATAAAGCTGATTATCCTAAAACCTTTCACCATTCATTTTTTTTAACTAAATTAATTTCATTACTAAAGACACCACCTATGAGTTGTTTCTCTTGTATGACTCTCTGTCTTCTCTCAAAAAAGCTCTACAATACAAAAGGAAGAATGATAATCTAACAAAGACAACAGGGAATACCAATCTTGATTCATAACATAGTATAACAAAAGTTGAAACAGAATTAAAACACACACACACACACACACACACACACACACAAAATATTATCTACAAGTAATACTTTGAACATTATTTGTTCCTTCTCATCACTTTGTAGAGAACAACAAACAATCCAAAATTTGCCACTTGATTTCAACATATGATCAGATAGTCTTCAGTTGAAGTAGCCTTTCAAACACATAAATTTGCTGTATGGTTCTCTTAACGTATGATATTATAATATATCACTAAGAATTAATATTTAGGAAAAGCCATCAATACATGATTGCACTTTAAATAGTGCTATTGTTGAAAATATACAAATCCCGACACAGTACAGAGAGTGCTCATGGGTTTGTGATGTAACATACAGGAAGTAACTATGGTGCATTGCTGTAATTCTGACATGTATGGCTTATAGCTTGGTTTCCACCACATGTCTTACAAGTATGTCCTCTATTCTGTTTGTGCATATTTTAACATGGGTTCTTATCACACTCTACCTATTCAAATTGACTTTATAATGACATGTGCCATAAGTTTAACACATTTGCTTTACATTTTGTTTTGCCAAAATCTATTGTATACTGCACCAAAGGTTTTTAGTAATTGTAGAACTTAAGTTATTATAAAAACAAAAACAACACAATATAATAAATAACATGTGCCTAAATTTACAAGGAAAATTGGACAACAAAAATAAAATGAAGAAATTTAGAAAAAATATATATTCAAGACATATGATTTCCTGTCTTTATATTGAACCTCAGCCTCAGTGTTCTTTTTAAGTGCTGCTTATTAACAAAAATGTGCACTGCTTCAGGAAAGTTCATTAGAGACTACAAGCCAGTCAGATTGCTGCTTATATGTCTGGAGGTTTTGTTCTAAGCATAACAATGTTATTCTGCATAGAAATTATAGATAGATAAATGATACATAGGTAGATAGATAGATAGATATATAGATAGATAGATAGATAGATAGATAGATAGATAGATAGATAGATACATACATACATACATACATAGATAGATAGGTATATAGATAATGACTAGCATTAAATATAAAATGTCAAGACTGAAGTCAAACAATAAACTTGGAATTTCTTCCATGCTTACAGAATCCACCTTTAGAAAATAGTAAGAATGCTTGTAGCTGGTCACCAAAGGCGTCTTAGAGTTTTCCTGACTTTTATGAAACATTAAAATGAATGAGTCATTTAGTATTCCAAGCCCATTTATAATAAAAAATAAACTTTTTCATCCTCCTATAGATTGGCATCAAAGATGTCTTTTGAAAATCCAAGTTTCATGGTAGAAAATAACTACACCTTTCTCCCAAGACTTCAGTGGATCACCACACTGGAATACCCAATCTCAAAATAACCAAGCTTCTGTAGATAAAATGGATTTCAATTAACCCGTATTACTGAAGCTTAATAAAAAGAGAAGAAAAAGAAGAAGGAAAAAGTAAGAATTTCTACCTAGGCTGACTTGAGCAGAAATCAATACTGTAAAAGATTGTAAGAGCAATAAACACCAGTAACACTATTCTCCACTGCATACCACAAAGAAAACAATGGAATAATGAAAAGAATGGTTCAGATAAATAAGATGGACAAAATAACGATATTTGCACTATCTTATCATATAAAAATGGAAGATGGATGATGTAATGGCGGATTTTCAAAAGCTGAAAGCTCAAATGGCAACGATGAATGCTTCTAAATTAAATATCCTGGAAAGCTAGAAATACTAGCTTCTCTTTAATCTGCTAAACAAAGCAACTTGAAGAGCAAGCTGTTCTTTCTGTAGCACATTAGTGTGAAGATGTGATCAAATAAATATTTAGAGGAATATAAAACAGCCCTAGCCATTGTATAGAAATGTGCCAAAGGTGAGTGGGCATATAAAAGTAGTGAAAAGTTTCAGTTTTCACATGAACTCTTCCCTCTCTATGGTAGTGCCTGAGTACAGCCAATAATTATATCCAGGGGTCAAGAAAACATCATCACTGCACAAAAGCATCTAGAGTTAACACAGCGTGCTCCTGAATCAAACAGGTGATCTGAGGTTTTATTATGGACACAAAAGAAAATCTACAGTGAAATATATTATATAATAACATTAATTTAAAACTCAAAATATGCTGTAATATAGTTTTTAGTGAGAACATGACCTCAAATGCTTTAAAATGTGCCTGCAATTGCAGGAAGCAGATTTAAAGACATGTATTTTTTTCTTCCTCAATTTGTATTTATTTTCTCTAAGAAAGAAAATTGATGAATTAGGGATTACTTTTGAAAGCATTATTTTCAGTGTAATATACACAAAATTATCAATTCATATCAAGAAAGAACCTCTCACTGGACATCTAAAATATTAAATCTTATCCTGTCTATCCTGGATCGTTGGAATGTGAATGCTTGTACCTCAATCTAAATGTCTGTCTCCCTAAGAAAAGTACAAGAGAGATGCAAAAAGAAAATAATACATTCAAAGCAAATACGCCAGGGAGCATCATCTTTCAGGGGTCCCAGCACCAGAGTCTTACATTATTTGGGCAAATGAATGAAGGGCCAGTGCTTGACTGTTTTCTGTTATAGTGCTTACCAAAGCTGAGCTGGGCCCAGCCTCTGCCATGTCAAAGATGGGATGCTCTTCTCATGCAAGTGCTTCATACTCAGGATTACTGGGTTTAGTACAAAGTACTCCTCTTGGTTGAGTGAACCACAGGTTAAGTTGATGGCTTTCATTAGTTATTCACTTGCTTTGCCTTGATCAGAGATGGTGTGCCTTCTGCCTCTTAATCTTCGCAAAGTACTTGTAGAGTCCTTTAGTAGTTTTCATAGAGCTCAGCTCACCAGTCTCCCTATCTCACTTGATCACCATATTGAAAGCTTTGACTTCCCTGGGAAAAGCCTCCACTTCCCTGCAGGTGCCTAGATCGACCTGTCAAGACTTTATAGACTGTGAATAACTACCATGTGAATCTTAGAGGTTATTTGATAGTCAGGGAAGGACTGAGGCCACCAAATCTCCTTATAGTGAGAGCTTCGTGGGAGAACTGTATTAACAGAGATTGAAACCTGTCTCCTGGAGCCCTCGGAGGGATTCACAAGGAAGTCTTTACTTGATGATAATGCTGCAGGTATCTTACATGTAACAGTGAGAATGTTAAGACTCCATAGTTTTGGATACTGATGCCTTTCATTGCTATTAATTGCTTAAGTTCAAGGTACCCCGGAAATCTTTCATGGCATAGTTTTTTAGTAATTGGATAGCAGTGTTTTTCCTTTTGAGCTGTTGCAGCTACTAGGTCTGTAAATGGAAGGTTGATAAAGTATACTAAACAATTATCATGGTTCAATTTCTTCAATATGGATATTAGAAAATGAATGGGAGATTGAATGAAATAACCATTGTACCCTACTGGTGAGTATCTGTATCACTGAGTGCCATAAACGGTTATATGAATCTTTGTCAGGCTGGAGTCAATGTTTGACAAATAAAATGAAAAAAAAATAGCTTCATAATTTTTGAAACTTGTTTTTGAGACAGCATCCCATTTATCCCCAATTCCAGTCCCCAACATAGTTAAAGATGACCTCAAACTCTTATTTCTCTTGTTACTAACTGACTAGTACTAGGTCTGCAGGGTTTTGCTATCAAACTCGGTTTGAGTGTTGCTAGAAATTGAACCCGGTTATGAAGGCATTCAAGGCCAGCAGTGTACCAACTGAGTTACACCCGCACCCCAATGGTTGTTAATGTTTGACACCTGCCTGGAACATGTGAATAATTTAAACACAATGAGGAAATGAGGAAGTTTAGTTGACAAGAAAACTTAAACAGAAATAAAATAGAAGAAATGGTTGAGAATGGAAGCCAATCAATTAAAAATAGCAGTAGAGGAAATGCGTATAATGAGGAGTGAATATGAAAAATACATAAATATAAAAATAACATTATGAAAGTCATTATCATGTATTATTAATACATGCCAATAAGGCATCGCAACAAAAACTTCCCGAAAATAGGCTAGGAATGAGAGGGGAATGATAAATTTATCAACAGAAAACTTTATTATCACTAGGCATTTCTTCCAGAACAACCTTCCAAAAACAGTGAATATTACTCCTATGAAAATGACCAAAGCTGTGTGCAAACTGACAGCTTGTTTGGAAAACTCATATAGAGACTAGTGGGCTGAGAGTAGGCAGTATTCTTTTAAGAAAAATGAGCTTCATGTAATCTGGTGTAATTAAAAGAGTAAATTTCAGTGGCAATTTACAGATATAATGTAAACAATATAAAAGGAATCTGTCTATTTCAGGTATGGACTAGTCAAAACCAGCTACTTAGTTACTGGTTAAAATTAATGAATAAAATGAAATAGCTCCCTCTATATTTTTCATATACAAATTCCCAAAAGAATAAGCACAGATGTGAAAATATTCAAACTAGAAATAGACCAAAACAAAAACAAACAGAACTTTCTGTGACATAGGAATGAGAGTTTAGTTTGAAGAACAATTTCCAAAATAGGAGCCAAAAACCTTATGCAGAAATGTAAAATAATCCAAACTTAAAATTCAACTGCTTCAAAATCACTTAAAGAAAATAGAAAAACAGACTATAAAATGAATGAATGGGATTCTCTTTATATAACAAAAAATAGAGTACAATTTCCATTCATCTATAGATCAAATAAAATTAAGGTATATATATATATATGTGTGTGTGTATATATATACATACATATATATGTATATATATATTTATATATATACACTGTATTCGTCTATATCACACGTCACAGAATTTTTAAAAGATAGCATACAGAAATTTTGATCAATATATATATGTATATATATTTATAAACCCACAACTAAACAAAGCCTGTGAGTGAAAAATTCCCAATTAATAAATAAAAAACTGACCATGGCAATTAGTAGTTAGGACAAAGAGTTTCAGATCTCTATTTTTAAATGACTAGCAGATCAACAAAAACAAGACATGATAAATTCTATTGAGTGTGTATAGTGAGTAGGATGTTAACTGATAACACACATTTCATAAAAACATTTGCAAATGTTTTCTAAAGTTGGCATGTGATACTTAGGACAAAACTAATCTATCCCATGAAAATGCTCATAGGTCCCTTTTTGTGAGCACTCCATAGCCTCAGTAATAGTGTCATGCCTTGGGACCTCCCCTTGAGCTGGATTCCACTGTGGGCCTGTCTCTGAAACTTCTTTTCCTCGGGTCCTCTCCATTTCCATCTCTGTAATTACTTCAGACAGAAACAATTATGGGTCAGAGGTATGACTGTGATGGGGTGCAACCCCATCCCTCACTTGATGTCCTATCTTCTTGCTGGAGGTGGACTGTATAAGTTCCCTCTCCCTACTGTCAGGCATTTCATCAAAAGTCCCCCCTCCCTATAAGACCTGGGAGTCTCTCACCTCCCAGGTTTCTGGTTCATTCTGGGGACTCCCCCCAACCTTCTATTTCCTGAGGTTGCCTGTTTCCATTCTTTCTGCTGGCCCTCAGGGCTTCAACCCTTTTCCCTCACCCAATACCAGATCAGGATCTCTTCTCCCACTACTGCTGCCCCCCGTCCCGTCCACTTTCCCTGCCAAGACCCTCCCTCCTTCCCCAATTATGATTGCTTTCTTCTATCTTCCAAGTGGGATTAAGGCATCCTCACTTGGGCACTTCAGCTTGTCGAGTCTTTTGAATTCTGTGGACTGTATTTTGTGTATTTCGTATTTTTGTTGTTGTTGTTGTTGTTTGGTTGGTTTTGGCTAATATCCACTTATTAGTACATACTATGCATGTCCTTTTGGGTCCGAGTTACCTCACTCAAAATGATATTTTCTAGTTCCATCCATTTGCCGGCAAATGTCAGAATGTACACAACAAGCAGCTGAAAGAGTCAGATGCAGTTATTTGAACCCAACCAATGGTCAGAAGCAGCTGACCCCTGCTGTTGAATTAGGGAAGGCTGAAAGAAGCTGAGGAGGAGGGCAATCCTGTAGGAGGACCAACAGTCTTAATTAACCTGGACCCCTGAGATCTCTCAAACACTGGACCACCAAACAGACAGCAAACACCAGCTGAAATGAAGCCCCCAACACACATACAGTAGAGGACTTCCTGGCCTGTGCTCATTCAGAGATGATGCACATAACCCTCAAGAGACTGGATACCCTAAGGAGTTTAGAGGTCAAGTGGCGTGGGTATTGGGGCATCACATGGAGACAGGGAGTGGGGAGGAGGTGTGGAATGTGGATCAGTCGGAGGGTGCATGGGGAGGGGCTGGAAATGGAATACGGAGTGTAAAAAATGAATTACAAATAAAATTATTTTTTAAAGAAAATGCTTATATTTGTACAAATACTTGTTAAAAAACTTAAAATTTTCTACTGTTTTGATATAAGAAAAACTATCTCTAAATAATAAAATTAAGATCAGTGCCCCAGAGTAAACTGTAGTATGGTGATATATTAGACCATTTAACATTAAAACTGGATAAATTATATGTAATGTTTAGTCTGATAATTGGGCATGTGTTCATGGTGTTTGTGCTATTACAATTCCAACTTTGTAATTTAAAATGTTACAGACAAGAGGGAGCCAGTATAGATGATATCTTACCTCACTAGGTGGTATAAACAATGTTCTTTATTCATTTATTTAAATAAATAAGTGCTCAGCCCCACAGTGCAGTGAATACTGAACATGATGACATATTTGTACATAGTCCTGTATATTGATTAGAATATATTGGATAAATATACATGTATCAAACAGAATTTCTTCGTTTTTGGTTTTTTGAGACAGGGTTTCTCTGTGTAGTCTTGACTGTCCTGTAACTCACTCTGTAGACCAGGTTGGCCTCAAACTCAGAAATGCGGCTGCCTCTTCCTCCCAAGTGCTGGGATTAAAGACGTCCACCACCACTGCCCGGCTTTCAAATAGAATTTTTAAAAATAAATAAATATAATAAACATAATTTTATAATTCCGCCAGGGAAAGCTACCTTTTTTTTCAAATTTACTATTGAAATATTCACAAATGCTAACAAATATTGAAAATCCCTGTCACATTAGTTAATTTACCGATGTATTTAATGCACATTTGGATGTTGTAAGAAAGTTGCACTAATAGCAACACATCTGAAAACTCACGGCAAAGCCCTAATCCAGATATGAAAGCATACCAAATTTAGGTAAAGTATGTTCCATACAAGCTAGAGAGCCAGCCTAGATGCTGTCTTACCTCACCATATGGATAAAGCAGTGTTCCTCATTCCCTGACATTGACTGGGTCTCACACTATGGTCAACGCTGGGCACATTGACATATTTGTTCACACTCCTATAGGATGCTCAATAAGGATTGGTTCTGCTGTTTGCTGGGGGAGACACTCACTCCCCCAGCTCAGGTTTTGCCTGAGCTGCTTTAATGCAGTTTCTCCTCTCTTCTCCACAAAAGTGTGCCACACTAAATACATGCACATTTACTTCTGAGCTGAGTTCATCCACAGTGAGGAATGGGGGCAGGGGGAATGACATGATTTAACTGGATATTGTATAATCCCTGAAGTTTTCTTGCACTTGGCCCACATGAGTATGTATACTCATTACTAATTCTTTCTCAATTAATGTAGGTTTTTCTTTTGTTTTTACCTTTATTCCAATTATTCTTTTCTTAATGACTTTCCTTATGATGAGTATTAGATGATAAATTTATTGAAATGTTGAAGTAGAATACCTTAGAAAACAAATTGAATACTGTATAAAAAGACAATGAAAATCAATAAAATTTTTATAACACTGTAAAACTAGATGTGCATATAAAGGTAGTAAAGACAGGAGTGAAGTATGATAGATCTTGAGAAGCTATAGCCTCAAGATACATCTCTAGCTCCTTTAATTTCTAATCAATTACTTTAAAACACTTGATATCAAATCATAAATTTATAATATATAAACAATCCAAACAGACTGAAAGTTGAAAAATATCTTTTTAAAGAAAATATCAGTCCTATTATAACAAATAATGATGACTAAAAGGGTACCAGGCATTAAATAAATACCACATTTTTAACACTTTAAGCTAATCACATGAATAGGCATACAAAAAAGGCATAATATAGTTTTAATATTGATTGCTGATAAAGACTCGATACAAGTGTCTTGAGTAAAATTTCTGTATTTACTATCAAATAGTAAAAGTAGACTGAAAAATATTTACAGAGGGTGAGCCAATAATACTTAATATCAAAAGATATGGTGAAAACAGAAGGCACTAAACCAAATATGAGTCAAGATAGCAGTCTCACTGAGAATTGAATTTTATTTATTCACAAAGCATAAGTTACAATAGCGTTCCCTGTACAGAACTACAGAGCAATGTTGCTGGTATGAAGAATGCTCCGTTCATTCTTTGGCATCCTTCAGAGGCTTACAAGAAGACTTCATTCTGGGCTGCCTTTCTTTTGACCTTGGAAGGGTTCATTCTTATCGTTCAAGACTTAACTTCTGTGCAACCATTCAGCATCATGCATCCTTAAGGCTACTTTAAAACACTAACTCTATGCTCATGAATTACCCCTTACAAATTTTTTACCATAAAATATTTATGAATATATATTATTTGCTAGCTAGTCTTTTTCCCTCGAGACTTCATGGTCTGTTCGGTGTACCTCAGCAGGAAGGTGCAGCAGGAAGGTGCAGAACCTGAAGGGATTTGTCCTAAACAACTCCCTTGAGACTCTGAAGCCAATACTTAAAAATGGTATAAAACCTCCTAATTCTCCCATACTCAGTCAGTGTGTTCCCTGTTAGAGGGAAACTGAAGTAGGGCTGAGGTCATGAAAAACAAAGGACAACCCGCAGCAAAAGGCAAGTCTGCAGAAACTCAGATTAGCTAGGTTCTCTGCAAGAATTCTCAGACTGGGGTCTAAGGTCAGCGTCACTACTTACTGAACAGACCATTAAAGTCACTGCACTCAAATGACCAATGATAACGTAAAGATTAGGTTTTAATATATAGCAAAGGGGAAAGTGATAGGAAGAGAAGCTCAGAAAATCCCACTTGTTAAATACGCTAATCATAGATTCATGTTTAAATAGATGCCAGGCCTCTAGGACACAGAAGAAACAGAAGAAAATATAATCCTATCACCTGGGAAGGAAGGGACAAAGAAAAACTGTGATATATACATGGGAAATATTTTTTATAGCTAGGACTTTCATGAAGCATGATATTCCTTTTTCCTCTGCTTGCTTGGAGCTAAATATAGCAAACCAAAAATTTCTTAGAAAAATATCTTAGTTACTTATTTGCTTCTAGGCTATGAATTTTTAGGGCATGTTGAAGTAAGAAATGTGCCTTGGCAGTACATGTCCCTTAACCATTTCCTGGAAACTGTGTCATGAAATAGAAAACCACAAAGTACACTGTTTTACCCATATGCAGGATATCATAATTAAAAATTGAATTTTGACTCAAAAGCTTTAGAGTCAACCTTTTAAGAAACAACAACAAAAATCAGGTCATTACAACTAAAAAATATACTCATAAAACGTTACCGTTAAAAGTTACATGATTAAATTTTGGTTACCAAAGATTGCTGACAAATCATGAAAATATTTACAGTATTACAATATTTTACAAGGTATGTAAAATACATTAGCTGCTACTGCCAGCATAACAAAGTTGTTTTTCTGAATCTAAATCACATTTCTAAGACGGATGATAATTACTCACGTAGTAAAATGACACAACGCTCACTGGGAATTTAGAAGGGCTCTGATAGGATTATTTTGGCCAAAAGGCATTCTCATTGACGTTGTCTTTAGATACTACTTTAAGAAAATAAAAATGAGCTAAAAAATAAAGATGCCTTCAGTCTGTCAACAACTTCTCCATCCTTGCCCTATGGAAAGACCATTTGAACTAAATAAGACAAAAATCTATCACCAAAGGCAAGGAAAGTTTGTGAGAATTCATTTCAGATAAACTGCATTATTAAAATACAGACTATGTGGATCACATGTTTATAATGTGGAATGGTATAGACTTATTTAATAAGCATAGTAATGTATTTTATAATAATAGAAAATAAGAATAAAAATATACTTCTACATAAATTACTGTAGTCATGATGAATGTACACACATAAATATATAAATAGAAGCTATGAATCAGAGGGGTAAAAGATGAAGAAGACAAGACAGTAAACAATGAATGAATGCCTGGGGCAATAAGATTAATCAAACGTTATTTTTAAAAAGCTCATCTTCATAAAATAAAATGAACAAAAGGTCCAAATAAAAACAATAGAAAACATTTTTCTAGTAAAGTTGAGTGGTTTTCTAGGAAAGAGCTAGTAGTGGTTGAAATTTATAATAGATATTATTGACAAAAAGAACTCGTAAGATGAGAAAATATTTTGAAAGAGAAATAAGTGTATTAAATGGAAAGATCACATGTTATTATGTGGATTTAAAACAGTAGTGTCTCAGATCGCAGGGCAGCTCAATGAACAAAGGCTTCTGCCACCACGTCTGATGCTGTGAGTTTGATCTCCAGGAATCACATAATATACAAAGAAAACCTACTCCGCCACTTGACTTCTGACCTCCACAAACATGTGGAAGGACATGTATACGCATACACACACAGAGAAAAAAAATAAAAATAAAAAATAATCAATAAACTGTCTCATTTCACTTAGGAGAAAAATCTAGTATTTATATTTAATTCAGTATTATGAATATCAATTTATGTTTTTTTTATTTTGAAGAGATGTTTTATCATTGATACAAATCTATGGTTTAATCTTGATGGAGTTAACATTTATGTATTGTTTTATATTTGGGAGCAACTGTTAAAATTGTCTTAATTAGCCTTTACGTTACTTTTGGGAAATTATAAAAACTAGCAGATTTTGCAGAAAAATAAAATGAGACATTGGTATTTAGATTCAGCTTCAGTACTAAACATTTACTTGGTATTTTTATATTTTGATTTCCAGCATTATTTACCTAGAGTTATGAAAAATTTGCAAGTCAACAGTCACCACTGGCAAAGAATACACACAAATTAATTTGTTACTTAGAATAACAATTTGGACAACAAATTGGACTGAAATATATCAATTATGAGAAAATGGCATATAATAGGAAAAGATGCATATGATTGCCATAGTTAGTTGGGATAAGTAATACTACCCTTCATGACTGACAGTGTCCAATATATGCCACAGAAACACTACACACTAAAACTGTGCTACAATTCTGCTGGAGAAATGAGGATTATATTTTTTTTAGAGTTAATATATTCCAAGCCTGACCCTATTAGGATTTTGCTTAACAGGGATTATTTTTGTGAGTTTTTCTCTATCCTCTTTACCATATCAATCCCATTTTTGCTTATTATGCTTACGAGCAGAGAATGTAGCCTTCTTGGTGAGCTTCTTGTATGTAAGTACTACAGAACTCTGAAGAGTGTCTCCAACTGTGGAAAACTGTAATTTCATATGCCCCACAGGCATTTATGCACTCTATAATGCTATCAGCAAGCCCCATCTGGAAGAAATGTCTTGCACATACTGCTACTTGATGAACAGGGCTATAGTAGAGATTCTGAGGATATGGCGAGATCTGTCTCTATAGCTCCATCAAGACCTGTTTGTAACCCATGGGTTCAGGGATGTGTGGACACAAAGAGGCTGTTCTACTTTCCAGGGACAAAGGTTGCTGTGTCACATGTCAGCTAGATTTTCTAAAATAAAAATAAAGAAAATGGGCCACTAGTGTTTCATGAAGAATATGAAGAATATAAAATATTCATGAATTTGAAAGGAGATACATTGAATAAATGGAGAGTGCTACTCCCAGAATCTGTAGGTTTTTAAATTAAAATTTCAGTGCCAGGTGCAAAGTACCACCCTATTAATTGCTGGTCAGGGAGCACCCAGAGGCTTCTCTATTTCAGAAGTCATTACACACATTGGATATACAGCCCTGAAATCAAGCTAGAATGGAGATAGAAGCTGCTAGGAGGAAAATATCATCAAAGATATCACTCAGCTGTGAACCATGCAAGGTATAATACTAACCTACTAAGCAAAATGTGCCCAATAATGAAATAGTAGTACAACTGGATGGGAAATAACCAACAGTTTTCTGATTGAAAGTAAGTTCTACTCTACAGGAGGAAATGCATGAATGTTACATTAACTATAGTCAAAGTCAAGAGTGGGTGGGGAGTCACAGGTTGTAAAGGAGATTGTATTGCCTATCTTTACCTGTTTTTTAATGGATATGTAGTTAAATTTCTGCCATAATACTTATGTTTATGCCCCTAGATTAGTGTTGCTCTAATCCTAGGACAGGTAAGTTTATTTTTACAGTGAGTGATGGTTCATATGGAGACTCATTACTGGTTAAATGTAGAATAAGTGATGAGTTCTTAGCCTTAAACATGACATCTACATCACCTCTATCAAAAGTCCAAAGAACAATGCAGAAGGAAAGTAGACAAACTATAAAAGCTGAAGACTGGAATGAAACACAAAGAAACACTATGCTCTGCATACGACTCAATAATTGCAGTCATGAACCCATTACTATTTGCAAAAGCCATACACAAACTAGTTGGAAGAGTGGGATCAGCAGAGTTTGTGGTAGAAGGATAACTGGGTAGTAGAAGAAGACTGTGATATTTTGTGCATGTGTGTGTGTGTGTGTGTGTGTGTGTGTGTATACCTGCAAAATTTGAAAAAGAAAAGAATTACTGTTATAGTACTTGCATAGTAAATATAGGCATGCTAATTACTTAACAAATTCAGCCATGTTTTATGAACATATTTATTAACACACTGGATTGAGCACATACTGTCATGTTGTAAAGAAAGATTAAATAATAATAGTAATAATAATAATAATAGTGATAAAATAATATATTAGAGACATCCTATTGACGTTACGTGTAATTTTAAAATCATGTAGATTGTTTTGAAATGCCAGTTATCATGGTCATCTAGATCTAAACTAAGAAATGGCTTACTCATGGAGGGACTTGTAATCTCCATCTAAGAAATGATAAATCTTTCCTAAACTATTGGAATGACTATAAAAACAATATCCAATACACCCAAGAGCCACTTTATATGTTTTCCTTTTAGTAGTAGGGACTGATGGCAAGTGGTAGATTGAAATAGTGTGACATTCACATTTGCTTTATATCATTTTGTTTAATCACATTCTCACATCAGCCTGAGGGAAGAGGACTTTTCAGATTTGCCCTCAGAAAGACTTCTTGCTCCTTAGTATAATTTACGTTCCATCAATACTATTACATTTATGTTCATCCTTCTTATTAATAGGATAAAACTGATAATATAAGAAACTTTCCAGAGACCAAAACATAATGAATACAAACATAAAATTTGAATGCTGTTGTCTGACTCCAGTTTCATCTAAATCCCAGTTCTGTGATTCTATCCACAAACCTCTCCAAGCTCTTTTACTCATAAAATAGCTCAGACAAAGTCCATCCTCACAAATTGAACATGGATACAGAAAAACTGGTTCATGTACACAATGGAATACTTACTATTCAGCTATTAAGAATGATGACATCATGAATTTTGCAGGCAAATGGATGGAACTAGAAAATATCATCCTGATTGATATAACCCAGATAAAAATGGACATGTATATATGTAATCCCTGATGAGGATATATGAGCCGAATAATACAGAATACCTGAGATATAACCCATAGACCATAAGAAGTTTAACAAGAAGGAAGGCCCAAGTGAGGATGCTTCAATCCTACTTAGAAGAAAGTAATCACAGGAGGCAGAGGGGTGAAAGGAGGGAGGGAGTGGAGAGGAGGAAAAGGAGGGGAAGGAGGAACAGGATCAGATATGGGGGTGGGGAACAGGAGAGAAGCCCCAGGAGCCAGGAGAATGAATGGAAATAAGCAGCGTCTGGGGATGGGGTGGGCAGGAAGCTCTAGAAAGTAACAGAGACTTGGGAGGTGAGAGGTGCTTGGGACTCAATGGGGGTGAACTTAGCCAAAATGCCCAACACTGGGGAGAGGGAACTTATAGAGTTTACCTCCAGTAGATAGACATGGCCTCAAGTTGAGGGACTGGGTTACTAACCCAAGTCAAAATTTCTGACCCAGAGTTGTTTCTGTCTAAAAGTACTACAGGGACAAAAAATGGAGAAGAGACTGAAGGAAAGGAGGTCAAATGGCTGGTCCAACTTGGAACCAATCTCACGGTGAGGGGGAGCACCAAGACCTGACACTATTACTGATGTTATCATGTGCTTACAGATGGGGGTCTGGCATAGCTATCCTCTGAGAGGCTCAAACAGCAGCTGACTGAGACAAATGCAGATACATCCAACCACTGGATTGAAGTCAGGGACTCCTATGGTTGAATTAGGGGAAGGATTGAAGAAGCTGAAGGTGAGGGTGATCCCATAGGAAGACTAGCAGAGCAGTCTCAACTCACCAGGACCCCAGGGAGCTCCCAGAGACTGAGCCACCAACATGGGGCATGCAAGGACCAGTTTGAGGCCCCTGCCACATATAGGTCTGCCTTGTCTGGCTTCAGTGGGAGAAGATGCCCTTAATCCTTGAGAGGAAGGGGGAATCTGATGAGGGGCTCTTGAAAGCAAGGGGGAGGAGGAATGGGATGAGGGCCTGTAGGAGGGGTGCTTGCTGGAAGGAGAGGCACAAGAACTGAAATGTAAATAAATACAATAATTATATATATATATATATATATATATATATATATATATATATATATACTCAATGGCCATGCATCCTTTGCCCTAACTCCATGTTAGCTCACATGCCACCATTCTCACTGATATCCTCCTAAATAATTATCAGGCTTTCAGATTATTGTCCACACAATTTCATGCTAAAACACTTATGTAACAGGCTATGTTGGTGATCTCCTAGTCTGAGAACTGTGGAAAGTCAATAACTGTATCTTAATCATATTTCTTATGCTGCCTACCAGCCATTATACCTAGCTGTGCGATCAAGTAAGACCAAGAAATTGCATTTTATCCTTTTGTAAGGACTGCTATACCATAGCAAACTTGACAGCCCTCCTAATTTTCACAACCAAAATTCCACTTGATATTTTTCTCAAAAGAGATTGCATGGTTTAACTTTTCTCACACTTTTCCTTCTGTACATAGCACCACTAAATTCTCTTACTATAACTTTGCCAAGCTTCTAAGGTTCAAATTTACTGTTATCCCATCAAAAGAAAAAAATATATATCCTTGTGCCTCTTCAGTAGTCTCTGCAGTTTACCAAGGTATATTTGCCAAATGAAATTGGTGACCCTGCAATGATTAAAAACACGCTAAAACAATAATATTACTTCTTGTTTAATTGCCAGTCAAAGCACAAAATCCTGCCACAGTAAACATGCATTTGATGTTAACTTGGCTCCACTTGAATTCCTTGCATAATACACTTCAAGGCTGTATACTATTATGATAGCATAAGAATTTTCCTTCCCTCATTATGTCCCCCTCTAGTTTGCACTGGCATGTGTTCTATGAGGAACTATAATCCATTATTAGCATGCTTATAAATCCAAAGACACAGAGGAGGTTGGTCAATGTTAATAAGTGACATTGTCCAATATAAGCAACAGAAATAGCACACACACGCTGAGACTCTGCCAGAGAAGCAGAGCTTATTCATTTAACTTAATGTATTCAGTGCATGACACTGTTTGGATATTTTGCTAAAATTAGATAAGTTTTTATTTTTTTTATTCTGTCTCCTTTCCGATATACATCTCATTTATATGCATGGAAGCACAGAAGAAAACAAGTCACGGTGAAAACTGAAATACTCATTTAAGCACTAACTGGGGTACAGCACTTTCGATGTCCGGACTGGAGTGTGGCAGCCATAATTAACAGGAAACCTAACCAAGAGACTTCATTATCCTGTGTCCAGTGCCAAGACATACCTGTGGTAGATAGAATTATACCAGATTCTTTTCACTTAATGCCTTAAAGCACTGACTGTACCAACCTCATCTTTTTTTTTTTTTTTTCTTTCCCGCTACAGGGTTTCTCTGTGTAGCCCTGGCTCTCCTGGAACTCACTTTGTAGACTAGACTGGCCTCGAACTCAGATATCCACCTGCCTCTGCCTCCCAAGTGCTGGGATTAAAGGCATGCGCCACCACGCCTGGCCTGTACCAACCTCATCTTAATTCTCATTCCACAATCTCCCAAAACGTTATGGTTCCAAATGCTGTGTAGTTTCTAGCACTGCTCTGCCTTTATAGGAAATAGTGTCTTGTGATGGAAGTCTTCACTATGTTAATTAACTGAGTCTCTAGATATGCAAATTCATCACAAACCATGTGTATATTCTGAGCATTTTATCTAGTTATTGAGAAAGAGTATCTTGCAATAAGCTAGAGAATTAATATTTTTAGTTTTAAACTCTAATTTCCAAAGTCTATTCTCAAAGCACTGAATTCATTCCATAAGCTAAAGAGTAGGGCAAGCCACCACACGAAACACAAGTCACCTAAAGGCCTATAGAGAAGCCTGCCACCTTCCTGCTTTTATGTCAATAAGATTAGTATTAGTTTCTACAAATCATTCATGTTTATGCCTATATTGTTCATACCAAGACACAGAATGAAAAACAAAGACAAGCTCTCCTAAAATGATATAATTTACAATCCTGCCCTTTACTTTCTTCCTATTTAGTAATGTACAAATTCCAAACTGGCCTGATCAATATATTTGCTAAGCAATGAAAGTGGTGTTTTACATTCCCGAATCAGAATGATCTTGCACAATTTTAATGATCGTTGTATGATTTACATTTGACAAGATAATTTGCACAGGACATCTAGCTAAACACTGTACTTAAGTAATATAGCTTATTTAATTTACAAAATTTTATTTTGTTTGATCTTCTATAAGTTAAAAAGTGGGAAAAGAAAACATAAAGAAGCCACTATAACACCACACAATAATAATCTGTGTGACACCATCTGAGTGGCCAGAAATTAGAGATGAACAGTTAAAACATGAATTGTTTTCCATGTCAAATATCTATAAAACCTGCAGCAAATACTCTACCAAAGTAAACAATTGTAGCAAAGATCTGGATGGCGTGCATAATGTATAAGAATGGGAATGTGATATTTTTAGATTTTACGTCTATTTTTGCTTTGCTTTACTCCAGCTTCCATTCTCTTACATTACCTCAATGTTTATCCACATCACTACAGGAAAAAAGATTCATTTTAGTGATTCTCGAGTGCTGGTGTATATCATAGCAAAACACATATACTACACATGTCCACAAAAACACAAGTATCTGAAACAAAGCAATTTCATAATTAGATTGAGGGATTTCTTCTTAATTAGAGTATCTGATGTGGATCTTATTCCTGTTTCCTAATTTCATGAGGGGATTTACTTCTAAATCATAAAAATCCACTGCCTTCACTCCGTTCTTTCGCTTACATTTTACTGTTCTAGAGAAAGCCAATCTCCAGCGTAGTGAGGTCCAGAAAATATACCAAACACATGTTGCTCTTTGCTCTTTCTTTCTTTTTTTTTTTTCTTTTTCTTTCTTTCACTCAGTTGAGATCTGTCTATGCTGACGATAGAGATGGGTTCAAACCTGTTTTATCCGTTCTTGTGTGGTGAAGACCTGATAATGTCCACGTGTGCCAGAGCTGGGTAGACATACTAATTTATAGATGAAGTTGATTGTATCTGCATGCATAATGCCTGCCTTCCCATGCAGAATCTTCCAGCAATAAAACCATGACTTTGATCTCCATCTGCCTGACACCTGTGTCTCTCTCTCAGAAGTTTCTGAATACTAATAGAAATCTATTTGATTTTCTGAGTGGTGATGAGGTGAAGGTAGAGATCTGCATACATTTTGGACTTTAAGACTCATATTTGTTCAATTGCTGAACACAAAGAGAAGCTCTGCAGTGTGTAAACAGAACCTCATATTTTAGGAAACAACATTAAGCACACACCGTGCCAAGGATACACCAGTAAAGAGACCAGGAGGGGAAACGTGTGTTTCTTTCACAGATTTAAAAATGTAAGAAAAAAAGGTTTTATAGATTGGTCACAAGAACAACAAAAACAACAACCAGAGAACATAATACTTAGATTTTCTACCACTTTCCATGAATAAAAAGCAGTAGTTTTTATAGTTGAACCTGGTGAATAACTTTCGGCTGCTGTATAAAGATAAGCAAAATCTGCATTCAGAGTTGGTTGCTGTGGGAGGAGTAAGCTTTATCAAGGAAGCCGGCCTTGAAAGGACGCACACTCTAGTAGACAGTCCTAAACCCGTGTAATACGGTCAGTACTGAGTGTCCCTGTGAGTTTAAAATAAAAAAGATCACATAAGCTTGGGAGTGAAATATAATAGGGAAGATAGAGAAAAACTGGAACAATAAAATGAGGATGGACTTGGTGAAAACATGTACAGCATGAATTTTCAATAAAAAAAGTTGATTGAATTATTTTCTTAAATTACACATATTCTAACCTTTTCCCACCACATGAGTGACTGTGAAAATGTTGAAATTTTGCAGTATTTATAAATATGCATTTAATAATATTTTAAATAATAAGTACAACAGATGGTAATTTTTATTTGTAATAGGCCTTGATGGTGGGAAAATATTTTTCCAGACTGACTGAGTCTTGTCAGTTCTAGTGAAGTTTTTTACAGTGAATGGAGAAGATCAGCTCCTTTCTCCCTCCATTAAGAGAAAATAAAATTATCTGTCCTATTACGATACAGATCAATATTGATAGTTCATAATAATAGCAATAATTTTCTTATATGCTCTCTAATGTACATTAAAAATATTACCCTTGATTTCTTACTAGTATAATTCAGGGCACATTATTTCCAGCTGCAGATATACTCAATGTCCCAAATAATTTTAAAAATTTGAAAATAGAGCTTTTATAAAATCCCTGTTATGTTTTCAAATAGCTGACAAAGGCAGAAACATAGCACCATGATATTTCAGAAAGATTACAAATACTACAGCACTATCATGGAAGAAGACCCATTTCTCAAAATGCTCTTAGTGTTAATCGCCTTTCTAGGTAGTTCTGCAATTTCAAAGGAAAATGTATACTCAATCAAAGATTATGTAAAGTCAGGCAGTAAAGATAAGCAGACGGAAGAATTGTTTGTCAACAGGAGAAAGACAAAAATCAGTTACTGAACATGTACTGCAGCAGTAGAATTTGGTTATCTGTAGCATCCTGAGTCTCATGGCCACTGCTATATCCTGACAGTTGCTTCATACCAGTGTATGTATACGGAGAACATTACTCTGGGTTATTGTAGTGTCTCAATTCCAGCAGTGAACTATAAATAAGACATATGATAATTTCCCTTAAAAGTAGTAAGAAATTGATAGATTCATCACATTAAGTTTCATCTTATAACTCTCAGGTTAAAGTTGACCAAAATGAAGCATACATGAAGAAGCTACATTGGAACTTAAGACTGCCAACCTGAAATAAATATATATATAAAAGAAGGGACTCATGTGACATGAAAGAATTAGGGAAGGAGTAATAAGGACATTAAAGGTATAAGGAGAGATGGGATAAAGTGTGGGAGGAATGGGGAATTTTCTAAAATTAAGGATGTGTGAAGAAGCCTTCTGAAAAACACTAATTAATAAAACTAACTAAAGCATACTTTAGCTGAGTAAAAGATTTTAGACAGAGTAGTCCACATGGGCAAACAAACGATGCTGGATTCTGAAATGAAAACCTCAGTCCCAAGCACAAGATACCTCTGTGTTTATTATTGACTTCTGTGGCTATGGCAGCACCCAATAAACTGCTGATGCTCTTGGTTGTTAACTGTAATAGGTTAAAACCCTACTATGAAAGACACCAAAAATTTTGAATTCTGGACACAGAGAAATCAAACTTGAACTTACCAGGAAGCTCTCTCCTCATGCTGGCTAGCTTTCTTAGTGCTAGAAAAGTGCCAGGTAAGATGGTCAGGGAGAAATTACATCAATTGTATTTTCAATAGTTTGAGCATACATTCTAAATTAATGGTCTTCCAGGAAAGATGTACCCACTGGTACGATAGTAGTAAGACCCTTTTGGTGTTTAATAACCACTGTCTTCACCAGAAGTGAGGCCTGCTCCACAGGACTGAATTCATAACTGGTACTGGAATCAAGGCCAAAACATCTAGTAAGGGTAGAAATAAGTTGTAAGGAAATAAAGCTATTGATGTTGTTTCATTATATAGTCCTATTGTAAAGACTCATTCTAAATATTTATGTTTATATCTATAGATTTGTGTTGCTTTTCAACCTTAGCGGTGTTTCTTATTATGGAACTCAGTAGCTGATTCATAAGCTTATAATTTTTCTCAACACTGAGAATATGTGGTTTTGGTATTCACCCCCTATGAAACATCTCAATTAATACCCCCAGCCCCAGAACTAAGATGCAGGAAATATCAAGGTAGGGCAGGTGAAATAATGTAAAAGCCAGAGTATGGGGGATAAATGTTATAAAAGGCTGACCTCGGCCCCCAATGGAGGAGCTAGAGAAAGTACCCAAGGAGCTAAAGGGATCTGCAACCCTATAGGTGGAACAACATTATGAACTAACCAGTACCCCGGAGCTCTTGACTCTAGCTGCATATGTATCAAAAGATGGCCTAGTCGGCCATCACTGGAAAGAGAGGCCCATTGGACACGCAAACTATATGCCCCATTACAGGGGAACAACAGGGCCAAAAAGGGGGAGTGGGTGGGTAGGGAAGTGGTGGGGGAGGGTATGGGGGACTTTTGGGATAGCATTCTAAATGTAATTGAGGAAAATACGTAATAATAAAAAATATTAAAAAAAATAAAAAAAAATAAAGGGCTGGCCTCCAAACATTCCAGGAATGGTACAAATGTAAACTCACAGCACCTTGCCAAGACAACCACAAGATCAAGTTAGTTAAAACTTACAACATAGAGGAGGAAAGAGCTTGTCACACCTCTCCCCATCTGAGGAGCTACTGGAAAGTAATGGCTGCTAAGGCAAAGGAGAGTAAGGACTTCGGTAGATAGCCCATGTCCCAATGAGTGAATCTATACAAATGTGTATATAGGCAGTATTAATTACATATAGTGGATTATAAGAACAAAGCAATGAACTTGGAAGAAATGTGGGAGATATATTGGGCAAAGCTTAGGTATTTGAAGGCAGGACTAAGAAACCTTTCATGAAGTTTTAAAAGAAAGATATTTTTAAAGAAACTACTAAGAGAGAAAGAAAATACTCAGTCAATGATAATACTTGAGTACTAAATGAAAAATTCCAATTTTAAGTGAAAATATCTTACTATCTTACTATAAATTAAACACTTCAAAACTACTCCTTAAACCTAAAAATGTAACTAAATTCTTTTCTTATGCTTTCCTTACTCCAAACCCACCCAAGCATTCCCTACGTTTTACATGTCTCTCAAAATAATAGCTTTTTTATTTCTTTTAGTTAGTAATATTACCCAATGTTGTATGTAGTGTTAGACAGTGAGGATATATATATATATACACACACATATATGTGTGTGTACGTAAGTATGTGTATGATATATATATATACATATACCATAAATAAGTATGTATATGATATATATATATATATATATATATATATATATATATATATATATATACAATACTAATGTCATAGTACTAAATAAGCTTAATTCCTAAGTGTAATCTAAATATCTAAAGTTATACCTATAATTCGGTGTAGTTCTTAACTCCTT
Source organism: Mus musculus (assembly GCF_000001635.26). Classification (NCBI taxonomy): domain Eukaryota; kingdom Metazoa; phylum Chordata; class Mammalia; order Rodentia; family Muridae; genus Mus; species Mus musculus. Next base: position 15,026,113 of record NC_000072.6, on the reverse strand, counting down.
ATCAAAAAACAAAAACAAAAGAAATTCTCTTTGCAACAGGAGACTAATAGAGAAAGCAACAACCTGTCAAAATACAGAGTACAAGTAACCATGGTGTCCCCAGTCCTAAATTATACACCTATGACACAGTTCCTGAACCCTAGGTATCCAGGAAATTGATGAAGAGGGGACAGAGACACTATAAGAACCAGAAGACCAAGAAATCTGCAATGAGATTGTGGCTCTTAGAAATAGCAGAAAAACTTCACCTATCATATTGAAATAACAAGTTCAACATTTTTGGTGCTTGATAGCAATCATTTTATTTTTCAAAAGCACCTATTGCATAGCACATCATAGTTAAGAGTATGGAATCTTTCTTCTCCAGATGGGGGCATGGGAAGTGGGGAACCTGATCGGATATTGGTTGAGGGAAAAGGACTGAAGCCCTGAGGGCAGGCAGAAAGAATGGAAACAGGCAACCTCAGCAAGTAGGAGGGTGGGGGACCCTCCAGAATGTACCAGAGAAAGACTCTCAGGACTCTCACCCATGGTGAGGGACCTTAGAAGACAGGGCACCAAGTGAGGGAGGGAGTTGCCATCCCACAATCATATCTCTGAGCCATAATTGTTCCTGACTGAAAGAACTGCAGGGATGAAAATGGGAAGGAGCCTGAGGAAAAAAGGTCCAGTGACAGGTCCAAAGTGGGATTCAGCTCAAGGGGAGGTCCCAAGGCCTGACACTATTACTGAGGCTGTGGAGCACTCACAAAAAGGGACCTATCATGACTGCCCTCCAAGAAGCAGCTGAAAAAGTTAGATGCAGATATTTGCACCCAACCAATGGACAGAAGCTGCTGACCCCTTTGGTTGAATTAAGGAAAGTCTGGAAGAAGCTGAGGAGGAGAGTGACCCTGTAGGAGGACCAGCAGTCTCAGTTAACCTGGACCCTGAGATCTCCCAAACACTGGACCACGAACCAGACAGCATACACCAGCTGATATGAGGCCCCAACACACATACAGCAGAGGACTGCCGTGTCTGTGTTCATTCAGAGATGACACACCTAACCCTCAAGAGACTGGAGGTCCTGGGGAGTTTAGAGGTCTTGTTGAGTGGGGACATGGAGGGTGGATGTATGTCATGTAGAACAATCAGAGGGTGGACTGGAGGGGGAATAAAATCTGGAGTATAAATAAATAAATAGTATGGGGTCTTGGTGAAATGCTGTGTTTCACGTACCCTCTGTGACCTTACATCATCTGGTCTTCCTTCACCTAAGTAAAGAACATTATAAAGACCATTCAGCAGCGCATTTAATAAGAAAGCTAGACTCTTAAATAGAGCACATACTCAACCCTCATAAAATTAAGCCAACTTTAGAGACATCTGCAGGTTACAATGAAAATGATAAAACTCAGGAATGTCACGGTGGTTTATGAAATTATAATAATCATTTAGAGGAATTTGTAGTAGCCTTTTATAGTATTATTTTCCTTTCCATTAATGGAATTGGAAAATATATAAAAGTACACCACAGATACATAACTGTGCTGTGCTGGGGTAAGATTGGGCAGGCAACTAACCTCTGTGGTGTTTTTCTGAACCTATGTTTAACAAAATTTGCTTAAATTTAAGATTCTACCTAAAATTAGTTCTTAGTATTAAATTCGCTGTCATAGACTAGCTTTCAAAATTCGGAATATTATGTGTAATTTGTTTCCAACTTTAATGATATAATTCAAATGAAGCTTGAATTAACATGAATAGGTTAGATAAAAATTAGTGGTTACTTATGCTTAATTCATTTGTGGATGAGTTCAGAAATAATACTTAGATAATATTTTCAATTTTTTTATGATATACCGTAGTTGGACACAACTCATTCTGTTTACAAACTTGCTATATAGCTGAGCCTGTCTTTGAAAAACTGATCTTTCTGCTTGGCCTACCAAGGGTTGGTATTATGGGGATGTACCACAATTCTCAGCTAATGCTGAGATTTCAAAAATGAAAGCTGAAGTTTCTATGAACATAATTAGATGTTTAAATGCATCTAGAAAAGGCAGGAGACTCAGAGGAAAAAATGCAATCCATGGGAAGAAATTAATTGTATGTTTACATGTTAAGTAGTCCAAATAGGAATGTATATGATTCCAGTGGGCTTTCTGTGGATATTGTTCAATTAAACAAAAAATTACAACTTTTGATATTCTGCATATGCTCACAAAATGAAATGTTTAATATTAATAAATACTAAGTTTTACAAAATATACAGTCTGAGAGCTCAATAAATAAACAGTTAAATGAAGAACAAATGTACTTGGTAGTACCTTCAGATGCATAAAACACGCAGACATATTCAGCTAGAAGAGTGTGTGGCTTCCATAATCACACCTAGGCCAAGAGGATTTGTTTAAGAAAACAAAAGTTTAATCAATTTAGTAACATTGAAATACCAACCAAAAACTTTTCAGCAAATCAAAATCAGCTATTTCTTGTTCTTCTTCTTGTTCTTCTTCTTCTTCTTGTTCTTCTTCTTCTTGTTCTTGTTCTTCTTCTTCTTCTTCTTCTTCTTCTTCTTCTTCTTCTTCTTCTTCTTCTTCTTCTTCTTCTTCTTCTTCTTCTTCTTCCTCCTCCTCCTCCTCCTCCTCCTCCTCCTCCTTCTCTCTCTCTCTTCTCTCTCTCTCTCTCTCTCTCTCTCTCTCTCTCTCTCTCTCTCTCTCTCTCTCTCTCTCTCTCTCTCTCCCTCTCTCAATGGGTGGACTTACCACATATAAGACAAAGTTGGTCAGTGAGAAAGGAAGCAAGGAAGACTTCACTTTCTCACATATATTTGAACAAGAGCAGGCAGACACTCCAAGGCACATTTACTTCCCCAGCCTTTTCCAGCTCACATTTTTCCAATCTCCAGGCAATATTCACATAAAGGATGTGTTATTATTTTTCTTAGAAAAGAATTTTCCCCACCCTTGTTTTTCTGTCTAATTTTATTCCTACTTTTAATTTATGCCATCTTGTATTTTATGTATCCTAAGTTCTTTTACAATCATTCTAGAATGACTCAAAGTCCAAACAAAAACATTTAGAAGAAAAGAGTCAAGATGCACCAGGACACATTTGAAGTTCAAATTTTAAATGTCAAAGCCTTCTATTCCCCAGCCTGTTTATCCCCCTTGTGTTAAAATACCTAGACTACAAGGCTACTTTAACAGATAAGACATGGCATTTCAACAGGTCTTTAACTCTCTGAAGGCTCAGGTTGCTCTCCTGTGGAAATAAAATCTGCCATAGCAAAATATTCTGTTTATATATTACTCAGTAAATACCATGAAGATGTTTGACGAGAGTCAATTTTATTTTCTTCCTTTAAAAATTAATTTATGATATTAAAATTAATATCAGAGCAAATGTTAGTTAATGACCTGATAAGCCATGCTGACAATAATAATAATCTATGGTGGTTTGAATGGGAAATAGGTTCAGGTACCTGAACACTTGACCCTCAGCTGGTGGTGGTGTTGGGGAGGGAGTTGCCCACTTGATGGAAGAAGAATGTCAAGCAAAAGCTTTTATATTGCTTTTAGGATAGCTTCACCTTACCTTCAGTTTTCCCCCTCTGCTTTGTGCTTGTGAGGAGGTGAGTTCTTGTTTCAGTTCCTACTACGATGCCTACACTTCTGTGACGTGTTCTTATCAGTCTGGAACCATTAGGGCTAAATAAACTCTTCCTTCTGTAAGCTGCTTCTATTATGATGTTTTATCACAGCAAAAGAAAAGTAACTAATACAGGATGTAAAACCAGAATGTGGAAAAATCAATTGCTATGGTAAGCGAAACAATTTAAAATAGTTATTAAGCTATGAAAATTATTCCCCATTAAAGCTGCTAAAGCAAAAGGAAGTGAGCATGAAAACTTGTAATGTTATGTGCCATTTCAGCAAAGATTATTTCTTATTAGTTTGAAATATAGAACACAAAGGAGGCACAAAATGGAAATATAATAACTATTTCAAATAATAGATGGTGTGCAAAATGTCATTCAGGGTGGAACTTCCACTAATAGGTCTTAATAAGAATAAATAATAAAATCCAAATGCAACCCAATACCCTGACAAATGTTTTTGGAGCAACAGTTTATTTGTAAGTGAGTGTCAATAAAAATAAAGTAAAATGAAATCCACTTATAATGAACCATCTGTACCATGAGCTAGGCTGTTAGTTATTATTATTATTAACTGGAACTAATAAACAACTCAGTAAGAGAGAGTGCTAGCCCTCAAGCATGTGGCGTTGAGTCCAATCCCCACAACCTGCATGCTGTAATTCAGCCATACACAATCACTACAGAGTACACATAGGCACACACACACATACACACACACACACACTCATGTTGTTTTCTTTTTGTTAATTTAAAAACAACAAAAAATTATCTAAAGGAATAAGGAGATGGCTTAGTCCATACCACTTGACACACACAAATAAATTCCCTAGAGAAAGGGGAAAGTAAACCAGCCAATGTCACTGAATAAAGAAGCTTCCCATTTAGTGAGTAATTATATCTCAGACAATAAGGTGGAGAGAAATGCAGGAAGACACTCAACATCAACTTCTGTCCTATATGCATACATATACACACATGCACATGAGTATATAATTGAGAGACACAAACACAAGACACACACAATCACAGATACACAAACAGAAGCTAACTGATCATTTATATCCAATTGTCCAGGGTTGGTCTTCATGTAAAATAAATTAATTAGAAGTGAATAATAATTCAAATGGCGCCTAAAATACCTTCATTGTTCAGGATACTATTTCTATTTTTATTTCCATCACAGAGTAGCACCTGAAGAAGAAAGAGGAGGAGGAAGAGGACGAGGAGGAGGAAGTGGGAGAAGGAGAAAGTATTTGGCCTCCATACATATGTAAAGATGATAGAAGGAGAAGAGACCATGTTTTGAGAAAGTGCAAGGTCAGATCTATAGGAGGCATTGGAAAGAGGAGAGGGGAGGGTGATAACTAATGAAAATCTATTATAATTTCAGAAAAAAGTTAAAGTTTAATGTGTATGTGACAATAGGACCAAAACAAATACCTGTATCCAGCAGACACCTCAGATGGACAGGAGACTTCTGGAATAGGCCTAGAATATTATTTCTTGTAATCATAAACATACTTAAAATATGAATGTGTGACTTTATTCTGCCATATAAGAGTAGCTCTCTATATTTGGAAGAGACATATTATAGGAAACAATTTGATAGATATAAGAATAGTAAAATCAAATTTTGATTATCCTGAGAGACAAAATATAATTCTTAAAGACCTCATTTAACCTGTCAGATATAACATTCTTGCTCATCCTAATTTTTTCCAGATTGTGTATTAGTGGCTAGAAAATCTACATTTTACGATTTTCTCTACATAAAATAAAGATTATAAAGCATGAATTAAATGGCCAAAGGGCAGAACCATGAGGAAATTAAATCAAAAGTGGCCAAGTCAGAAAATAACTCTAAACGTACTCTGTTTTTTTCAAACATAGGAGTTGAATGTTGGTTGTATTCATAGAAAAGAAAAATAGTTAATAGTTTCTTTTCTCAAAAGCTTCCTCCTGAATCAGAATTGTGTTGAATATACTCACACCACCTGTAAAGTTTTCAGATGGAAGCGGAACTACAGCGTGATCTTTAATGTACCATAGGAGATGAAAAATAGAATATAAAGGAATTCAGATACTTCAAATAAATTATTTTTTACAAAAACTGGACATGTCCCTATATTTTAAATTCATTTAAAACAGAAATTGCATGTTTGTTCACTTGGCCAGGTGTCAATCAGTAACAAGACTGATCCCTTTAGAATAGCAAATGTGACTGGGTCTTTCTGTATCTGTTCCATTATGTAGAGCTCAGGAAAATAAATCAAAAGGGGAAAGCCCCCATCTCAGTCATCTCGTCCCCAAGTCCCTGTATTAGTAAAGTGTACTCAAAAGCCAAGGATGAGAAAGTAAGTTGTTAAAAGTCAGATATCTTGTAAACTAACACGCTGGCTTGGAAATCTTTCAATAGATTTATCAGATATCACCTCATTTTATGAATGGGGAAGTTGAGGAAGAGATAACGTATACTGCAGGTTTGTGTGTCAAATACTGGCTCACTGTTTCAGTCCTTATGGAGTTACCCATGGCTGTGTGGGGCAATGTGAGTCTCTACTCAGAGCTGCCCCTGAAAACTTATGGTGTGCCTACAGTGAACCTAGTCAAGCAATGAGTATAAAATACACACGGTATTTTAAAATAACTGTTAGAAATTTTAAAATAATTCAATAGTGTTTTCCTTTCATTTATATTGATAATACTTAGGATGTAGTAATCAAATAAATGTACTCTTAAAATAACCATAAATTTTCACTGAGGTTATTAAGTTGTTAACTTGTGTGATTGGCTATCATATCTCTTCCAAACACACTGATTTATAAGAAAAGATAGACAAAATGATTTTCTTCTAGAGACTTCTGGAGGGAAGTCAAGGGAAGGAAAAATATGCTGTTTTCACCTGACAAATGTAATATTCATATTACAGCACTGATTCAGTGATGAGGCTCCTAATAGAAATGATTAATTATACATGTATCATCAGACAAAAGTTTAGATGGGGATTAAGTTACATATAAGGAATGAACATAAAAATTAAGATTATATTTTAAATTGGGGAAGTGTATTTCCAGTGGCACTAGGGCAAAGAACTAGGAATAGGGGCAATGAACTAAAAAGTTGGAAGTCAGAGCAGAAAAAAATAATAGAAAAGTAAATATACTCCTAAAGTTTGCAAGCCAAATGATAGGTTGTGTCTTATTCAAAAGATGTCACACATAAAATTTGTTCTTGAACTTCTAAACTAACGTGTAATAGTTTGGCACTTAAATGTCTCCAAATATCTATATGTTAAAAACCTGGTACTATGGAAAATGGCTCTATTGAAAGATGGTAAAGCTATTTTGCTACACACCTAGAGACACAGGGTTAATCATCATGGCTAAAAATCTTAAAGATCCTAAGCCAGCATGATTTCTTTTAATAAGTTGAATATAGTGAGATTTTATTACTTTAAGGAACGGTTGATTCAGAAACTTTCCACCGGACTGTACACAATTCTATAAATTAAGGAAGGAAGAGCCTAGGAGGGACAAAGAAGGAAACCAGATACAGACATCCATTGGACTGAGCACAGAGTCCCCAATGAAGGAGTCAGAGAAAGGACCCAAGGAGTTGAAGGAGTTTACAGCTCCACAGGAGGAACAACAATATGAACTAGCCAGCACCCCCCAGAGGTCCCAGGGACTAAACCACCAACCAATAAAAACACATGGTGGGACTCATGGCTCCAGCTACATATGCATCAGAGGATGGCCTAGTTGGTCATCAATGGGAGGAGAGGCCATTTGTCCTGTGAAGGTTCTGTGGCCCAGCATAGGGGAATGCCAGGGCCAGAAAGCAGAATTGGGTGGGTTGGTGAGCGGGGGAGGGGACAGGAGATAAGGGAAGGGGGCTGTCAGAGGGAGACCAGGAACAGGGATAACATTTGAAATGTAAATAAAGAAAATATCTAATAATAATAAAAAAAAGAATTTTACCTGCACTATCTGTTTAGTAATCATTGCTTATAAATTAATATGAAATGAGAAAATAAAGTTTATTTGACAGAGACTCTGCAATTTAGTCTTGGAAACCAGATAGGATGCAAGTAGTTGATCAGCAGAAATTCCAGGAATTCTGTTAGCATTAGGGCTTTATTTTTATCTGTCAATCATGTGATGGTACTTGAGCCAGACTGATTGAAAATGTAAATGAAGTCCTTAAAACCATAGAAAAGAATTTGTGGTAGCCTCAGAAGTAAAAGGAAGAGATGGAGTTAATAGAGAGCCATAAAAGCATTGGTAGGAGTTGTTAAACATCCATTAAATAGTAATAAAACTATATAAAATTTATTGCATTCTTATTATGGGTGAGGCTGGCAATGGCTGAGGATTTTATATGTATTGTATCATTTAATCCTCAAGACATCTAATTAGGAAAGTATAATTATATATCTGTATATTATATATGCAAGTTAGAGATTAAGTAATTTGACCTTTTACTACAAAGACATGATTCAAACCCACTGCTGTCTGTCTCCATCCATTGAATCAAGTCTCCAATGTTTCTGTAACATAATCTGAAATCTCCATTGGAAAAGGCAACAAAGCTGTTAGTTTTAAAATGAAAACATGTGGAGGCCTGAAGGGCTTGAATCTCAAAACAAAATCAAAAAGAAAAAGAAAAATGGCAATGCCAATGCCAGGATTCAAATCTGGGATTCAAAGTGTCAGAGATCTTCTTCAGATTAGAACATGCAATTCACAGGTCTTTTAAAAAGCAGTCTGACAGGCAGTCCACCCTCTTGCTCTTTAAAGAGCTTCCAGCTGTTGTTTAATTCTAAAGTTAACAACGTTAGTGCTGCACCTGCTTCGTTATTTCTCAAGAAGATAGTGAAGCTGTCATAAAGTCAGCACTGACTCGTCTACTGTCTGCATCCAGAAAGCCACAAACCAAACTGAACCTTCCTAGGTATTCACCAGAAAATAGTTATCCTCCATGAAGAGCAAGGTGGGAGAAATCAATAAGAAAAACAGACAGAAATGAGCCGAGGTGTAGACAAACTAAAGCATCTGAGACGTTGATTCCTACTTTGATTAAGGTGTTTTAATTAGGAAAAACAAAACAAAACAAAAACGAACTTTTACTAACTAGGGCCAAGGAAGGCAGTAATTACAATAGCAAAGCAAAGGATGATAGAGGATTGCAAACTTTATATGCTCCAGTAGAGGGGAATTCCAGAGCTGAGAAGCAGAAGGGGGTGGGTAGGAGAGCAGGGTGTGGGGAGGGTATAGGGAACTTTCGGGATAGCATTTGAAATGTATATAAAGAAAATATTTAATAAAAAAATAAAAAAAAAAGAAAAATGAAAGAAAAAAGAAAGAAATGAGGGGCAAATCTGAGAGTAGACACACAATCTTAACCTTTGACAGCTGCAGGAGATGCAGAACTGACATGTAGCAGTGCCAACATCTTGGTCATTTGGCCATGTGAATGCTGTGCACTGACTTCAATGTCAGCTGGCGGTTTTACTGAGATGGACTTTCATGTTGTAACTCAGGCTGGCCTTTAACTCGTAGGTAGCAAAGCTGATCTGGAACTTATTATCCCTCTGCATATTCTGTTTTGTGGGATGAATTATGGACCATCGTGCCAGGATGAAATTCACGGACTGATGCTAGGCCACCTACACGTATGTAGCAGATGTGCAGCATGGTCTCCTTGTGCATCCCCTAACAACTGGAGCAGGGGCTGACTCTGACACTGTTGCCTCCCGTTGAATCCCTTTCCCCTAATGGGGCTGCCTTATCTTGTCTCAGTGGGAGGGGATGCACTTAATCCTTGAGACTTGATATGCAAGAGTGGGTCAGTACAGGGGCAGGGACTCTCCAGAGGGCATCCCTTCCTCTGAGAAGAAGGTTTTAGGGGGAATGGAAAAGAATGGATGGGGGAATTGAACTGGAAGAGAGGACTTAGGACAGATGCAATCTGGATGTAAAGAGAATAAATAAATAAATAAATAAATGAATGAAAAGAGTAAACAGAAACAAAATGAACTTGCTATATATCAGCATACATTCTAAACAATAAAGAAAAGCATAAAAATATCAAGACAAAGTTAAAATACTTGTCTCACAATCTTTCTGTATCTTGCAAAATTTTAGTAAACATTGCTATACTCTTTTATGTAAAAGGGTGTATTATGTTGTTGATGCAACTCCTGTTGAAGATTCTAAAAAGCTGAAGAAAATAAAGGGCAAGGGATTAAAAAGTTATACAGAAGGCAAAAGAGTACGGAAGAAAAGGTAAAAGACAATGCAACCAGTAAAGAAGCCAAGAAAGAAGATATGGGCTTCAAAGAACATGGGAAATAAAAATGGGGGGGGGTGTGGCAAGCAGCACCAACTGTACACTCACTGGAAGTGCTCTGCTGGAGGCATGGTCACTTGAAGCACACTGCTAGAGGTACACTCACTGGACAGCACTCTGCTAAAAGCACTGTCACTGGAAGCCCTCCAATAGAGGTACAGTCACTGGACCGTGGTAATTGGTTGCCAATTATATTAGCTTATTCTGTGTATTATTGATAAAGAAAATAACCAGCCCTTATGTTTAGCAGATTTGCAGCAGTAAACTCAGTGCATGTGGTCATATTTCTATGTTAGTAACTAGTGAACTGCTGCTGCTACCATGTAACATTGAACAAGTACAGTAGCTTATGACTCCCTCATGCTGTGTCTTTCATTTTTTCCTATGACAGCAGTCCTTGATTTATTTATAATGTTCTTAGCTAACTAATTCTATCACTTTACATGTAATTTGATTCTGATGCCAATTCTTATTTCTTAATAGTTGGGCTTATTTTATGGTAAAATTAAAAATTTATTATATAGGGAAACAGAAACAAATAAATTCACTTTTAAACAATGAACAGGAATATTACTGCTGCTGAAGGTTACAGAAATTTGTGTTTCCTACAATGAGTCATGGTAATGGATGAGAAGCACTTAGCGTAGGAAGGAACTAGGTACTTAGCTGTCCTGCAACTTCTTACAGCCATGCCTCAAGTATAAAAATATTCATAGTTATCTAGTTCTAGAACTTAACTCTATTTTCTGCATGGTTCCTATTCTAGTTATTTACAAATCAAGACATGCATTTTGTTTTTTGCCAGTTTTTAACCAGGAGTTTCATACTGTTTTATAAAATGTTATCAATGAATCAACAGCCATGCAATTCTTACACTATGAGACTCCAGTAAAAGCATTAACATTACTTATAATTTGTACCTATTAGTCTCAATGCTATCCAATGTACACATATATTTATAAATGTTTAAGCATCTTAATCAAGAAATATTATATACATTCATTTCATAATAAAATCAAGATAGCATAGAACACATTTATAATACATAAAAGGTTTAAGGGCCACTGATTTCTTCTCCCTCCTATGTGAGACTGAGGCATCCTCAATTGGGGTCTTCAGCTTGTTGACCTTTTTGAGTTCTGTGGACTATATTTTGGATATTTTGTATTTTTTTCTAACATCCACTTATTAGTGAGTTCATACTATGCATGTCCTTTTGGGTCTGAGGATATTTTCTAGTTCCATCCATTTGGAACTAGAAAAAAACCTGGGAGGGAAAGTGCACTGGGTAGGTGTTGTGGCAGGGGCAGGGAAAGTGCTGAACCTGTGGGTGTTGTGGCAGGGGCAGGGAAACTGGGAGGGAAAGTGCACAGGGGAGGGGGGGTAGTGTGTGGAAGGGGGGAAAGGGGTGGGAAAAAGAGTGGAACCTGATCTGGGATTGGGTGAGGGAAAAGGACTGAATCCCTGAGGGCCAGCAGAAAGAATGGAAACAGGAGACCTCAACAGGTTGGGGGGAACCTCCAGAATGCACCAAAGACCTGGGAGTAGAAAGACTCTCAGGACTCTCAAAGGGAGGGACCTCAGATGAAATGCCTGACAGTAAGGAGAGGTAGGGCCCAGCAGGAAGACAGGGCATAAAATGAGTGAGGGGGTTGATATCTCACAGTCAAAACTCTGACCCATAATTGTTCCTGTCTGAAAGAATTACAGAAATGGAAATGGAAAGGAGCCTGAGGAAAAGAAAGGCCAGAGGCAGGCACAAAATGGGATCCAGCTCAAGGGGAGGTCCCAAGGCCTGAGGCTATTACAGAGGCTGTGGAGTGCTCACAAAAAGGGACTTAACATGACTGCCCTCTGAAAGACCCAACAAGCAGCTGAAAGAGTCAGATGCAGATATTTGCACCCAACCAATAGACAGAAACTGCTGACCCCTTTGGTTGAATTAGAGAAAGTCAGAAAGAAGATGAGGAGGGGGGCAAACCTGTAGGAGGACCAACAGTCTCAGTTAACCTGGATCCCTGAGATCTCTCAGACACTGGACCACCAACCAGGCAGCACGCACCAGCTGATATGAGGCCCCCAACACACATACAGCAGAGGATTGCCTTGTCTGTGTTCAATCAGAGATGATGGCACCTAACCCTCAAGAGACTGGAGGCCCCAGGTTGTTTGGAGATCAGTTGGGGTGGGGGGTTGACATGGAACATCCTCATGGAGACAGGGTGTGTGGAGGAGGTATGGGGTGTGGAGCAGTTGGAGGGTGAATGGGGCGAGAAATAAAATCTGGAGTGTGAAAAACAAAGCTAACTAGCTGTAGGAACTGACCTATGAGAACCCACTAGGATCCTGACTCAGGTATAAGTGCACAATAAATGTAGACTGAAAAAGAATATAAACTAATAAGTCAGCACTGCTCCACTGCATTTCATAGCCTGTCACTTCTGTGCTTTCCCTCTCTATGTAGAAAGCAGGCTATGCTCCTAGTGAGACCGTCAAGTGTACACTGTACCATCTTTGAGTTATAATTTCTCTTCCACCAGCTTAGATTCAAATTAACAATACATTATAATCTATGAATCCTGTTTGGTAAGGTTTTATTTACTTATTTTCAGAATGATTACTGGAATGCAAATAAGCATGATTACTCTTATCCTGCTTCATAAAATGGATTATTTATAAACGGTGAAAAGATCTTAATGTGCACTAACATTAGAAATCAGTTTGGATATTTCTTATATATAAACATGGCCTTGGGACAAAAATCAGTAGTGAGGTTACAGGTGGTTAAGTAAAAACAAAATAATAATAATAATAGAAAAAAAGAACCAAGGAAAGAAAGAAAGAAGGAAGGAAGGAAGGAAGGAAGGAAGAGAGAAAGAGAGAGAGAGAATGAAAGAAAGAGAGAGAGAAAGGAAGAAAGAAGGAGAAAAAAGTATGTGCACAAAAGCTTCCCTTTCAGTTTTTTTTAATTATTTGCAATTATGAAAACATTGGAGCCATCAGTTTGCTTTCAATAAATGAACTGTCTGAAAAGATCCCTGTGAAATTCTGAAATCAGAGTAGTATTCAAATGACATATCCAGGAAATAAAAAGAGATGGAAGAATCTTAGATACATAATGACAATCAAGTCAGTGAGAAAGGCTCAATACTATATTGCACTCAAAATGGCAAAACCATGGCATAGTAAGTTCAGTTGAACCTGGGAAACCAGGAGGTGGAGTTCAGGGACTGTTTAGAGTTGCCCCACTACTCTCCATAGGTCACTGTAATAGTGAACATATACCATTATATATATTTGAAGTCCAAAGACCTATATAACAGAAAGAATGAATGCCAATATAAATTCTGAATCATACTTAACAATAAAGTTCCATTATTGGTTTATCTTTGTGGTAAAAATATTACATGTGGGGGTTTGAATGAGAATGTCCTCCATAGGCTCAAATATATGAACACTTGGTCTATATTTGGTAGCACTTTTGCAGGGGTGGGGTAGGTCTTATTGGAGGAAGGAATTCACTGCAGCCTGCAGACAGCCTTTGAGAGAGCATAAACCTAACCTCACTTCATTTCACTTTCAGCTCTCTGCTTTATGATTGTGGTTGAAGACATGATCTCTCTGTTTCCTGATCCAGCTATTGTGCTTACTGTATGCTGCCATGGTGTCTCTACAAGATGGATTATTATCCCCCTGGAACCATAAGCCAAAATAAACGGTTTTCAATAATATGCTTTGGTCATTATTTTTACCACAGAAGTGGAAAAGCAGCTGATATACTACACTAATGTGAGATATCAATAATGGGAGAAACTACATTTGGTGGTAGATAATGAGACCTCTGTCTATTAAATAGTCATGGTTTTCTATAAACCTAACACTATTCTTAAAATGTCAATTAATCAAGGCAGAAAGATATTATACCTTTGTATGCTTTTCATCCTCTTGTGGAACTATTTTACAGGCAGACACACATTAGAGTTGAATATGCACTAATTGTGAAATCTCAAAGCTTTTATCTTCACCCCCACACCCAAGGTGGGTAGGGAACTAACAGGTGTGGAACAGAGATCATAGCCTCACACTTGAAATTTTTGTATTAAAGAATGTTTCTTTTCCTCTTTTCAAAGGAACCTTGTAATCAAATATATATACATGTACATCATATACATGCATATATACATACATATAGGCAAATGTATATGAAAATTCTAATACAAATTGCACAGCTACAGAAAAAAAAAAAAACAGAGGAGGCCAGTGAGACTGATCAGAAGTTATTAGCTCACAGTGCTCTTGCAGAGGATCCAAGTTCAGGTCGGAAGCAAATGGAGAGCAGCCTACAACACCAGCTCCACAGGATCTGATACATTCTTGAATCAACATGACACATGCACTCACACATGCACATACATATATGCATAGAGACACACACACAGACATATGTTTATAGTTAAAAATAAAATAAAGTTCTAAAAGGACGTAGGATATACTTATTGCTTTCCATAACTCATGTAAAACTTACTGCTAAGTACCATTCAAAAAATCATAAACCTTCAAGGATGAAAAGCCAGAGACAGAAAGTTAACATGTGTTGTAGCTGAGCAAGCAGATCACAAAACACTGAGTCTTTGGATGATGCTGGATGAGAAAGCCACCAGGTTCATTCCATACACATGTGAAATCTGTAGCATTAGGAAACCTGGAAAAATATCTGACTGGATTTAACTAAGGAAAAATAGTTCCTTGATAGTCTTCTCCTACACCACACAGACAGACTAGAGCCCAATTCAAGCAGAAAATCATTTTGCCATTGTCACTTCATCGTCTATTGACTGATTTTTCTATACATTCTGATTGTGAATACAATTCAACATGTGCTCTTTAGACCGAGAACATGAGTGGTCAGATATGAGGAATAGAAGGGGAAAAATAGGCACATAATCAGTAATTCTTCGAATCCAGATATGTAAATCTGAGATTCCCACAGAAATAGAACTTGTGGCAATCGATAGATACGGTAAAAGGGCTAGGCATGCGACTGGTGTTAGGACCCTTCAAGATTTAGAATTTTATCCCATGTATAGGCTATATACTGAGAACTGATAGGCTATTATTTAGATTTTAGTAGAGAAACTGAACCATGCTTCTTTAGAAAATCTCTTAGGTTTCGGGCAGAGATTCTTAGCTGACTTGGGTGCCATGAGATTCATAACAGTTTGGCAAATCCCACTCCAGTGGTATGCATTTCTCCTCTGAAACACATGTATGAATGTAAATGCCATTAATAGCCTCGGTGGACAGTTTGACAGGTGATACCAATGCAAGCATCATTTTCAAGGGAGAGACTTCATGGGGACCCATTTAACAGAGTGGGTTGTACCTCTCTTCAGCTATCTGCAGTGCATCTCAAGGCTTTCCTAAATCCTTTCTTAAATACAAGGCTTTCTTAAATACATTCTTAAGTAGTATTGGACCACCCAGTATCCAGAACCATGAGCCAGTACATTTCTCTTTCATTTGAATTACCCAGTATATGGTATTCTATTAGAGTAAAACACTATATCTGTGAATCCAAGTATAAACAATATTTTGAATGCAGTGAGTAAAGTAAATAGAAACACGGTGGATGCTATTCACTGTATGAGCATCCTTAATTTGAAATATAAAAGTCTCAAAACAGAGAAACTTTCTGAGCCTCAACATGACTCCCTGTCTCAGTCAGAGTTTCTATTCCTGCACAAACATTATGACCAAGAAGCAATTGGGGAGGAAAGGGTTTATTCAGCTTACACTTCCACATTGCTGTTCATCACCAAAGAAGTCAGGACTGGAACTCAACCAGGTCAGAAAGCAGGAGCTGATGCAGAGGCCCTGGAGGGATGTTATTTACCGGCTTGCTTCCCCTGGCTTGCTCAGCCTGCTCTTTAATAGAACCAAGATTATCAGCCCAGAGATGGTCCCACCCACAAGGGGCCTTTCCCCCTTGATCACTAATTGAGAAAATGCCTTACAGTTGGATCCCATGTAGGCATTTCCTCAACTGAAGCTCCTTTTTCTGTAACAACTCCAGCTGTGTCAAGTTGACACAAAACTAGTCAGTACACTCCCCAAGTAGAGAATTTCACAAGTCACTGAAGGGCACATGTCATATTCAAAACACACAACAGAGGTGCGCACGCGTGCTTGCACACACAAACACACACACACTAAAAACAATGCAAAAAGTAACCTTCTAGACACGAGGAGAAGGTATATAGGAAGCATTCATAAATTTCAAGCTTAGACTTGGGGTCTGTATCTAAGATATCTCAACACATGTGCATGCATGCAAGCAAGCAATCAAGCATGCACGCGCACTCAAAACCCCAAATCTAAAACACTCCTGTTCTCAAGCTTAAAACATGTCAGAGTCCACCTACAGTGAAACTCATTTCATTTAGCATCCATGAAGGTTGGGACCTAGTTGAAAATTCCCGTTGGAGAAGACAAGTATATAGAGATGTGTCACTTATTTAAATCTAGATACGTTTCAGATAAGTTAAAAGGTAAAGGGAAGATAATTTGCTTTTTAAAAAAGTACCATAAAAATGTAACATAGTACAGTTAACATTGAGTGAATGGCAGATAATCAATACCAAGTTTGATGTATTTGAACCCCAAGCTATAAGGCTTAATAATTTGTGAACTATAACGTTACCCAAAACTCTTCTTGTCAGTTTGTTATGTGTCAATAACATTTATGCACGATCTTATATAGCTATTAGGCAGTAGAAAAAAAACAATAGGTAAACTGTGTGCTACGCAAGTCTGAGGTCAGACCCCTAGCCTCTGTGTAGATGCAGATGTGGTCATAGACACTTATTTTCTCAGTGGATTGTGGTAAGAGATGCAGAGACAGACATGTCCTTGAGCACAATAGCCAGCTAGTGTAGTTGAAATAGCAAAAACAAGATTCAGAGAATCTCTCTTGAAAATTAATATTGAAATCAGTAGAAGAAGATAGACTATCTAAACCTCTGACCTCCATGCATGCATACACATGTATACATCCATGTATAACACACACACACACGTATGCTAGATAAATACTGCGTGGAATTGGAACTGATTTTTACAATGGCAGATGTGAGAAGCCTCATAAGGTATTCTAAGTGTCACTAAGGAATTTTTATTATTATCATATTACTCTTTCTGCATGGACCTTCTCATTTATGTACATCAGGAAGTGCTAAAGGTGAACCTCACTCTAAGCATCTCTTCCTTTGAGCCTTCCTCTTCTTAGAATCGAGTTCCATCACAGCAGCTGCTAAGTGAGGATGATAATGACTAGTAATGGCTTAATGTGCCATTCATTCTGTAAGTATTTTTGCTTAGTAATAGCGCACAGTGTTCTGTAGCTAAAATAATGGAAAATAAAATAATCTCTGGTCTTATTGAAATAATGAGGAAAGTTGAAATTGTGTCGCTGAGAGGCCTCTGAGCTTTCTCTGATGTGCAGCATTGAAGCATGGCAGCCATCTTGAGGAGGCCCGTCTAACTATGCTGATACTAACATCAGAATGTGACAGTTGAGAGTGTTAGAAGTTTACAGCCATGGAACCAGTCATGAAATAGACATTTCAAGATTGAAGTAGGAGGATAACTCTCTTTGAAGATTAGGAATAGAGACTTAAGTTAAAAATAAGATTCATTGCTGGCTGGATCACAGGGACCCTGTGATACCCACGAATCTATCTATCTCTAACACACCAGCCCTGAGATTACACACACACACACTATATCACAGCTGTTTACATCTACAGTTTGTTTTTATTTGGAAGCTGGGGCACAGATCTGCCCTTTATGTGTTGGTTGTTTGGACATGGATTCCAAGGATTGAATCTTGGAATCAAGATTATTAGCTCCTTGGGTGCTTTCTCTAGTTTCTCCACTGGGGGCCCTGTGTTCCATCCAATAGCTGACTGTGAGCATCCACTTCTGTATTTGCCAGGCACTGGCATAACCTCATACGAGAAAGCTGTATCAGGGTCCCTTCAGCAAAATCTTGCTGGCATATGCAATAGTGTCTGTGTTTGGTGGCTGATTATGGGATTATGTCCCGGGGTGGGCATTGGGAAGAGAGGCGCCTTGGTCTTGCAAACTTTATATGCCCCAGTACAGGGCAACACCAGGGCCAAGAAGTGGGAGTGGGTGGGTAGGGGAGCCGGGCAGGGTGAGGGTATAGGGGACTTTTGGGATAGCATTTGAAATGTAAATAAAGAAAATATCTAATTTAAAAAACAACAACAACAAATACTCCTTTCTATTTTCATGTCCACATTCTCAGTCTACGTTCTGCACACAAAAGAAGGTCAATTCTTAAGGAAGTTCCACATTAAAGTACTTCCTCCTTTGTTCCTGAGATCTACATCGAGGGGCTAAACACCAACAAAATATCTTAGATGAGCTTCTCAAAGGCTTAGCCAAATTGTAACATTTCCATGGGGAATGGGCAGTACTTGACATTATTAAATGATCCAAGTAGAAAAAAAAAAAGTAGGTTCTAGGTGTTTATTGATTTGACAGTAAAAAATCATAAAATAGAAAACAGTCAAATTTTCTGTGGGGAGGGAAGAGAGTGACCAAGCACACAGGTAGGTGGCTGTGCAGTTATATTCACCCGTGGCAGCCCGCGTGTGACCTCTATTGTGTTTTTTTGGTACCTTTCCACTTCCTGCCCTGAAAACAGATCTAATGAAAGAGAGCTCGCTGTTGGGGGAAAACCTTGACTTCTGTGAGATCTCGCAATCCTCCTGTCTCCACTCCCAAGTTATTGACATCCAGACACACGAAGCTCTGCCTGGACTTTCATTTGGATGCTGTGTGTTTAAACTAAGATGCTGATGCTTATAGAGGAAGCGATTGTACCCATTGAGCTAGTTTTTAAACTTTATGAACTTTTTACAGCAGGCACAGGACGCTATTCAACAGTCAAATCCCATTTTGATGTTTCTCTTCTGTATACCACAGCACCTACTCTGGCAACTAAGTATGACAAATTTGATACACTATATCTAGATTCAACACCTTTTATCTCATACTCTTGTGAGTACATGACTAGGCCAAGATAAGATACTGAAGGCCTTTTGTAAACCACAACATTATAATAGTGCATCAGTAATTGGCTATTTGATTTTAAATCTAAGAGATTGGCAAAGAAAACAATGTTAGTGCTCTTTGCCAAATGTGAAAAAGTAGTGTAAAATACTTTTATGACACACCACACCAGACATCTTGAGAAACTTAGCTATGCTAATTTAAATCTGCTCTACAATGTGTAGTTTTCAAAGAACTTTTGACTACATTATTTCAGTTAACAGTAGATATATCACTTGTATCTTTTTTATAGAAAGGGTAAGAGTGTTAATTCAGTGCAAGTTCTGATATATTAGTCAAGACAGCTACCTTTTGTCATATTTTGTATTAAAGCAAGCTCTTTTAAAAGACATAGCAAATTGCTAAAATTACTTAATATGTTAATTATATAAATGATAATTGAATAATGGTGATATATAATTCATTTATATTTCTCTGCACTTTTTAACTGGCAACTATTAGAATAAGCAATGGTATGTTTCTAAAGATGTACATGTAAATCTTTATTGAAGAACAAATTATTAGAGAACAAGAGTCATCAGAGGGTAAACAGGAATGACATCTGATATTGCATCAATAAAAAATGTTGACGTAAAAGCGCTATGTTGAAAATACACTCCAATAATATGAATCTATTTTATAAATAACTTCTCAAGGGCTTACAAGTATTTTCTTCTTTACAAATTCACAGCACAACAGCCTGAACTTCTGTGATACAGACCTCTTCTTCAACCACCCCAGATTCTGAGCAACCCCGCAGGCCACCAACAACTGATGTATCTGAGGAATGTGCGTTTGAACTGTACAAAAGGCCTCAGCTTTCCCTGAATTCTGCAAAGAAAAACTGCCAACTGCAAGTCTTTCTCAGATTTAACATAATACAACTGTTACTCTTCCCCATCCTCACCATGCCCACAACTTCTCTCTTATCAGAGATGGCCTTTACTGTATGCATGTATAAATGTATAAGAAGGGACTATTTTTCTGATCAATATTAAATATTACTAGTCATATAATTGTTCAACTGAGCACAATTTGAAATTCCACAGGCACCATATTCTCTTTTGTGGATATACTTTAAGAATTCTGTTTCTGCAGGCAGATTCAGGAACTGAATGGGATTGGTGCTTTTAACTCTATGACAGTAGTCAGCAGCTTGAAATCTTTCTTAAAAAAAAGAATAAATACAATAGTTGTTTATATTCAACCCATTTATCCCAAGTACTCATTAGAGCTAGTAAAATATGTCTTTCCTAATATGAATATCTTTCAATATCCAAAAGAAATGAAAAAATAAAACTCAAAATGAGTCATAAGATAGAGTTACATTAAATATTTAAACTCAGCTACTAACTAAATGTTAGAAAAAAAAAACATGCTTCTAGTCTAGAGCCAACATAAACTGCTTTTTCACCACTGAATATGTCCTTGGCATCAGGTATACTTGTATTCATTTTTTTCTTATGTAAGAAAAAAAGTGATTTTTGATTACCAAAGAGTTTCAGTTTTTATATACAACATTTATCACAACTGTTGATTTGCATAAATAATTAGCAGCTACATAAATCTATTTGAAAATATTGGAGATTTTGTTGGTAAAGTGAATTATGAAAGAAAAGATGCCACCAATTAGTTTATGTCATAAATAGCTGTTAAACTAACTAGATGTACAGAATATCTAAGAAAATATAATGCAAGAAGATAATAGGGTCAGCAAAAGCAAGAAAATATGCATATAGAAAAGAAAGCTAAAAAAACAATAAAAGTGTACATACCTACTCTGTCTTATTAAATGGGCTTTTCTCATCTCATATGCTATTTTATGTCTGGCCTTATACCGTGTCTGAGGGTCATAGCTATCTTATGATATAACAAAGCAAGACTGAATCTAACTGATTTCAAAGACAAACCTTCTATATTCAGAAATGTCTTTCACTTTTCTATCATATCCTTATCTTGTAAGTCAGCCATTAATCCCATAGAAATGTGTTTAATTAATTAAAGCATACCATATGGCACTTTATCTATCTTGGGTGTTTACTTAACAATGACTGAGTCAAGCAGAAGCCAATCAATAATCAATTTAAAATCGGGCATCTGAGGGCTCAAATTCTGCATCTGTAACTTAAGAATGCAATGAGCCCCTGATGTTTCATATGTATGGTCTGCAGAGTTTTTTCAGGAAAAATAAAGAAAATGGGTATCAAAAATATTTAAAGGCAAAATCACAGGGGGGAATTGAGTAAGAATTCCAATTCCCATAAACATGCTTAAAAATATTAATGGTCTATCGCCCTGAAGATAAATAACAATGTGGCCATATTTTATTTTGATTATTCACTATTTTTCTTTAAGTGTAATAATCGTGTACCTAATTAGTCAAAATCATCTCCTATAATAAAGGTTCAGAATATGAGAATGGCCCTCTCCAAATAAAGTCTTCACATTGCTTCCTGCAGACCTGCTAAGAATGAAAGACCAAGGCAAGAGACAAAAATTCACCTTGAATTGAAATATAAATTGAGAACTTATTTGTCTGGAAAGAACATCAAATTGTTTTCAATTAGTGAATGTTTTATTAAATTCAGACCATATCAGTATTACTCCAGTATTGGTGTTATGGTTTCAAAATGAACGTGATAATTTCACAGTTAGGAGAGTTGGGAAATGAGATGACTCCTTATGAAGTTGATTTGTTTAATCTAATGAAAATAAGTTATTTTTAGATAAGAATATACAAATACATTAAAACATCACAATGATTGCCATTAACCTTGATATGGAAACTTCCAAAATTAAGTTTCTTAAGTTGTCACAATTCATATTCTCTGTATATGTTTTAATTCAAGGAGATATATTTAAAACAATAAGACATAACAAATTCAGTCTTAGATTATGTAAATCATGAGATAATATTACCAAGAGATAGAAATGTCATGAAAATATATTTAATGAATATGATAGCCAAAGTGTTTGATAAAAACTAGGTGAGTAAAAGGGGTGAAAAACTGGAAAGCTAGCATTAATGCACTACTCAGTTAAAAAGCTAATATGATGTTCGTCATAGTGTGTATATGTATAAACTTAGCTATTTCAAAGGTTGAGATATGAGAATCAAAAATCTGTGTGATACCTGGCAGGACATTGCAGTATCTTCACTGTACATTACAGAGATACAGGGAGAAAAGGAGGGCAAAGGAAAAAGAAGGAAGAAGGAAGAGCAAAAGAAAAATATACCAATATAATTATTGTAGAAAATTAAAATATAATTTTGAGGAAAAAATTAACTCTGATTTGTTCATTTAAAATACATTTGTTTGTAAAAGAAGAGAGTTATGATGACCAAAATATATTCTGTATTCTGTATAGCAATATACACTTCTCATATGAAGTAAGACACGAGGGGTTGACTAGATCAAGACTAATTAAGGATTCTCAGAAACAAGAGCATTGGGAGAAAATGAAAATTATATTTAAAAATGGTAAAAAATAAACTAATTAGATTTCTTTCTTTGAAACAAATGCTGACCCATCTCACTAACCATGTCAAACTGAAGAATGTAGAGGAAAGGTCTTCCTTTGGTCATGGTAGCAGTACTGACTTTCTTTTTTGTTCTAACTAATAGAAACATTGCATATCCTGATGCTATCCATTGCTGTTATTTTTTAAAAGGCATTCTATTTTCATATAAAATATGATCAACTAAACCAATTTTTGAGTTATCTCACTGTTTTTCTTAGAATCAGAGCTTCCAGGAAAACATTAGAGAATATATAAATCTGGCTCTTTAAATTGTCCATATTACCTTTGTAAGTAATGCCACGAAAAGTTAAAAAATAAAAAATAAAAAGAACAAAGATAAAAAAAAGCATGCAATGGCTCTGTTTTACAAACTCAAAAAAAAGTTCAAATAATGATGAGATGACACACCAGAAGCTAGAATGACTATTCCATGAAAATGCAGTGGTAGCTATGCAAATTAGAAAATAAGTCCATTTGATGTGCATAGCACAGGTTGTGTCATAAATGTCATCTCCACAACTAAATTCCTGCAAGCCTATTCTAACAAGCTTTGCATAATGTAGAGGCAACATCATATACTATATGTTACTTGTATGCCCTATAATAAAATCAGAATATTGTTTTAGAGAGAAATTTAAAAATGGACCCTATAAAAATGCTGCAGATTTGGGATAGGATCTGAGGTACAGTCAAGCAATATAAAACATCAGTTAGAAAGAATAAACAAAGCCTTTTATTGTATACCATAGTGAGTTCTTTCATATGCTATAATTTATAATAATAACTTTTTTGCTTGACAATAAAGAAGACAGTAGAGTGTTTTGGTTTATACTCTGTTTGGGACAGTGCCTTACTCTGCATCTCAGACTGGCCCTAAACCATCAGTTATCCTGTTACTTCAACCTCTGAGTGCTGGGATAATGGGTATTTAACACTATGCCTGGTATAATTCGTGTACTTTTGTCTCGAAAAGAAATAAAGGAGCTGCTGGGCAGTGGTGGCACATGCCTTTCATCCCAGCACTTGGGAGGCAGAGGCAGGTAGATTTGGGAGTTTGAGAACAGCATGAATTTGAAAACTTAGCCTGGTTCTGGAATCCTAGCCAACTCCCAGGAATTATTGAAGTCATGAGTCTTGGGAAAGATCCTACAACTGTCATTTTCTTAAACAATCATAATCCCTAACTATATTCTAACAATGCCCTTTTAATAGTTATGCAACCAGACATGGAAGGTGTGTATTTATATAAAGATATTAGAGTACATTCTAGGACAGTCAGGGCTATACAGAGAAGCTGTCTTGAACAACCAAAACCACAAAACAAAGAAAATAAAGGATCATGTTCAGTTATACGTAAGTTCAATATCTGTATTAAACTATTCAATGGTATATAAATATAGTCAGAGAATACAATGCATATTATATAATGATTTCCCTGTCAATTAAAAAAATTAAAGCTGAAAATACTACAAAAAGAAAAATATAAACATTATATTCTAAAGCATAGAACCCAACTTCATATACAATATTTGCAAAGTCCTTAAAATTACTCACAAGGGGTCGGTATAGATGATATAGATATGTTAATAAGGATAGATGAAATAAATATTTATGGAGATATATGGTATATATATATAGATGTTTGTTATTGTATATCTGTAAAAGAGTAATTGGAAACTAACTGTCCATTTAGTGCAGAAAATTTTTAGAATGGTCATGCTTTATTCTCATGATATAGGAATTCTCCTCAGGTACACAGACATGCAAAATACTTGTAAAACTTTATCAACCAAGCTGGCAAAAAGTGAAAGAACAAATCTTGACAAGAGGTAGAGCAGTGTAAACTCTCATATGCTGGCTCTGGTAGAATGAAATGCCACACATCTATAGATGACAGCATAGGACATTTGTCTACTCCTGAGGACACTCTGATACACATAAACTTTCATACAGGCTAGTTTGATACTTCTACCCTACATCTTTGTTATTTTGATAAAATACTAATCAAAATCAAATTGGAGAGGAAAGAGGTTTTTGGCTTACCACAAAGCCAGAATAGGATCTGAGGACAGGAATTGGGCTAAGGCACTAAATCAGAATGTACAATAATGCTGATTACAGGTTTCTTTTCCTGTCTTGCTCAGCTACTTTTCTTATAGTGTCTGGGCTCACCTGCCTATGGATGGCATTTTCCAGAGAGGTCTGTGTCCTGCTATATCAATTAACAATTAGAAAATGGCCCACATACAAAACCCACAGATGAATAGGGAGGGGCAGTTCCTTAATAATGTCCTCTCTTCCCAAGGCACTAGTTGGTTCAGGTGGACAAAGACTAACCAGTATCACAATCATGAATA
The DNA here is from genome assembly GCF_000001635.26 of Mus musculus. NCBI lineage: Eukaryota > Metazoa > Chordata > Mammalia > Rodentia > Muridae > Mus > Mus musculus. The sequence goes on along the minus strand of NC_000072.6, from coordinate 15,001,098 downwards.
CCTATTTACAATGTAAAAATTCTACTCAAGCACATGTATATTATGTAAAATTCATGCATTACGATTTCTCAGAGCAGTGTTATTCCTAAACAGCAAGAATCGAGATAACAAGACAAGTTACTCAAAATAGAAAGAATCTAAATAAATGGTGGTATATTCACACAACTGGAGTGACACCAGATGGAATGCACGGTACTTACTACACATGACACCAAGAAGGAAACATGAAAAACTAATCCTGAGAAGGAGGAAGCCTGGCACAAAGAAGCAGGTTAAATCAAGTGATGTTATTTTATAGAACACTTAAAACCGATCTATGGTAGCAAAGGCCAAAATCTGATGACCTTGCTTAAGACAACAGTGACACTTACTAATGGACCACGACGAGCGATGGGCAGAGGTGATACTTCTAGATGGTTGAAACTCTACTTCATGAATTCAGTACCGTATACACAAGTGCATGTATTTCATAAAAATTTATGAAGATGCACATTTATAATTTGTGTAGTTTGCTACTTATAAGTAGAATTCAACAAGTGGAATATTTGCTATAAGAATATTTAAAAGGTTCAAACCTGTGTTTCAACATACATACTGTAAATTTTACAGATGTGTTGATCTGATAAGTTGTCATATATGTGTATAAAATTATAACCCCAAATCTAATAAATGCTATCTTCTGTAAGTAAGAAATAAATAATTCTAGAGGGAGAATGCAGCAATCTATGGAGACATCATTCTGCATGGATGCATAGCATTGGTTTTAATATAATCCAAAGAAATAAAACAAAATGCTAACACGTATCAAATCACAGTAGGTGAATGCTTATCATATTATTTCATCTATTTTTAGATCATTTTAGAATGTAAGTCTGGAAGAAACCAGAAGGAGGTGTTCATGTTTGATTGTTTGTTTGTTGTTTTAATTTTGTTCATATTCACAGTGAAAGGGATTTGCGACCATTTTCTCAGATCAGATTAACCTGCTTGAGAGCCTCTGCCCTGAGACCTAGCTTCCATGGAACCAGAAGGCTCCAAGCATGCTTCTCAAGGAGGACACATCCAACAGTCCCACCCATGCATACTGCCTGTGAACCTCAACAATTACCAGCATAGCATGGTAACCATAAAGGTGCAGTAGTGGCACTCAACTACACCTAACTAACTACAGCTCTCTTCTTGGAACTAAATTCCATGTAACCAAAGGAAAACTAAGCCTGGTTCTGGAATCCTAGCCAACTTCCAGGAATTATTGCAGTCATGGGTCTTGGGAAAGATCCTACAACTGTCATTTTCTTAAATAATCATAATCCCTAACTATATTCTCACAATGCCATTTTAATAATTAATGTAAGTGGACATGGAAGGTGTGTATTTAAATAAAGATATTAGATCTTAATACACTGAATGTCTTTGACCATATCTCAAATCTAACTCAGATATGGAAATTTTTCATTTTCTTAAATTCAGGGGCTTTATGTTATACAACAATAAATCATTATAGAGTTAAGTAAGTTAAGTGAAAAAGATCACTGGGTCATGCATGTTGAAAACATATTTTTCAAACTATTCTATAATATATGACCAAAGACCACTTTCTTCATGCTTTATATATTCCCAAAAGCTGTAATAAAAATGGATCATGTGAGCAGTAATTGTATAGACCCAAATGTCAGCTCCACAGATTTTGAATGCAAACCTCAGCAAAAAAAGAGCTCCAGTTTCTAGAGATACTCTGTCCCTTGCTTGAGCAAACATTGCATCAGTAACTTGCAAATAGATTCAGAGAGGATACCTAACTGGTCTGCCAGCAGGAACAGGGCTTAACATGCTCTTTGTGTTCTGCAAGAAGTGTCAAGTTAGAATTCCATTGCTCTAAAGAGACACAGCGAGCAAAGCAACTCTTATAAAGGCAAACATTTTATTGGGCTGGCTTATTGTCACAGCAGAAAGCCTGACAGCATACAGGCAGGCATGGTAGAGCCAAGAGTCCTACAGCATGATCTGAAGTCAACCAGTAAGTGACTGGACTCCACACTGGGCAGAGCTTGAGTATAGGAGCCCTGAAAACCTGCCTACAGAGACACAATTCTTTCAACAAGGCCAAACCCACTCCAACAGAGTCACACTACCTAATAGTGCCACTCCCTATGGGCCAAACATTTAAACACATGAGTCTGTGTGGACCAAACCCACTCAACCCCCCCACCCCCAAGAGACTTTTAGTGTTAAAATCTTGTCATTCAATTCTGAAAATAAGCTGAAAATACATGATCTAAATCTAAGTGTTTTGTCTTTTATGATGAATATATACTTAGGTTTAGGCTAAGGGACTCCATCCTTCATTTTAACAGTGGGGGTTTGTTGTTGCTTGTTTGCTTGCTTGCTCTTTGGACTTTAAAAAAAAGACTTTAGTGTCTGAGAGAAAGCTTCGAGTAAGACGTCCTCGGTATTTAGCAGTCACAAGACACGAGTTTAAAGGAGATAGGCAAGAGACATGTGCTACTGCTTTAAGATACTAAATGTTGTTTTGCTAGAAACCCGGAGCACAATAAGAGAGGATGTGGCATGTTATGCTACAATGTGATGAACCTTCTACCATGCAAAAATCCAACTTAGTAATCAAGACAGGCGCACACAGCCCTACAGGAAGCTGATGCATTACCAATGAATGGACAGTGAGCCAAATGAGCATCAAGCTTGTTTTCGGAAAAATTCAACCTAGCTTGCTTGCCTGACCCGTCAAAACTGACAGGCCACTTCTCCTTTGGAACTTTTAATTCTTTGGTTTTCATATTCTTGTACATCTTCTCAAATTACATGGTTTTTGAAGCCTAATCTAGATGTAGTACTGGATTACGCTCTAAATTGTACACTTAGAAAAAATACTATTCTTCCATACTGCTGAGAATTTGTAAAGTAAATGTATAAACCTATCAGATCTTTTAAAAAGAGTACTCCAGGTAGGTTAAAATAAAGTTACAAAATAACCGGGACACAAAGAAATAAGTTTTCAAATATTTCCATGTGGTGATAGAATCCATATTTTTCAAATTCCCAGACTTCAGGAGAAATTCTGCTTCAAAAACTTTAAAAATAGAATAAATGTCTCCATAAAACATTATATGTAACTGTATATATTTTGGAAAAGGCATAGGAAATGCATATATGTATGTCTAAATGCATACATACTCTAAACATACACATGTATTTATGTACAAACACCTACTTAAATAGAACGACTGGAAGAAAGAAATTAACATGAAATTAATGACTGTTCTTTGCAGTTATGTTTTATATTTGTTCATTTAACATTCATGTAATACTATAAGCAATTTTTTTAACATATAGATTTACCCATGATATAGCAAATACTTAAATGCAGGTAAGTAAGTGCAAATGGAGTCTGCCCCTCCCCAGGATGCTAAGCTAAGTTTCAAGTAGCCTATCTGTATGCTTTCTTTGCATAGAAAAAAATGCACCTTGGCACCAGGAAGAAACACAGCTTAAAAAAAAATCTGATTTTAGTCCCAAAAATCAATATGGCAAAGGAAAAGTTGCTACGAAGATAATTCTTAGTTGAATATGTTCAAAATTCAAGTCCCTGGTAATCTGATATTTGGCCAAGACAAATCAAAATCTTATATATTTTACAAATGCCAAGTTTTCAGAGAAACAAAAAAAAATGCAGTAGCAACAGATGCATTTCCCTAGACATTTGTGTTGAGCCTAGCTATATCCAGATCCTGAAGATAAGGGGGTTGTATTTCATTTCTCATAAATAATAGTCCTGGTTGCTCTTGATGTCATCTAACTAAATACTATTATGTTCCTTCCTTGAAAATTTGACCAACAGAAACTTCTGAAAATGAAAGGATAAGTAAAAACTGTAAGATTTGGATGGAGGGAGAAATAAAAAGAAACTAAACATGTATATCTGGTTCCTTTAGAAAATGAAAATATTATATTTGCAATATTGAAGTTTAAGAATAAAAGGGTATTTGCTTTCTTTTCATTTATTCCAACATACCAACATAACTTCAACACGTATGTATGTATGTGTGTATGTATGAATGTATATATGTCAGGTTTGGTAATACCTTAAAATCCCAGATCATGAATTGGAGGTCACCCTGTGCTACATAAGAAGATTCTGTCAAAAATTTGGAAAGAAACAACAAATTAGCTAATAAGCATTCAGTAATTTCAAATAAATACTTTTATATTTAATGCTATTAAAGTTTATTTCAATTTTTGGATTAATTTTTACTTTCCTGCAAAGCAAGATTATTCTAGGCATATTAATTTTCATAAAAGTTAGTAAATATATACAAGTACAGAACTGCTCCCACATGCACTTTCTCCAAATAAAACAAGGTGTTATGCAATATCACAAAATACTAAGTTAATAAATTCTGTCTTTCTAATTTTGAATATTCATATTCAATGGATTAAATTTGAAATAATCTTAGCTTTTTAGAATTCTGCTTAACAAAAATTATGGTGATTGCCTCTTAAATTCTGTTTTACTCTGAATTACATTAGACATTCAGAAAGGTTCTAAAATAAGGCTGCACAGCACAATTATTTTGATTACTGTTGGTAGTGTTTTAGATCTTATGAGATTTGGGGAAAGTTAAGCGGAAAGCGCAGAGTCCGATGCACAGCCTCCGCACTCCATCTCCTCCCCAACAGAAACAGATTTCTCTAAGAGGAACATATTTCCATGTGACTTTTGCCAACTATGCACACATCTCGCTACAGTTTGATAAAACAGAAGAATTTACCTAGGGTTAATTTTTATTTTAGCAATTGATTGGGCTTTGATAAATACACTTTGTCCAATGCCCATCATGTTATTACCCTACAAACAAGATCACTACCCTGAAATAGCCATGTTGTCGTTATCCGTCTCTCCTCTGTAACTCCCGTAAACATTGAGATCTTTCTTTTTCTTTTACTAGGTCTGTGCTTTTCTCTTCTGTGAAAGTCCTATATATGGACTCATATTGTATGCAGCGTCTTTCCTGTGATTCTTCTACTCTTCTACATGTATCTTGGGGCCCTCTAGGTCTTTGTGGCTCTGAAGCTCATTTCTTTTATTATTGAATCATAACTAAATAAAACATTGTCTGTACATATCACAGCTTGCGTATCTCTTCACTCACTGACTGAAGGAAATCTGAGTGGCTTAACCAACTTAACACAGTTCACTTTGCTACACCCAGGGCTGAGGTTTGAGTTCAGAAATAGGGAATATGCTTAGCATACATAAGGCACTGGGTTCAATCCTTAGCAGATAATAAAATAAACCTGCTGTGAGCATTCTTGTATGACCTAAATTTCTTTTTTTTTAATTAGGTATTTTCTTCATTTACATTTCAAATGCTATCCCAAAAGTCCCCTAAACCCTCCCCACCATGCCCCTACCCACCCACTCCAACTTCTTGGCCCTGACATTCCCCTGTACTGAGGCATATAAAGTTTGCAAGACCAAGGGGCCTCTCTTTCCAATGATGGCCGACTAGGCCATCTTCTGATACATATGCAGCTAGAGACACGAGCTCCGGGGGTACTGGTTAGTTCATATTGTTGTTCCACCTATAGGGTTGAAGACCCCTTTAGCTCCTTGGGTATTTTCTCTTGCTCCTCCATTGGGGGCACTGTGTTCCATCCAATAGCTGACTGTGAGCATCCACTTCTGTGTTTGCCAGGCAGCAGCATAGCCTCACATGAGACAGCTATATCAGGGTCCTTTCAGCAAAATCTTGCTGGCGTATGCAATGGTGTCAGCATTTGGAGGCTGACCTAAATTTCTGACTCATTTGGAAAAATACTGTGGAATACAGGTGCTAGATCATAAGTCAAGCCTATGTTTAACTTCATTAAGAAAATATTACAACTCTTCTAAGGTAGATCTGCTACTCTAAAGTTCACCAGCAATGCATCAGCACCATAGCATTCTAAATCCTCATCCTTTTTTTTTTTTTTTTTTTTTTTTTTTTGTAATTTGGACTGTTTGAGAAATTAGCCATTCTGATAGGTCTATATTGGTATTGCACTGCCTTCATTGCAATTTTCTAATGACGCACACTAATGATCATCTTCTGTACAATTATCTACGTATATGTATTTTATTTAGTTGGTGACGTATTTAGAAAACTTGCCCATGGTATATATGTGATGTGAATGTGTTTGTTGTGCATGTATATGTGTTAGTGGGGTGTGAGTGTGTGATATGTGTGAGTATGGGTATGATATGTGTGTGTATGTGTGATGTGTGTGTGTGTGATGTGTGTGATGCATGTGTATGTGAGAGAGACTAGAGATGAACGTTGAATATTATTCTGCATGCATCACTAAAGAAGGTTTATGAGAAGAGACATTTCACTTGCCTAGTTAATACATTTGACTAAGCTCACAATCGAGTCAAGCCCCCAAGTATGTACCCCATCCTGTCTTAGCAGTACTGGGATTATGATACACACTTCCTACCCAGATTTGCCTATTAAGCTTTAAATGTTGTTACTTAAGTTACAAGGTACTTATCAGAAATCATTTACAATGTTCTCTCAGTCTGTAGCTTATCTTCATTCTGGTAATCACATAGCATAACTTTTTCTCATAAAACCACTTTTGGTGCATATCTAAAACATCCTCGCCAAAGTTAAGAGTGTTTATAACTTCTCTTTGTCTTCTTATAATTTGTTAATCCCATTTTTGGCTCATTTTGTAGAGGAAAATGTTGTGTTTACATCTGATTTAGAAATGTTTTTATATGGCTATTGAAAACTATTCATTGAAAAATCTATCCTCCTGAAATGCCTTTACTCCCTTAAGAAAGATATGGTTTGAATCTAGTTCAGAATTGTCTGTTTTATTTCATATTATATATGTCCACTCTTCAAAGAATGGTGTGTTTTACTGATCACTCCAGATTTATCTTCTCTTGAATTTGAATTATGAAATCATTCTTCTTGGGGACTGTGGTAAACATGCTGACTATTTTGCCACTACTTGCAAGCTGAAGGGTCAGTTTCTTGCTCTCCACAAGAGAAATTATTGGGGTGAAAATGGGGCTCAGTGACAAAGCACTTGATGCCTAAATATAAGAACAGAAATTTGCATCTTCAGAACCCAGAAAAGCAGATACCACATATCTGTTATCCCAGAGGCACCTATATGAGACAGAGACAAAAGGCTCCTCAGAACCTTTCAGGCTTGGTGATATGGTTTCCAAATAAGCACACAAGACATCCTATCTCACCGGACGGTGGTGGTGCACGCCTTTAATCCCAGCACTTGAGAGGCAAAGGCAGACAGATTTCTGAGTTTGAAGCCAACCTGATCTACAGAGTGAGTTCCAGGACAGCCAATACTACACAGAGAAACCTGTCTTGAAAAACCAAAAAGGTGAGGACCAAAAAGACATTGTCCACTTATCTCCATGAGTGTGTTGTGGCTCATGTGCACACATTCACACTCATAAATGTTAAGAAAATGGAGATAAATCACAGTCAGAGAGAATCTTTCCGTAACCATTTGTCAGTATCAATGTCTTGGTGGTGATGAGTCTCTGCAACCCACTCCATAGACAATCATGTCTTCTGTGGCCAGTGTTATGTGTTGTTTACCTTCCTTCCAAATCTACAAGTCTGTCATTTCTCTTTTCTTCTTTGCTTACCTTTGAGTGTCTAATATGATGTTGAACAGAAATGTAGAGAGTAGGCATCATTACATGTGTTTTATGTTATCAGAAAAGCATAAAACATCTCACCAATTGTTATCCATAAAGCAACAAACATGCAAGTACCAACTTGGTAGATGAAATGAATGGTTGCAGTGTACCAGAAGTTTCTGTAGCACCTACCTCAATTTACCACCTAACTACAATGAAACAATTACTCTACTTTTCCTTGTGACCACTTCTTGCATTCATAAAATAGAAAGTTTAATTTGGGAAATTTACATTCAAAAAAAGAAACAGTGCCACTAGTTTCTGGATTATGTATTCAACAATCAATTCTCAGATTCAAACATATTGATTATTGTTGCTTTGCTTGGCTCAATGCTACAACATTTGAGTAGAGTACTACCAAAGACTTCTGTGAATGATGTCTTCCAATGTACCATCAACCCAACACCAAGGAATGAGTGATTCTACTGAATCAAGAGATTTAAAAACCCTTTTAAGTCTTAAGTAGTGGCTTAAAGAATCCTCCATCTACCAGTTTCTGTACAGCAACTAAATTTCCATGTCTATATATGATCACTAATCCACATCTTTTAAGATTTTCATTCTGCTGCAAAAGCAAAAAAGGATAGACACAACCTCATGTTAAGAAAGTGATTAGAAAAGATATTTGAACCAAATATCTGATATCTGACAAAATAAACATCAAACCAAAACAAATCAGACAATAGGGAAGGATACTTCCTACTCATTAAAGGAAAATTCCACCAGGATGACATTTCAATATTATCTATAGACCAAAGTCAAGGGTACCAAAGTTTGAGAAAAGCAAACAACCAAAAAAAAAAAAAAAAAAAAAAAAACAAAACAAAACAAACACACGACTGCAGCTTAAATCACATATTTTTATTAGATATTTTCTTTATTTACATTTTATTAAAAACAATGAATTTACGAAATCCTTGGGCAAATGGATGTATCTGGAGGATATCATCCTTAGTGAGATAACCCAATAACAGAAGAAGTCATTAGATATGCTCTCACTGATGAGTGGATATTAGCCCAGAAATTTAGATTACCCAAGATACAATTTGCAAAACATAATAAAATCAAGAAGAAAGAAGACCAATGTGTGGATACTTCACTCCTCCTTAGAATAGGGAACAAAATACCCATGAAAGGAGTTACAGAGACAAAGTTTGGAGCTAAGACGAAAGGATGGACCATCCAGAGACTGCCCCACCCAGGGATCCATCCCATAATCAGCCACCAAACCCAAACACTATTGCATATGCCAGCAAGATTTTGCTGAAGGAACCCTGATATAGCTGTCTCGAGTGAGGCTATGCCAGTGCCTGGCAAATACAGAAGTGGATGCTAACAGTCATTTAAATCACATATTGACCCTCAAATAATAATAGTGGGAAATGTCAATAACCTGCTCTCACCAACAGACAGGTAATCTAGACAAAAACTAAACAGAGAAATACTGGAGTTAAATGGCATCATAATCCAAATGGACCTAGTAGATATTTGCAGAACATTTCACCAAAACACAAAAGAATACACCTTCTCCTCAGCACCTAATTGAAATTTATACAAAATGACCACATACTCAGACACAAACATGTCTCAACAAATGCAATAAAATAGAAATGATTCTATGTATCATATCAGATAAAAATTGAAAATCAACAACAGTACCAACAGAAAGCTCAGGAGCTCATGGAAACTGAACAACTCACTAATGAATGAATAATGGTTGAGGATAGAAATAAAGATAGAAATTAAAGACTTTATAGAATTGAATGAAAATGAATACCCAATCTATCTAAATTTATGAATATATTAAAGGCAGTTTTAAGAGACAAAATCATAGCACTAAATACCTACATTCAAAAAAGGAGAGATCACATACTAGTATCTTAACAACACACCTAAAAATCCTACACACACACACACACACACAAAGAAGAAATCACAATCAGATCATTGGATGGCAATGATCAATCAATAAATAATCAATCTCAATCCTGAATCAATAAAACAGAACCAACAACAAAAACAATACAGAGAATCAATAAATCAAAAAGATGATTTTTTTGAGAAATTTTACAAATCGTTACCCTAATCAACTTTAAATTGGTGAAAGGATATCCAAATTAATAAAATTAGAAATGAAAATGGACTATAACGGCAGACACCAGTAAAATCCAGAGAATTATAAGAAAAAACTTTAAAAGCCTGTGCTCCATCCACTTGAAAAAAAATGGTTAAATCTCTTGACATAGACTACTTATCAAAGTTAAATCAAGAGCTTATAAGTAATTTAAACAGATTTATAGTGAACAGAAGAATCATTAAGTATCCCATTCTGAAAAAGTCCAATTCCAGATGTTTTAACACAAAGTTGTACCAAACTTTCAAATAATTATTGCCAATGCTTCTCTAATTATTCCACAAAATAGAAACACAAAGAACAATATAATTCATTGTATGAGGCTACAGTTAACCTGATACTAAAAGCAAATAAAGACACAATAAAAAAATAAAAAAGAAAATTAGAGATTACACCATCAAAATAGATTCCAATTTTCTCAAAAAAAAAAAAAACCACCCATATATCTTAGAAAATGGGTACAAGAATACATAAAAAGGTTTCCCCAAATGATCAAGCAGCCTTCATCCCAGAGACACAGGGATGGTTCAATACATGGAAATCAATAGATGTAGTCCACCCTATAAACAAACTGAGAAAACTACTGCATGACCATTTTAAAATCAAATACCCCTTCATGAAAAATATCCTATAGAGATTAAGAACACAAAGAACATTCCTAAACATAATAAAGGCAGTTTACAGGAAGCCCATAACTAAAATTAACTTAATTAAAGAGAAACACTCTTCCACTAAAATCATTAATTAGACAAGGTTGTTCACTCTTTACATACCTATTTAATACAGTACTTGAAGTCTTAACTACAACATAAGGCCTATGGGAGTAGTCAACCAATATTTGATTTGACTGAAGGCTCCCTGCACAAGATGGAACCCACACCTGACACAGCTTAGGTGATCAAGAATTGGAGAATAAATAGTTCAGTTATCTAGAATAAAAACAAGTCTGCTCTTCTAAAATGAAACAAAACAAAATTACACTAAAAAAAAAACAGCAATAAAGTGACTCTCTGGTGGCACTTGGCTATACTCAGAGTTCAGAGCCTTGATCAGCCATCATCGAAGAAGCTTCCTCCCACAGCTAATGGGAAACAAATCCAGAGACCTGCAGTCAGATATGCAGAAAATGAGACACCTTTACACACTTAGTCCTAAATAGGACATCTCCATTAGGTCCTTTCCCTCAAATTTCAGGGAACTCTGAGGAAGAGAAGATAGAATGTTAAGAGAAAGAGGGACCAGAAGACACCATGAAAACCAAGGTCCTCAAGTCAGCAGGGTAAATGCATATATGAACTAGTAGGGGCTGAGGATGGACGCACATGGGTTTGAACCTATTGGAGTTCTAGAGCTGAAAGCATAAGTGCACATATGCTAGAACTTGAAACCACAAAGCAATCTCCAATTGATACCCACTTGCAAGTAAGAATTAATTTTCTCCAAGGGAAACTCTCTGGGGAAACAAACTACTCTTAAGTGCTACTTCTCTCCCAGCACTAGATGGCCAACAGAAAATGAACTCAAAGATAAGGTATCCTGAGGTTGGAGAGATATCTTGGTGTTTAAGAGCACTGACTGCTCTTTCAGAGCTCCTGAGTTCAATCCCGAGCAACCACTTGGTGGCTCACAACCATCTGAATTATTATTAGATACCCTCTTCTGGTGTGTCTGGAGACAGCTACAGTGTACTCATATAAATAAAAGGAACAAATCTATTTTTAAAAAGACATTTTTCCTAAGACTACTGTAAAAGACTACATACTACTAAAAGGTCTTTGTCTCATAATAGATGCCTGGGTTTTTATTTATTTATTTATTTGTCAATTTTACATTATTTTTACTGTGTGTGTTTGTTTCTCCCTTTTATGCTACAGATCCTTTGCATATATATTAAGGATTCCAGTTTGGTGTTTTTTATGGGATTCCCAAGTGTGCAAAGAAGTAGATCTTAAATCTATCTATGTATGTTTCCTATGGCTTTGCTTGTGCTATTTTCCTGTTTGCTTTGTCCTGTTACAATGTATTGGTTTTAGGCTTATCTTATTATAATTTGTTCTATAGTTCAGTATCCTGTAGAAGCCTATTTCCTTTCTAATGAGAGTCAGAAAGGGGGTGAAGCCAGATACAAGGTGAGATGGGAAAGTACTAGGAGGAGTTTGGGGACAGGTAACTGTAATCAGGATAAATTATGTTAGAAAAAAGCTATTTTCAATAAAAGGAAAAAAATAAAAAGATGTTACAAAAAGATAAATAGTCTTTCTACCATCCTAAGCTGACATAATTGATACATTTTTGTTTTTTACAGTAGTCTAAGGATGCAATGTCAATCCAAGTCTCAATGAGAGAGGTGAAAAAATTTGAAATGACTGTCTTACCCAGTGGTGAGTTTAAATAGATACATTACAATAGTCTTGTTCTCAGATGTAGAGAAATATAACAAAGGGAAAAACACAGTTTGAAGCAAAAAATAATATAATTGGCATTACTGCTAACATTAAATTTAATTAAATAATATATTTTGTATCAGAACAGTCTCAAGTCCTTAATAGTTCTCCATGAGAAAGTACACTGAGAACTTGTATTGAATATTATTATTCTGGGGTTGAGATAGTAAATATTAATATGAATCAGAATGCTGAAATTACTAAACAAACAGCTGCATACTTGTGGAATTAGTGCAAACAATATTGTCAACATATTACACTCTACTAATCAACCCAGAGCAGAAAAATACCATGAGGCATGAAAATACAATGACTTACATGTGGAGGGGTAGACTTTAGTCCTCTCCAGGGGTCTAGAAGTCTTAATATTTGTGCTTCTCTCTTTCCTTCTCTGGAATATTCTTTTATTTAGAGAGTAGGTGAGGATCGAGCTTCAACAGAGTTCTCTTACTTGTTTGGTCTGGGAAGAAAGTACATTTTTAAACAGTCAATCAGTCATGATAAAATGCTTCCAACATTTTTTTTTCTTATTATAAGGAAATAGAAATTTTAATCTATTTTTTGTTAGGGCTGAAGTAAACAGAATTGTAGGAACTGCCTTGTCGAACATCATAATCAATAAAAACCAAGTATTTAAACACCACTAAAAGAAAACCACATTTATATACATTTTAATTTTCACGGATAAGCAATAGAACAAGAGAAAATTAATATTAAAATCTAAATGGCTAGAAAAGCCTCCAAAATTGTATTTTTAAAAGCTTGACATAATTTTGCAAATCCATGACTCTGGATGGACTGGCTGAGACAATTAGTTTTTGAATATTTTTACTCATTCATTTTAACATCTCAAGGCTAAAGAATGACAGGATGATTATAAAAGTGTAAAGGAAAATCCATTTTAAAAAAACTTTAATGCAGTAATAAAAGAGATGATTTCAAAAGCCTAAGATAGACCAGAAATATGTGGAACGGGTTTATAAGTGAGCAAGAAATTTATAGAAGAATTTATTTTTAAATGGAGCCAGGCTTAGGAAATGGCTGCTTATGCAAGGCATCCTGAGCAAATTAGAATACATTATGCAGATATTGTCTAATTTTATCATAATTCCTTAATAAATCTATTAGGTGTTAAGATATACATAGTCGTTTCTTTATAAGATAGAGGGACAGGCTATACGAATAGCTGACCTTTGGTGTCACAAATATCCACTAGGTTAAAAGAATTCAATCTATTATACAAATTTTATTAAATAGAAAGTTTCTACTAGCTGGAATTTTCTGATTCATTAAAATTACATATGAAGACAAATGTCTTCAATTTGTACTAGATGTCAGATTATTTCTGGTGACTTATCTTTAAAAACCATTTAGTGTCTTCTACTAGTTCACATTACAATATAGAGATGTACCTTTAGGCCAAAACTGAAATAAAATATTGATGTTTGGAGCAAGTTGTATGATAGCACTTTAAACTTTGTTTGCACTCAGAAACTGAATACACTACACGAGGGATTTCTGACTTTCTTATGTTTTGGAAATTTTAAGCAATAAAAAATCAATATGAATAGTAGAGTAAATACAAAACTAAATTTTATGCAAATGAAAAGCTACCTCTTCAAAACATTTGTCTAATCACAAACTGTTTCTTTTCCTCGTCCCATTGACTTGGTGTAACTTAAGATAATTTGAAGAAGGAGTAACAATACAAATTTTATTACCAAAGATTTAATAGTATTATGTGAGAAAACATTGTCATGATTAGATTTCTAGGGTGAGAGAAAAGCTGCTCTGCTTTATTTTATGAAAATCCAACTAATCTTGGTCTAATTTAGAAGTCTTATTATTAAGACTTACTGATATGCATTTTCTATATCAACATATCCATGTGGCTGTTCAAAACAGATAGTTTTCTACACTTTTGAGAAGAGAAAATAAATGGCTTTTTAGCTGTAGCTCACTACACATTCCTTTAGAGTATTTTCAGCTGTGAAAGGATGAATATTATCATCAGGTTTTGGATAACCTGGTCTAAAAAGTCCTTTCAAGAAAGGCCTGTGCTAGTATATGCTTTATGTATCTACCAGACATGTGAGAGGAGTATGCCACGCCCTTACAGGGCACAGCCTGAGTATGGCTAAATTTACATTTAGATGTGAAAATACATAAAGAACCAAGCCACACACACACACACACACACACACACACTCAACATATGCACACCACATTGACTATTTGCAAACAACAGATTCAGGTATGCATAGGGCATGCACACATGCATATACAACATATACACCCAAAATGCAGTACCTTTCACATACAGCATATGCTCCCACTTGCACAGACAATTATGTGCACAAATAATTGCACTTTGCTTTTTAATAAAACTTGCTTTGAATAAAGATACGGTTTGTCAGGAGAGACTGTTCAGTGGTTAAGAGCACTCACTGGTATTACAGAAAACTCAGATTTGGTTCCCAACACCCTTAATCATCTGTAACTCCTGTCCCAGAGACTCCAGTGCCTTCTTCTGACCTCTGCAGAAGCTAGGCATGCACATTGTACACATATGTACAAACTAGCAAATCACTCATGTACATAAAATGAGACAAATGATTTTTCTATGTGGGGAATAGGGAGATTACCAAGCAGTTAAGAGTACTTGCTGCTCTTTCAAAGGACCGAGTTTCCATTGCCAGCACCTACATGGAGGGTCATAACCAACTGTAAATGCCACTTTCGGGGGAACTGACATGACCTTTGTAGCCTTTTGCACACATGTGATACACATACGTACAGTCAGGCGCGCACACACACATACAACAAATAATTTAAAAATAAAACAAAAACTTTTGCTTGAAAATTCAAGTAGACTGTAATATTTATCTTAAAATACACAGCACAACATATGCTAACGTCCTTTTGGGGGTTTTTGCAAACTAAGACCACGGTGCTTTCATACACTACTTGAACGCCTCATTTGCAGACAACTCTACCAATATAGAACCTCAGCATTTAGAGGTAGGTGTCCATCACTGTCTTTTCAGCATGCCAAAGGTCACAGATTTATATTTAGTGTTATGCTTTCTAGAGTACATTTTTTCTTCTGTTCTTTCAGAGACAGTTAAATTCGGGTGGTTTCTTTCTTTGATGTAATGAAAGACACTGATAACAATGATTAAAGGAAAGAGGCTTAATTCTGACCCAAAGTTCCAGGGTACAGCTCATCATATGCATAGTCATGTTCTTGGAGCTGTTGGTCATATGGTATCCCCATTCCAGATGATGAGAGCAATGGATGTATGCTGCTGCTCAGCAACCTTTCTCCACTGAGAGTTCAAGGTCTCAGTGAGGGGATGGTGCTGCCCTGAGTACTTGCATCTTTCCATCTCCATTACTGGGGTCAGGTTAATCCCACCCAGGAATTCTGGGAAGCACTTGTCCCTTTTATTGAATCAAAACTGTATATAGTACCTTTGTCAGTAAGTTCATTCAGTATAATAAAATAATTATAATTCTTGCAACCATTTACAGACATTAAATTAAGATCACATAAAAGGCCTTACTATAGTGGCTGGCACACAGTCAGCCTGAATTTATTGGAACAATAGGCGGTTTGACTTTTTGTTCTTGGTTGCCTGCAGTGGATGTGGCTCGTACATAACTCAGCTATGAGTATCTACCCCTTTCACTCTTAAAACTTTTCCAGTTTGGATAGTCATGTACTCATGCCGACTATAACAAATTATTAGTTCTTTATCATTTGATTATTTATAAACAAATTATTTTCCATTTTAGTTTTTGTTATATCTCCTGATTTGACTGAAGAATATAAATATGCAAGGAGATTATAATGCATAAATCTATCACGACAACATTAATAGATTCAAATAGACATTTGAGTACAGAGCTTTGGATTGCAGACTGTGGTAGTTTTTAAGGTTGTAGAATCTTTAAGAGGCAGAGCCTGATGGGAAAATTACATCACTGAAAGTGTGCTCAGTGATAGAGATATTGGGTACCCCACATACTCATTGATTTTTAGCAACCATGAAGTATAGGGACATCTTCCCACATGATGTGGGAACATAAACATCATCATCATCAACAACAACAACAACAAAGCATCGCAAATTGAAACCACTGGAACTGTAACCCCAAACCACCATTTTAAACTTCTAAATGTTTATCTCAAACACTTTGTACCATCAGTGAAAAACTGCCTGACAAAATTTCCACAAATAAAAACAGAGCTTGCCTCTCTGTGCTGATCTCAACTTAAAGTGACTGCTAGGTGCACACTTTCCCGGTTAGTCCCTTCTGAGAGTTTTAAGGCATCTGAGTCTTATAGCACTGTGAACATCTGTCTTTCTGAGAGTTGAGTTGGATAATAGTTATAGCCAATGAGACACATGGTGAGTAAGTTCTACAGAGGAGTTAAGTTACCAGAAGACCATGAGCAAACCTAGGACAAGAGCAAGATTTGTTTCTGGTTTATGGTTGATAATCCCTGGTTATTTCACTTACAAAGGTGGTTGCAAGCAGGGCCAGGTTTGCGGGCAAGCATCAGAATAATGGTAGGAAGCCTTTGAGGGTTTCACAATAAATAGACAATGAGAAGTACACAGCAGCTCACGTGTAGCTTTCTATGATGTATAGACTAGAAGAACAGCTCTTAGTAGCTACTTGATTCCTGCCATTTCTGAACGTAAGAATAAAGATTTAGTCATGGTAGTCGTGAACTTTTCAAGAGGGACTAAAATGTAGGCGCCATGTGTTTGTGTGTGTAGATGAAAGAGTAATGCAATAATCCAGTTTTTTAAGATTTTACAACTAATTTCCTATTTAAAATAAAACAAGTTACAAGAAATGATATATAAAATACTTACAAGGGCTTTGGGCCACAGAATTCTGGCATCAGTGTTTGATACGCTAGTCTATGGACTAGCAACCTTGTTATGTCAAAGATTCAAAAGGGAAATCTGTTTCGAATTCTAATTTTTTTCAAAGAGTCACCCACATACGTTTTAAAAAATATTTGCTATTAGGTTTTGTACTCTTCAAATGAAATATGGTTTCCCATTTTTCTCTTTCTCAGTTCTTTATCTTCTGAATCTTTAGCATTTTTATGTAAATATTCTGCTACTCACTCTTATTCAAATTAGTAATATTTTATTTATCATCAAAACATAATCTTGATCTTTCTTTTACTCAAGAACACATATGTTTTCTTAAATATATACCAAAAATACCAGATGTCTCCATAAGTAATATAAAAACAAGTATCATTTTCTACCTCTGAAATTATAATCTTTTCCTCACTTCTCCAGTAATGATTTTACATTCATATCCCTCACACCCTAGAGTATCTTTAAACATCATCTCATTATTTTGCAGGCTACCAGACCTAACAAGGTTTCCCAAGCATATGTTTTTATAATCTGTTACACTGGCAGAAGGAGAGGGGGGAAGACATTAATGTCTAAATTTGAATATATTCAACTGAAAATATTCAAATATTTCTCCACAGTCTTTTCTTGCATGTTCATCAGTCAATGCTGTTCTAAAAAGAAAACCTGTTTATTCTTGATATCAAACTTGTTTGTTTATTCTTATATTAGTTTGGTTTTGACTGCTGGGATAAAACATTCTGACCAAAAGCAACTTGAAAAGGGCAAGGTATCCTATGATCTATTACAGCCTATCATCACTGGGGATGACATGCAGGGACTCCAACAGGGACCTGAAGGCCAGAGCTACAGCAGAGAAAGAAGGGTGCTCCTTCCTGGCTTGCTCTCTGTGGCTTGCCCAGCTTGCTTTCTCATATGCCCTAGGGCTATCTCCCACGTTGTGGTACTACCCACAGTGTCCTGGAACTTCTCACATTAATCAATAATCAAGACAATGCTCCATCAACTTGCCTATTGGCCAATGGAGATATTTTCTCAATTGGTGGCTTCTTTCCATTATTTTGTGTCAATTGGGTAAAAACTGATCCATACAATTCCGTTAATAGATTTGTTCAAACTTCATAAAATCAAATGGAAATATACTGTACATGCTTTTATCAGATTTGAGTCTCCACATGATTTCATCCCTCTCAAAATCTGCCTCTCCAATCTTACTATGCCCTTACAACCTGGCTTCCTTATCAGGATCTTCAGGAAACATCCTCTTAATATCTGATGAAGAAACAATCAAACACATAGCATTTTCTGTAAGGTTTCCTTTCCAAACTGTCTACTGCCAAGTAGGGTGATGTACACCTTTAATGCATACCAATATTGGGAGACTGAGGCAGGTGGAATTTGTGAATTCAAGGAGAGCCAAGGCTACATAGAGAGATCTTATCTCAAAAAACCGAGAGAGAGAGAGAGAGAGAGAGAGAGAGAGAGAGAGAGAAAAGAAGAAGAAGAAGAAGAAGAAGAAGAAGAAGAAGAAGAAGAAGAAGAAGAAGAAGAAGAAGAAGAAGAAGAAGAAGAAGAAGTAGTTGTTACTTGGTTACAGGGTTACTTAATTCAGTCTAGCCACATAGACAGCAAGACACTGTCTGGATGACCACATAGACTGTCAACTTAATCTACTGTGTAACAAGTCTGTTCATTTTGCCTGTTCATATGCGTTAAAACCTCTTTGAAAACAGAATACTCCACTTTCGTCTGGGTCTTTCCTACCAACAGGGATATTTGGAGTGAAGTATTAAATCACAGAACAGGGCTGAAGCAGTTGCAGAAGGATGTAGAGGAAGACAGGAGGCTTTTTGTCCAGGCTTTCATCCTCTCTACTCAGGCCACACCACCCCGTTGATATTACTTTCAGTTCTAAATAATATTTTTCAAGCATATAACTTATGCAGAACAAGAAAGTTGTTGTTTGATTTAATTCTGTAAAATCTGAGACAAATTGCAGAGAAGGTGAGACCAAATACTTGCTTTTTAATACATCAAATTTCTGAACTAACAGTAAATTTAGAGCTCAAATTAAAATTAGACTTTGTGTGTGTGTGAAAATCACATGACAAGTATGTGACAATTTGTTTCAAAATGATACAGTGAATCTCTAAGATGGATCGTCATCTTAATTCTGTGTTTCTTCTAGAAGTGAAGATTAAAACAATCCCACTCAGTGTACTCGGACTCACTCAATAAGTTATCCATTATTTTAAAAATAAACTAGATTCTAACTCTATTAGTGGTATTTTAAAATAAAAAATATTTAATGATATATTTTCTATATTTAGTAGCCTTTCTTTAACAAGTCATCTAGTCCAGTTTCTCAAAATGTAGTATATAAATTACAAAATCTATGTCTTGGTTTGCTTGATTATATTTCAATCTACCCACTTCTATTCAATAACATCAGAAAACATTGATATTCCTGTGCATACTGTCCACCATATATCCTTCTTATAACCGTACACTTGATACCACTTATACCTCTTATAACACGTTACCCATATCTTGCATGTGCACTGTGTATATTTAGAGTTGCCAAGTAAAATAAAGTTCCTATAGAATACAAGTGATAAAGCCAATACCTATGCCCTGGAGCACGCAGCCAGGATAGCACCAAAGGTTTAGGCGATATCTATGTATTATTCTGACTAGTTTATGATTATATGTTGGCTTGTTTATAAAACGGATGGAAAAATCTATGATGTGCAAACAGTCAGGAGAGGCCAACAAAACCCACAACACCTTATCTATATTAGCCTGACAATTGAGTTGGAACAACAGTATTTTCTAAATGTACTCTATTCAAGGCTGGATATGTAATTACCTTCAGTCCATAGTCTAGACATTAATGCTTTCATAGTATTTAAGACTTCTTGTAACATGCTTGCAGCTTTAAGTAAGCAAGGCTAAATCTTGACCAGATAAATTAGCAAAGAATGCAATAAAAGCCACAATAAAAGAACTTTATCCTACAAACCTTCAAGTTGCTGCTAAATGAGATTTCTTTGAAATGCAGATCAGTTGAACTAGATTAGTGAATTTTAGCTCCTGTCAACATCATAACAAAATACAAATACAATTGTTCCCTGGTCTTATCTCTGAGCTTCCATCTGCTGCCTTGTTATTTACTTTCCTTGATTTACTATGCAGATCTAAATAAGGCACATCAAGAAGGGCTTACAGCACAATGGCTTCTTAAGCTTTACATCAAGGTATTTGAAACTGAAGCCAGGAAAGGGCTGCCATCAAAGACATATCTCTAATGAACTTCCATATCAGAGAAGGTTTGGTATTTAATACTGCTGTGAAAAGAAAGAGCTACAAATCAGAATGGCCTATGAAAGAAAATGCCTACAAATCTTGATGAGATTAGCACCTCTGAGAATTAATATCCCAATAAAAATGATGTCTGGTACCTTGAAGAGTTAACTCCCAACCTTTCCAAATATAATGCAGTATGTCAGGAGCAGACAAATCATTTGACAAGGTTAAAAGGTCAGAGAAGAATTTTTAATTTTCTTTCTATGCTAGAAAATAATATTATTTTCCTCCTATATAACAATATATCTGTAACAGAACAAACACCTATGACTAGAATTAACTAAGCTGTAACATGATTCTCAATGCCACAGACATTTTCCACTGTTTTAAAAAGGAAAACTTAAGGGAAAACGTCACTAAAAGAATCTAATATAAAATGACAACATGCAACATTTATTCATCTATTCTTGTAGTTCCTGTTTCTGTCCCCACAGCAATCTATGAGAACAGAGTAACAGTTTCTATAATTTGTAAACCCTGAGATTTTTTTCCACTATATACTACCATTCTTTATGGAAAATAAGGAAATAGTCCTTCCACTCTTCATTCCCACCAATTATATTTTTTTCAGTTATAATTCTAACATACTGAGCTCGATCAAAATAATTCACAAAACTAGCGTGAAAGTTTCCTACAAACCCCTTGCAATCCTGCCTGACACTTTCTTTCCCATAAGCAATAAGGTCTATAAACAAATGATACTTTGTGGGGATTTTTTTTCCTAAAGAAAACATTTCAATCATTTATGTCATTCTATAGAGAAGATCCCACAAGCATGTTCTGTTCTGTGGATCAATCAGTTCCAAACCAAAGTAGACATGTTGTTGACTCCCGTGCCTGGAAATCCTGCTGCAGGCTCACCAGATGATGAAAACTGAGGTATGCAATGTACAGGGCCCCACATGGCACTCAGTAGCTCCTGGGCATGTCAAACTTCACAACTACCCTACAGTCAATGACAGCAAACACCTTCCTTGTTCTTTCTTCCAAACATAAATTTGCCTCTCTCATTCCTCTGAATTATGGGCTGTCTTCCAGAAACAAAGCCCTAAATAGAAGCAACCTCCCATGCCTATACAACAGAAATCACAGTTTGTCTTTTTGTTGGATTTCATTTCTTCTCGGTGATGTTCCAGACTCATTTACAACCACAAGAAACTGTTGTTACCTCTTCTTCTTTAATGAAATGACAAAACAACAGATTTACCTATTCAATAGCAGGTGCTATGACAGGTTTGTCTGCTCTTGACCTAAAACATGTAAAGGAGGTTTATGTGCAACAGCTGTCTCAAAGATATTGGTGCTCTGAGGGGCAGCCGAAACTCTGCCATCTGTGGAAGTGTATGTTCAAAATGACAATCTGCTTGAAGAACCGATTGATAGCTACTGCCTCACCTTTATCCATAAGTTGAGTTCTCAACTTTGCACAATTTTGCTATCAGTCTCCCACAAAAGGTGTTAAATCGGAAATCCTACATGAACAGTTAACATATATAATTGATCATTAACAGACAATTTTTTCACTATTTTAATACACAGTAAGGTACCTGATACTGTATTATAATAGCAGTAGCACATCCCAGGTCCCAATTTTCACTGCTTAATAATTTTAATTGCTAGGATAATGACCAAAATAACTACATCCTATGATTCCTGCTACCTTATCGGTTACCTAATCTATTCTTATAATCAAGCTACACTTTTAGATTTTAAAAACAATGAAGTTACATTGTAGCTTTTTAAAGCTCTCTTATTTTTAGCTTTAATTAAGACAAGGACTTTTTTGAGGGTATAACAATTCCCTTTAAGATGAAAGGCTCCTCTGTTTTCCTTCTCCATGAAAATAAAGAATCCAAGTTGGACCATGGCCAAAATGGCCGAAATGGTTTGTTTCGAGTGGTGTTTGTAGAAAGCAGCACCCAATGACCCAAGCTTGAGGTTGGATGATCTCTCTAAGATCTAATTTATTTGTCAAAAGATGTTTTCATCACAAACATACAAAGGCGAGATGTGAGTAGTACTGCTCAAATAAAACAAATCATCCACAGTGCTTTCTTAAGGAGTAGAAATCACTTATAAACACAGAAGGTTGCTAAAGTAAACAATCTCCACATCACCAGTGAAACACTCTAGCACCACCAGATAATAAAGAAACCCTGTCTCTCTCCTTACACACACATACTCACACGCATACACAGGCACACACACACGCATACACACACACATACACACACACATACACACACACATACACACACACACGCACACGCACATACACACACACATACACACACATACACACACATACACACACACATACACACACACATACACACACATACACACACACACTCACATACACACACACTCACATACACACACACTCACATGCATACACACACATACTCACATGCATACACACAAACTCATCAAGATAACCATGCATACAAACATATACACATATACATACACAAAATACACACGTATGCGCACACACACACACACACATGTATATATACACTCACACACAAATCCACAAACATACCCATGCATATATATACCTCTACACACACATACACACTGCCTAAGCTTAATGTTCTACTATCAAGACCACAAACTTTGTTTCCATTGTGAAAAGACAGAAACAGCATGAGCTGCCAAATTGTCAAACTGACTTAAATTTAATGAAAACTACTTAATTTGAAGTTTCATAACATTTGAATCATTCAAATTTAAAGAAAACCATAATTTATTATAAAAATTAAGCTTTCCAATTTTAGTGAAAAACAAATTTTAAATACTTCTGCAACCTCAAGTGGGCACTTTTAAATTTTTATGCTACCCTCAAGGGATGTTAGAATTTTGCTGCTGTATTCTTGCTTTTCCAAAATTCTATGTTTTATTTTTTCCTGACATAACACTTGACCTAATGATAGGAAGGAGAAACAAGCATGTTTACTTGACAGCAACTGATTTAAAATCCCCCCCACTTGTTTTACGACTTCAATACTTCAGAATCAAAATATCGTTTAAAAGAAGAAGAACGAAGGAATAATCATCGATGCCTGTCTCCAGCAAGGGAGATGAGATGTGATCAGGATCCCTTTAAAGCCTTCCCAAAATTTTAAAAATGAAAATCATTTACTCGGTAGGTTGTAACTGGCTTTGCTAAGCTGCAGTAATCCATCATGTGGATAAATATTTAGACAATATTTTAAATGTGTACAATGTTCTTGAGCGAATGCCACAGTTCCAGGCTGTCATGTAAATACAGTCTGATCAAAACCATTCTGCTTGCATAATAAAAGCCCGGCTAGAAACACAACTGTTCAGCCAAGGAGAGAACACTGATATTTAGGAAAACTGCTGCAGAAAAAAGTGACCACCATTCACATAAAGCATACTAGTGCTGAGATCAGAAGGTCATTTTGTTAAAATAGATGCCATCTAAGTTATATTAGCTATTCCAAATAGGTGCTAACACTGTTTTATTTTAATTACCATCAGTGAACAATGATGGCACATCTATTTAATGAGCATCACTACACAGCTGAAAGGGTAATAAAGTGCCACAAGGCATCCTGATGACAGAGAGTAATTTCCAAGGTCTGCCTTTAAAGTAAAGGAAGGCAGGATATGTCAGAGTGTGGACGTTAACTCCAGATTTGTGGGTTCCTGGGGAACCAACAACATCTAAAAGGACATATATTTCTATATGTAATGTACATTGACTACTTAGAGGAAAGCAGAAGGGAACTAATTCATATATTTAGTATTAGAAAAGTAGAAATGAATACTTAAGGCAATGTTTCCCAAATATTCACATGACAACACATTCACAAAGGGAATACCACACTCAAATACACAAAAAACAACTTTGCAGGCTCTACTTTGCTCTGGCCGGGTACTAAAGAAAAACCCCTGGCTAATATAGTATGTATGATATAGATTTCAGGACAGAAGAATCAGTCATACAGATCAGTTGAGTGTTGTCAGTAGAGTAGACACTTATTAATATGCCTAGCCATTATCATTTCAGTTTATAATCTTTAAAGCTGATTCCTAGTGGAGAATCTAAATACAGACTAAATGGTACTCAT
Source organism: Mus musculus (assembly GCF_000001635.26). Classification (NCBI taxonomy): domain Eukaryota; kingdom Metazoa; phylum Chordata; class Mammalia; order Rodentia; family Muridae; genus Mus; species Mus musculus. The sequence goes on along the minus strand of NC_000072.6, from coordinate 14,976,406 downwards.
TGCACTCCTAAAATTTCCTATTTAAAAAATGTTGCTGAGGACCTACCTCAACCCACAACACACACAAAAGCCCTGGGGTTGATTCCCAGCTTGACATAAGCCATTTCAGGTGTAGACCTGTGAAGCAACTTGGAAGCAGGAGCAAAAGTATGGGTCACAGAGGCAAGGACATCCTCAGATGAGTGCTGAGTTTGAGGCCAGTCTCAGCTCCATGAGACCCTGCATCTCTCTTTCTCTCACACAAAAGCTATTGGGGTTGCTAAAACTTATGGTATATTGATCAAGAAGTCTCAAATAATTTTTTTCTTGTGCCAAGTTTTGCTATATATTTAGCATCTTGTAGTAGTAGTAGTAGTAGTAGTAGTAGTAGTAGTAGTAGTAGTAGTGTGTGTGTGTGTGTGTGTGTGTGTGTGTGTGTCTGTGACTTGTCCTTGTGCATGTAGAAGCCAGATAACAGGTAAACCTCTCCAGATAAACCTGTCTCTGTCTCTGTCTCTGTCTCTGTCTCTTTCTTTCCTGAGATTAAATATTTGTATCACCAGACTTGGTATTTTTCACACGAGTTCTGAAGACTCAGTCTCATGCTCGCAAGGTAATCCCTTTGCCAATTGAATTCCCTTTTCAGTCCATATGCCTTTAGTATTTAAAAAATATTAAAAAATTAATTTTCTTAATTTTAGGCACTAAAATTAATACAAATTTTGTCCACGATTACATTTTCTTCATTTTAACATATATTCACATAAAATAGTTATAGCAAGAAGCGCCTACTGATAAGAATTTGTATTTTGCTAAAAAGGCATAAAATCATTTATAATTTCTATTTTATTACTTAAATGAATGTAATGTATTGCTGAATAAAAATAGCCAAAACAAATGTGCCATTAATAATAGAATTCTGGTGATTGCTATAGTCATAATGGTATTGATATTTTTCAAACTAAGCCAATTATGAGTGCATGCTAAATGTACTTTTTTGGAATGAAAAATGTGGACTTATATTTACTTTTTAAAAGGTTAATTTCGCTGAACAGTAGTGACACATGCCTTTCATTCCAGCATTTGATAATAGGCAGACAGAAATCTGAGTTCAAATTCAGCTTGATCTATATAGAAAAAGCCAGTCTCAAAATAATAAGAAGAAAACAGAAAGGAGAAGAAAAGACAAAGACAAAGAAGAAGAAAACCTACCCACAAAAAAAAAAAAAAAGAAAGAAAAGAAAGAAAAAGTTATTTTAATTTGGCTTCACAGTAAAAATATAATAAACACTTTTCATTAGTGTGTATGGGAAACTTAGGCTACTAATTCCATATCCCATTGTTTGAAATTATTTATTTATATCAATTAATTCATTTGTGATAGTAGCATTGGAGACTTGTGAAGGAAAAGTTATTTCCTTCTGGTCAACAGAATGAAATCTGCCCGAGCTGGAGACTTGACATGCGTCTTGGGTTGGTCCATAGCTAAGGGACAACCCATTTTGAGTAAGTTAAACCTTAAGCCATGCTAACAACAGGCAAGGAGGAGTTATCCCTTAAGAGGAAACTTGCTTTTCCTTCCCAGAAACTCTGAGTGAAGTGTCTGCAACCTGCAGACCTTCCTCACTGGCCTTTCTCCTTCTCATCTTTGTCTGGGTGTGCTCTCCTGTGCTGCCTGGGCTCCCACTCACTCTCAAAGTACTGCTTTTCATTTCCTTCTGCAGTCTGACTGCTTACAACTGCCATGCCCTTACCTTCTTCCTGTTGCCCATCTTTGTCCTTTGAGAGGCTGTGGAGATTTACAGTTTTTCTGCCCCAGGATTTTCTTTATAATTGTTTTCTTTTGTTCTTCTAAGAAAATTGAACTTGAGCTTTCTTCAAGTATTTCGTTTAATTTTTGTTTTGTTTATAAAATGTACTTCCCTAAGAGAGGATCCGAGTTTTTGCTATTAACACATAATATCCCACATGGAGCTACCCCAAAATTACTGAAAAGTGGAGAAGAAATAGATAAGAAAGATAATAAATATAAATTACTATCTATTTTCATAATTTACTAAAATAAATAAATGAAAGTGTATACGGAACCAGCTTCCCAAGTTAACAATTGGATAGTAGTGGTCAGTATCTGCTGTATGGTCTTTTCTCTGAATAAAGAATTACATAAAAGAATGAATACTAGTTGGAGCACTGGTCAGAAGTACAGGTAGAATAAATAGCAAAGAAATACAAAGTCAATATTCATGAGAATGACCTTCAGTGTAAGAAGGAACCGCTACACCAACTAACAATCATCACTCACAAAATTCTGATGAAAACTATTATAGCCTAAGAAGGCTATGGAAATGATAGAAAATTCAATAAAAACACAGCAACAACAACAATGAAAATGGCAGCAACAACAACAACAATAATAGACTCCTATGGGTTCTGATAGAGAGGACAAGAAAGGGTGACCTACACAGATAAGAAGAGTGCATCCAGATGCCAGAAAGGCACCAACAGATGTTACTAAAGTGACAAGGAAAAGGAACTTAGAAAGACTAAAAAACTAAATCTAGTTAAATGATATAAAAAAGATCAAACTGCCAAAGTATTGAAAGAATTTGTAATATTTGAAATAAAATAAGAGTCAGGAATGCTAACTCTTACTAAATTATGTCAAAACTTTGATTGCTTTCAAAATTTCTACACAATTCAAAATGTGTACATTGTTGGGACATTGCCCCGAAAGCTTTTAAAATGTTAGTTATTGTTGGATGTTATGAAAACAGTTCTCTCTTTTTTAAATGAGATTCAGGAATCAAATTAGGTTATCAGGCATGGTGGCAAGCTCCTTTACTGCTGAGCTCCTGCTTTGCCATGACAGGGGTTTCAATGTAGTTCAAATTGTGAATATTTCTTTTAATATGTAAAATTAAACTAGGCATAGTGGCACATGCTGTTAATCCCAGCACCCAAGTGGCAGAGGCAGAGGCAGAGAGGCAGAGAGGCAGAGAGGCAGAGAGGCAGAGAGGCAGAGAGGCAGAGAGGCAGAGAGACAGAGGGATCTCTATGAGTTTGAAACCACCTGGTCCACATAGTGAGTTCCAGAACAGCCCTGACTACACAGTGCAACTGTCTTGAAAAAAAAATGCAAATAAACAATGAACCAAAGAAACAAAGACTGTGGGTGAAACAGACTCAGGCTCGGTGACACTGAGACCCTTGGCCTCTCCTTACAAATGAACAGTTCTTGGAAAGACACAACACTGTTGTTAGTACATAGCATTTTAATCTACGATATGGAGGAAAAGCCTATTCAGTTTATATACAAAGAAGCAGTGTGAGGGTGCTTGAGAAAAGGAAGGACAGGAAAGGACAAGGGAAGGGAAGGACAAGGTTCAGTCCTCATTACCTCCAACTCTTAATCAGCCACATTCTACACGATTTCCCATAATAAGCTATACAAAAATTTTCACTATAGTATGTTAATGATGTGTGTCTCAAGCCCTTTACACAAACTATATACACCTTAAGCAATAACTGCAGTTATACCACTAGAAGTCAAAAACTGAAGAAATAGAAAGAAAATGTATTACAAAAATAAACTTACTAAAGTCTGTCGAGTGAAAAAATATCAGAGAACCTATAGCATTGCCATGACATACATTTTGTGATTTGTTTGGTTTTTGTTTGTTTTGTTTTTGTTTTTTGAGACAGGGTTTCTCTGTATAGTCCTGGCTGTCCTGGAACTTACTCTGTAGACCAGGCTGACCTCGAACTCAGAAATCCGCCTGCCTCTGCCTCCCGAGTGCTGCCACCAACCCCCGGCTTGTGATCTATTTTAAGAGTCTCATGTTTAAGGATCTTAAATTCATAAAATAAAATATTGAAGGAGTGAACTATGAAGTGGCTGGGTAGCTAATGTGCTTGACTTCACACATAACAACCTGAGTTTGATCCCGGAAATCCATATGGAGAAGAGATAGAGCCAATTCCTGTATGTTGTTCTTAAATCTCTACAGGAGCACTGGCAAACCACTCAAACACAGAGAGAAATGGGGAGGGGGGTTATAAATGTTTTATAAAGACTGACTAAGAACAGGCTAAAAATAATTCTCAATTCTCTCATTATCAGGTCCAATGTACACCATATTCTCTACAATGGAAGATGTAAAGAACATATCTGACATCAGTGGTAGGCAAGGCACTTGGTCCTGTTGAGGCTTGATGCCCCAGAGAAGGGGGGTGCTAGAGGGACGAGGCAGGAGGGAGTAGCACGCTCTTAGAGGCAAAGGGGTGGAGGACAGGGAGAGGGTTCATGGAGGGGAGAACTGGAAGGGGCATGGCATTTGAAATGTAAACAAATAAAATGACTAGTGTTTTAAAACGTATAGAAAAAAACATTTTTAAATATCATGGAATTTAATCAGTGATGTAGAATTTTTACAAAGCCAAATTTTTATAAATTTCAGGACTTCTTAATTATGCAACTCTCTTTAGCAGAGTAGAAATGGTCAGACAAAAGCTAGATAGCCATGTGTGAAGTCGGATTTTGAACTGGATGACCTTTAAGATTCTTTCCAACCCAGAGACTCCATGACTCTGTGTGGATCATGACTATTTCAGGCAGTTGCCAAGTAACACGTCTTTTGTTTTTCTTGCCTGTCATACACAACAATGGCAATAACTTTCATTTTTCTCAAATGCCATGACAAATTTATATCATATTGTCAAATTGGCAATCAGCATCTCCCCAATATTACCCTTTTTGAAATATGCACAGCCATCATAAAGATGCTCTCAATTTTAAAGGTATATAAATAAAATTCACTTGATATATAGAAAAAATGTCAATGACTTCTGCCTTCTCTTCCTTCTAGATTTAGCAATAATTCAACACTCTTGCCAATCTACCACTGCCTACACGAAGTAATAAAGTGACTTATTCATCTATCTATCCCTTCCTATGAACATTTATTGAGTCTTTATGCAGGCCAGTCTTCCAAGCCAAGAAAATACATGATGGGCTTAGAATCACCGTGGTTATTCAAAAGGTAAGGTGCAAGAAAGACACTATAAAATCATTAAAATTCACTATCTACTTAATATCTACCCCAAAGATATCTATCTGAATTACTTTCTCAAATCAATGAAATTGACTAAGTCTACCCTGAATATTTGGCTATAAATTAAATATAAACCACCATTCTAAGTAGTACCCAGCACCTCAATATAAACACATATAACAAACAAGTTTCTCATCATATAAAGAATAGATTGTAATGAGAAATGTGATTTCTTTAGAAACCCACAGATAATGGAAGAGTATGTTTTTATCTTAATCCCAAGTGTAGGGTATGGGACTACCTCAGACTGTCTACAGCAGATGACTATGATGTGCCTCATGCTTTAGCAGGAGTGTGATTTTATCAGCTGCAGATAGTTTCTGCAAGTGTAATGTTTGCAATTCTGGGGACTTTTCAGAGGATATATAAGGACGAGAGCCATAATAGAAGGGGCTGGTTGACCAGCGAATAGTTGAATGGTGTTTGCTACAGTTTGTTCTGGTTTGTCAAGTAGTCATGAACAAAAAGATGAGGAGAAGGAAGTAAATATCCTGACAGAGAAGATGAGGAGGAGGTAATATCACAGTAGGGATGGTTGCTCCCTTCCTCTCTATCCTTTTGTTCTCTCCTACCCAGAGTTAGGAGGTTGGGAGGGTGGAAGAAAAAGGGACCCACAGAGTATGAAAGACCTGTTACAAAACGTTAGAAGTATAAAATATCTTATTATTACCTTAAGGCAGTGGTCCTCAAATAACATAATGCTGGAACCCTTTCATTCAGTCCCTCATGCTGTGGTGAGCATCAACCATAAAGTCAGTTCACTGCTACTTCATAGTAATAATTATGCTACTGTTATGAATCATCATCTAAATATGTGATACACCGGATATCTGATCTTTGACCCCATAGGGGCCATGACCCACAGGTTGAGAACTGCTGCCTTAAAAAGGAATCAAACCCCTCATATCAAAAGGTTTTGAAAACAAACACTGTAAATAAATATTACTTGCATATACTCTCAATAATTCTTTCAAGGTAACAGAATTCCTCGAATAAAAAAGTTTTAAGAGAGTGAAAATCGCTAAAAGTTTACTTCTTGATGACTGAGGTGCTGTTTCTATGCATTCCAAATTTCCTATGATATGATTAAAAGCTCTATATCACTTATAGAACTTTTTATGTATTCTACAATTCAAACTCAAATGCAATGTGAAAAGGTAATCATTTTAACCTTTTGTGGTTAAAATTATATGTGGCCAAACCTATTAAAATATATGTAAATGTTTCATTTCGTAAAATGATGAACTTCAGAATACTACTTGTTAGCATAATATTCAAGGTCTGACTAAAAGGTTTATATAAATTTTAATGCAGTAGGATATTTCACATACATTCTTTATACTAGCCGTTATGCTGTTGCAATCGTAAAATTAAATGTCATAGTTTGAGGAAAATACCTAATTAAAAAAAAGAGAAAAAACAAAACAAAACAAAAATTTTATTTCACCCCTTTGGGGAGGCCACCTGAAGCTCAGATAGACCTCTTCATCTTGTGGAGTCTGGTCAGTGGTTCAAATCACGCCATCAAAGCAACCATCAATGGAAATGCCAGTGTGAACATTTCAAAGTGTTTTCAGAGGTTAAAAATAGAATCTCATTCATTTCCTAGCCACTTAAGCATTCTTCCAGTTTAAGAGCTCTGTTGTGTTACACTCAGAATAAATTTTGATTTTCAGCTAGAATTTGTAGCTTCTTTATGACATTTCCTCTGTAAAAATACTGTGCAATATGAATCTCCAACATTGATAATATTAATAAATACACATGTTTTTTTTCAAAGAGAAAATAAGAATAAGCAACCTCAAATGGGGCAGCTTTGTAACGCCTGAAAAAAGAATTTTCATTGGTGTTGTAATATAATTTAGCCTGTACTTATGGAATTCTACTTCTACAAAAAAGATTATATTAACTTTTAATATCACAAAATACTTTTATATTATTTATGTTAATAGAATACAACATCTGAGATGTACAATGTGCCAAAATTTAAACACTTAAGGATGATAGAAAATGGTACTTATGTTAACTCTCGATAAATGAAAACATCGTCCAACTCACTTTACAACTACTGTTTAGAAACAGAAAAGGAAAATAAGATGAAACATAGGCCCATATGCAAGTGAGTCAAAGGCTTATTTCACGGTTTGCTTAAATTGGCCCACGCTAGGAACGGTGAAAAGCTGAGTAAAACAGTCTCTGGTGTCACAGTCACTCTAACATAATTTAGTTCCATGAGCGACAAAAACCATTCCAATCATCTCTCCACAACACAACTACTGCTGCTTGCCCAATGGCCGTGGCCCTTACCTTTGGGCACATGGTAGTGGTCAGACATCCCTACTCTTGAAATCATGTAAGGCAATTTGGATTGCTTTACTAGTGGAATGAAAACAGCAAACTCTAGTGCCAGTTAGTGAGTCACTGCACTCTCTGCTGCAGCATCGAATGCAGCAAATGCTCTCACAGCCTACTATCAGCAGCAAAACTTAACCATCTGAACAGGATTCACAACCTACTCCAAAAATAAACTGTTGGAACAAACCAAAATACCTTGACGTTGACATTTGTGATGGTTAGCTTTGATTGCCAACCTGACAAGCATTAGTAATTGCCTGGAGAGACACTATTGCTCCACAAAGGCGTGCACATGCCCATTAGTTAGCTTCTAGGTTTGCCTTTGTGAGACTGCTACGAGGTCAATTGAAGTGGAGAGATCTTCTCTAACTGAGCAAGCACTGTCCACTCCTCATGACTGAGGAAGGCCCAGGGCAGTATCTAAATTAACAAAATCAGAAATGAAAAGGAAGACATAACAACAGAAAAGAAGGAAACTTGAAAAATCATCAAATGCTATTATAAAAGCCTATACTCAACAAAACTGGAAAATCTAGATGAAATGGATGGTTTAGACAGATACCACATACCAAAGTTAAATCAAGAGCAGGTAAACTATCTAAAAATGTCTATATCTCACAGAGAAATAGAAGTCATTTAAAACCTCCCAACCAGAAAAAGCTCCGGGCTAGATGGATTTAGTGTGGAATTCTACCAGACCTTCAAAGCAGCCCTGGTACCAATATTCCTCAAACTATTCCATAAAATAGAAACAGAATGAATATTACTAATACTACCTATTATCAATTACTCTGATACCTAAACCCACAATGACCAAACCAAAAAAGAGAACTTAAGACCAACCTCACTTATGAATATTGATGCAAACATGCTCAATAAGATTTTTGCAAACCGAATCAGGAGCACATCCAAACCATCATTCACCATGACAAGTAGGATTCATCCTAGGGATGCAAGGTTGGATCAATATACGAAAATCCATTAACATAATCCACTATATAAAAAAAAACAAAGAAAAAATCACATAATCATCTCCTTAAAGGCAGAAAAAGCATTTGACAAAATACAAAACCCCTTCATGTTAAAAGTACTGGAGAGATCAGACATTCAAGGCACATACCTAAACATAATAAAAGCAATATAAAGAAAACCAACATCCAGTATTAAATTAAACAGACAGATATTTGAAGCAATCCCACTAAAATCAGGGACAAGACAAGGATACTCACTCCCCTATACCCCCATACCCATTCAATATAATTCACAAAGTGCTAACAAGAACAATAAGACAACAAGTAGAGATCAAGGGGATACAAATTAGCAAAGAAGCAATAAAAGCATCATTATTTCCATATGATATGATAGTATACACAAGAGACCCCAAAAATTCTACCAGAAAACGTCTGAAGTTGGTAAACAACTTCAACAAAGTATCCGGATATAAAATTAACTCAAGTAAATCAGTAGCCTACCTTTAAAAAATGATAAATAGACTGAGAAAGAAATTAGGAAAACAACTCCCTTCATAATAGGCAAAAAATACTATAAAATACCATGGAGTAACTCTAACCAAACAAATGAAAGACCTGTATGACAATAACTTCATGTCTCTCAAGAAAGAAATTCAAGAAGATCTTAGAAAATGGAGAGATCACCCATGCTCATGGATTGGCAGGATTAATATAGTACAAATGGCTATCCTACCTAAGGCAATCTGCAGATTCAATGCAATCCCCATAAAAATCCTAACACAATTCTTTAAAGACATGGAAAAAGCAATTCTCAAATTCATGTAAAAAAAGGCCAAAAACCCAGAATAGCACAAACAGTTCTTAATAATAAAAGAAAAGCTGAGAAAATCACCATCCCTGACCTCAAGCTTACTACAGAGAAATAGTGATAAAACTGCATGATATTGGTACAGAGTAAGACATGTTGATCAATGGAATAGAACTGAAGACCCAGAAATAAAACCACACATTTATGGACACTTGATCTTTGATAAAGATGTCAAAAATATACAATGAAGAAAAGAAAGCGAGATAACCGGCCACCATCCGGACCAGAGGACAGGTGTCCGCCTGGCTTGGGAGGCGACCTCAGCCTCAGCAGCAGCGGTCGCCATCTTGGTTCCGGGACTCAGCAGAACTTAGGAAATTAGTCTGAACAGGTTAGAGGGTGCGCCAGAGAACCGGACAGCTTCTGGGACGGGCAGAAGCACAGAGCCGCTGAGGCAGCAGCCTGGGCGGGCCGCAGACAACCGGCCACCATCCGGACCAGAGGACAGGTGTCCGCCTGGCTTGGGAGGCGACCTCAGCCTCAGCAGCAGCGGTCGCCATCTGGGTTCCCAGACTCCGCGGGACCTAGGAAATTAGTCTGAACAGGTTAGAGGGTGCACCAGAGAACCGGACAGCTTCTGGGACGGGCGGAAGCACAGAGCCGCTGAGGCAGCAGCCTGGGCGGGCCGCTGATAACCGGCCACCATCCGGACCAGAGGACAGGTGTCCGCCTGGCTCGGGAGACGGCCTCGGCCTCAGGAGCAGCGGTCACCATCTTGGTTCCAGGACTCCCTGGAACTTAGGATTTTAGTCTGCACAGGTGAGAGTCTGCACCACAGAAGCTGACAGCTTCTGGGAACTGCCAAAGCAACACAGCTTCTGAGAGAGGCCCTGTTTTGGGCCTTCTTCTTCGACCAGGAGGAGGTCCAAAAACAAGATATCTGCGCACCTTCCCTGTAAGAGAGCTTGCCAGCAGAGAGTGCTCTGAGCACTGAAACTCAGAGGAGAGAATCTGTCTCCCAGGTCTGCTGAGAGACGGTAACAGAATCACCAGAAGAACAATCTCTAAACAGAGTCAACTATAACTACTAACTCCAGAGATTACCAGATGGCGAAAGGTAAACGTAGGAATCCTACTAACAGGAACCAAGACCACTCACCATCATCAGAACCCAGTACTCCCACTTCGCCCAGTCCAGGGCACCCCAACACACCCGAAAACCTAGACCTAGATTTAAAAGCATATCTCATGATGATGGTAGAGGACATCAAGAAGGACTTTAATAAATCACTTAAAGAAATACAGGAGAACACTGCTAAAGAGTTACAAGTCCTTAAAGAAAAACAGGAAAACACAATCAAACAGGTAGAAGTCCTTACAGAAAAAGAGGAAAAAACATACAAACAGGTGATGGAAATGAACAAAACCATACTAGACCTAAAACGGGAGGTAGAAACAATAAAGAAAACTCAAAGTGAGGCAACACTGGAGATAGAAACCCTAGGAAAGAAATCTGGAACCATAGATTTGAGCATCAGCAACAGAATACAAGAGATGGAAGAGAGAATCTCAGGTGCAGAAGATTCCATAGAGAACATCGGCACAACAATCAAAGAAAATGGAAAATGCAAAAAGATCCTAACTCAAAATATCCAGGAAATCCAGGACACAATGAGAAGACCAAACCTACGGATAATAGGAGTGGATGAGAATGAAGATTTTCAACTCAAAGGACCAGCAAACATCTTCAACAAAATTATTGAAGAAAACTTCCCAAATATAAAGAAAGAGATACCTATGAACATACAAGAAGCCTACAGAACTCCAAATAGACTGGACCAGAAAAGAAATTCCTCCCGACACATAATAATCAGAACAACAAATGCACTAAATAAAGATAGAATACTAAAAGCAGTAAGGGAAAAAGGTCAAGTAACATACAAAGGCAAGCCTATCAGAATTACACCAGATTTTTCACCAGAGACTATGAAAGCCAGAAGAGCCTGGACAGATGTTATACAGACACTAAGAGAACACAAATTCCAGCCCAGGCTACTATACCCAGCCAAACTCTCAATTACCATAGATGGAGAAACCAAAGTATTCCACGACAAAACCAAATTCTCACATTATCTCTCCACGAATCCAGCCCTTCAAAGGGTAATAACAGAAAAAAACCAATACAAGAACGGGAACAATGCCCTAGAAAAAACAAGAAGGTAATCCCTCAACAAACCTAAAAGAAGACAGCCACAAGAACAGAATGCCAACTTTAACAACAAAAATAACAGGAAGCAACAATTACTTTTCCTTAATATCTCTTAACATCAATGGTCTCAACTCCCCAATAAAAAGACATAGACTAACAAACTGGCTACACAAACAAGACCCAACATTTTGCTGTTTACAGGAGACACATCTCAGAGAAAAAGATAGACACTACCTCAGAATAAAAGGCTGGAAAACAATTTTCCAAGCAAATGGTATGAAGAAACAAGCTGGAGTAGCCATCCTAATATCTGATAAGATTGACTTCCAACCCAAAGTCATCAAAAAAGACAAGGAGGGGCACTTTGTTCTCATCAAAGGTAAAATCCTCCAAGAGGAACTCTCAATTCTGAATATCTATGCGCCAAATACAAGGGCAGCCACATTCATTAAAGAAACTTTAGTAAAGCTCAAAGCACACATTGCACCTCACACAATAATAGTGGGAGACTTCAACACACCACTTTCACCAATGGACAGATCATGGAAACAGAAACTAAACAGGGACACACTGAAACTAACAGAAGTGATGAAACAAATGGATCTGACAGATATCTACAGAACATTTTATCCTAAAACAAAAGGATATACCTTCTTCTCAGCACCTCATGGTACCTTCTCCAAAATTGACCACATAATAGGTCACAAAACAGGCCTCAACAGATTCAAAAATATTGAAATTGTCCCATGTATCCTATCAGATCACCATGCACTAAGGCTGATCTTCAATAACAAAAAAAATAACAGAAAGCCAACACTCACGTGGAAACTGAACAACACTCTTCTCAATGATACCTTGGTCAAGGAAGGAATAAAGAAAGAAATTAAAGACTTTTTAGAGTTTAATGAAAATGAAGCCACAACGTACCCAAACCTTTGGGACACAATGAAAGCATTTCTAAGAGGGAAACTCATAGCTCTGAGTGCCTCCATAAAGAAACGGGAGAGAGCACATACTAGCAGCTTGACAACACATCTAAAAGCTCTAGAAAAAAAGGAAGCAAATTCACCCAAGAGGAGTAGACGGCAGGAAATAATCAAACTCAGGGGTGAAATCAACCAAGGGGAAACAAGAAGAACTATTCAAAGAATTAACCAAACGAGGAGTTGGTTCTTTGAGAAAATCAACAAGATAGATAAACCCTTAGCTAGACTCACTAGAGGGCACAGGGACAGCATCCTAATTAACAAAATCAGAACTGAAAAGGGAGACATAACAACAGATCCTGAAGAAATCCAAAACACCATCAGATCCTTCTACAAAAGGCTATACTCAACAAAACTGGAAAACCTGGACGAAATGGACAAATTTCTGGACAGATACCAGGTACCAAAGTTGAATCAGGATCAAGTTGACCTTCTAAACAGTCCCATATCCCCTAAAGAAATAGAAGCAGTTATAAATAGTCTCCCAGCCAAAAAAAGCCCAGGACCAGACGGGTTTAGTGCAGAGTTCTATCAGACCTTCAAAGAAGATCTAATTCCAGTTCTGCACAAACTTTTTCACAAGATAGAAGTAGAAAGTACTCTACCCAACTCATTTTATGAAGCCACTATTACTCTGATACCTAAACCACAGAAAGATCCAACAAAGATAGAGAACTTCAGACCAATTTCTCTTATGAATATCGATGCAAAAATCCTCAATAAAATTCTCGCTAACCGAATCCAAGATCACATTAAAGCAATCATCCATCCTGACCAAGTAGGTTTTATTCCAGGAATGCAGGGATGGTTTAATATACGAAAATCCATCAATGTAATCCACTATATAAACAAACTCAAAGACAAAAACCACATGATCATCTCGTTGGATGCAGAAAAAGCATTTGACAAGATCCAACACCCATTCATGATAAAAGTTCTGGAAAGATCAGGAATTCAAGGCCCATACCTAAACATGATAAAAGCAATCTACAGCAAACCAGTAGCCAACATCAAAGTAAATGGAGAGAAGCTGGAAGCAATCCCACTAAAATCAGGGACTAGACAAGGCTGCCCACTTTCTCCCTACCTTTTCAACATAGTACTTGAAGTATTAGCCAGAGCAATTCGACAACAAAAGGAGATCAAGGGGATACAAATTGGAAAGGAGGAAGTCAAAATATCACTTTTTGCAGATGATATGATAGTATATATAAGTGACCCTAAAAATTCCACCAGAGAACTCCTAAACCTGATAAACAGCTTCGGTGAAGTAGCTGGATATAAAATTAACTCAAACAAGTCAATGGCCTTTCTCTACACGAAGAATAAACAGGCTGAGAAAGAAATTAGGGAAACAACACCCTTCTCAATAGTCACAAATAATATAAAATATCTCGGCGTGACTCTAACTAAGGAAGTGAAAGATCTGTATGATAAAAACTTCAAGTCTCTGAAGAAAGAAATTAAAGAAGATCTCAGAAGATGGAAAGATCTCCCATGCTCATGGATTGGCAGGATCAATATTGTAAAAATGGCTATCTTGCCAAAAGCAATCTACAGATTCAATGCAATCCCCATCAAAATTCCAACTCAATTCTTCAATGAATTAGAAGGAGCAATTTGCAAATTCATCTGGAATAACAAAAAACCTAGGATAGCAAAAACTCTTCTCAAGGATAAAAGAACCTCTGGTGGAATCACCATGCCGGACCTAAAGCTTTACTACAGAGCAATTGTGGTAAAAACTGCATGGTACTGGTATAGAGACAGACAAGTAGACCAATGGAATAGAATTGAAGACCCAGAAATGAACCCACACACCTATGGTCACTTGATCTTCGACAAGGGAGCTAAAACCATCCAGTGGAAGAAAGACAGCATTTTCAACAAATGGTGCTGGCACAACTGGTTGTTATCATGTAGAAGAATGAGAATCGATCCATACTTATCTCCTTGTACTAAGGTCAAATCTAAATGGATCAAAGAACTTCACATAAAACCAGAGACACTGAAACTTATAGAGGAGAAAGTGGGGAAAAGCCTTGAAGATATGGGCACAGGGGAAAAATTCCTGAACAGAACAGCAATGGCTTGTGCTGTAAGATCGAGAATTGACAAATGGGACCTAATGAAACTCCAAAGTTTCTGCAAGGCAAAAGACACCGTCAATAAGACAAAGAGACCACCAACAGATTGGGAAAGGATCTTTACCTATCCTAAATCAGATAGGGGACTAATATCCAACATATATAAAGAACTCAAGAAGGTGGACTTCAGAAAATCAAACAACCCCATTAAAAAATGGGGCTCAGAACTGAACAAAGAATTCTCACCTGAGGAATACCGAATGGCAGAGAAGCACCTGAAAAAATGTTCAACATCCTTAATCATCAGGGAAATGCAAATCAAAACAACCCTAAGATTCCACCTCACACCAGTCAGAATGTCTAAGATCAAAAATTCAGGTGACAGCAGATGCTGGCGAGGATGTGGAGAAAGAGGAACACTCCTCCATTGTTGGTGGGATTGCAGGCTTGTACAACCACTCTGGAAATCCGTCTGGCAGTTCCTCAGAAAATTGGACATAGTACTACCGGAGGATCCAGCAATACCTCTCCTGGGCATATATCCAGAAGATGCCCCAACTGGTAAGAAGGACACATGCTCCACTATGTTCATAGCAGCATTATTTATAATAGCCAGAAGCTGGAAAGAACCCAGATGCCCCTCAACAGAGGAATGGATACAGAAAATGTGGTACATCTACACAATGGAGTACTACTCAGCTATTAAAAAGAATGAATTTATGAAATTCCTAGCCAAATGGATGGACCTGGAGGGCATCATCCTGAGTGAGGTAACCCAATCACAAAGGAACTCACACAATATGTACTCACTGATAAGTGGATATTAGCCCAAAACCTAGGATACCCAAGATATAAGATACAATTTCCTAAACACATGAAACTCAAGAAAAATGAAGACTGAAGTGTGGACACTATGCCCCTCCTTAGAAGTGGGAACAAAACACCCTTGGAAGGAGTTACAGAGACAAAGTTTGGAGCTGAGATTAAAGGGTGGACCATGTAGAGACTGCCTTATCCAGGGATCCACCCCATAATCAGCATCCAAACGCTGACACCATTGCATACACTAGCAAGATTTTATCGAAAGGACCCAGATGTAGCTGTCTCTTGTGAGACTATGCCGGGGCCTAGCAAACACAGAAGTGGATGCCCACAGTCAGCTAATGGATGGATCACAGGGCTCCCAATGGAGGAGCTAGAGAAAGTACCCAAGGAGCTAAAGGGATCTGCAACCCTATAGGTGGATCAACATTATGAACTAACCAGTATCCCGGAGCTCTTGACTCTAGCTGCATATGTATCAAAAGATGGCCTAGTCGGCCATCAGTGGAAAGAGAGGCCCATTGGACTTGCAAACTTTATATGCCCCAGTACAGGGGAACGCCAGGGCCAAAAAGGGGGAGTGGGCGGGTAGGGGAGTGGGGGTGGGTGGGTATGGGGGACTTTTGGTATAGCATTGGAAATGTAAATGAGCTAAATACCTAATAAAAATTGGAAAGAAAAAAAAAAAAAAAAAAAAAAAAAAAAGAAAAGAAAGCACCTTCAATAAATGGTGCTGGTCTAACTGGCTGCCTGTATGCAGATAAATGAAAATAGACCCATATTTTTCATCTTGTACAAAGCCAAGTCCAAGTGGATCAAGTGCCTCAAAATAAAACCAGATACACAGAATCTAATAGAAGAAAAGATGAGGAAAGTGCCTTGAACTCATTGGCACAGGGGGAAATTTCCTAAACAGAACGCCAATGGCTCATGCTCTGAGATCAAGAATTGATAAATGGGACCTCATGAAACTGGAAAGCTTCTGCAAGGCAAAGGACACAGTCAATAAGACAAATCAGCAACTTACAGATTGGGAAAAATCTTCATTAACCCCCATATCTGATAGAAGGCTAATATCGAATATATATATATTCAAGAAGCTAACCACCAAAAATTCAAAAACCCCAATCTAAAAATGGAGTGTAAAACTAAACCAAGAATTCACAACTGAGGAATCTCGAATGACTGAGAAGCACCTAAAAATAAGTTCAAAATTGTTCAAAGTCCTTAGTGATCAGAGAAATGCAAATCAAAATGGCCCTGAGATTCCACCTTACACCAATCATAATGGCTAAAATCAAAACCCCAGGCTACTGCACATGTTGGAGAGGATGTGGAGAAAGAAGAACACTCCTCCATCACTCGAGGAATTACAAACTGGTACAACCACTCTGGAAATCAATCTGGAGGTTCCTCAGAAAATCGGAAATAGATCTATCTGAAGACCCAGCAATACCACTCTTGGGAATATACCCAAAAGCTGCCCCACCCTGCCACAAGGACACCTGTTCCAATATATTCATAGCAGCCTTATTTGTGATAGCCAGATGCTGGAAACAACCCAGATGTCCCACAACAGAAGAATGAATACAGAAAATGTGGTTCATTTATACAATGGAGTACTACTCAACTATTAAGAAAGAGAACATCCTGAGTTTTTGCAGCAAATGGATGGAACTAGAAAATATCATCCTGAGTGAGGTAAGTCAGACCCAAAAGGACAGGCATGGTATGCACACACTAATAAGTGGATATTAGCCAAAAAAGAAAAAGAATGAGAGAGAAGTAGAGAGAGAGAGAGAGAGAGAGAGAGAGAGAGAGAGAGAGAGAGAGAGAGAGAGAGAACATAATACCCAAGATACAGTCCACAGAACTCAAAAAGGTCAACAAGCTGAAGGGCCCAAGACAGGACTCCTCAGTCCCACTTGGCAGGGAGAAGAAAGCAATCACAACTTGAGGGGGTACTTAGGAGGCAAATTGGACAGGGGTTGGAGGGGAGAGAGGAGAACCTAATCTGATATTGGGTAAGGGAAAAGAATTGAAGATCTGAGGGCCAGCAGAAAGAATGGAAATAGACATCCTAGGGAGGTAGGAGGTTTGGGGGACCCTCTAGTATGTACCAGAGACCTGGGAGGTGAGAGACTCTCGGGTCTCAAAGGGAGGAATATTAGAATGCAGGATAGTAGGGAGAGAGAACGTATAGAGCCCACCTCCAGCAGGAAGACAAGGCATAAAGTGACAGAGAGGGTTGCCATCCTACAGTCAAAACTCTGACCCATAATTGTTCCTGTCTGAAGGAACCACAGGGATGGAAATGGAGAGGAGCCTGAGGAAAAGAAGGTCCAGCAACAGGCCCAAAATGGGATCCAGCTCAAGGGGAGGTCTCAAGTCCTGACACTATTACTGAGGCTATGGGGCTCTCACAAAAAGAGACCTATCACGACTACCCTCCAAAAGACCCGAGAAGCAGCTGAAAGAGATATATGCACCCAACCAAGGGACAGAAGCAGCTGGCCCCTGTGGTTGAATTAGAGAAAGGCAAGAAGAAGCTGAGGAGGTGGGCAACCCTGTAGGACGACCAGCAGTCTCAATTATCCTGTACCCCTGAGATCTCTCAAACATTTGAACACCAATCAGGCAGCATATACCAGATGATGAAGCCCTGAACACATATAAAGCAGAGGACTGCCGGGTCTGGCTTCAATCAGAAGATGCATCTACTCTTGAAGAGGCGGGGGGCCCAAGAGTGTTTAGAGGTCTTTTTAGGTGGGTGGTGGGTGGCAGGGTCATCCTCAGGAAGGCAGGGGATAGGGAGGAGTTATGGGATGTGGAAGAGTTGGAGGGTGGGGCTTGGGTAAAATCTGGAGTTTAAAAAAAAAGAAATAAATAAATAAAAGACAAAATAAAAATAAAAAACAATCAGACCATTTTTAAGTTATTTTGTTTGTACTTATAAATTTTAAGGGTCAAAATTACACTCTTCATTAAGGTAGACAATATAAAATAAACAAACCAAAAATCACATTTGATGAGCTAAGATACTTGGATACTGTGGTCTCAAGGTGAAAACAAGAGAGCTTTCCCATATGAGGTTCACAAATGTCAGATGGAAAATGGCTGCAATCTATGGATACTTCCATAATTGTGTAAGGGAAATACATTTCTAAGATTTTATGCTTTATAGTTTAATATATCGAGCATTTTTTTGATGCTAGGAAAGAGAGGGGTTTTATGGACAGTTTGGTTCTTGATAATGCAACCACCATATTCGGTGACCATATGCCCTAAAATACTTGAGAAGCATAACTTGGTCCTGAAGAATTTTTTTAACTGACATAAAACTGGCTAAGGAAGGACAGTGGATATGAAAATAGTTGTGATAAAAATGTGATTATTATCAAAACATTTAGGAAAATGTCAAAAATTAATAAAAAATGCGTAAAAGAAAGCAAGCAACCCAATATTGTTCAGAAAAACAGTTAGTAGCAATGTGTGTTTATACAGGATGTATTTTCATATGGCAATCATTAAATTATGTTTAAAATTTATTTTCATTAGAAAGTGCTCATGATATATTAAACTAAAAAGCATAAAATGGTATGCTATGGAAAGTAGCATCTCCAATAGCGCTATGAGAACCTGGAGCAGAGACATCAGCTAAACTTGTCAGAATCAAGAAAAAAGACAGAGGTATGAGGAGGGGGGAGGGTGGAAGGGAGGGAGGGAGGGAGAGGGAGAGAGGGGGAGAGGGAGAGAGAGAGAGAGTGAGAGCTCTTAAAAATCAAAGATCAGGGGATTGGACACGTAAGGAATGGATTAGGTTGTAAAGATAATTCTCTAGTTTAACTATGTCGTGAATTTTTCTTAGTGTGTGTTATAAATAAATCCATAAAAATATATTTTACAGTGAAAGTCTAATATGGAGCTCCATAGCTTCTAACTGTCCACAAAAACTATAAATAAATTTACCAGGATGTAAAGACATTGGATCTGGATTATTTTGCTGGATGATATTTTTTATTTGGAAGTTCTTTCTTTTTTTGGTTTTTTGAGACAGGGTTTCTCTGTGTAGCCTTGGTTATCCTGGAACTCACTTTGTAGACCAGGCTGGCCTCGAACTCAGAAATCCACTTGCCTCTGCCTCCCAAGTGCTGGTATTAAAGGCGTGCGCCACCACGCCCGGCTATGGAAGTTCTTTTTAATCAACTTTAAAATATGTTTTAAAGATGAACCTGGGAATGGTGCTGGAAAAAAGCTGGTTTTGTGGTTAGGAGCAAGTGGGTCCCAGCACCCACTTGGTAGCTCACAACCATCTGAACCTTCGCCCCAGGAAATCTGATGCCTTCTCTTTGTTTCTTTGACTATCCATCATATACCTGGGGACCAGAACATTTATGCACATAAAATATATGAAAGTGAAAACACCTAAAATCTAAGAAGGTCCATTTGGAAACATACAATAATTACACTTTTATTCAAACAAATGCATGAAGTTCACAACAGTGGCGTGTTGTGGAGAACCCATCCTCACTGTTTTGTCCTCAGCTCTCTCCTTTGATCTTCTCCTGCAGTCATTACAACCTTTTTGCTTCAGTAGAGTTCTTGAAAGAAAATTTCAATCTTTTTCTTTACTTGTAAGCATTATACACCATTAATCACATATCTTCTTAAAAAGCTTACATACATGCAATCTCAAATATATGTACATACTGCTTGAGTTTTCTTCATAATTCTCATGCCTTATTTCTACTTCCTTAACTGGTTTCTGTGTATTTAATTATCATCCTGTTATTTTTCAGGCTTCAGTCTGTACACAGCTTCTTTCTAGTACCCTTCTTTGATGGCGAGTGTATTACAAATAATTTCTTTTTTCTCTTTACATCACCTCTGTTTCAAACTGTAGATTCTTACTTACCATCTCTGGCTAATTTTGTGGATAAATCTCTTAGATATACCAAAATAAGGTCTATTATTTCCCCCCATGTTCCCCCTGAAAAATAATCTTCTGCTGTCAGGTCTCATGTTCATATACCCTGGATGAACTGTAACTCCTCTCCTTGTTCTGGGTATCCCATTAAATCTGTCAGGGAAACTCACAGGCTAAGCCTGCAAAATAGCTTCACAATTTGGTAATTTTTCATTGCCTTCACTCCCAGTTCAAATTACTACTCTTTCTTATTTAGATTCTTGAAACAAGTTCCTAACAAATCACATCATGCTTGCTCTACTGTCTTCATCACTTTGTGCAAGCCAGCATCTAAACAGCAGCCACAACAGCAGAGTTAAGAGATGCTATAGCTTGCATACACTTCCCTTAAAGTTTGTGTATTAAAACATTTGTCTCTGGCCCATGGCAGTATTGGTATATAATGGAAGTTTTAAGAGGCAGAGCCTAGTGTAGCTTTTAACATGCTTAGAGAACATGTCCTAGAAGGGGATTGTGGCTTTCTTCCCCTTCTTTCTTTTGTTTTTACTTCCTGGCCATGAAAGATTTTTTCCACTGTGAGCCCCTGCCATGATGTAGTGTCTATGTAAATGCAAAAGTGGGATGACATCATTAGAATTAGAAACATAAGTAACCCTGCTTTAGAAGTAAATTGTTTCAGTTATCTATAAAAAGATCAGAAAGCTGAGAAAAATGCTCATCATAAGTGTTGCTCATCTTCTCAGAACTCTCTAACAATGTGCCCTAAGCCACACAGCCTGGAGTTATAGAGGATTTACCCCATCTTCTATTACATTTTGCCCCCTTGGTTTGTAGCAATTATAACAGCCAGTTTGCCCTTACTTAAAAATTGCCAAGGGCACAACTGTTTTAAAACATGGGTGCTCCCTCATCCTTACTATCTTTACATTTCAGAGTTCACATATAGCCCATCCCTTCATTTAACAGAAGCTAAAATGGATTTGTGGGTTTTTTTAACCTTAACATTGGCTGGATGTCATTTACATTTTGTAAAATGAGGAACACCATAAAATGAAAAATTTTGAGAGAACTTCAATTCTTCACCAATTCAGTTTTGGACATGTTCAAGATGTTGCCCCAACAAAAGGCCTTACCATTTCAGTGGCTATTTCCTGACCATGGTACATAAACACCTTCCCCAACACACACACAAACACACACACACACACACACACACACACACACACACACCATTTTTCTTTAACTTTATTTTTCTTCATGGCCCTCAGCTCCATCTTACACTCTGCATCTTTAAAGGGCTGAACTTTTGTTGTACCCTTTGTATCTGAATATAGTTACTAATGGGGAAAAAAGATTAGCTTCTCATTCTTTTCTGATACATCTTCAGTGCCTGAAAAGAACCAAGAGGACGAATGATTAAATTCATGACATTTTCCAGTTTTTAGGTTTTGTGATCGAGTGGATGATAATTGATTACTGATGGTGTCAAGATAGAACTTGAAGAAAACTAAGGAATTTGACATTGTTTTGCTTACACAAAACTGAGGTTAAAGTGCACACTAGGCTACATAAATACCACTTTACTTATTAATTTCAAGAAATAATTTTGATAAAGATAATAATAATTTTCATTAATTTATAAATTAGTATTGATTTTGCAATCTGTTATAATGCTGGAAACCATTTTTTTACTTTGCTGTAAAGACATATGTTCAATGGTAAGAACCCTAACAAAGAAAATAAATTTTAGTTTTGAAACTGAAGAGCTTATTTTACATGCATGAATAATATAAAAGTATTTAATATGTCCTTCCCCTCAAAGGGCTTCATTTCTCATATATTTGATACTGCTGGCTTGTGATCATAGAGGTAATGGACATGAAGAGATGAGTACAAACTCCTCTGTGAATAATGGGCACAAATGCACCCAACGTTTCCACAAAATTCATAGAGCTCTGAAGAATAAATTTTCACAATTCTAATACTTTAAAACTATACATGCATGTTTCTTTTTAACATGTCAGGTCAGACTTGTCTTCAGCATCTGGTAACCTCTATGTAAGTGTAAAGAAGGAGAGCCTGAGAGATGGCTCAGTGATGAATGCTCTTACTGTGCAAGTATAAAGATTATAGAGTTTGAATCCTTAGAATTCCTATAAAAGCCAGACATGTATTGCATGTTTCTAGTCACAGAACTCCTATAGGGAGATGGAAAGCTGAGGCAGGAAAATCACCAGAAGCTACTAGTAGCTTAGATCTTGTATGAGCTAGCCTGGTATGTGGCATATGCCACAGAAAGAAGGGAATCCAAAGTGGACAGGTGGGAGAGAAGAAGTGGGGAGGGACATGGGACTGAGATCCTGTCTCTATCAATGTGGAATGCAAAAACCAAGACCACAAGCTGCACCCTGACCTATATAGAATTTTTGTTGCAACAGCACTAAAGATGTGTAATTACACATACACACACACACACACACAGAGAAATATAGAGAGGGGGAGAGAGAAAAAGAAAGAGGGGGTAGGGAGAGAAATTGAGACACAGAGACAAAGAAGCACAGAGACAAAGAGACAGACAGAGTAATAGAAAATGAAACCAGAAATATATAGAGTTCCTTGACCAGCAAGAGAATCTCAGTAATTTTTGCTTGAAGGTGTTATTATTTCTATCTCTATATTGTACATGTCTTTTTATCCGGTTATATTAACAGACACTATAACAGTTGTTCCAATATTTTACGGAAGTGAATGGAGTAAGAAAAGTCACTAACACTGTTTTAATAATCTTCTGCAAAGATCTCACTTAAATAATATTTTCAAAGTGAATGTGTGTGCACACACATGAATATGTGCACACAAGGGAAACTTTAAGCGATATAGTTAAAAGAATTTCCACTTTTAGATGGTCAAACAAAATCATGATCCCCTTGATTTTGTACTTGGTCTTAATAAACTGTTATTTGTGGAGGACTGAAGCAAGTGAACTCTTCATTACTGATGGGGATAATTAGAGTAAAGGAGCTTCAGACTCAAAGACTCAACATTTTAACGCAGTCTTTTATCAAAGCAGTCACTCCACTTCGACTTGACAGTTAGCAGCATATGATCTAGTAAACAAATACTTTCACACGGAACAAAAGTGCTATTAAAGGCCAAAACTGTCAACACAAATTCCATTCTTACAAGTGAAAAAAATACATAAACTGTTGATCACCTCTGGTTGTCTTAACTAGCATGGAGGTTGTCATGGAAACATTTCTGCGAAGTTCACAGTGATGAAACACAAACACTTCCAGTCTAATTGCTATTAGGTTTAGCATACCAGAGTTTATTTATGCTCAGTGTGCACTGTGATAAAATGTAGCAGAAATAAAACTTATAATAATCCAACATAACAAAGCCAACATTCCCCTTTTGAAAAGTAAATGAGAACGAAACACAATGGCAGTTTTTCTTCCAATCTCATAATGCCCCAATATTCTGGAATAGCTATTCTGATACTTTTGGAACCATAGTGCATGCATGAGTTTTGAAAAGGTTTTTGTACATTTACTTACATGTGATTTGAAAAACAAGACAAAACCCCACGTTATCCATTAAACCCAAAACAGAAAATGTGAAATTTCAAATCTCAGCAGAAGTTGAGCCTCTTTAGTTCTGATTTTCTGGAAGTGTTATCAGCTATCAACAATTATCGAAGAATTGCATCTCATTCTATGAAGATAAAAACGTTGTGAACAGTTTATGTGAAATCTTCTGCTTTCTCAGTGACAGAGGACCTAAAAATGTATTCTGAAGAAAAGCAAACATCGCTGACATGTATACAAAATAATATGCTTGTGAAATCCCAGTAAATAAGTATTTTACTCAACATTTTGGGAGGAAATATGTCTTTCTAGTGTATATGAAATTTTTAATCTTTAAAAATGTTTCCCAAAGTGTTATAACTCCAAGTACATGGATGTTTTGCCTACATGCATGCCGATGAGCTAATACATGCAATGTCCTCAGCAGCCAGAAGCCTGTTTCAGATCCTCCGGAACAAGGAGTGTAGATGCTTTTGAACTGTTATGTACAGTTGTGGACTTGATCCTGGCTCTTCCAGAACAGTCAAGCGTTCTTAACCATTGAGCCTTCTCTCTCCAGCTTCCTTGTATAAGATTTTAATTTTGACTAATATATCTGACTTTTCCCCTTAATTTTCTTTTACCACATGGCAATGAAACATAAAATATAATTCAAGTCTAGAAAGTATTGGGGTCTTTTAAATTATTATTGAGGCTATAAGAATAGTTCAGAGGTTAAAGTATCAGAATTGTGACAAGTTCACCCCTCAGATGCTACATTGGTAGAAGGAGAGAACTGGCCTTCAAGGTTAGCGCTCTGACCTGCATGTACATGTATACACACAATGAACACATTTTTGGTAAAATAATTATGAACCATCTAACATGTTCTCACAAGTATAATAACTACTAGGTAGTAAAAGAATAGAATCCTAGCTTCTCTGTGACAAAGCTTAAATTCTAGATGATAAAAGAAAAGCAATGTTTTATAAATAAATTATTAAAAGACACAGAGCTAAGTACAGGCACATTTGAGGTAGGAAGTTCAATGTAAATAATACTGGTACTCCACAATAAAAAAGGAAGAGATGAGTCTCTTCCAAAAATTTACAGGAAAAGCAAGATGACATAATTTCAGCACTATTTCAAATGAAAGGATTTGTGTTTAGAATAGCCCCACAAACACAAATCTCGGAGTACTAAAATGCAATTTTGTCATATTTTTCTAAGATCATATTTTTCTTAAATCTCGAGCTACTAGCTAGTCAAAATAAGACACAGCATATGTCACTGACTCAGGGCTGAACAGATGCTAACTCACTCTCTGTGATATCACTGCCATATCCAGCAGCCAGTGTGTGTGATTGCGGAGGGGCACCGACGAGTCTGTATGCATTGTATCTGCAAGTTCCCACAAACAGCAAGCTACACAAACTACACAACAATATTAAACCTCTTCACTAATTCTCAAATATCGGGCTTTCAGCTAAAACCTTTAAACAATATTCTGTGATTTCCCCTAAACATTTGTGTCAACTTTGAGAAGTATTTTTTTTCCTCCCCTATATGGCTTACTTTAAAATTCTAAGAGGAGTCAGAGGGCTCAACTCCTTCTTGTTCTCTGATTCTAATAAGGTGCATTCTTCATTCTCCTCTCATCCCAGAGAGAAAAACAAAACAAAAAACCATTACTGATGTCCTCAACATAATCCAGTAAAAAAGAAGGCATTCTGGCAGCCAGAGATCCAAGGTATTTACAGCAAAAGAGGCACATAGGAGACTTGTTTGAGACCTAACTAAACATTCAGAGGATAGGAAGGAGCATACAAGGAGAGGGACTTCGAAGAAAGAAGACACACTAGAGAATATGTTCAGAATGCATAAGTGTACTGAAAATATGATGCTGTATTTGGGTGTTAAAAAAGTCCCGTGTCTCCTCAGAATGCTTTTAACTAGGTTAACATCAATGAAAATTTATTACATTTCTTAAAAATTATGTTTAATTATGTGTATTTGTTTGGTTTGTGCACTCAACGCAGCTGCTCACAGAAGCTGGGGATGTCTGATTTTCTAGACTTGGGGCTACAGCCTATTGTTAGCCACCTGCTTTGGTTGCTGGGAACAAAACTCAGCTCCATAGCTTTAAGGATTCCAGTCACTGGAGTTCTTAGAAACTTCTAAGCTTGAAAGTGCAGATTCCTTTGCTCTCACCAGCATTTTGCAGTCACATAACACATAAAGGGAGAGTACAAATACAGGACATTCATACTCTGCTATCCATATTATTTAAAGGGATAGAGTAACATAATCTAGCCTTACCTAGTTGGTCTCCATATTGATTGCAGGAGAAAACAGGTACATGTTAAAATTAACAAAACAATGTGATCATGGGCGACTGTAGTGATTCACTTATTTAGTATGCACAAGTGCATGGGCAAATTTCTAACAAATAATGACAATAATAAATTAAAATTTATCAATTGATTATAAAAGTATATGTAAATATGAAAATTGTTCCTTTTATCCATTCATTTGATAAAGCTTTAATTAAATACAAAATATAAGGCAATGTGTTAGGAAGGAAAGAAAATCCAGGGATCTGCACACTTATCTAAAGATGTACACAGCAACATCCAGGTGTATCGCTGGGTAGGAACATTAATGCTTATATCTTTGTTATCTCATCTTTAAAATATGAGGTCTATAGAGTTCTGGTCATAAACAACAAATTGTTGTGACAATCACTGTATTTTCAAAGATTCATCTATTTTTATCTTATATTCGGCTGTTGTGCTTGCATGCATGTCCCTGAACAACACAATTGCAGAGCCTGAGGACAGCAGTAGATTCCCCCTAAATTTAATACAGATGGCTGTTAGCCTCCATATAGATGCTATTTATCTAACCAGGTCTCTAGAAGAGCAGTCAGTGCTCTCAACTGCTGAGCTGTCTCTCTGATCAGAAATCACTGTGTTTCACAGACACTCAACATACCAAATCAAACTAAATATGAGAGGGGAGGGAAAGAAAATTTGGAAGAATGGGGGTAGATTGAGTAAGTAGTGGAGGAGACAGTGGAAAGGAAGAAGGAAGAGGAAAATATGCTATTTTGTTATTTCCTTCAACAATTCAACCATACACTTAAAACTGCCTCTTGATTGTGTGCCCAGACCTTGAAGAAATGTAGGGAAAGCTTAGGCCCTGGCCAAAACTACCTCAGTGTTTACTGGAAAGCAGATCTTTATGAATGAACTCAGTTCTTCTATAAAACAGATTAAAATATTTTAGACTTTTGGAAGCTCAGAGAAAGGTCAATGGAACCAAATAACCAGTAAGTATTAGATAGTACACGAAATTATGGGAATCCTGGGTATCCACTCAAAAAAAGAATTTAGATTTTTTTCTGGCTTTGTAGAAAATGTATTGCAATTCTCCAACCTCGGATTGCTTTTTCTTTATAACATCTTACTCTGCAGCTTCTTCCGCTCCTTTTGCTTGGTTGCCAAAGAGACAGACATTGGCATGGGCGATGCGAAGATTGGCAAAAGCCTTCAAGTTCTTCTCTTCTTCTGTGATGACTCTAGGCTTTTCCTTTTTGTACACATTCTGGATGGGCATCACAAGTCCTGTTAGCTAGGTGACCAATTAAAGATCTTCAGAAGAACTGTCTCCCTTCTTCAGAGCAGAAGGTTTCATGGGGGAAAGTATGAGCTTGGAGCAGCATACCTTCAGGTGCTGCACCTTGGCCTGGAGTGATTAAGTGGGTTTGTTTTGCCTCCATGGGTCCACAGAGATGCTGATGGCGAGAGCCATTTTCTTGTGGATACCAGTCACCCTGAGTTTCTCCAGGCTGAAGCCCCTGCCTGCTCAGACCTTGGTGTGATATCTAACTGTAGGGCACTTCATGCTGGGCCTGATGAGACCAGGAGCGGGAAGAGGGGCAATGCAACACAGTTTCGCCTGTGTTTGTGGATCTTGCATGCCTGCTGGTTGAACCAAGTGTTCACTTCACTGCTGCCAATCCCTGTGAAAGTGGGGCTTCAGGATCTTGCCATTCCGGCTAGGCACCATGGCTGTCTCCTGTACCGGAGAACTACCGAGTGGAAAGGCAAGAATTTAGATTTTTAAACAAACCTGTGGAATGATTTTAAAATTTTAAACAAAACTGTGGAATGATTTTTAATAATTCTTGAAACTCGTGATTAATTATCACCATCTTTGGAAACTTTGTATATTTCTAATACCACTTTTAAAAATGAATATGTTCATACCACTTTTAAAAATGAATATGTTCGAGCCGGGCAGCGGTAACGCACTCCTTTAGTCCCAGCACTTGGGAGGCAGGCAGATTTCTGAGTTCGAGGCCAGCCTGGTCTACAGAGTGAGTTCCAGGACAGCCAGGGCTACACAGAGAAACCCTGTCTTGAAGACACAAAAAAGAAAAAGAAAAAAAAAGTTTATGAAAATCATTCAAATCGTTCGAGGGAGAGCAACGTAGCCTTACCTTGCTGGGCATATTAAATATCACAATTATATCTGCAAATAACTATGTTGACTATGATAGGCTTGCATTTTGTACATTTTTACAGAGAACTCACACTCCTTGTTGCCTAAACACACAAGATGAGATTAAAATATAAGAGAAACACGTACAAGGAAAATCAAGTCCAACATGTTTTGACAAATCAGCTGCTATGCATACATGTTATTTTGTAAATCTTCCAGTAATACCTGGCAAAGAAGGACTTCATCTTGCCATATAGTTCAACAGTGTATGTGAACTCCCTGAGAGCATGGATTTTGCAATAACTTAATGTAATGTTAAAATAAGCTTGATAAGAAAATGCTGTGTGTGGTGTTAAACATAACTGGATTACTTTTGGATGCTTTAAAAAACTAACCAGTCCCCCCACCCCACACACACACACAGCTGTTTCACTAGTTGCATATGTAGCAGAGGATGGCCTAGTGGGCCATCAATGGGAGCAAGAGGGCCAGTAAAGGGGAATGCCAGGGCCAGGAAGCAGGAATGGGTGGGATGGGGAGCAGGGCAGGGGGGGGGTGTGATAGTATAAGGGGCTTTTGGGATAGCACTTGAAATGTAAATGAAGAAAATAACTAATAAAAATAAATAAAATTTAAAAAGTATACTTTCCAAACATTCTCAAGCTTTAAAAGAGGTATAAGACATTTAGCAAAATGTTTATTCCATGCTATTATTTTGTCGGTATACAAATCTAAGAAAAAGTGACAAATTTGACCATATGCCACTTAGAAGTATAGAAATGTGTAATATACAATAGGTCACTGGGAACTAAATTGTGTTAAAAAGAAAAGTTTACTAATATATTATGAAATATAAGACTGTAAGACAACCTGTTATAAATTTTTTCTAATTAAAATATAGTTTATTAAATAAGAGTCTAACTTATAATAGCTTTTCTTTATTGAAACTTTCGATTTAATTTGCTTTCAGTCGACATTTTTGTTTCTATGTAATGTAAGTTGATGCCCACACAAATAACTAAATCACAAAATAATTTTCTTTAAAATAAATTTCTAGTGACATGTTAACTTTTTCCTATTCTTAGCTATGCTATGTTCTTATTTAATATTGATTATCAATATTAAATTGAATGTAAATTAATAATAGGTAAATAAAATTTGAAAATGCATTTAAAAATTTATAAATCATAATTGTGTAAATTTTACAAAGTTAAAAATAATATGTAAGCAAGTAATTTCTGTATCCATGTATAACTTATGAACCCCATACTGCATCTTAGAAATTCTCTGTATTCAAATGTTACCTGAATACAGCATCCAGAGGTCTCAGATCTATGCTGCTTTCATCTGATCCATCAGCTTAGAAAATGTTTATAAAAAAATTTAAAATGCAGTGTAAACATTTCAGCCCTGAACCTTCTTTCTAGGCCTTTGAAAGTTCACTTTCAAGTGTAGTGCCTGGCAATCCACTGAGAATATCTGTGGAAAGCCCCAAAGATGGGTAAAACAGAATTTCTGACTCAGGAAATAAAGATCAGCTGAACAGGATTCCCATATGGCAATGCAGATCAATGGGAAACCAAGATCAGGAATTTACAGTATCTATCCTACAAGGTAGAGCGTGAAGGTTGTATTTCATTATTCCATTTCTGGCAATGAAAACCCCAGTGGCAGAGGTGGGAGGGGAGCACATGAGTAATGAACAGTATACTTTACTTTACGTGGAATTAATACTGATATTTTTTTAAACCATGAATACAGTAAATAATTTTTCCACCAAACAATTACCCTACATTAAAAACAAAGAGGTTATGAGAACTGGGAAATACTTAAACAAAATTACAACAGAAATTTCTAGTATTAATCTTAGTACAAGATTGTATGTTTTATTAAAAAATAATAATTTATCACACTTCCTTGTTTTGTGACAAAGAAGCCAGCACACACTAAATACAAAAACAAAAACAAAAAAAAAAAACCAAAAAAAAAAAACTCCAAGAAATCAAAAAACAAAATAAAACAAAAAAACCCAAGAGATAACTAACAAATGTTTGAATGCTTAAACACATTTGCAATGTTATCAGCTCTAGTGTGCTAATTAATACAATAGGTTCAAATTGTCACTGAAAGACCCCTCTATGAAGGGCTGCTGCTCAGTATTTCAATATCCACTTACAGAGGCATTCCCCAGGTGTGATGAAGTTTTATTTTCTTCACGTATAACTATGTAACCTCAATCTATTAGTTCTATAACTGCTGAGAGAACATAGATTCCACATTCTACATTAATTCTATGTTAGTTTTCATATTCTGTACACTATCACACCTACAAACATCACATTAACCACTCAGTTTTTACTCCAGTCTTCCTTTGGTATGATTCTTGTTCTACAGCACAAATCTATAGAATCACTGTAAACCTAAATCTGATATCCAGAACCTCTTTCCTCTTATTTTAAGAATACTCCAAAAAGCAAAACACATGGTAGCTTGGAAAAATAGCAACCTACTTCTCACACTGCTGGACTCTGGATTTCTGTGAATAGTATATAGGACAATAAAGATCTGATAAGGTCTCTTTCTGTTCATATTCTCTCATGACAGGGAGATTGAAAAGATTTTTGAGGGCATTAAAATGAATAAAGACAAAAATCCCATTCATGACTTTACTAGATGTCTAAAGCCCCTTTCAGGAATGTCATGATATTAGGGAATCTAGTTTCAACACACGAATTTCAGAAGGAAAGGGACATTGAGCATACATCTGCTTCCCAGCTTCATCATACAAGGAGAAAAATAAACAAAATAAAAAACAAAACAACACCCCCCCAAAAACATGCAAACTAACAACCCTTCACTCTTCACTTCTCTGTAGTATGTCAAGAGTATGTAAAATCTAGGGTCTTTTAGTATCCTTTATGTTTTCTTTTAGTCGCTCCAGGTGACATTAAAGACTATTAAATTTATGTAACAGCTTAAGGATCAACATTTTAAGTCATTGGTAAATCTTAAACTCCTGCTGCTCCCGGATCAACTTTGAAACTTGAAAAGAGTAAACCGTGCTCCCTTTGACTTACTTTGCTTATCTATGAGGTGGAAACAAAAATAGAATACTTCCCTCTAGGCTACCATAAGGATTAAGATTAAGTTAATCCCAGCATATAAAAACCTAGAAGAGCAACGCCATACAAAAAGAATGGTACCCACTCTCAGCATCACTGGTAATTATTTTTTAAAATTTTGTCTATTTTATTTGTTGTTATTATTGTTTTATTTATTCACTTTACAGCCCTCTCACTGCCCCCTCTCAGACACCCACGTATAATCCTTTCTGTCTCCCCCCTCACCTTCTCCTCTGATTGGTTGCCCCCCACCCCCAGGTATCCCTCTACCACTGCTCAACAAGTCTCTGCAAAGTTAGACACATCCTCTCCTACTGAGGCCAGACAAGGCAGGCCAACTAGAAGAAAATAGCCCCCACACAAGCAACAGAATTTGGGATAGGCCCTGTTGCAGTTGTTCCAAATCCAGGTGAAGGTAAAGCTATACATCTACATATGTGCAGGGAGGCCTACATCCAGCCCATGTGTGTTCTTTAGTTGGTGGTTTAGTCTCTGAGAGCCCCAAGGGCCAGGTTAGTTGATTCTGTTGGTCTTCCTTTAGAGTTCCTACCCCTTAGGTGGCGAAATCATTCCTCTTATTCTTCCATAAAAGTCCTCAAACTCCATCCTCTGATCCCTATATAATTTTTAATCACTCTAACAACCCAGTGCTGCACTCTTTTTTCCCCTTTAAGTTTTATTGCATTATAATAAGAAAAGATACATAATTTCAATTTATCTTAATTTCTTAACATTTAAAAACATATTTTGAGTAAATAGACTTATATCACATTCTTCTTTCCCTTTTGTACCCCAACTCCTCCCAGAGCCCCCTTCAAAACCTATAATGCCATCCATTTTTTATAATATTATTTAAAATTTATTTGAGTGATAGTCATCATTCTCAGCCTGCAGGGAACAGGTTACATTCATTTAAGAAATGGTGTGTGGTTCTTCCTTCAGTCTCAGATCCGAACTTTATCTCTGTAACTCCTTCCATGGGTATTTTGTTCCCCCTTCAAAGAAGGAAAGAAGTATCCACACTTTGGTCTTCCTTCTTCTTGAGTTTCATGAGTTTTGCAAATTTTATCTTAGGTAGTCTAAGTTTCTGGGTTAATATCCACTTATCAGTGAGTACATATCATGTGTGTTCCTTTGTGATTGGGTTACCTCACTAAGGATGATATCTTCTGGGGATCCATCCCATAAACAACCACCAAACCCAGACACTATTGCATATACCAACAAGATTTTGCTGACAGATATAGCTGATATAGCTGCCTCCTGTGAGGCTCTGGTAGTGCCTGGCAAATACAGAAGTGGATGCTCAAAGCCAGCTATTGGATGAAACAGAGTCACCAATGAAGGAGCCAGAGAAAGTATCAAGGAGCTGAAGAAGTCTGCAGTCCTATAGGAGAAACAACAATATGAACTAACCAGTACCCCCCAGAGCTTGTGTCTCTAGCTGCATATGTAGCAGAGGATGGCCTAGTCGGCCATCAGTAGAAGGAGAGGCCCTTGGTCCTGGGAAGATTCTAAGCCCCAGTATAGGGGAATGCCAGGGCCAGGAAGTGGGAGAAGGGTGGGCTGGGGAGCAGGGGGAGGGGGAGAGTATAGGGCATTTTCGGAGAAGAAACTAGGAAAGGGGATAACATTTGAAATATAAATGAAGAACACATCTCAAAGAAAGAAAGAAAGAAAGAGAGAGAGAGAGGGAGGGAGGGAGGGAGGGAGGGAGGGAGGGAGAGAGAGAGAGAGAGAGAGAGAGAGAGAGAGAGAGAGAGGAAGGAAGGAAGGAAGGAAGGAAGGAAGGAAGGAAGGAAGGGAGGAAGGAAGAAATGGTGTGTGTATAAAGACGGTCTATCCATGAAGTCATTCATCAGCTGTTTCAGTGAGCAATGGTTCTGCTTGGAAGGTGGCACAGACGTTAGGTGAGGTAAGATTCTGGCTCATTGGCTGTGATGATTTTGAAAAGCATTCATCTCAAAATAAGAGTAACTTATAGAGTCCGTTTCTTCAAAATTGATACAGTAATTATAAATATCAAGCAAAGTCTTCAGTCTCACTCTTTGCTGTTCTCTTACAAGCCACCTCCCAAATTAATTTTCTACATCTTTTGACTGTATAAATAATTGTGAAATATGTAAGCTGTACTGAAAACCATAATATAGTATAAAAATCTAATAAGCAATCCTACTAATAGAGAGTCTGAGATAGGAGAAGCATGATTTCAAGACCATTATGTAGCACAAAGCAAGACCCTGCCATGTAACAAGCAGAAAGTGTATATGGATTGTACAATACTGGACCTATTTTTCGAATTACCAAATTAGACAGACCACTGGATGAAAGCTGACAAATTTCTAACTCCTCATATTTTTGAATTTCAATCAATTGGGATATGTTGGTACTATTAATTTTCATATTAAGAGATATTAAGGAAAAGTGATTGTTAGTTCCTGTTAATTTTCTTGTTAGAGGTAGAATTATGTTTGTGTGGGTTTGTTGAAAGATTACTTTCTTGCTTTTTCTAGGGTGTAGTTTCACTCCTTGTATTGGTGTTTTTCATCTATTATATCCTTTGTAGGGCTGGATTTGTGGAAACATATTGTGTAAATTTGGTTTTGTCATGGAATATCTTGTTTTCTCCATCTACGGTGATTGAGAGTTTTGTTGGGCTGGCATTTGTGTTCTTTTAGGTATGACATCTGCCCAGGATCTTCTAGCTTTCATAGTCTCTGGTGAAAAGTCTGGTGTAATTCTGATAGGCCTGCCTTTATATGTTACTTGACCCTTTTCCCTTACTGCTCTTAAAATTCTTCCATTGTTTAGTGCATTTGCTGTTCTGATTATCATGTTATGGGAGGAATTTCTTTTCTGGTTGAGTCTATTTGGAGTTCTGTAGGCTTCTTGTATGTTCATGGGCATCTCTTTCTTTAGGTTAGGGGAATTTTCTTCTATAATTTTGTTGAAGACATTTACTGGTCCTTTAAGTTGGGAATCTTTACTCTCTTCTAAACCTATTATTCTTAGGTTTCATTTTCGCATTGTGTCCTGGATTTCCTGGATGTTTTGGATTAGGAGCCTTTTGCTTTTTGCATTTTCTTTGACTGTTGTGTCAATGTTTTCAATGTTCTATTTTCTGCACTGGATATTCTCTCTTCTACCTCTTGTTTCCCATTGGTGATGCTTGCATCTATGACTCCTGATCTCTTTTTTAGGTTTTCTAACTGCAGGATTGTGTCCCTTTGTGATTTCTTTATGGTTTCTATTTCCATTTTTAGATCCTGGATGGTTTGTTCCTATCCTTCAAATGTTTGATTGTGTTTTCCTGTAACTCTTTAAGGGATTTTTGTGTTTCCTCTTTAAGAGCTTCTAGCTGTTTACCTGTGTTCTCCTGTATTTCTTTAAGGGAGTTATTTATGTCCTTGTTAATGTCCTCTATCATGTTCATGAGAAGTGATTTTAGGTCTGAATCTTGCTTTTCCGTTGTGCTGGGGTATCTAGGACTTGCTATGGTGGGAGAAATGGGTTCTGATGATGCCAACTAACCTTGGTTTCTGTTACTTATGTTTTATACTTTCTTCCAGCCATCTGGTTATCTCTAGTGCTACCTGTGCTGTCTAAGACTGACTGAAACCTGTCCTTCCTGTGATCCTGGTTATATCAGAACTTCCCTAAGTCAAGCTGTCTCTGTGATCCTGTGATTCTGTGATCCTATGATCCTGGGTGTGTTAGAGCACCTGGGAGTGGAGCTGTCTCTGGGTGTTGTGGAGCTTGCTGCTGAGTTCTCACCCAAGGTCTGCTCAAGGTGCTGGCCCAGACAGACTGGAAGGAACCCATGCCACTGGTCTGGTGGAGTTCCTGTATGCCTAGGGCCCACTGGTCCCAGTTACTCCTGGTTTGGGGGACAGATGTTGTGTCCTCTTCACTTCTGATTCTCTGATCTTATGTGCACTGAAGTGCTTTGGAGTGGAGCTGCCTCTGGGTGTTGTGGGGCTCCCAGTGCTGCATTCTTTCCCATATGAGTTTAGTTTGAATACTCACCTTTCTCAATCTGAATAAATCAGTTATATGAAATACAATGTAAACTTTTCTCATCATTAGTAACTGCATAACTGATCATCCTGCCTCCTTCTTGCTATAGTCTTTACTTCAAAATGTTGCTCATGCATCTCCTACTTTCAAATGCTTTAATGAATTCTTATTGTCTTTGCAAATGTCTACATGTAATATCTGATCAGGGCATGTTAAAAGAGTGGCCATCCAGTAAATCTGCTCTGTTACATGTATCTCCTTTATTCTCCCAACATGTGAGTGTTTATGGCACACAATTATTCTGTTCTCCCATATAGCATTTGAATTAAAAACAAAATAAAACCATGTTACTGATGTTATCCTATAGGTATGTACATATATAAACATACACTAACACATATATGCCTGGAATAATCATTAAAGAAAATGGAGAAAATTAAGAGTTCTTCTCTGTGATGGCACAGTTCCTTATATTTCTCCCATTCTGAAGGATGTGTTTTATTCTCTGAATCTTGGACAAACTTCTATGTCCAGTGTGGAGGATTAACCTACTCATCCATGTATCTTCCACACAGAAGATCACGTGGTATGTAGGACCTTAGGTCTTTAGCCACCTCCAAAATTATATATCACATAGTCAGAAGTCTTAAAATTATAATCAATTAATGTCATTTCTATAGATTAAAGGAAGTTTGTAGTCAGTTAAAACATAGACTACATAAATTTTTATGAAATTTACAAAACTACAAATAACTTTACATTTATCATATTAAATTTATTCCTACGAGTTTTCATCTATTCTAACCTGTCAAGTTCATTCAAAGCTTTATTCTGACTTACTAAAGAAAAAGTCAAAATTTCTTGGCTAATATATAACCAGTCATTGACTATACCTGTCTATTCTTAGCTCCATCACAGATTTTTTTTTCTATCATTTTTTTGAAAAAAAAAAAAAAGAGATTAATAGCCTCCACTTTTAAAATCATACTTTAACAGGGCAAAATTTATCTAGAAAAATTATGGATAAGGAATGTATGACTGGTACAAATTCTCTATTAATTCATTTGTAATCAATAAAAGTGTTTCAGGGAAGAATTTGTTCCTTTTGTCATTTTTGTTCATAAGTGTTTCAGAATATCCAACTCCAGTGGACCCCAGGAATAGCAAATGGAGATAATGTAAGAAGAGATACTAGAGATGCGTTAAATGTAGCTGCCTAAATCCATGTGTTGGTATTCTATCTCCCCCTTGTTATTGCGTTAGGAGGTGAGGCTTCTGGAAGGCGGTTAGGATTTGATAGGCTCCAAGTTCTCCTGAAGATACAGGTAAGATCACACAAGTCTGAAGACCCTCACGCTCTCTGATATTGGCTGCTCAGCCTTCAAACGCACGAGAAATAGATTCCTATGAAGTAATGTCTTTTAGTGTAAGGAAATTAGCTATAATAGCCCATGTTAAAGTTTGAGAATCAAATGCCCTGGTTTTAATCTCAGTTAAACTAATGAATGTTAGTTGAAATAAATCACCAAAGCTTCTGGTTCCATAACTGTAAAATTAGAAGTTAATTAATAATGTTTAGAAGCCCTGTCAATTATCACAATTGTTGTATAATTATAAAGTATAGGACAGAAAGTATTTGTCTGTTCTTTTTGCTTTCTGTTTCCATGATAAAATATCATAACCAAAAGCAACATGAGGGGGAAAGGGTTTACTTGACTTACAATTCCAGATCACAGTCCATCAAAAAGCAAAGTCAGGAAGACACCTCAGGTAGGACCTGAAGCATAGTCCATGGAGGACAGATGCTTCCTGGCTTCATCCCATTGCTAACTCAACTTGCTTTCTTTTACAGCTAACATCTATCTTCCCTAGAGCCGCACATTCTTCTTCCCTGGAGTGGCACATCTATCAGTAATCTTTGCTCACCAGCAGACCCATACATAACACAAGTTCATGAACGCAGTTTCTCAACTGAGATTCCCTCTTCCCAGATGTGTCTATATTTGTGTTCAGTTTATAAAAACTAGCCCCCCCCACACACACACACCACACACACCACACACACACCACACCACACATTTCAAACAGACATAGCATAGACATCTATGATTGTAAGTTACATAGGAACATAGGGTAATTCACACAAAGTTTGTTAACCTAGCATATTTTCTGTCTTGGGAATATAACATTATTTTTAGCATGTCACATCAGAGGATGAGTTATGTGGTTGTAGGCTCCTCTGGATAATTCTTTTGAAACAGTCTAAGTAAGTATTATAAAGTTGACCCAAACCTTGAAAATTGTAAAACGTATCTGTCTCTTATGAAGCTATTCTCTCAAAGGGAGCATATTGCTCCAATCAGGTGATCTCAAAAAGATCTCTCAGCCCATGGCTTGAGATTTAAAATGTATTCTCTATGGACAAGTGTGAGTGTAGTTGAGAAAGAGGAGACAATTAGTAATTGCCTTTTGGTGAAGGCTCTTTTGCAGAGCAGCCCTTTTCCACACTTCTTGAATCACCTCATATCCTGTTTCTTCTTCCATAATTTTTAAGGATAATTAGCCGTATATTTTAATCTCATACACTTTTGATATCTCACTAAATATTACACTTCCTTATAAAAACTTCATATTTTACTTTTTAAGTTTCCTATTTTCATGTAACTTTTGTCTCAACTTTCTGTAACGTTAGTGTTTATTTTGTTAATTGCTCTTCAGCTATAGTCATAAAGTACTTATCACATTGAATGTCATAAACCTCTGCAGTGATTAAGTACAATTTCTAATTCTAACACTGTCTTCATCTCTCATGAAATTTACAGAACTACAAGTTTTCATTGATTCTAGCCTGGCAAGATCATTTCAAGTTTTATTCTCACTTAGTGAAGAAAAAGGTAGTCAAAAACAGTCATTTCTCTCTTTATCCCATTAGGATTTTAGATGTTTTATTACTTGTCTTCATTATGATTATTAAGAGCATGCTCAGAGGAGTCCTAAAAGAAAAGATTGGCATCATTATTTACTATACTGAAGAAAAAGAAAGGATGACGATTTTACTTCTTTAAACTGTTTCTCCAACCACTCTGGGGTCCACTATATCATATACTCTAGTCCTTGCTGTTCTGAAAATCAACTGAATTCAACAGGGAAAGATATGATCCACAGGGGAATTCTCTTTACCTGTGCCTAGGATTCATACTACTAGATATTCCCAAAGGGTATCACATGATAACTTTTCACTGTTCATGTTTCATATGAGTCAATTTAAATCTGAGCATTTTAAAGATCATAATCTTAAAAACTACATAACCTACAGATTTTTTGAACATACACACACACCTTTCATATCACAATCAGAAGTGCTTGACTTAGAGGTATTATCTCTACTGATGTCATCTTAAAACTTGTAAAAAGCAGAGCATTTCTAGATAAATCATTTCTTTATTCAGCCATTTATTTAATAAAAACTTATTGAATTCAGGTCATAAAAAATTGATAAGCTTGGTGTTTTGTCCAAACTCAAGGGAAAAAAAATAGATAAAAGCTCACTCCCCTTTGTGAGCTGTTATTTAGCTACAGCATGCAAGCAGACAAAGTTAGTCAATCGCCATAATAAATGTGTTGCCTTGATCATTAAAATAGGACAGGACACAGTGGTTATTACAGCTTATAGCATAGATGTGGTTTGGTTTGAAAAGATGTTCATGAGGAATCCATGTTTGAGTGAGGACACAAAGGAAAAGTAAAGAAGCAGACTGGAAAAATTGTATATTCTCCACAATGAGCAGAGAAAAAACTCCATATAGGCGGTGAGTATAAACAAAGGTCACTATTTGAGTAGATAAACACCATAGTATGCTGCAGATGGAGGGGGACAGAGAAGAAAAGGCCATGTACTGTACAACTTTGAAGTCCATGAAGAAATCTAGTTTTCACAACTAACCACGGAATGAATGCTATTGCTCACTGCTAGGAGAGGAAGACAGTTTTCTTTAATAGTGTAACCCCTGATGAGTTGAACACATTCCATTGTAAGAGCACATGTCTAAAAGTACTTGGCCAGCATAAACTGGTCTTCGATATGTTTGTAATCAAAAGGAAACCAAACAAATATGGATGGGCAGAGAAGGAAGAATACAAAGAAGAAAAAGTAGAGTCTATTCTTGCCCCTCTCAGAAATGACAATCATTATAATGAGAAGGATGACATGGAAATGAGTGCTGTGTGGCCATCATGCTAGCTGCAATATTAGAAAACACCCCAGCGAGGCTTTAAGTGTGCTTGAGTCATTCGTTCACACAGATTCACAATGCAGCTGGGCATGTCTGAATTCTAGTAGGCACTGATACAGTGAACACACAGGCACATACACATTTACACATGCAAATGCACACATTAGCATTCATGCGCTTGCACAAGCGCACGCACGCACACACACACACATACACACACAATAGACAAAGCCCCAGAGCAACCATTGCTTGGAGATGCGTTTTAGGGAACTACTTCAATAGGCCAAACAAGAGCTTAGGTGCCTATAATGTGACTATGATCTTGAAGATGGAGACAAGGAAATGGACTGAGGTAACTTTGAGGATGTAAATTTTACAGTTTTTGATGATTAAGAAGAAAAACAAACAGCAGGAGCAACTGTATATTCTTCATTTTCAATTCATTAAACAGATTTTTTTATCGACTATTCGTTATTTCTGTTTTTCCATGTTTGAAAATATTTCTTGTAGTTCCTTTGTTCACTCAATGATTCTTTAATGGTGCAAAAGTTTAGACTATGGCTTCAATAATTTCAAAGAAGCAGATTTTCAATCCGTCAAATCTCTGCCATTAGGTTCATTCTGAAAGCTGATCATTAATAACTGTATAGAAACCTAGAGCTGGAAAAACAAAAATCGGCCTTAGGAAAAAAGTAGAATTTAACACACAAAACAGAAACTCCGAGAAGAAATTAGGTCCTGGAAAAGATGGACTTGGTGCACTGCAGGAAAAATATCCATTTGCATACAGTGCAAAAATCAGAACACAGAAAAGGAGAGACATTATTTCAAAACATAAAATCAAAGCTGCAGAAATGAATATACTCAAATACATCACTGTAACACAGTGATGAGTCCTATATGTCTCAGCCTCTTTCATAATTAAGCACATCAAATTGGGATTTAATGGTGTTCCTTTGTACTGTACAAAACTAGATACAGGAGAAACTTGAGAATACCTGCTGCTGAAGTGTAGTCAAGGATATAACCCGCAAAATTACTCAGCACTGCAAGGTATGAGGTATGAAATATCTGCCAATATAAGGTACTTTCTTCAGTACTGAATCCTAAAAATTACGAATATTTTCTCAAGAAAAATTCTTATACTTCCTGTTTTCTTTTTATTGTTCCATCAAATCTGTAGGCTATATTCAAATGAATGTAGAACAAACAGCTTCATACTTCTTCCTAGAATAGGTTTGCCAAATCATAACTCTTTTTTTTTTCCAACGTTTTCATGTATTTTTATTTTTTTTCCATTTTTTATTAGGTATTTAGCTCATTTACATTTCCAATGCTATACCAAAAGTCCCCCATACCCACCCACCCCCACTCCCCTGCCCACCCACTCCCCCTTTTTGGCCCTGGTGTTCCCCTGTACTGGGGCATATAAAGTTTGCAAGTCCAATGGGCCTCTCTTTCCAGTGATGGCCGACTAGGCCATCTTTTGATATATATGCAGCTAGAGTCAAGAGCTCCGGGGTACTGGTTAGTTCATAATGTTGTTCCACCTATAGGGTTGCAGATCCCTTTAGCTCCTTGGCTACTTTCTCTAGCTCCTCCATTGGGAGCCCTATGATCCATCCATTAACTGACTGTGAGCATCCACTTCTGTGTTTGCTAGGCCCCGGCATAGTCTCACAAGAGACAGCTACATCTGGGTCCTTTCAATAAAATCTTGCTAGTGTATGCAATGGTGTCAGCGTTTGGATGCTGATTATGGGGTGGATCCCTGGATATGGCAGTCTCTACATGGTCCATCCTTTCATCTCAGCTCCAAACTTTGTCTCTGTAACTCCTTCCATGGGTGTTTTGTTCCCAAATCTAAGGAGGGGCATACTGTCCACACTTCAGTCTTCATTCTTCTTGAGTTTCATGTGTTTAGCAAATTATATCTTATATCTTGGGTATCCTAGGTTTGGGGCTAATATCCACTTATCAGTGAGTACATATTGTGTGAGTTTCTTTGTGAATGTGTTACCTCACTCAGGATGATGCCCTCCAGGTCCATCCATTTGGCTAGGAATTTCATAAATTCATTCTTTTTAATAGCTGAGTAGTACTCCATTGTGTAGATGTACCACATTTTCTGTATCCATTCCTCTGTTGAGGGGCATCTGGGTTCTTTCCAGCTTCTGGCTATTATAAATAAGGCTGCTATGAACATAGTGGAGCATGTGTCATTCTTACCAGTTGAGGCATCTTCTGGATATATGCCCAGGAGAGGTATTGCTGGATCCTCCGGTAGTACTATGTCCAATTTTCTGAGGAACCGCCAGACTGATTTCCAGAGTGATTTTACAAGCCTGCACTCCCACCAACAATGGAGGAGTGTTCCTCTTTCTCCACATCCACGCCAGCATCTGCTGTCACCTGAATTTTTGATCTTAGCCATTCTGACTGGTGTGAGGTGGAATATCAGGGTTGTTTTGATTTGCATTTCCCTGAAGATTAAGGATGTTGAACATTTTTTCAGGTGCTTCTCTGCCATTCGGTATTCCTCAGGTGAGAATTCTTTGTTCAGTTCTGAGCCCCATTTTTAATGGGGTTATTTGATTTTCTGAAGTCCACATTCTTGAGTTCTTTATATATGTTGGATATTAGTCCCCTATCTGATTTAGGATAGGTAAAGATCCTTTCCCAATCTGTTGGTGGTCTTTTTGTCTTATTGACGGTGTCTTTTGCCTTGCAGAAACTTTGGAGTTTCATTAGGTCCCATTTGTCAATTCTCGATCTTACAGCACAAGCCATTGCTGATCTGTTGAGGAATTTTTCCCCTGTGCCCATATCTTCAAGGCTTTTCCCCACTTTCTCCTCTATAAGTTTCGTGTCTCTGGTTTTATGTGAAGTTCCTTGATCCACTTAGATTTGACCTTAGTACAAGGAGATAAGTATAGATCGATTCGCATTCTTCTACACGATAACAACCAGTGGTGCCAGCACCAATTGTTGAAAATGCTGTCTTTCTTCCACTGGATGGTTTTAGCTCCCTTGTCGAAGATCAAGTGACCATAGGTGTGTGGGTTCATTTCTGGGTCTTCAATTCTATTCCATTGGTCTACTTGTCTGTCTCTATACCAGTACCATGCAGTTTTTATCACAATTGCTCTGTAGTAAAGCTTTAGTTCTGGCATGGTGATTCTGCCAGAAGTTCTTTTATCCTTGAGAATACTTTTTGCTATCCTAGGTTTTTTGTTATTCCAGACAAATTTGCAAATTGCTCTTTCCAATTCGGTGAAGAATTGAGTTGGAATTTTGATGGGGATTGCATTGAATCTGTAGATTGCTTTTGGCAAGATAGCCATTTTTACAATGTTGATCTTGCCAATCCATGAGCATGGGAGATCTTTCCATCTTCTGAGATCTTCCTTAATTTCTTTCTTCAGAGATTTGAAGTTTTTATCATACAGATCTTTCACTTCCTTAGTTAGAGTCACGCCAAGATATTTTATATTATTTGTGACTATTGAGAAGGGTGTTGTTTCCCTAATTTCTTTCTCAGCCTGTTTATTCTTTGTATAGAGAAAGGCCATTGACTTGTTTGAGTTTATTTTATATCCAGCTACTTCACCGAAGCTGTTTATCAGGTTTAGGCGTTCTCTGGTAGAATTTTTAGGGTCACTTATATATACTATCATATCATCTGCAAAAAGTGATATTTTGACTTCCTCTTTTCCAATTTGTATCCCCTTGATCTCCTTTTGTTGTCGAATTGCTCTGGCTAATACTTCAAGTACTATGTTGAAAAGGTAGGGAGAAAGTGGGCAGCCTTGTCTAGTCCCTGATTTTAGTGGGATTGCTTCCAGCTTCTCTCCATTTACTT
Organism: Mus musculus; assembly: GCF_000001635.26. Classification (NCBI taxonomy): domain Eukaryota; kingdom Metazoa; phylum Chordata; class Mammalia; order Rodentia; family Muridae; genus Mus; species Mus musculus. The sequence continues at coordinate 14,932,846 of NC_000072.6, read as the reverse complement.
TGATATTGGCTACTGGTTTGCTGTAGATTGCTTTTATCATGTTTAGGTATGGGCCTTGAATTCCTGATCTTTCCAAAACTTTTATCATGAATGGGTGTTGGATCTTGTCAAATGCTTTTTCTGCATCTAACGAGATGATCATGTGGCTTTTGTCTTTGAGTTTGTTTATATAGTGGATTACATTGATGGATTTTCGTATATTAAACCATCCCTGCATCCCTGGAATAAAACCTACTTGGTCAGGATGGATGATTGCTTCAATGTGTTCTTGGATTCGGTTAGCGAGAATTTTATTGAGGATTTTTGCATCAATATTCATAAGAGAAATTGGTCTGAAGTTCTCTATCTTTGTTGGGTCTTTCTGTGGTTTAGGTATCAGAGTAATAGTGGCTTCATAAAATGAGTTGGGTAGAGTACCTTCTACTTCTATTTTGTGAAATAGTTTGTGCAGAACTGGAATTAGATCTTCTTTGAAGGTCTGATAGAACTCTGCACTAAACCCATCTGGTCCTGGGCTTTTTTTGGTTGGGAGACTATTAATAACTGCTTCTATTTCTTTAGGTGATATGGGACTGTTTAGATGATCAACTTGATCCTGATTCAACTTTGGTACCTGGTATCTGTCCAGAAATTTGTCCATTTCGTCCAGGTTTTCCAGTTTTGTTGAGTATAGCCTTTTGTAGAAGGATCTGATGGTGTTTTTTTGAGTTCTTCAGGATCTGTTGTTATGTCTCCCTTTTCATTTCTGATTTTGTTAATTAGGATTTTGTCCCTGTGACCTTTAGTGAGTCTAGCTAAGGGTTTATCTATCTTGTTGATTTTCTCAAAGAACCAACTCCTCGTTTGGTTAATTCTTTGAATAGTTCTTCTTGTTTCCACTTGGTTGATTTCACCCCTGAGTTTGATTATTTCCTGCCATCTACTCCTCTTGGGTGAATTTGCTTCCTTTTTTTCTAGGGCTTTTAGATGTGTTGTCAAGCTGCTAGTATGTGCTGTCTCCTGTTTCTTCTTGGAGGCACTCAGAGCTATGAGTTTCCCTCTTAGAAATGCTTTCATTGTGTCCCATAGGTTTGGGTACGTTGTGGCTTCATTTTCATTAAACTCTAAAAAGTCTTTTATTTCTTTCTTTATTCCTTCCTTGACCAAGGTATCATTGAGAAGAGTGTTGTTCAGTTTCCACATGAATGTTGGCTTTCCATTATTTATGTTGTTATTGAAGATCAGTCTTAGGCCATGGTGGTCTGATAGAATACATGGGACAATTTCAATATTTTTGTATCTATTGAGGCCTGTTTTGTGACCAATTATATGGTCAATTTTGGAGAAGGTCCCGTGAGGTGCTGAGAAGAAGGTATATCCTTTTGTTTTAGGATAAAATGTTCTGTAGATATCTGTCAGGTCCATTTGTTTCATAACTTCTGTTAGTTTCACTGTGTCCCTGTTTAGTTTCTGTTTCCACGATCTGTCCTTTGAAGAAAGTGGTGTGTTGAAGTCTCCCACTATTATTGTGTGAGGTGCAATGTATGCTTTGAGCTTTACTAAAGTGTCTCTAATGAATGTGGCTGCCCTTGCATTTGGTGCGTAGATATTCAGAATTGAGAGTTCCTCTTGGAGGATTTTACCTTTGTTGAGTATGAAGTGTTCCTCCTTGTCTTTTTTGATAACTTTGGGTTGGAAGTCGATTTTATCCGATATTAAAATGGCTACTCCAGCTTGTTTCTTCAGTCCATTTGCTTGGAAAATTGTTTTCCAGCCTTTCACTCTGAGGTAGTGTCTGTCTTTTTCCCTGAGATGGGTTTCCTGTAAGCACCAGAATGTTGGGTCCTGTTTGTGTAGCCAGTCTGTTAGTCTATGTCTTTTTATTGGGGAATTGAGTTCATTGATATTAAGAGATATTAAGGAAAAGTAATTGTTGCTTCCTTTTATTTTTGTTGTTAGAGTTGGCATTCTGTTCTTGTGGCTGTCTTCTTTTTGGTTTGTTGAATGATTACTTTCTTGGTTGTTCTAGGGCGTGATTTCCGTCCTTGTATTGCTTCTTTTCTGTTATTATCCTTTGAAGGGCTGGATTCGTGGAAAGATATTGTGTGAATTTGTTTTTGTCGTGGAATACTTTGGTTTCTCCATCTATGGTAATTGAGAGTTTGGCCGGGTATAGTAGCCTGGGCTGGCATTTGTGTTCTCTTAGTGTCTGTATAACATCTGTCCAGGCTCTTCTGGCTTTCATAGTCTCTGGTGAAAAGTCTGGTGTAATTCTGATAGGCCTTCCTTTATATGTTACTTGACCTTTCTCCCTTACTGCTTTTAATATTCTATCTTTATTTAGTGCATTTGTTGTTCTGATTATTATGTGTCGGGAGGAATTTCTTTTCTGGTCCAGTCTATTTGGAGTTCTGTAGGCTTCTTGTATGATCATGGGCATCTCTTTTTTTATGTTTGGGAAGTTTTCTTCTATTATTTTGTTGAAGATATTAGCTGGCCCTTTAAGTTGAAAATCTCCATTCTCATCAATTCCTATTATCCGTAGGTTTGGTCTTCTCATTGTGTCCTGGATTACCTGGATGTTTTGAGTTAGGATCCTTTTGCATTTTGTATTTTCTTTGACTGTTGTGTCGATGTTCTCTATGGAATCTTCTGCACCTGAGATTCTCTCTTCCATTTCTAGTATTCTGTTGCTGATGCTCGCATCTATGGTTCCAGATCTCTTTCCTAGGGTTTCTATCTCCAGCGTTGCCTCGCTTTGGGTTTTCTTTATTGTGTCTACTTCCCCTTTTAGTTCTAGTATGGTTTTGTTCATTTCCATCACCTGTTTGGATGTGTTTTCCTGTTTTTCTTTAATGATTTCTACCTGTTTGGCTGTGTTTTCCTGCTTTTCTTTAAGGGCCTGTAACTCTTTAGCAGTGCTCTCCTGTAATTCTTTAAGTGACTTATGAAAGTCCTTCTTGATGTCCTCTATCATCATCATGAGAAATGTTTTTAAATCTGGGTCTAGATTTTCGGTTGTGTTGGGGTGCCCAGGACTAGGTGGGGTGGGAGTGCTGCGTTCTGATGATGGTAAGTGGTCTTGATTTCTGTTAGTAGGATTCTTACGTTTGCCTTTCGCCATCTGGTAATCTCTGAAGCTAGCTGTTTTAGTTGTCACTGTTAAGAGCTTGTTCTTCAGGTGACTCTGTTAGCCTCTATAAGCAGACCTGGAGGGTAGCACTCTCCTTAGTTTCAGTGGGCAGAGTATTCTCTGCAGGCAAGCTCTCTTCTTGCAGGGCAGGTACCCAGATATCTGGTGTTCGAACCAGTCTCCTGGCAGAAGTTGTGTTCCACTCACTAGAGGTCTTAGGATCTCATGTGGAATCCTGTGTGGGCCCTTGCGGGTGTCAGGCGACTCCGCTGGCAAGGTAGCCCGGGGCTCGAGTGGAGCGGAAGGGGTTTGTGCCCCAGATCAAGCCTGGGTAGCCTGCTTCCCTATGTACCGCAGTCTCAGGTTCTGCGCGATTGGATTGGGGCAGGCGCTGTGTTCCACTCACCAGAGGTCTTAGGATCCCATGGGGAGTCCCGTGTGGGCCCTTGCGGGTGTTGGGCAAGACTCTGCTGGCAAGGTAGCCCGGGGCTCGAGTCGAGCGGAAGGGACTTGTCAATTCATAACTCTTAATTCTGGAAAAAGCATCTAACCCCAAACCAATCTTGGGATTTTATTGTCATTTTCCTAAACATATAAAATCTTTGCAAGTGCAATTAATTTCTAATGCTGTAACTCTGCTGAGAATTTTTACAAGCACTCTGTTCCTTTTCCTTATGTGTGTGTCCATGTGTGTGCACGTTCATGTGGCAGGATTTTCTCTGTCCAATTGCATTAAAATATTAGTGCAGCAGGAGGCCTGTGATTGGATAGGGGAAAGGGAGGCGGAGCTAAGAGTTGTAGGGATGGAGAGTGACTTAGAGGGAGAGGAAGCAAAATGGAGGACAAACAGGAAGAAGATCCTGATCCTGTGTGGTTTTAAATAGCCACAGGTAGTTATGATTATCACATATGGATAGAATAATTTGGGTAACTTGTCTAATCCAGGTGGGCATCTTGTATCACTTTCATTTGTCTCTGAAATTATTGTGTGGGCATCTTGTGAATTGAGACTTTATTGCTAGATAAATCTGAATGGCTAATTATAATAAAATCAAAAATTTTGATTTTACCGGGTTACTGGGTATTGTGATATCTAATCATGAGGTGGGCGGTTATTGCCTGGGGCTGGCATGGATGCAGTCGGATGGAGATGTCTCTGGGCCCCAGACCAGAGTGTTTGCCAAGATGAGAATAACCTGCTAGAGAGTTACTGGAATGTGTGTGCCGACCAGTGAGGGTTTATGGCTGAGAAAGAATTAGCAGCTCCAGAGACAGGCGAACTGGAGCTGGGTATACTGATTTCAGTGGCTAAGGGGTCTAGCTAGAGACAGAGCTGGCAGAACCTCTCCTGGGCAGAACAGAGAGTTGCCAGCAGTAGCGCTGGAACTTGATGGTCCTTTTCAATATTTCATGCAACATGTTCATAGGTGCTAACACACATGAATATGTATACAGGTGCATATGTGTCCACATGTATGCTGAAGCTAATCATGATGCTGCTTTTGTTTCTCAGTTACTCTCTATTTCAAAGGCAAGGTCTTCTCTTACTGAACCCTAGGCTCAGCAATTGGCTCCAGGGATCCTCTTGGCACAAATTCAGCTGCTGCAAGGATTACTGGTACGCACTGTCACAATTGACTTCAGCTTTTATATGTTTGTAGAAGTTGCAAACTCAGATCTTTGACTTTGCATAACAAGAATTTTACTCACCGAATCATCCTCCTAACCCAGCTCTTTATTTCCTTTCTTTAATGTAATAGTTTTATTTTATTTTATTTTAAGTTTTGGTTTTTTGAGACAAGGTTTCTCTGTATAGCCCTGGCTGTCCTGGAACTCACTTTGTAGACCAGGCTGGCCTTGATCTCAGAAGTTCACCTGCCTCTGCCTCCCAAGTGCTGGGATTAAAGGCATGCACTACCACCCCACCACCTGGCTAGTTTTAATTTTAACTCTTTTGTTTCCTGGCACGATTTCACTATTGGATCTTTGTGACTTCCTGCGTTGTGTTGTCAGCCTTGAACAATACCAATCATCTCTACAGGACAAGAGATAACTAGGGAGATTCTGTTATCTTCTAAGCTACTAATTCCAGTTATTCCAGGAGTTGTTCCTCTGACTGATTAATCAATATCTAAAAATATATAATACATCTAAGGAATTGTCTAAAGTTAATCAAAATTCCTTATAATGTTTTGATTTTACTACTCTTTTTAATTGTTTCTTTGTTTGTTTAAGACTATGTAAGTGGAATTAATCGAATACACACACCTGAGACACATCAAGCTTGGGAATCAAGAGTCAAATTAGTAGTGATGAGAGTGGCTAAATTTGCATGTGCCAGTAATTCCTTCAAATGTACCCCAACTATATTAAGAAATATCCAGAGGTTTGCCATGATATTTCTGTACATACTGCTCCTAGTTCTACTGGAACCTTCCTATTTTGCTTCTGCAGATACTGGCCTCATTTTAGCAACATCATGTTGGTAGAAGCTATTCATGAGGCAGCAACAACATTCAGATTCTCTTGGTCCCTTCATACTCTATTGCTAGTTTTCTAAGTCCCTAGGTCAGTTACTATAACTGAACCTGATATTTCCAATCTATGATTTTCCCCAATTATATTTGTGGTAGACCCTTGAATATAATGACACAGCTAAGAAGCATAATTCAGTTGTGTCTAATAAGTCTTACATAGACTGAATTACTGACTACCACTCTGTCCTTTTTCCTAAGATTGTAACACCATCTAGCTGAAGCTAACAACAGTCCATTTGAGCAGGTCATAACATCTGCTTGAATACATATGAACTTCCTTCAAAACCCTCTTTGAACGTGGAAGGCTCTGTAAACCCAGAACTTCTCAGTTATGTTGAGTAAACACCACCACGCAGACCAGCAAAGAGTAGTAGCTCACCCAGAGAACACCTAGTGCAATTCTCTTCGATTTTTATGAGTGCTACACTTACTCTGACAACCCTCCCTCATTGAGAAACCAGTGAAAAGCACTGACTGTTTAAACTGTCTGCAACCAGATGCAAGGTTTTATAGGTAGCACCTCTTGCAGAAATTTTAACAAAGTAAATTCTACAAGAGGAAGACAAAGAAAGCAGAAAAATGAGTTTGAATATCTAGACAAGTTCCCATATCATTCATCAAATGTTTAATATCTGTTAGCTTAAAACAAATACACGCACATACAGTTTCTTAGAGTTTTGCACTTCACTTCTGCACATAGTGGCAGCAGAGTCCTAGTAAAGGAAGATTCAATAATGTGTAAGCAATTATCATGCCCCTACTTGTATCATATTCACTTATAGCCCATTGGCCAAAGCAAGTGACATTCCTAAACCAGAGTCACTGTGGGAAGAGACTTCAACAAGACAGTAGATCTGGATAAATGGGGTTCCCTGAAAGTCACTGGTACAGCAGCCTACCATGTATCTCCCTTCTAGAGCTGTAGCTCATGGCCAAAATCCTTCTATTACTTGGCTCTTAACATTTCTTAACAAAATTCCTTTCCTATTTTGCTCCATACCTTATCTCTTAGAAAGTCTGAAGTATTTTTGTAAGTGTTCTAAGATCATACTAGTCAACATATCAGTGAATGAATGCTTATGTAGGATTCAAAAGTATTTTAAAATTTAAAATGCACCATATGCCACAGCAAATGCTCACTACTAAATTCTTAAAGCTCTTATGGAAGGAATAAAAATTCCTTTGAATATAAGTGCAGAAGCCTTTAAACACATCAGGGTGAGCAGTTCCCCCACCAGAAAGAAACGCATCATTCACTATTGATGTCCCCCAGTCAGGCTCTAGAGGCACTTGGGGTCTGTAATCAATATTGAATGGATTATCATACAAAATGTCCGAAATGTCCAAAGCCTTAAACTTAGAAAATCACTTTCTCCTGGCTTATATGCCCAGGAATCTGAAAGGCAGAATAGACAATGCCAGAAAGTTTGCGAACCTCAATTGTCTGTAAATGTCAGTGCTAGCAACTACCGGGACAAGGTGAAGCTCTAGCAGACACTTCCATGTAATTTCTCCTTACAGACTGTTACAATTTTAAACTGCTCTCTGATGACTGCGTGATGAATTTAACAGTCAAAATGATGATAATAATAATAACGGCTTTGAAAGTTGTCGCTACCCTTTTGTGATGAGGACTAGTATAGATATTGTGCCTTTTTCTTTTTTTTTAATCACCAATTCAAGCTCACGTCAGTTGATTTTGTAAAAATAAATATCTACCAGAAAAAGTTATTCACCTCTGCTCAAGGCTCAGTTAGGTGGGTTCATCAGACTGAGGAAGTTGTTGTATCTGGGGCTAGCACAGACTACCATGAAAAGAAAAAGAACGTCTAAACAGTCCTTCTAACTGCAGCAGTGCCAACCGAGGTGTTATTCTGTGCGAGGTAGCAACATGCTTGAGAGATTTTTCCAGCAGTGGAGGCAAATGTGGAACTTTACTTATGCACAGAAGACTTTTTTTATGTTGTTGTTAAATTAGGCCAACAGCAGGGTTATTTTTAGATTACTTACTTCACTTTCTCTTCTTAATGGGCTGGTATACAAAATAGGACAGAAAATGCACCATATGCCACAGCACATGCTCAAATCCTAAATTCTCGAAGCTCTCATGAAAAGAAAAGATCTGAAAATGTAAGATCTGCATTTGAGTAGAATTAAGAGTGTAAGAGGGCTGAGAGTTTTCTATCATTTAATGACAAAACATACAAGTTATTTTAAGGTAACTTTTGAAAACTCCAGGTAAAAATAAGCTGCAAGGAAAGGAATTCAGTTAGAATGAATCTGGCTGCATTGCGTTTAGGACGATAAGTCAGCATATAGATCACACAGAGCTCCAAATTTGATGGTGATAGATTGGAATTCCTTAAAGTTACAAACCTTACATGATTTCCTTTTTTTAAATAAAATTAATATTGTCTCTTCAAAAATTTTTAATTTTGTAGAAAAAAGAACATTCAAATTTTCCATTTTGCTTTTCAATGTGTTGCAATCTGATTTAATGGCTGTAAGCAAGGTACAGAAAGGTGAACTGCTATTTGTAATTTACAGTATGAGAATGGACTATCAAGATGGGACATAATGCAAGACATCAAAGGCACAGAGGAATTTAACACATATTTTGTAATAAAAGAATGAATAAAGGACATGCAGATTTGCTAAGTGTTTAAAATCAGTTCAGCAAACATCATTACATAACAAACCTTCATTAAGTTTTTTTGCAATGCCCTGCTTTTATTGAAGCAAATAAATTACATCTCAAAAATAAAATTGTGAGCTCATTGGCTCAGTGGTGTCTCTACCACTGAGAGACAGCTATCAGTGAAGATAAAAAATATGAAGTTTGAAAGATGCCCCAGTGTGGGGGAATTGAGGGCAGGGAGGTGAGAGTGGATGTGTGAATGGAGGAACAGCCTCATAGAAGCAGGGGGAGGGAGGATGGGATAGGGAGTTTCCCGGAGGGGGGAAAACCTAGAAAGGAGATCACATTTGAAATTAAAAACGAAAATATGCAATAACAACAACAAGAAAACAGAGTGCTTATTCTCTCACTCACTCTTGCAATTCTGTCTCTCTCTCTCTGTCTCTCTCTCTCTCACAATATCAAACAAAATATCAACAGTTTATACCTTCTCTTGTACAATATTTGATTATAATTTTGCTCGAGCTCCACATGTTAAGTATAAAGGCCTATTTTTTTCTTTTAAAATTGGGGCAGACAAACATTTTTAAGTATAGTTCACCATTCTGTGTAACCTAGATTTGGCAAGTTAAAAGCAACCCAATATGATACCCTAGATTAATATAGGCATTAATGGATCTGTGTATTAATTTATCAATAACAGTATACTCACCAAATTGTAATTCACAATAAATACAATTTAAACATGCCTTGATTGTTAAATGTATATCATAAAACTTGGAGACTAATGGGTATGTGGACTATTAATGTTGCAAAATGTATTTCTGTGCAAAATTGTTACTTTAGACATATTCCAGCTCTTACACTATCAATACTCTTAGACAACCCACATTTTATATAATTTTATATATTTATTCACCTTCTAAAAATAATTATAGCTAATAGCTCAAATCAATGAAATTTAAGTTGAATATTAGGTTAAATACACACACAATTCAAACCACAGTACATTGCTAAAAGGAAAAGAATAATATCAACTTCAAACAGCTAGGACAGTAAAGCATAAATGGCTGCTTTTGAATGGGAGGAGCCTGGAATGGGGCAAAGGAGTAGACACATCTTTGTACACCCATTCAGAAGGCTTGGCTAGGAAGTAAAAGCTCATGTCTAAATTCTTATTGAGAAACTTTTGAAGATCAAATCAAATTATTCTAAACTATCCCTGAAGTTAACAGCAAACTGAAGCATCACCAGAGTTTACTGGACACTCAGACAGCATGATTACATTGTATTTTACTCAAATAAAAGCAGTCGCATATTTTTTTTTAACCAAGCAACAAATCTACTAATATTCTGAACAGGTATAGTGAACTTGGACCATGTCTAAGCAATTTATTTTTGCCTTTCACTAGTTGCTAAATTAATTTAAATTAATTAACACTCATCATTACTTTCTCTTAAATTTAAGTAAGCTTAATAGGACAGAACCCCATGTTCCTACATTTTTTTGAACAGGTTATTTGTAAGGCTGCACTGGATCTTGAAAATAATTATAAAATGTGTGTATTGGCATAGAATCAATTATTCCCAATCAAGAAGTGCTCCCAATGTTACAGTACTGTGTCTACCACCCCACACAGTAACCACATTTAAGCATATGCTTTTCCTTGTAGATTCACTAACACATGCTGACAACTCCAGTGAGCCAAAGAATATATATTACTTGCTGAACCTTTCTTCCACTGAGCACATATCCCCTCAGCAAATAATTATTTCCAGAGAAATGGAAAGAGGAATCTTGCTTCTTTGACTATATCATCCCATGCATTCTTGGTATCACAGATCAAGGAAAGGGTGTTTTTGTTTGATTGTTTGTTTTGCTTTATTTAATTTTTTTATTAGTTATTTTAATTATTTACATTTCAAATGTTTTCCACCTTCCCAGTTTCCCCTCTGCAACACTCTATCCCATTTCCCCTCCCCCTGCTACGAGGGTGCTCCCCCACCCACCTACCTACTTCCACCTTACTGACCTAGGATTCCTCTATGCTGGGGCATCAGGCATCAAGCCTTCATAGGACCAAGGGCCTCTCCTCCCATTGATGACCAACTAGGCCAACCTCTGTAGCACATGCAGCTGGAGCCATAGGTCCCTCCATGTATATTCTTTGGTTGCTGTTTTTCCTATGGGATTGCAAAGGGAAATGCCAGATGTCTTCAATCAAACTTCCCTAGAGCCAACATGTGACATGGCAACCAATAGGACACAGGACACTTTTCTGCAGTGCAGACATTGCTCTGTTAAGAGTTCACAGCACAAGATAAAGTGATTCCAGGTTACAGTGGGAGATGGAGCCTAAAGAGGCCACCTCCATGTGATAGGCATGTCCCCAGGTGAGGCATGGGGCCACCCACGCATCTTCAAAAATTTTTAACCCAGAATTGTTCCTATCTAAAGGAAACGCAGGGGCAATTAGGAGCAGAGACTAAAGGAAAGAGCATTCAGAGACCTGCCAAACTCCAACACTATTTCTGCTACCATGTTGTGTTAGCAGACAGGAACCTAGATAGCACTGCTGTCCTCTGAGAAGCTCCACCAGCAGCTGACTGAGATGCAGATACTGACAGTCAACCACTGGACTGAGGTCAAGGGCCCCTATGGAAGAGTTAGGGGAAGAACTGAAGGAGATGAAGGAAACATAAGAACAATGTTATCAACTAACCTGGATCCCTTAGAGCTCCTAAAGACTAAGGCAAAAACCAAAGAGCATACATGAACTGATCCATGGCCCCTGACACATATATAACAGAGGACAGCCTTGTCTGCCTTCAGTGGGAGAGAATGTTCTTAGTCCTGTAGAAAACTTGATGCTCCAGGGAAGGAGGATGCTGGTGGGGGAGTGAGGTGGGGATGGATAGGAGGCAACACTGTCTCAAACACAAAGGAAAGAGGGGTCCCGGAAGAGGGGAAATATTTGGAATGTAAATAAATAAAAATATAAAAAGTAATAAAACAAAATAAAACAAAAAATTAAAAAAAACAAAAACAAAACTGACTTCCCTAACATAAAGCATAGTAATCAGACAATTACCACTCTAGCTTCAAGCTAGAAAGAGGATTTCAGGACCTACAATAACAACCAAAATTACAATAGATAAAATTGGCATGAAATCCTGCTATCTAAACCCACTAATGGAATGCTAGGCATATATTAACAGGAGTCAAAACAATATCCAAAAAAGAACTTTTAATTTATTATTTAATAATTTTACAGAAAATATTTCTCCAAAAATTCTTCTTTTTGTAATGATTAATTGATTAGTCTGCAATCATTGTCTTTAAAAGCAATTCGAGGTTGAAGGCTCTTGATAGATCCTTAAAAGAAAGTGCTGGAAAATAATCTTAAAGCAAAATAGGGCAATGTCTAGTTTTGCCACATCTAATAGCTTCAGAGAAGTTCATGAATAAACAATTGTAACATCACTTGCCAATACCACAAACAAAACACAAAATTAATTTTTAAGTTTCATGTTTCAAGTTTCTAAGAATATGCTGGTTCAGATAGAGATGATATTTGACTTCTGAGCATATCCATGAAATCATATTTTCCTCCAAAGAATATTCCTGGACTAGCTGTTCATAAATGAACTTCAGGACTAAAGAGACAAAGGCAAAGAGCTTGATACCTCAGTACCTGTGTGTTTCCCTTCCTTCCAGTTGCTCATCACTCCCTGGGTGATGAGGAAAGCTTCCTAACAGAACGAGTTGCCTCATAAGCTCAGCACTCTAGTATGTGAGATTAAAAACATACAAAACAAAAGAGAATTTATTTTTAAAAATAGGAAATCCAGACAATCTTACAGAAAGGTGGAGAGGCTGGAAAGGGGATTTTAAATGCATGGCAAGTGAATTTTGGCAGCTACTGTGCAAGATCATGACACACACTCATTTAAGGGAAAGTTCTACAGGATGCCTTTCCATATATACTATATAGATTTTAAACATTTATATTTTAGGTTCAGGGATTAAATATCATGTCTATAGTAATATGACCAGGATATGGCTAAGCCTAGGATTTGCTCCCCATCTGATTCCAGGCTCTCAGTACTGCCAGGTCCACATCTCTAGTCACAATAACCCAGCAAGGCTTTCAACATACTGCAAAGACAAAGGAAGCAACAGAAGACATCCAAGCAGCTAACATTCTGAAAATGCCCAGTTCGTGAGGGGCAGTGTGAATATCCAGAAGAAACAATATGAACTATGGAGAGATGATTCTGGGTTCTGGGGTTTGCTAACTATATAATGGTGGAGAAAAGAGTAATTTATTTTCTTCACTTCAAAGAGCATATGATGCATCTTCTTTAATTTTTCTTTAAAAGGGTATACAGCAATCCAAGTAGAAACATAAGAACCATATCACCTGTCAAATGTTTACAAATATGAATACTTAACATTTCTAGTCAAATGCTCATAATCAGATCATTTCAGAACTGCAAGTATGTATCTCATTTCAGGAATAAAGAGGCTAATGAACTCATTTTTAAAAAGTTCATATCCTTTGTTTTGCTTTGCTGGACTAGACACAGGGAGTGTTTTGAAGTTGAAGCATTAGCCAACTGGTTATAGCTCTTGTATATAAAATTCAAGGAAATACATTAAATTTAAACACTAATATTGCAACCCAATTTTCTATCAATTTTAATCACCAGTTAATTATATTAAAAACAGTTATTTTCAGTGGGGAAAAAATGAATTCCCAATTCTAACTAGCAAACAAACAAACTTGAGAAAGCATTTTAAACTTTAAATGAATTTTATTCAAAATACCTAGTGAAATTCTCAGGGAAAAAAACCTGCAACGTTCAATTCATTTTTATATAAGGTTAAATCAATCACTGTGATCATCCATTCAGTAAGAATCATGGATATGGTGACTTTAAAAAAAGTCATTGACTTTGTTTCTGGGAGATCATTTTACAGAAACTAGCACAAAGTAAAATGTTCCACCTTTAAACACACTGACAGCATAACTATCTTTCTCTCAGTCTCTCTTATTTCTGTTTCCTCAACTCTGTCCTACTTAAAGAACTCTAGTAATATCCCTTTATGTAAATTGTTCTCTATACGTGAACTTGCATGTTTCTGTTCTACTCAATTGAGGAACTGAAAACCAGGAAAATCCAGATCAGACTTGGTAATCAGCCTTGTAACAGTTTCTCCCAAATTATTCCTGTGAACAGCAAAAATATCACAGTGAAATTTTTTTATTTAAATTGTAGCCAAGACAATTCCTCAATAGCATGAGGTTTAAAATTTTAGAAGCATATCATGTTCAAAACATATTAGAGCATTTTGTTGAGTAAATTCTGTTATATCTTAGCAACAAAAGATGATTGATCCCTGCAACTAATGGTATATTTATCTTGGTATTACATAATTGACTTAGGCATTGTTTTATTTGGGGTTTCTATTGCTTCAATGAAACACTATGAGCAACAACAACAACAAACAACTTGGGAAGAAGGGATTCATTTGGCTAGTACCTCTATATCAGAGTCCATCACTGAAGGAAGTCAGGACTGTAAGGAACCAGAGGCAGAAGCTGATGCAGAGGCCCTGGAGGAGTGCTGCTTACAGGCTTGCTCCCCATGGCTTGCTTAGCCTGCTTCCTTATAAAGCCAGGACCACCAGCCCAGAGATGGCACTATGGAAAATGGGCTCAGTCCTCCCCTTATCAACCACCAATTTATTTTAAAATATCATATAGTTTTAACTACACCCAGTTCTTACAGAGGAATTTTCTTTAATTGTGGTTGCCTCCTCTCACACAACTTTGGTCTGTGTCAGGATGACATAAAATTAGCCAGGACAGGTGTTTTGTATAAGTGCAAAATAATCATATCAGAAAACACATTAAATTTGCTTTTACGTTTACTACTATATATTAACTTAGGTTAATATATAGCACTACTTATACTAATTTGTAGTATTAATACATAGTCCTATTAAATTGCTCATATATAATTAATCTAGATTAAATAAGAATTAGATAATGTGACTACACCATCTTGTTGGGAAGTGTGATTTCAAAACAGAAAGGAACAATGTGCTGCTTGTACAATTAGGGCTGCAGAAGAAACGCATGAATCAATAGTTTTCAATTCACTCTTTCTTAAATCTGAATCACCTTCGCCATCAAGCAGTTGTATTTCCCTTAACCTCTGGTAACATTTTCAAAAACTAAAAAGAAAAAGAAACACAAAAGACTTAAGAGCAAAAGCATCGTGGTGCATTAGCCTTGGCTATCTCTTCTGAACCCTCACACCTGGCTGCATTAGGTCTTTTGCACTTTGGGCTTTTTAGGTCGCTCTGTAAGTAATGCACAGAAACCACAGCCTGGTCTGCATTCTCTAAGCCCCGACTCATAAATATTTCATTTCTTGTTTTCTTAAATCTAAAAATGATTAGCCTGATTTTTCCATAAATGCTTTTACTTAAAATTTCTTCTCATTTCAACATCCATTCTGACTAAAACTTTGATAAAATATCATGTATACCAACATACAACCAATTTCAAGCCATATTGTTGTGTCACATGCCTTCAATTCCAGCACTCAGAAGGCTGAGGCAGGCCAGCTTTGTCTAGAAAGTGAGTTCCAGGACAGCCAGGGTTACACAGAAAAAGCCTGTCTCAAAAAGCAAACAAAAAAACCATACAAACAAGCAAAATTCATTCCATAAAATGACAACCCCCTAGGCTAAAATTTAAATCAAAATTTTAATATGCAAACAATAATACAATTCATCTCTGGCCTAAGTTGTTTCATAAGTAATTGAACTATTATGTGACTAAATTGTTTAATAAGCCTCAACACAACAAAGGACGGAGTTCACATAGGATCTAGAACACAGAAATTCAAAATGAGTTCAAAGGGCAGAACAGTGGAGGTGAATAAGTAGCTGGAAGCTAAAAGTCACAATTTATTTATTTAAGATGTTGAACAGTAAATGCATATTTGCATATATATATATTCATACATAAGTTTAAGAATTAAAAATAGTGCTTATCTTAATTGATTTTATAAACAACTCTCAGATGTTATTTCTAGGTCAGACCT
The DNA here is from genome assembly GCF_000001635.26 of Mus musculus. Classification (NCBI taxonomy): domain Eukaryota; kingdom Metazoa; phylum Chordata; class Mammalia; order Rodentia; family Muridae; genus Mus; species Mus musculus. The sequence goes on along the minus strand of NC_000072.6, from coordinate 14,917,437 downwards.
CCTTGTTAAAGTGAGATGTGTGGAACGTTGCGGGTGGGGAAATAAAGACTGAAAGAAGAAAGGTGGAGGAAGAAAAGAGGAGGAAGTATTCCGTCATCCACTAGCTAGCTAAATGCTGTGGAAGAAAGAATATAAAGGACAATAAGCTTCTGTCCCTGTCACCTGCCTTCACATCCCCATCACGTTAAACTTAAATGAATGGCCTCCAAATGCACATCAAATGTTAGATCAAATTCTGCAGCATAAAGCATAAAGAAATGCCTGGACACATGTACAGGGCACACATAGGTGGACATCTTTCTTACCTAAAGGCAAATCAGTATATGTAACCAAGGGACCATTCTGATGATATATCAGTTTTCAGACATCTCAGTCCAACCACAAGTTTTCCACATGTCATGTTTCCTGCATCTACAGCTGCCCTAAGTCCTGCTTTTCATATGAACATGAGGATATTTCCTGGATGCGTTGGGATGCTTCCTACCTCAGAATGCTCCTGGCATTTTGTTATGCACCATCCTCTGGCAGAAAGTTAATACATTCCCCTTGAACCATTATCTAAGCCTCTAATGACTCAACAAGTAGTATGTTATTATTAAAATATATAATGTGATATGAATTATGCCTAAAGTTGGCCATATAAAACTAATGTCTGGCTGCTAACTTATCCTCTCTAAAGAATATGTTAAAAACCACTTAAGATTCAACTACATTGAAAACAAATAGCTGTTTTATGAAAGACCTTATGAAACAATTATTGAAAATCCATACTATTTTAATGTTTTAATGCCAAGCAAATATACTGAAATGTGCTGTGTGTCTTAGAAATAGGTTATATTCACTGAGAAACTCTAGTTATGTGTCTGTAGCAGAACATGGTCATGTGTTAAGCTGGATTGCTGCATGACTTTAAATAGTCTGTAAGGCAAGCATGGAGTTGAATAAAAAAATAAGGAATGTCTATATTTTATAAAATATAAATTTGATCTAACATTAAAATCAAAATGTTCAGAAAGAAAACATACAGGAATGCAACTATATTCATACATTTCAATATCATATCTTCTTATATTTAGTACAATGGATAATTTCAAAAGAGGGTTTAAATTGTCTATACCACTACCTTGGGTTTGAAATGAGTATACCAACTACTATCTAGCCCTTTACAAAAAGGGCATGGTGACCCCTGCCACATACAATAGCTTGAGATAAAACATCAAATGCAAGTGTATCTTTGATATTTCATTTATTAAAATTGTGCATTATTAAAAGTGAAGTTATCATCCTTTAGCACTGAAAGGAATAAGTGAAGAAGCAGAGTAGAAAAAGCACAGGGAAAGTGTAGACTTTCCTGGGAATACTCGATCTCAGAAATGACTCATGTGCCAAAAATAGTATAGAAACAATGCTCAGTGCTGTGTAGCATGTTCTGAATGGGTTGGAGGGACCACAGAAACATTTCTAAGGGCATCTCCCCATCTCTTTAGGTGTGGGAAAACACTAAGGAAGAGCTAAGCCTTCAATTTGGTGACAATGCCAATTATGGTCAGACAACAGACAAGAAACCTCTTGAATCCTGGATGGCTTTAAGATTTTAAACTAGAAAAGAAAAATATGGGATGGAATAAAATCTCAAGGTATAATTAAGAAAAAAATCAAAGGTCAAGAAGAATGCATGTCACTTTAAAGGCAATTGTGTAAAACCAAAGGATCAAAGTTTAATACACTTGTTAGAAAGCCCAAAAGGGTTATCACTGGACAACAGCTAATCATCTTAAAATTCAAAATGGAACACACAAGTATATAGGGGCAAAGCATTTTATTTTTAAGATTAAAAGATTACGGAAAATAAACATAAATGATCTCAATGTTATCCTCAACAAAATTCAGATCAGGTTATTAAGCAGTTGCTTTGTGAGTTGATAGATAGACAGACAGATGATAGATAGATAGATAGATAGATAGATAGATAGATAGATAGATAGATAACAATCTGGCATTGATTTGTCCAAAACACGCTGTGCTCAAACTTGTTTTTGATACTGCCGATGCTACTCAGTTAGTGGAGCAAGGAAATGCCTTAGCTGCAGAGTATCTGAACCAAGGAAAATATGGAGAAATTCTCTTATGGCCAACTTGGACTTAAGCCATTACTATTTGTTTAACTTTGAAATTGTTCTCAACATCTGGGATAAGAGGCTTTCTCCCATGGACCTCTCCTATTTCTGCAGATTTTGCAAGCAGGAGCTCTTACCACTTTCAACCAGCATTAACTGCTCATGGCTCTTTAGAAAAGAGTCTCAGAGTATAGAGAAGGTGACATGTAGAACATTGGACAGGCTCTCTTCTCATCACATGTGAAGGTTAACTTTCCTAAATGGAAGGTTTCTCTCTGTGAAGAATCTCCCCAAGTGTGTCACACTAGTAAAGTCACAGGCTCCGTTCTTGGGCACTTTCTGCCCGTTTTTTTAAAAACCTAATTAAATAAAATATAAAATAAATTAATAAAGGTTATTGGTGGCACAATTGCTGACAGAAAAAAAAAATAATCAGAAGTCCTTTAAACAGTTGACAACTGACAGCAGGTAAAAGTGGGTTAAAGAGTTATACATTTCCCCAATGTGCAAATCGTTTGTAAAAACTAATTCTTCACATCCTATGCTAACTAAAGTTCATATAAAATAAATGACAGGAGCGTTAACAAAAGAAATGTTTGCTAACAAATGTTGGTCAGAGCCCACATACACTGTACTGTTCACACATGAATACATGTTAACAAGAAGCTTCAGTAAATATGATTTTGTTAAAATACGCATTACTGTGGCACATAGAGAATACTAAAGAAAACTAACTTTACTAGGCCAACAGAGAAAGAAAAATATTGAAAAATATAACTCCAGTTATACAGAAGGTGGTCAGTTTGAAATATGCTTTGCAAATAGAAGGTGCAAAGGTAAAGTGGAGACTAATTGACTCCAACCGACTCCATCCAAGGTAAGGAAGAACGGTGCAGGAATTAAAGCACCATGCACATGAGGACAATGTGACAGTAAATCTTTTTTTACTGAAATGCTTGGAAGCCACTCTCTAAGTCTAAATAAGATAATTTTGACAGAAGCAAACACATGGGACAAGTCTCCACTCTGTCCCTGTCCATTCCAATTTTGGTTCCCTGGTACATTTCCATTTCAACATACCCCCCTCAAAATCACTTTTTTTTTTTTACTTAAAAGTGGCTCTGGGCATTGTCCCTTTGAATACATATCACCAGACATAGACAAAGAGACAGACACTTTCAGATAACAGTTTCCAAGCTACATTTCTATTAGGCTTGGAATGGGATTAGATAATTAATTTAATTTTATTATTTCAAAGATCTCTTTCTACTCGAGGATTGCTGTGTTCTGTCTGATTACTAAAATTTCTATGAGTGTCTATGTGGTTGAAATAAAATGCATCCATGATTAAGAGATAAATAAACAATTGAATATTGTTAAATAGGTGATAATGAGCCTCTTTCTTTTGGAAGAAATAATTACATGAGTAGACCTCATCTATTTCAATCAAACAGAAGATGCCAAGGGCTGAAAAGGCATAAAAATAAACACCTATGAGAACAAGAAGATTTTTTTAAAAGTGAGAACAAGAGGGGAAGCTGGTGATAGAGCTAGGGTTGGAAAGAGCTTAGGCAAAGCCTGAAGGTTAATCATAGATGTTATCAGTTAAACAGGAAAGAGCTTTGTGTTCATAGCCAAGGAGAAACATACATAGGTTAGGCTATATATGTATATGTATGTATAGACAGAGATAGATAGATAGATAGATAGATAGATAGATAGATAGATAGATAGATAAAAACTAAGAAAAATCCAAAATCTAAGTAATTATAAAGGGAAAACAAAAAATCAATTTTGGCAATCTCAAGAATGATATAACTACACAGTTTTACCTCAGAAACCCTTAGCTAAGCAAAAAGCTTTGATTCCAAAAGTTACATTTCTGAACAAGTAAAGAAAATTTCACAGGATTTGAAAACAGATTGGTGGTCATCAGGGATGAGGAATCAAGAATCAGGAAGGAAGACTAAAAGCTACATGGAAGAAATGGGGTGAGGGCAATGAAGCCAGTCTGTACTTCAACTGTGATGGCAAAATGATACAGTTCTGAACTCATTAAAATGTAGAGTCACTCTAAAAATGGAAAGAAGTTTGCCATTCACACAAAAAGATATATTTCACTAAGAGTGGAGAAGGCAAAGGAGCTTGAAACATGATGAAAGATTAATTTAACATTCAACAATTACATGGATCATCATTAACACAACATATTAAAGGTGATGACTTTCTGAAAAGAACATGAGGCTCTGAAATATGCAAACAAATATTTTACCTTAAAGTGGAATTTCAAATGTGCAATAAATTTTCTTTTTGTATATAATCAAATACCTTTGCACTTTCATGACTTGTAATATGTAAAAGTAGAATTCTTTTCAACCACACTCAAGTTTTAAAACACCTTTCTATAAGAAATGTAAATATTGTGATAATAAATTAACATTACTTTCATTATCCATGAGATCTTTACATTTGCTGTCAAATGTTCGTATGCATATACTCAAAATAGGGGCTTGAGAGATGGCCCGACAGTTAAGAGCATAGGTGTTTCGTCTAGAGGACCCAGGTTCAGTTCCTAGCTTTCACAGCTGTCTGGTGCAGAGGATGCGATATCTTGTTCTGGGCTTTGACAGTAGCAGGCACATGGGTCAGGCACAAACATCCATGTAGGCCAAAATACCCATATACTTAATTTAAAAAAAAATAAGCTAGGCATGCTCTAAGTCCTTAGAGCAAAATATTTCCAAAATGCAAACAAAACTTAACACTGGCAGTGCTGTGTATTATCACATGAATTATTGCATACTCATGTTTAAAATTAAGAATTGTTTTAGCTAATGAAGTTTTTTTTTTTCAGATCAAATTTGCACGGGTATTAAAGAGAACAGATGATGTGAAATCTAATGCCACTTAGACCTGAAAAAAATGAATTACCTCTTACCTATTTGTAGAATAGCCTAAGAAATATACATGTAGTACTGCAATGGCGTAATGTTATTGACTATAACAGCTGGCTGCAATGGAAGTAATAAATGTATAAGCTGATTTATTGCGCCAATTTGTGTACTGTGAATGTACCCATGCAAGACCCTGCCACGGCACGTGTGTGTGGACAGCCGAGGACGACTTCCACCCATGCACACTCTCTCCTCCCTTCTAGTCATTTTAGATACATTTATTTAATGAATAGGAGTGTTTTGCTGCGGGATGTGTATGGGAACCCTGTGCATGTCTGCTGTCTGCTGAGGCAAGAGAGTATCAGATCCCCTGGGACTGGAGTTACAGACACTTGTGGGTCACCACATGGATGGTAGAGATCAAATTTAGGTCCTCTAGGAGGACCAGCAATAAACACTTAAGCAAAACAAAATCCAACTGCATAACTCCAAACCTGTCAGTATCTGACATCTAGGACTCATGATCTTCTGGGTTCCCAAGAAAACTGGGCAGCTCCAGTTTTCTGGTTTTTAGATTGTACACACACACACACACACACACACACACACACACACACACACCTTGTCTGGTATGCTCAAGTAACCATAATTCCAAACTTACTGCAGACCTTGATAGTCATCCCAATCCTGGAATTACCAAGAACTAAGCAGTCTACACTGAAATTGAGCCTATATTCCACTTGTGGTCCTTACTGCCCTTCCAAGTGCCAAGTCCTAGTTGTATCTAACCCCTCTACTAATTAAAAGCCAGTACCACGCAGAAGACTCTTAAACCTTGTCAAGTTCACTTTCTGGCTTTAGATACAGCCTTGGGCCTCTCTAGACCACTGTTACTGTGTGTTAACCCAGGGAGAAAGTTCATCCCAGGAGATTTTGCCTCAATGATACTGGTGCTTATTAATCAAAGTTAAATCTTTAGCACTACCCAGCTAGTATCTATGTTCACAGAGGAACACAAACTTCATTTTCATCAGTCCTTAATAGAAATTATGACTCAGACAGCCCTAAAATTTTATTTGTTTTCTTTTGCTGTGATAATACCATAGAGGAGAGGAAAAGGTTTATCTGGGTTACAGGTCACAGTACGTCATCAAGGAAAACAGAACCCGGAGGCAGGAACTGACAGAAAGACTGTGGAAATGCTGTTTACTGGATTGATTTTCTACTTCACGCAGATAATTTTCTCATACAGTCTGGGACCTCATGTCCAGACATGGAACACCCCACCATAAGCTTGGCCCTACTACATCAGTTATATTTCTAAAGAAGATGTCCTACAGATATGTCCACAGGTTAAATGCGGAAGCAATGACAAAATGAAGTCTCTTCTCAGATATATTTAGGTTTGTGTGGCCCTAAATGATAGTGGAGGTCAGAAGACAACTTAGGATTTTACTGGGTGAATCCTTGGGAATCAAACACGTGCCACCGGGCTTAGACAAAAGCATCATTACTCCTGAGAAATCTAACCAGCATGTCTACTTTTAAATTATTTTTAAGGCAAATTTATCAAATGCATTCCCAACTATTTCAGTATCAACAGCTAAATATACGACTCAACAGAGGACCAGGGCAAAATTGTGAGTAAATTAACGTAGAATGTGAGTTTCCAACTTTCAGAGAAGAGATTGTCAGGTGGTTGAGTGTGTTTCTTGATCTTAGTGTGTTACCTCCATATTCATTATCCTGTCCTTTGTTTTAGGATCCTGGCTAGAGATGAGACTTCATTTTCCATCTGGGAAAAAGAGTGCTCTAAAGACAGCTTATGGACAAAACAACTTGGAAAAAAATAGCCTTCCATTTTAATTCAATAATTATGCTTCCTGCTATACAACAGAAGAAAAGCAATGTTGGTGATTTTTGTTGGCATTGTTTCTATTTTAGAATCCATCTCTTTCTTCTTTCATTCTTATGTGTAGATTTATGTGGTAGTAAGTAGAGAATATTTTGTAGCTTCAAACTTGATTCCATATGTTCCTTAAGATACTTTAGTTGGGAGTAATCTTAAAGCTAATCCTGGAGGAAGTATCATTTAAAAATCTCACAACAATAATAGATATAGTTAGCTCTCAAACAGAAATGCAGGTCTCTGGGGATCTGCATAGTAAGGCAAACTGGCTACTTTTATTATCTGGGATAGCAATTAAGCTATTTTCAAAATTTCATCTCACTCTGTTATGCAAAATTTTCATCAGAAAATCCTTGAATGCAATGTTTATTGGTTCCAATGAAGACAGAGTATATTGACAAAGAAAATAATCAGAGAGAGCCGTGGAACGCACTGAGTATCCAAGGGGCAGCACTGAAGAAGTTCTGCAGGGCTTTGTATTTATAAGAAAGTATCTGTGTGGCACTACATGGACAGTTGCATCTCTTATTTATGTTTCAGTAGCCTCAGGCAATTTCAACAAACCATGTGAGGTTTTAAGTTTAGACATGGACTTTTCACCAAAGCATAAATCTTCAATTTGTCCTGTTTAGGGCAGAAAGGTGCATGTATATATGAATGAACGGATAGAGTTAGCTAGTTGTATATGTATGTATATATGTATGTATGTATGTATGTATGTATGTATGTATGTATGAATAGATGGATGGATAAATGGATGGGCAGAGAGAGGAATTTATAAATGTATGATGTTTCTCATTACAAAGATGCAATTTTATATATGAATATAATCTTAATTTTTCTCTATATATCAGCAACAAGTCCCAGAAACACCTGAATTACCCATACTTTATTGACAACATATCCATTAGAAACATGTATACATATTGCTGGTACTATTCCTGCTAAGATATAAGGCAAAATTTGCCAGTTTAACTTGTGTTTAAAATTTTTATGTGAAATACCCACCTATTGGGAGTTTGTTGTCTTAAACACAAATATTCACTCACAATTTTCAAAAGTAAAATGTAATATTGTTTCTAAAGACTAAAAATAAGGGAAAGAGAGGCAGGAGAATTGCTGTAAGTTCAAGGCCAGCCTGGTCTACATAGTAGTTCCAGGCCACTGGGGCTAAATCTGGGCTACAGGAAACTAGTCATCATATGTACCCACCTGAGACAAGAGCCATGATTTTGCCAATATAATAGTAAACAGTTTTTCTAATATGATAAGACACTCAAATGTTATAGGATGAAAAATTAAGATAAAAATATTACAAAGGCAGTTAGAAGTAATGTCTTGAGGTACTTATGATCTACTCATTCTTTTTGTTTGTTTGTTTTATGATTTTTGTTTTTTCAAGACAGCGTTTCTCTGTGTAGTCCTGGCTATCCTAGAACTCACTCTGTAGACCAGGCTGGCCTCAAACTCAGAAATCTGCCTGCCTCTGCCTCCTGAATGCTGGGATTAAAGGCGTGCGCCACCATGCCCGGAGATCTACTCATTCTTATATTTCTGGTTGTGAGTCTAGCCTTTAAGGGCTGAGCCATCTCTCCATTGTGAACTATTGTTCTTAATTTAATATTGGTTTATGGAGTTCCTAGCCAATGCAATGCACTATTCTAAGCAGTATACGGAAAAAAATCTCCATATCTATAGAATATGCATTATACTGGGTGTCTGTCATCATGAAATATAAATCACACTGGAGTACATTATCATGGAAAATATACCACAATGGATGTACATCTTTATGAAGAAAACTGTACTGGATATATATCATAGCGGAAAATACACCACCAGATTTATATCATCATTGAATATACACCATGTTAAATTTTTACCATAACAGAAAATGTAACACACTGGATGCACATCATCATCAAAGATATGGCACACTGAATATATATCATCATGCAAATCACAAAACACTAGATATAGTTTATATGTACATGCAGTTCACTCCATTAAATTCTGGATGTATACTATCATGGAAAATACAACACGCTGAAGGTATTTCATCACAAAGTGAACATTATAGTGGAGAAATATTTTTATAAATTCCAGTGGACTATGGGGCTATGAATAAAAATAATATGCAGTACCATTAATAAAGTGCAGCCAGTGGGCATGCACACTTCAGGAAGGACAGTCAGAATATTTACAAAGGAAGAAATGCATCAGAGCAGGGAGCTGGGGTTGGCAGAGGCACCCTAGTGCACAGCATTCCAAATGGAGAACTTGGAGAAACACACCTAGGTGAAAAGCAGCCCACTTTCTTTTGAGCAGTATTAAGAAGGCCAGAGTTCCCTATTACAGAGTACACTGTTACAGGAAAAACAGCAGGACCTTATGTGAGGTCTTTGTCTTTCATCCCTAGAGGCTGAGAGGCCTAAGGAGATGGTAAAAGATGAATAGGAGAGTAACTTAGCAGGGCCTAATATTAAAGAAGTACTGCCCCCATGCAGAATGGTGTGTGGAGATGCAAAACGAACGGCTGTAGTAGTTAAGGGTTCATCTGACCATTTCCAGAGCTTTGGTTTAGCACACTTGTAAGTGAAGATCAATTCAACTGCCATTTCATGAACCTAAAGGCAGGCTCCAAGTTGGGGGTGGGGTGGGGAGGATTTGAAAGTTAACACAGGCATATAGAGGAAAGCAAAGTGTCTCCTAAAGTAACTGAAGAATAGCTTTTAGAGATGGTATGTCTCATTTTTAAATATGAGCTTCAATATGTTAAGTTATATGAAAAGTGTATGGTGAGTTTCTCCTAACTGTCAGGAAGGGAGAAACTTTACTTTTTCTACATGTGCCCCCCACTCACCTGTTCCATTCCTTCTGAATTTCAGGTTAAGAAGCAAGTTTACTTTTTCCTTAATGTTTAGAAAAAGTTACAAAATCATTGCTGTCATGGAAAATAAATACTAAAATGGTATAGAGGCTTTCACAAAAAATACCATCCAGTAAACACAGACATTGAGATCAAAAGCAAAACAAACAAACAAACAAAAAACAAAGAAAAAAACCCATAAATGAATACCAAACAAACAAACAAAACCTTTAAAGTTCTTTCTACTTGGACCTTTCGTTTGAGGAATTCAAAGTTCCTTAACCTTCTTTTTTTTTCCTTTTTTTTTTTTCAAAAACTAGGACATTCTAATGCTACAACCTTTTAGACATGCTAGAAGAATCTTTAAAAGGAACTGTTAAAAACTTAAATAAATTTTGAGACAACATTATCTTCCACAAAGTATATTTTAAGTCCTCCAAGACAGAAATTGAAGAAAATTGGAGAACATTAATAAACTAAAAATGCTGAGAGCTTGAAAGCCCCTTGGGATTTCATTTGCTTCACAGCGATGTGCTTTTTCAACATTAAATCTTATTCGCTCTTGCTAATGAAAATAATTTGCCAGAGCAGAAAGGGATGAAGATGTCAGTTGACACATCTATCAATATAAAGGGGAAGGATGCTGTGGGTCTCCTTGGTGAATCACAGGAAGGAGAGAGCAGAGCAGAACTGATTAGAAAGTTGAATTCAGGAATGCATCCTTCACAAATCATGGGAATCAAAAGGTTAACCAAGGCCAGCATAGGTGGCTGATGAGAAAAATGCTTTCAAAAGAAAATTGTAGACAGATTGATATGGGTTGAAATGAATGTAGACTTCCAGTTGTAGGCGGTCAGTTGGGACAGTGTACAAATACACACCGAGTAAAGGAAAACAAACAAAGTTCAATACTTCAAAATGAAGTGAAAGAGTAAATCGCTGGCTGTAAGTCACTTCTTTATAACATGGTTCCAGAAACGGAACCAGGACTATGCCAGTGTTCTCTGTTGCAGAAGCACAGATTAAATAGCCATTGGCTTCTAGGCATATATCAGTGTGCATGACCATGAAGGCCAGACCACTTTAACTACAAAATAAGACACTTTACTAAAATTATTCAAATGAAGAATAAAGCTACTCTCTACTGTAGAGACAACAAACTACCAAAATATTGCTTTTAAAATATAGCTTTAACAAACACAACGAAGGGAATCAGATCACCACAAGCATGGCTGGTTTTGTTTGTTGTTTGTTTATTATTACTGTCATCACAGCGGCACATGGAAACCTTCCCTAGCATGTCTCTCCTCACTCCCGGCTTCTTAGTCATGCTATTCCTTATATTTCACAATAAATAGTTAATTTGGGGGGGGGGGCGTAGAAGATGAATGAAGACATGGAGCATATGAAGGAATAAATATAAAAATAAGTCAGAGATAACAAAACAGGGAAATATGCAAGTGACAAAAAAACATTTATTTTATCAAGCAACACTAGATACAAGGGGAGAACCACAGACAACATGGGTATTGATAGACTTCGGCAATAATGAATTTTCAATGCTAGGTTGTAAAAGAGAACTAAGCAGGTTTTTAGACAGCCCTCCCAGCAATGCTTAATTAAGATGGAAGATAAAACAAACAAAAGTGGTCATGGGGCCCACTTTGAAGTTCTGATAAACACAGCAGCTGGAAGTTCAGAACAAACCCATAAGAAAGCAGTAAAAGAGGACCTGATAAACCTCGCGCAGAAATCTATAGATATCAGACAAAACTTCAAAAGTAAATTATTTTCCTTGACAAAGATTATAGACATGACATAACTTTAGTCTAAGTATATCCAAGAGATAAACAATTGGACCTAAAAAATGTTTTATTTCTTCTAAACACAGCCTGGAGAATCTGGGTCAGCTTTAAATTGTCTGTGAACCTTGAACATTGGACATGTGTGTCTTTTAAATTCTAACCATGTAAGTTTTTACAGAAGCCCTTAAAATATGAATAGTAATTTTTCAGGTTTGGATTTGTTCAGGCTTTAGGAATCTTATAAATGAGGGGCCATATGAGGTTGCTTTCAAATTCCTACACCAATATTATAATTTCATTGACTTTCATTTGGGACACTGCTTAGAAGTTCTCGGTGCCCATACAGACAAGTACAAATAATTTTCACAAAGACCATAAAATAGTTTAAGGGTGCCAAAATATTAACAACTGGAAAGTATTATGATGTCTGAATTAAACAATATTTATTTAGATTTTACTTCTATTATTATAATGAATTAGCCATGAAAACTTATTCATGACCTCAGGCCTAAAGTCCTATTTTCCTCTTTATAGTCAGGACCATTTCCTTTATATCATTTAGAAAAGTGGACATTACATGTCTGTTTACTTTATTCAACTTTCTGTAAATATAACTAATAGCCAATTCAAAGTGAGGTTGTCAACATTGAAAGAGACAAGTGTGTTGAACAGAGCTGACTGTAACTACTAAAAGATAACAAATATTATCCTCTTTATGTAATTAAGTTCCGTATACTTCCCATCCTCTTCTGCAATCAAAATACCTGGGAAATTTGTTTATCTCAGTTCTTTAGATTGTTATATTCTCTAAGAATGTGAATCAAACCAGCTGGTTATTTTTCCATGTGTAAATATGCCTTCCACAACATAAAACCTCATAACCATCCAGGAAGATTTGTTTTGTTTGTTTGAAACTTAAAGAGAATGTAACCTCTGGTTATCAAATTGTGTGTGCCTATCCCAACGCTTGTCTGTTCACCTCTTTACTTTCCTCACATGATGAGCTCCTTCGTATTTAAGATTCCTAGAAAATTACAGGGTTTTTTCAAAGTCAATCACCGCACTGTCCTAAGTACAAAGAAAGGAAACTCCAGTGTTGGAGTCTCCAGTACATCCATCTCCCACATAAGCTAAGAGTCCTTTCACACAAAAATTCTGTAACAGTATCCAAAAACATAAGGCTTTGTTGAAAGACTGATAAACTGTATATAGTTATTATATCCTTGCACAATTTCCTTTTAATTACTTGATTTGTTGCAATAGACAAAGGCTACATTTTAACCATCTATGTATAAAATGAATTTGTTGTATTCATATTTAAACTGAATGTCAAAAATCATTCTGTAATACATTCTACTTTTGGATATCTGAAAATGAACTTCAGGTCTATCTATCCTTTTCGACTGTGTGTCTTCAGCCACTAACCCAGACAGAGCTACCTTCAGGCTTCTCTTCTCCTTAAAAGCCAGCAACTTGATTACAGTTAAGAATTCTTTCACTTAATTTTGGGTAACAATTATGCCCAGGACTGTTTTAAGGAAGTGTTGAGCTGAACAAACTTCTGAACCTGATTAACTGAAGGAATAGAGGGATGGAATGAGGGATGCAAGAAAGAAAGGAAGGAGGAAAAAGAAGTAAAACTCTAATGCAGACATAAAATATTATGGCCCCAACGATCCCAGTGCCTATAACTATATTCACTCTATTAATGGAGATACAAATAAATCAAAACTGTAAATTGTGTTTAACAGCATTAAACAAACACTACATTTAAAAATTCCAGCACACTGAGAATATCCTTAGTCATAATTCATAGTGACAGAAAAGATAAACAGGGCTCTTCACAGCATTAAACATTGCCCGAGGTATGTCACACTGCGACTTTGGGATGCAGCTATCTGAAAGCCCATCTCCCCTTCAGTTTCTACCTCAAATGCAGGCACTGGTTTCTCAGTCTTCTCTCCACTGCTGCCTAAGCCAAACTCTTGGGAGCTAGGACACCATGCAAAGATGTGCCTTCCAGTCAAACTTGTTTTCCAAAGTAAATCTCTGCAAATACTTCCAGTTGGAAAATGTCCAGTTCTGCTACTTGACACCAGGGAATCACCTCCTCCCTTGGGGCTTACCTGCAACTAAGTAAGTCTACTTCCATGTTCCTCGTGGGTATGTTGGGAGTATTTTAAGGGCTTCTTGAATCTGTGACTGCAAAGATGCATACCTCATACAGTACCGGGAGTCTTTCACACACTTAATTCCTCCCCTAAGCCCCTGAGTAGAACTCACCCAGGCTACTTCATGCACCTCACATCCCAAGACCTGTCCACCTGGAAGCAAGGAGCAGTCTAGGAATGAGCCCAGAGATCAAGGAGCTGAGTGGATTTCAACATGTGGTGAGAAGAAAGGTGGGGGAGGGATTCAAATCTTGCAGCTAGCAGCTGTCCACTTAGTGGTTTAAATCTGTTGGTTAAAGAGCTGAATAAACAAATACACAGATGGGTCTAGTTCCCTTGGGGGGAATCCCGATTGTGAGGACCGCCCCCCCCCCCCAAGTCCTGGACAGTTTGGCCTCTGGACTCTACCCTGCGCAAAATGCAAATGCAAAATGATTTCACTTTCAAAGGACCGAAAGCCTTCACACATCTGTGTCTTGAATGTTTTTTCTAATAATAAAAGCATGGCCCTTTGCTTTCCAGGTCCCGGGACACTTACCTATGAGTTTTTAGGGACTAAAGTTAGGAAGGCAACTTTTTTTCCTGTCCAAGCACTAGTTGGGTGCGGGCCCTCGTTAAGATGGAGATTCAGGGCACTTCTGGCCTGAGGGTAGGGAGAGGTGCACCTACAGTGCCTGTGATCACCTGGAGAGTCTAGCCAGCACCTACAGTCACAAATGCCTCTCCAAGAGCATGTAGTGGAGGCTGGAGTTGATCTTCCCTCACTCGCAGCACTGATCCCAGCCACTTAAGACTCATGGGTTTGAAAGAAAGAAAGAAAGAAAGAAAGAAAGAAAGAAAGAAAGAAAGAAAGAAAGAGAGAGAGAGATAAGAAAAAAGGAAGGAAGAGAGGAAGGAAGGAAGGAAGAAAGGAGAGAAGGAAGGAAGAAAAAAGGAAGGAAGGAAGGAAGGAAGGAAGGAAGGAAGGAGAGAAGGAAGGAAGGAGAAAGAAAAAAAAAGGCTAGGGAGAAACCCTTTCTCACCAAGGTGTCTGTGCCCCTCCCACATGCCCTCTCCCAGGGGCTGCAAGCTGTGACACCCACACACAGAACAAGGAGCACTTCCCAAAGTGGAAGGAAAGTAAAACCAGGACGGATCCATTGGGAAGCCGCAGGCCTTGCTGGCTAGCAGACAAGTGGAAGAGAGTGATCAGGAGTGGCCCGAGAAATGCATGGTTATCTCAGGAGTCACTAGGGGCCAGGAGTTTCTTAACTAGAGAGAAAAGAAGTGTCCCCTTGATGCCTCTCTGGTTCCTGGATAAGTACTTCTGAGATGAAAGCAGAAGTGCTGAAGACCCAAGAAACGCGCACTTGCCCGCTTTAGTAAATAAAGGTCAGCAGTCTCATCAATAAAGTGTGCGCTTCTAACCACCACATGTTTCTACTGCTGTCTCTCTTCCCTAGAGGGAGTGGGAGGGAAGAGGGAAAGACAACAAACATTTTTTTATAAGAGTAAACAAACGCATCTGGTGTTTCGACACATTTCTTCCTCCAGCATCTCTGGACGATACAACAATCTGCATATTCAAAACGAAAATAAATAAATAAATGAATAAATAAATAAATAATTCATCCCGGAGCCCACAGAGAAATCTCATTTTCCTGCACACCCCTTTCCCCATCACACAGCAAAATGCAAAGAAACAACAAGTGGCGATGTTGGGTCTCGACGCAAATGCGACCCCTGCCCTATGTGGAAATCTGACACATGTCACCCTGGCCCCGCAGCGCGGAGCAGCAGGCTCTGGGGCGAAACTTTGCTGCGCGACCGGATCAGCGTGGAGCAAAGTCGCAGTCTGGCCGCGCGTGGCTGTGCTTGGGACAGGGTGGGGTGCGGAGTGCAGAGCGTCTGAGTGAGGGCGAAGAAACTTACCGCGATCGGGGACCCCGAGGGCAGCGTCCCAGGAGGTGGCACCCGCTGTGCACCCAGGCAGAAGCCCCGGAACAACACACCCACGCTCGAGTCCCGGCAGCCGCGGCCGCGAGTTCGGGGACACCAGGGGAGGGGGGACCCGAGGAAGCTGCGGCGGGAAGTCGCGGCCGCGGCATAAATGCCCTGGGCGGGCACTGACGGATGAACTGCTGGTGGCGCCGGGCTCCGGCCGGGACGAAGCTGCGGCCGGGGAGCTGCACGCGCCGGCGTGTCTCGCGCTTTCTCGGAGGCTCGCGCTGTCTCGCGCTGGCAGCTCCCCCCACAACCCGGATCTCTGTATGTATGTGTGTGTTGGTGTGTGTGTGTGTCTGTGTGTATGTGTGTGCGCGCGCGCTTGTATGTGTGTGTGTGTGTGTGCGTATGTGAGTGTATGTGTGCGTGCACCGGCGGGCGCGCGCACCCGGGCGCGCGCGCGAGTTGTTGGCGATGCAAACTATGCACACACTGAGAGCAGAGCAGCTTCTCCTATGAGGGGCGGGCAGGGGGAAGGGACCTCCTAGAACACTCTTAAGTACTGTTGGGGCACTTGTTTTGTCTTACTTTGCTAAGTTGGGGTTGTTGTTGTTGTTGATGATGATTATGATGATGATTTTTTTAAAGTGGTTTGAACTCCATCAATCTCTTCATGCCCCCCCCCCAACTTTTTCCAGAGATGGGAGAAATCGCGGGCCAGAATGTTGCTGGGCTTTGCGGTGGAGCCTCCTGGATGACGTCAGGTCCACCTGCTATGTAAACAACTTGCTAGAGAACTTGTTTGTTCTGCCCCGTTTCCCCCACCCCCACCCTTCTCCCCACCTCCAGCTCCGCCTCCTCCTGCCGCCCCAGACGGCGAGTCGGGGATGGGGGTGGGGAGGGAGGCGAGAACAAAACCGTATGCTGTATTGGCACAGCCGAGTTGTGTCTGCTGCTTCTTGGCAGTCCCCAAAGTACGTCCTCTCAGCAGACGGAGCTGCTGGCAAATGAAACAGGGGATTCCACGTGAAGTGCAGAAAACCTAGAAGGGATCCGAAGCCTTTGGTGGCAGGTAGTTAAAGCACAGAGTGTCACAGAGGGAGCCCGCGCCAACACAGCCACGCTGATTGGCCTTTCTCTCCTGTGTGTGCGCCTCTGCGGCCTGGATGGAGAGGCAGAACCTTTCTCACTCTTGGTTGTCGTGGCTCCTGTCTCACTTGGGGCCAGTACTGCTAGGGCTTCCATGTAGTCGCGCAGCCCAGGTCACCGAAGCGGGACTTGGAAAAAGAGATGGCACCACCAAGGTGTAATTTTGTTTTTAAAGTATGAGGCTTTGGGGACTGACTGGATCAATGACTAGGGAGAAAAAAATAACAGGAATGAAAGAAAAGTAGAAATTGCCAGAACCCGCTCGCAGTGCACTTCAAAGCTGTGTCCCCGGTGTTGGGGGATGCTCCGGCTCGGTTTCTGCCACCAGGTCCCTCCTCCACTGTGCGTGGTGCGACCTAGCTGGCTGGTCTGAGCAGGACCAAGAAAGAGATGACAGAGAAAGGGCCGGAGGAGATCAAGGCGGGCCCTGAAGGGTCTTGTGACTTGAATCTGGGAGGGTGTTTCTAAGATGCCCCTCTCCACCCTAGCTTGGGAAGGAAGTTCCTTCCTGCGGTTCTCCCGCCAGCCCCTCCCGGGCCACTGGCCCCCTAACCCTTAGCCGTCGGCGTTCAATACGCGCCGCCGCGGGAGCTTGCAGCCTAGCTGCTGAATCTGTCACGCAGCGATTCCACCGGCGCAGAAACTTTCCACTAAATAGCTATAGCCAAGAAGCCGGGGATGGGGGTTGGGGGGGACACGGAGTTGGGCTAGGCTGCCTTCTAGCTATTCTCCGGAGAGAAATAGCTGCGAACTTTCACACAGCTTTATTCAGTACAAGAGGGGATGGTGGGATGGGGTGGCCAAAGATCAGCATCAACACGTGCCTTTTTAGTTTTTCCCTTCCTCAAACACCAACTGGCCCTTTCTCTAAAGGGCAGAGAGAAGGACCCCTCCCTCCCTCCCCCCCCTCTCTCTCTCTCTCTCTCTCTCTCTCACACACACACACACACACACACACACACACACACACACACACACACACACACACACTTCAGAACCTGCAGTTCTCTATAGGGAGGAAGCGGCGACCCTGGCACCCACATCTGTAAACACACCGCCAGGTTTGCTAGAGAAACCAACTTTTGTCAATAAGCCACAGGGCTGGTCGCGGCAAGTCCGCCTTAGCCCGGAGCGCGAGGAATTGGGGTGAGATTTGGCTTTGAATTGGGGAGCTTTCTGTGAACCTTTAAAACTCTGGTCGTCCTGAGTGCTCTGCTCGCAAATGATATCCGCACTCTTTCAAGTGGTCTTTTGAGAAATGAAGACTCAGGAGTCTGCAGAGTCCGAATCTTTTTAAGAAAGGAAACAGCTCTCGCTAGTATTAAGAAAGGATCCAAAAGCTGCCTCCACCCCACCCCACCCCGCTTCTGAAAGGTGGGGGGTTAGGCGGCTGTGCTTCACCAGCAAACCTAAATAAAATATACTCTGAGTTAATTTGAAATGCTTTAGAAAAAGAGAAGAGTAGACAACTCACGTGGGAAACCTTGAAAACCCAAAGGCGGTGGATTTCCCTGGGCCTGGTGTATAAAGGTAACCGAATAATCTAAAGGTTTCCAGAGCCTCTTTGCCATTATTCCTCCCTCCCCGAATATACACCCACCCCAGTTAAGTCTCCTTCTCGCCAGGTGTACTGAGAAAGTAGAGAAGAATGACTACAGAGGAGTCTGGACCCTCCTAAATTAGGTTTGAATTCCTAAAGAGAAGAAAAATATTTCTTTCTCAGGGATGAGAGATGGACGTGGGGGTAGGGGGAGGTGTCTTTTACTCTTCCATCCATAAAGACACGTTTTGAGGATATTTGACGTTCCTATCCTAGGAGTCTCCAAAGCAAGCAGTTAGAGTTTCCAGAGGATACAGAAGGCCGTGCAACCCAGCATGAGCGGCCTGCTCACTCTTCCCAAGATTCTCGCAGGAATCTGACACAGCAGACCCCATGCTCCCCTGCTTTTCTGCGCCCCACAGTATTTAGCTTGCCTGCAGCAGTGCCCTAGGCCACTAGCCATTCCCGATGGAAGGACACACAGAGAGTGGAAAAAGCAGGTCTTGCTCGGAATTGCTGCCCTCCTGGGACCTTCAACCACAGCCAATGGGCTGGGCCCGGGTTCGAGAGGTGAAAGTTCAGGCCCCGGGCTCGCCCCTAGCTCCGCTGCTCAAGTCGCCTCTCTCACAGCTCCTTCACCCTCGGCCCCTCTGCAATCCCAGCCCGGCTACCAGGGGCTGCCACGGTGGCACGTAGTTTGTTGATGGGTGGTCATAAAATATATTTATTTGCAATTCCTTGAACTCGCCCACCACCCCCGCCCCGCGATGTGGCCCTGAACACTGCAGGCTTTGTTCTCCTGAGCTGGCTGCTGGAGCCGGCCGGGATTTAGCGCGCGAGCAGACTCCAAAAAAAAAAAAAAAAAAAAAGTTGCAGTATCATAATAGGAAAACCGGGTTTCCGCAGCCTAGGGAAATGCCAAAAGGGCAAACGGCAACGAATAGTTCTCTTTTTGCACCAGTCACCCATCAGCTCTCTAGATCACCACAGTCTTTCAACCAAAGGCTGGATGCCTTGGAAAGAGGGTAAGTCAAATTATGACCCTGAAGTCGCCAAGGAGCCCCTAGCCACACGTGAATCTGCGAAAGTCATTCAACATGCTTCCAAGGAAAAGTTGATCAGGGTTACTAGGTGAATAAGCGTTTTCACCACTTGGATCTTGAACCTCTATCAGGAAAATTTGTTTGATATGACGTTTATTTTATGACGAAACCGCAAATCAACAAAATCTGAAAGACTGCTCTATTAGGGTGCTAAAGAAAGATAAATTCGTTTGAAGTGGTATCTGTCAGAGAATTTTGCACGAAATAAACCACACCAAATGGGACCAAGTGAAGAAAACAGTATATGCGAATAATGTTTTAGAAGTGGTGGTTTAATATAGACCTTTATTTCTGAGTGAGTCGCTTGATCTTAAGTTGTTATAAAAATATAGTCATTCACAGGCTTGGGCTTTTATTCTCTCCAAACTTTGAGTTAAACATGAGCCACTTTTCTTCTTCTTCTTTTTTTTTCTTCTTCCCCGCTGTTTTATTGGTGTAATTGTGACAACCTAAAAGTTAAATGACTACTTAGTTCGAAATCAAGAGATGAACAATCCAGAATCACGTTTTTCTCTTTAGATATACCATCTTCAAGGTTATGCTATTAATCCAGAAGCTATTGACAACAAATAAAGTTTAAAGACAAGAGAAAATATTTTCTTTCACACAGGCAAAAAGACAAGTGTCCAAAGGGCCTGTTTTTATGTGTTATAGTTGTGGGAACTTGAACAAATAAAGATATTCTTTCTAAATGGTTTATGTTTCCACTCCCCTCCTCAGCACAGAGAGGAAGAAGAGAAAACTGTAGCTCCATCGGAGTCAGACCAAGGATAATCTGTAACAATGTCAAAATGAATAGAGTTGTGAAATTGGTGGAGTTACAACACCATCTGTCGTTAAGCACTGGGACTACAAAAAATGGGACATAAAATAAATCATAATGAACTCTCCCAAAGTAAATAATAATAATTATTATTACTATTATTACCTAGACATTCAATCTGTTTAAAAATATATAATTTAGAAGTTACCTGATCCATGTTTGACATAGCTCCATATTTCTGTCCAGATTCTTATTTCACAAAGCAAGTGTTCTATATCTTTTCCATTCCAGAGATACCATTTTAAAATTGTCTATGAGTCTGCAGGGTTCCAGGCTCCCACAGCAACCATTTGCTTCTAATAGGTTGCTGAGCAGAACTTGGGAGACATCAAGAGCTATGGATATCTCCAGTAAATCAAATGACAATATTTCATGGAGAATCAGGCTGTGTTCTTTGTTAGTATATCTTACAGTGATAGATGTACCACATTGTATCTTTGGTTTGATTTTGGCTGAGTCAGAAAAAAACAAAAACAAATACAAACAAACAAAACAGACAAAATAAAAAATGAGAGTGTTTCAAAGGGCAGTCAGTATCCACTTAAGGTTTAGAGCTGTGACTTTAAAAGATCAGTTTCTCTGGGAAAGACTCTACAGGCTAAGGATATTCTGTATAAAAGCAGGCTTCCGCCTAAATAAATTTTAAAAAAAGATAACTTTTCACATTTCAAGCAAAAGCATCTATAAAATATTGGAAACAATTTTCCCACATCACTTCAATGGCTCAGAATTTGTATGATATATAATTTCTAAAGAACTCAAAATCTGTCACTATTGGACACTGTTGCACCTTGTTTAAAAATCACTAATTTTTTATCTTCCTGAAAATAAAAACAAATGAAAGAAAATGAAATGCCTTGTTTATATTGATAAGACATTGACTAAAACTGTACCAAGTCAAATTGTCCACTGACCAAGTTAGACCAAAACAAATGTAATGATTTAAGTTAACGGAACCAGTATTTTTCTGAAATAGCCTGTCTATAAAAGAGTAAGTTAAATATCCAATCTTTGATTGTTACTTCTTGCTACATTGATTCAAATATGGAGAACTGAGTAACACAAAAGGCCTTTACCTGTTGATATTTCTAACATTATATTAGCATCAAAATGACTATGAGAGTTTTAGGTGCAAAGCAAACTGCAGGATATTCTAATCAAGTCTTCAAATTTCAAAAATTATAATGGAGAAGTCTAGATTAAGTCCCACCCTTAGTTATTAAAATGATGATTGAATTATTTCGTATTTCTAAACAGACACCACTCTGTCTCCTCTTATCCCAGAGAAAGCATTTAAACACATACTTCCTGTCTTTTTTTTTTCTTAATCTATTAAAACTGATGGGGCTCAATATTGGCACTACCTTTGGACTTCATTGCAATACCGAAAATGGAAACAGTTCTTGTGATGTCCCTTGTAATGTATGTGAGACAGGAAGCCTGACGACTTGCTGCTTTAAATGCCAATTAGTTGGAGGACTATAAGGAAATGAATTACTACTAACAGTGCCATTGTTCCTGATAGGAAACAGATAGTGAGAGACATAAAATCAACCCCAAGACTTGATATCTTCAGGGATATTTAAGAGAACCACATAAGCTTCTCTTCACTACCTTTTAGGAAATAAAGGTTAACAGGACACAGTACAAAACTTAGACCTAACCTTTTAAAGCTATAAGAACTCTCTCAAGTCCCACAACAAGGGGGCTTGTAGGTTTGTATCCGGCTGGATAGCCAGATGGCTCTAGTAACTGTGAAAGTTTCACCAAATGATACTCCAAAGTGGTCAATAGCAAAAATGTTGTGTAAAAGTGCATTGGTGGCTGCCTTCACTTCTCCTTCCTTACCTTACTTTTAATTCCCCCCACCCCCCACTTTTCCTTATTCTGTCCTTTCCTTTCCTAATCTCTGTCTGGTCTTCATCCTTGTCTTCAGAATCACAACTTTGAAATTTGACAACAGATACTTTCTACCTAATAACCAATTCTGTTTATTCAACAGGTCTTTAAAAGCACACCATTTGAATGGGTAGAATGATATCAGTTTGTCCTCTTTTCTTCTTTTCCAGCTCTATCTTATATCATCAATCCATGCATGCCATCTTTCCTGCATTTGCATATCAAAGCAGCATCAATTGGAAATTCATTATCCACAGGCTTCTCCCACAGTCTTTCCTTACCATCACACCTCAGGATTTCTTACTGGATGACAGTTGACAATGTTCTACCCATTTACCCTATGCTCCATGTCTTCTTTTCCAATCCACTCTCATTGTTTTCCAAAATGCTGATCATTTAAAATAAGCAAAAGTTCACTACAGCTGGGTGGTGGTGGCACATGCCTTTAATTCCAGCACTTGGGAGGCAGAGGCAGACAGATTGGATTTCTGAGTTCAAGGCCAGCCTGGTCTACAGAGTGAGTTCCAGGACAGCCAGGGCTACACAGAGAAACCCTGTCTCAAAAAAAAAAAAAATTCACTACAGACAATACTGTCAAATATTAAGATTTTATCTGGCTGTAGGTAATCCACACAGTAAGCATATGCTTAGTTTCTTGAATTAAAGAAAATAATTTTCCCAAATATGCCCTAGATGTTAAATATATCCCAATAGAACATTGTCATATTTCTAGCTATATATCCTTTTCAGCAAATCTGTCCTCTTTGCTATCCAAACATCTAGTTAAAATGTTAGTTAGGACTGCAGATTTACATTATTTTTCATATTAAAGAACTTAGTAGTTAGATGCAAAGTGCATTAAATCTGCATTCAAATTCTCAACTGCATCATTTAATGGCTCAACAAATATTTATATGCCACCCATGGTAGTAGTCATTTTGAGAATTAAAGATGTATAAGATTAGGTCCCTGCACAGAACTTATGTTCAAGTGAGAGAAATAAAACACATAAGTGGATTATTTCAATAAAACATGAATTTCAATAAACCATTATACAGAGGTAGCTCTAGTATACCATAAAACAAGGGATAATATTTCTTAAGGCTGCAGTAAAAGAGCACATAGCCAGGTGTGTGTGTGTGTGTGTGTGTGTGTGTGTGTGTGTGTGTGTGTGTGTGTGTATTGATAATTTACAAAAAGATCTACAAATACAGCTTTGAAAAACATGAAATTTCTCATGTAGCTGTAACTGAGTAGCATCCTCCAGACCATGAACATCATAAACTTGTGATAAAATGTGCTTATATCAAAGACCATGGTGTGTTTAACACCTAGGAAGAGATTCAGTAAATCACCCGAATTATCTCGTTACCCTTACACACAGAATATCTTTATCAAGATTGTTTACAGTTTCTCATACTCTTGCCACAGGAAATTAGTTTTAAGATAGGAACAGAAAAGAAAATGAACAGAAGCAAAAGGACCACGAACACCAAAACAAGATGAATAAATAAATGTTCTGGATGGTAGGAAGGCAGTCACTGAGTTTCCTTCTCAGTATCTTTTTTCAATCTCTCTGAGAAAGTTTTATTTCCCAATTTCTTCCATGACTCACTTTTCTCCCTAGTTCCTTTCTTCCCTCCTTCTCTCCCTCTTTTCCTCCTCCTTCCCTCTCTTTCTCCTTCCCTCCCCCACTTCTAACACCCTCCTTCCTTTGTTCTTTCTTTCCTTTCTCCTGTATTTCTCCTCCTGTCTTCCTTTTCCTTATCTTTCTCCAAAGCAGTTTTTTTCTACAAAGCAGACATGGACTGCACAAACTGGTCTAGATTTCAATTGAAAAGCCAATTTCCTTCCTTGGCTTCAAAAGTGAAAAGATACCACCTTTTTTCATCACTCTCCCCTCTATAAAGACTGCCCTAGAAAACATCTCAGTCACCATTCAGTCACCATCTTTCTAAGCACTCCTGTCATAACCATGTTCTCTCTCTCTCTCTCTCTCTCTCTCTCTCTCTCTCTCTCTCTCTCTTTCTCTCTCTTTTGTTTTGTTTTGTTATTTTTTCAATTTTTATTAACTATTTTCTTCATTTACATTTCAAATGCTATCCTGAAAGTCCCCTATACCCTCGTCCTGCCCTGCTCCCCTACCCACCCACTCCCACTTCCTGGCCCTGGAGTTCCCCTGTACTGAGGCATATAAAGTTTGCAAGAACAAGGGGCCTCTCTTCCCAATGATGGCGGACTAGGCCATCTTCTGATACATATGCAGCTAGAGATACAGCTCTGGGGGTACTGGTTAGTTCATATTGTTGTTGTACCTATAGGGTTGCAGATCCCTTTCAGCTCCTTGGGTACTTTCTCTAGCTCCTCCACTGGGGGCCCTGTGTTCCATCTAATAGCTGACTGTGAGTATCCACTTCTGTATTTGCCAGGCACTGGCATAGCCTCACACGAGACAGCTGTATCAGGGTCCTTTCAGCAAAATCTTGCTGGCATATGCAATAGTGTCTGCGTTTGGTGGTTGTCTTTCTCTCTTCCAGCTATGCATGGAGGTGGGGGGGGGGGAGAGAGAGAGAGAGAGAGAGAGAGAGAGAGAGAGAGAGAGAAGCAAATTGAGTACAAAACTAATAAAGAAGCAGAGGAACTAAAACTTTTATACCACCCCCATTCCCATGAATTCATTTATATATCTCAATTAGGAAAAAGTTTGGGATTTCAGTTAAGCTTTCAGAATGAATCCTGTAACTAGATTATCAATGCAAATCGAAGAGTTTTGTGAAAGGCAGTCACTGAATTATTTGCAATAACATTATTTGCAAAGAATTTAAAAAATAAACAATATATAATTGGCTCTAGTCATTAAGATAGTACTTACATGATAGTTCGTGGCAGAAAAATGCTTTTGTAATATATGGTAGAACAATGCCATACAAAGTTACTAAAAGAAGACATCAAAGAAACATACGGTTGTGATACCCATTAAGTTGACTTAACAAGATTCTTCCTCCAAGAGTGATTGTATTCTTAACAACCATGTTGCTCCACAATTAGCCTGTGTGACAAGCAGTAACATTCCGTATGATAGTATGACACCGAGTTTATAAAATACGGTGCTTGTTATCTGAGCTCTTCATCTTCACACACTCTGGGCAGTAATCCTACATGTACAGCCTTATGGACAATCTGAAATAATGAGGAATTGAAATCTGGCCAAAAATCAAGGAAGAATTTAGGCCTTACTTACTGGTATTTGCAAAGTGGGTCGCAGATCCTTCTGTCCCCATCCTGTCTTGAGATGACTGCAGCCTTGTGCAACAAGTTGACTGCATTTTCATGAAAGAATCTTAAAAAGAGTCATCAGGCAACCTGTTCCTGAATATGGAAGTGTCATAAACTGTTAATTGGTGTGTCATTTGGATTAAGCTGACATATTGGGAAATTGTCACATAGCAACAACTACCTAATTCAATTGTTGTCGGAAAGGCTAAGCTTCAGGGGGAGTTATTTCAGGTTGTCCACTATTGTTCAAATTAACACCAAAGAAGACTTATTTCATTCAAAGAAAAAGTAATTTATCGAATAACTATTTTTAAACCAATTTTTGAAAAGACAGTGACCTCTGTGTCTTTCAGAATTGTTCCTGGTAAACATAATGATACTGAGTTTCCTCCAAGCCCAGAGCATAAGCTAAAAGGTAAAATTACATTTTAACCTTTTCCTTTTATTTTCTTTACTAAAACCAGTAGAAATACAGATTTTGTACAGGATTTCTACACACAATGCATACAAAATGAACTGGCAGGTTATCTGAATGCCCGGTCCACTGACTCTGATAACATGAATTTCTTGTTTATAGAACTCATTTACATATAGCACATTTTTAACTTGGCAATTTCTTACATAAACCTACCCAAAATCATACAAGAACAACCCCATTTAATCTGTGATTCCTTTGAACAAGATCATTGTTTAAGCATTTTCCATCTTGTTTCAGGTAAGTGAAACTTTGAAAACCCGTGAGAAAGTACGACAGGCTTCTCACTTTCTATTTAATCACAAAAAATTCCCATGGTCTCTTGAGGTTTCCCTAATTAGGTTATAGCACAGTTACAGTACTTGACTAGAGAAGGTCAGACAAAGTTCTAAATGAGTTGAGGGGAAAAAATCAGCGAATCAATAGTGTGTTTTTACTAAATTAAAGTACAAATACTAGAAAAAAATTGTTGCTTAACCTATTAATAGCTATGATTTTTCCCTTTACATTGTTGACAGCTCTATGCCCAGTTAATTCCTTAAAAGTTGAACTTATGCTCAGCCCTATCTGGATTATGATAAAGTTGACTATATCATCCATTTTAAAAATAACTATAGTGTTTTATCAATTTAAAGAAATTGATATGTAAAAATTGGCACATAGGCCATATCATACAATGAATATGTGTATTTTGCTAAATATTAGTTTTTTTGATAAAAGTCTCAGAAGAATTAATGAAAACCAAATGTCTTGTAGTCTTTGTTTCAGAAATCTTTGAGACAATATTGTAGGGTTTTCGTGATCATAAGTAAATATGGCCTGTCGTCAGAATCTATAATGTGTTAGACATATAAATTTATGCCAAAGTGAGAGTTCATTTCCTTATCCAAAGATTCTTACATTTCCTGAGTTATTTTTGAAGTTAAAAAAATCTTTTCATTACATCTATGATCCTTTGTCCATCATGTTGTTGATTCATCTTCTATAACAATTCTCTTTTCCACCTCCTCACTATAGTCTGTGAATCAGGATCAAAGACAAAGATGTCTGAACTGGTGAAAGAAATGTATGATATTTTAACCAATTGAAGAAAACTCATTGATACTGTCTATGGTATTTTTTTCAAATAAGTAGGTCATTAAGGATCATAAATCACAAAGTGTCTTTGCAAGAAAAAAAAAATCGAAGATCTGTTAGGCAAAATCCCATGTAAATTATTGCATAATCCCATATAAAATCAGGTTCAGATCATTTATTTCATAAATGCCCTAAATTTCTATGTTTAAGGATAATAATATTGGTCGAAAACATTACTTTATGGGCAAATGGTAAGTAACCATTTGAGTCAATCTGACTGCCAGAATACTGTTTGTAACATGAACTCTACCTTACAGACTTCATCAGGGAAATGTGGTACACAAATGTGAGACTCTCAAAGTACCGGAAGTGAACAGCTGTTCAAGTGTGAGAACTAGATAAAGCGCAGTCATGAAATATAGACCTGTTATGTCCCGAAGTGAGTTAACTTACGTTCACTCAGCAAATGTTTATTGAGTCCACGTTATTTGTCTATCAATATTTAAAGCCTTAGAATCATAACCTTCTGGCTAGACGGGAGTTTAGAGGCCACCTAATCTAAGGTTCTTCCTAAGGAAAGATTGAGGTATGGATTTTACGCATGAAGTGGTATTTCCTAGAGTCTTCACATTGTGGGTAGGCAAGGACCCAGAGTTCTAACAGGTTTGGCTCCCTAAGCTCTTTCCAATATCATATAGATTTGTATGTGAATATGCTCAGAGTTGTCTTGACTCTATGCTGAACAGTTTGCCACTGGAAGTTTGTAGCCAATACTGGTGTGTGGCGTGCTAGCTTCACCTGAAATTGTCATTTTTTTTCTGGTGAAAAAGAATGTTTTACCTGTAACCCTGTTTGTTTACTGAAGTTTTATACTAGTGCTAACTCAGTCTGTGTAAAGCAGGACCTGGAGACAAACTTCTGCTGGGTGTCCTTGCTTTTGACCCGCTTGTCAAGACTAGTGTTCAGTGCTACATAGAACGCTTGGCTCCCCCAGCAGACATCCTTAACTGTCCACTGGAACACTGGGATCATTCTGTAGTTCACCTCACTCAAGTTCATCAAGGGCTTGGTCCACCATATGGAGTCCTTTATTGCTAAATATTAAAATCTTGAAAAAAATGCAAATGGCAGTCCAAGCATTCCTGCCACTCCTGGCCCCTTCTACAGCTCATCTTCAAACTGTGCTTCCTTAGAACATCATGGGGTGTTGCAGAAAGTGGTGCTTAGGTTTCTTTTGGATGAGTTGCAAAAGTTCCCTTATCTAGAACATTCTATGAGAAATGTTCACTCTACTGTACTCTGTAGAGTACTCAGAAAAGGACATGATTTTGAAATGAATATGTAATATAGCGAGAAATTTTTCTATTATGTATTTTTTAAAAATCTCTTTCAATGTTAATTGTTTTATTATACTCTTATTTATTTGTGTGTGTATGTATGCATGTGTGTCTATCTTTCTGTCTGTCTGTCTATGTGTCATGTGCCATGGCAAAGGTCTAGAGGTCAGAGAACGTGGTGCTCAAACTCAGGTGGTTGGGCTTGGTAGCAGGTACCTTTACTCTCTGAGTTATATTGCCAGCCCTACATGTTTCTTTTTCAGAATTACACCAACTATGAGAAAAAGTGTCAGAGAGTTTTATGAAACATGGACTACATGGCAATTTGATTCAGCAGACTGAATGTAAAGCATTTGAGTAATAGTATAGCTTTACCATTGTAGCCATAAAACACAGTAGGTATTACATTTATTTTACCTGCTATAGAGTTTTATATGGGTGTGTGTATATGTGTGTGTTTGTGTGTGTCATGTGTAAAGTATTATTATAGAAGAAGAGAGACAATTGGAATATTGTGAAATTTTGGTTTCTTGATTATTTTTCAATGGATATAAAAATTTATCACAAAATTATTAATCTCATTTAAAGTGATTTACAATTATTATATAATCAGATTTACTGAGTGATATGTAAATAAATGTAAGAATTATTAAGAAATGAATGGTTAAACAAACTTTGACACACCTATACCATGAAATACTATTCAACAGTAAAACAGAATTTACTTATTTGAATTTATGAAGCATATTATGTTGAGTAATGAGAAGGTTACATAGTGTAACCATTTAGACAGCATGCTCAAATAACCAAACTGTGAACATCATGGAAAATTTAACAGTTTTTAGGCATTGGACATTATTGAATAGATGGGTGGGTCTAACTGTAAGAGGGTTGCCAAGACATAGCTCTTGTGATGGGACATTCTGTGTTATTGACTTCCCTTATATTTATAAGTTTTTTCACATGTGGTCAAATGTCACAGAACTATATCACAGTATGCTAGTGCAATTTCTTGGTTTGCTCGTTATGTTATCTTTAAAACAAAAGTTTGTTGTGAACCCTAGAGCATTTTATACAGTCTTTCTCAAAGTATTTGATCTTCATGTTATAATTGTTTAAAGGTAGAACATTAATTTTTAAATGTATAAAACAATAAAGAAAACCAAGGATTGGAAGAGGACATAAGGGAAGTTACCTGCTTGCTCACCTCAAAGTAGGCCATTTTTTAATTCCTATACTTAAGACCATATAAAACTTTCATACAACATGCGAACCCTGGTATGCATAGTTTTTATTTAAATGTGTCATATACGTTTATACATGCAAATAAAGCTAGAGCTCTATCAAAAATTTAAGAGCCCCAACTATGACATTGTATGATTGAACCATGACTTCATGAATCAAATATCATGTAAATTAGTTCATGACAGAGTGTTAAAATATTCTGCAATAATTATAAATGTGCCTATTTAATCTCATAACTGTTACTATTGCCTAATATCTTTTAGAGGGCTGCAATTAAATGAAAACTTTCATGATTTATTTTATCTTCTTGATATGCAGTTCTTTTTATTACTACAAAGTGACTCTCTCCATTCTTTTTCATGTTTTAAATTTATTTCTGAGATTGATTTCAGCAGTTCCAATAAATATTTGGAAGTGTGGTATTTCTGTTTAATTTAAAGAACATTTTACTTTTCTTGAAATTTTTTCATCAGAAAGCTACTTATAATGTTACTTTAGTTCTATGAATTTGGTATTATAAAACTTTTATTTTGTTTCAGATGACTTTATTGAATTTTGTGGCAGAACATTGCTTACTTATTATTTATAATTTAGTGGTATCTCTCCTTTGTGCTCTAGCACAGGAACACTTTTAAGTGTTTTTTTTTTTAAACAAAAACCCCATGTATCATTATAAAGCAAGTTAATGTGATGAATGGTACATACCCACCAATCAGAACTTATAAATTGAATTACTCAAACATACTGAATGCTCTCTTGTTTGATGTTTGGTTAATTTATCTGAGAAAGGCAGGAAAAACCCCTGCTCTATCTATTCATTATGTAATCCTCCGATTCAGTGTTATTGTTTGTTATACAGTTATTCTTACACTAATCCCAAGGTAATATTAATGAATCAGGGAAACAGTGTTTATCTAGTGTGATGGTGCATACCTGTATTTCCCAGCCTGCCAGAAACTGAGGCAGAAGGGTTGTGAGCCAGTTAGAAAAATGAGAACCTCTCTCTCAAGGAACAATACAAAGAAAGAAACAAAGGAGGGAAGGGCGGAAGGGAGGAAGGAAGGGAGGAAAAGAAGGAAGGAAGGAAGGAAGGAAGGAAGGAAGGAAGGAAGGAAGGAAGGAAGGAGGTACTGGGGGAAGCAAAGAGGGAGGGTGGAAAGAGAGAGGGAGGGAGGGAGGGAGAGAGGGAGGGAGGGAGGGAGGGAGGGAGAAAAGAGGGAGGAAGGGAGAGAGGGAGGGAGAGAAAGAATGCAAACACTCTACAATAGTCAATGGATGATCAATTGCTCACCATTGAGTCTGGGTGGTGGGCTTAGTTCTGTGGCTCACTACTGCTTTGAAGCATTAAAATGGAATAAAAGACCATATATACCCCAAGGAAGAAAGCAGCTAAAACTCCAATTTTCCAATATTACAATTCTGGAATTTGAGTTCTACTGAATGTATAGTGTTATTACATTAATTCATATAAACATGTTGTTGAAACAGTTGGATACATTTGAGGCTTATCTAAGTGCACGAAACACAAGAAAAGAATAAATATTTGTCCTTTTTCAAGAGAAGTAAACTTGGGCCTTTCCACATATTATTACTTCCTTGCCATCCATTGGATGCTTTTCTTCCTCGATTCCTAGTGGGAATACAAAGATGATCCCCAATCCCTCCTCTAATTTTATTGAGTGCTCACTTAAGTACTGCTTGCTTTTTGTCCCTGGCTTGCATTTACGTTTGCTTCTCAATACCCATGTATATCATGACTTTTCTTAATACTACTATTTATGTCTGGTTTAGAAGGTACTATAAGTATTGAATCTTTATATTTTAGTGGTACATTCTTTATGCCATATCTTTTCTACATTATTTTACGGTTACCTTACTTTTAAATCTGTGCATGGTTGTATTTTGTACTGTGTTCTCCTATAAAGTGTTTTTTTAAGTCTGTGTCTATGATTATTCCATAACAGATCTATCTTAGCATGTTTATCAGGTTATTTTGCATGATGTTTATTTCATTCATGTTCTCATTTTTATTTTTAATGTTTAATTGACTTACAGCAGTATGATGTAAGGGAATTTCTAAGTCCTTGACTCAGTCCCTACACCTGCCATACCCATGGCTGTGATTAATATTCTGACAAAAGAAGGGGCTTAGTGGAGAAAGGGTTTACTTTCAGCTCACAGTTCATGGTATAGTGTGTGTCAGGGAAGGAAAGTTAAGTGGGAAGAGCTTGAAGCAGCAGGTCACATGTTATCCATAATCAGGATGAGAGAGCAGTGGATGTGGAAAGCTGTTCAGTTCATTTTACCTGTTTATATAGTCCAAGATCCTTGCTGAGGGAGCAGTCCTGCCCACAGCCAAGATGGGTCCTCCCACATCAATTAATGCAAATCAAGATAATCCCCCACAAGCATGCCCAGAGGCCTGTCCCAGGGATTCTAGATTCTGTCAAGTTGACAATTAACACTAGCCATCACAATCCCAATTCTGGCTTCAGTCCCTTTATCAGTACTAACTCTGTACCATGTGAAAGGCACCATATTGTAACCAGGATAAACATTATGCTTGCCTAATTTGAATATTTGTAAAACTATAGCAAGACAGGTGGGTGAATCTGAGACATATGTACACTGATCACATTTAAAAATTAATAAACTAGTATTATTTATTTTACCTGTGTGTAAAATTTACAACCAGGTGTTTAGGAATAAGAGAACCAGGGGAATAATTGGATAATTATAGAATAATTAACATGAATTATAGCAATCATATCTAGTATCTGCATAAAAGGACTCACATGTAATGAAGTCTCTATGGGCCAATGCTGTTTGATCCAGGGGAATGGCACATTGCCCTCCCATTTTAATAACATTATGAAACCAATTGTTTGTTAGGACTCTGAAATTCTGTCTGATAAAAGCTCATGATTTAACCTGCTTATTAGTGATGTAATAGCCCATAGTTAGAAAACTATATATTTAGAAGCTCAGTACATATTTGGAGTATGTAGATCATATGTTCTTTGCTACAAAATTCAACAATGCATAAAAATATGATGCAGAAAGTAATATGTGTAAAACTGATGGACAGAAATACAAACACAAGTGAATTTCACAAATTCTACATATCACACAGCATTATATTCTTTGATGTTTTCCACTTACACCTACAGCTTTAAAAATGTAAAATACTTGCATGTGTACATAAAGAAGAGGCGACTATGAATGTACCATTCCCAGCATGCCTTTGGATATTA
This sequence comes from Mus musculus, assembly GCF_000001635.26. Classification (NCBI taxonomy): domain Eukaryota; kingdom Metazoa; phylum Chordata; class Mammalia; order Rodentia; family Muridae; genus Mus; species Mus musculus. Next base: position 14,884,571 of record NC_000072.6, on the reverse strand, counting down.
GGGAAGTGAGGGTTAAGTTCAGACACCTCACCACAAAGAACTGTATGTCTCCAAATATTCATGCACAGAAGTTTTGGGTGACACAGTTTATATAATTGCATATTTGTTAATTTTCATGTTCAATAGTTCTGTAATGATGTACACATTGTGAAAGGTTTCCACACTGATGCACTGAAAGCCAGCCTATCACATACAGCGTGATTCACTGCCAGTCTCCAGCTTTGTCAGGATTTAATGACAAAGTTCTCCAAGTGACTTTGAAGTTTCCTTTGAGGAATCAGTTGATGGAGAGTGTTGAGTTTGTCGTTTTTTTGTCAAGCTCTTTACCAATTGAGCAATACATATCCACTGAACCTGGTAGACTGAGACTCAATATTTTTCTACCTAGCTTCCTTCAGGCAGCTCCTAACAATGGTGATATTTGCTCAATGTACTTCAGGGCTGCTGCCACAATCTTTCCCTCTGACCTCCATGGGCCAAACCCCTAGTCACTATTGCTTCTGCAGCTCAGCAAATTTAATACTTTACAAATTTATATTTTGTTTCATAGATAGATTTATCTGTTATTTCTTACTTTCTTATTTTTCTCCAGAATTTTTTATTTTCTGATTTCAATTTTGTACTTAATTGCTATAACTTTGGAAAAAGGACAAAAAGCTTGATTCAAAATATTACATTTTATTACTTATTAAAATTATATATTTTTACTGTATCTCTGATTATTTTCATATTGATTAAAATACAAAGTGATCTAAGTATAAATATATGTGTAAAATGAATTTTTGGTATTCTTAAAAAATAAATTTTGTAAATCATGATTTATATTCACCAGACTAAAAGTAACTGTTATTATTTTATTTCTGATTAGCATTTTAAATAATATAACATTTTGATAAATCTAAATGATGATATTAAGTACATAACTAACAGAGTTCTGTTAATGACTTCACATTGATCCATTGCTTTTTTTCAATAGATTTACCTTTTTATTTTCACAAGAACTCTTTGTTTGCCAAAACCTATAGTATACAACCCTAGAGTGAAAACCATTTCTTTGTTTTATCTTCTAGAATAGAGCTTTGTATACATAGCAAGATTTAGATGTCTTAGTTGGTAAATGCAATGGAAGTCTTTAGTTTGCATCTCTCAGTACCTAGAAAGAAAGCTGGGTACAGCTTAGCATGGGATGAGAGGTAGAAACAGGTGGATCCCTGGAGCTCAATGGTCAGCTAGCCTAGGGAGTCAATGATCACCAGTCTTAGGAATAGCCTCTCAAAAAAAGAAAGTGTATAGAAAGCAAGGAAGACATCTGATGTTGAACTCTCATCTTCACATGTATATATACACATGTTTAAACACATGAATAGATAGATAGATAGATAGATAGATAGATAGATAGATAGATAGATAGATAGATTAATGCTTAAGAAAGTCTGGCTTTCACTGATATAATTGAGGTAAAATAATTGAGGGCTTTCTATCCTGGGCAGATCAAAAATTCCGTTGGATTCCTAAATAGTATCTCTTTGTATAGACATTATAAAATTCCTTTCCCTATTCCCTTACTGATACTATTTGTGTTACTTCAGATTTCAGGGTGTTGGAATGGGTTGGAATGGCAATTATGATGGTAAAAATACATAGTTACTAATAACTATTGATTTGGAAGCTTAGCCATGTTATGTATGAAACAAACAAATTACATTTTTGCTCAGTTGTCCTTGGTATGTTAATTACTCTTATATTTCTGAATATATGGTTGAAAATCAGCTGAAAATGCCAGATGAAACAAAAGGTAGGGGTTGGATGGGATGAGGCTATTTCAAAGTGTTATCTTCTGCTATTTTTATACCAGGGCTCCCAGAAGCCGTCCTCTCATGTACCATTGCTCTATGCTTTGACAACAACTGAAAACAGAGAAAAATCTAAGACTGCTTTCTCTAGATATTTCATCAGTTAAAGTTGAGTCAACCAAGCCAGACAAATTAGGATCATGTAAGCAAGGAGACAAAAGGATGTCATGGAAATATGGAAGCAGCATTGTTCGCTGTAAGACTTTCCACTGATCTCTTTGTACTAATTTATGTTTCTTTTTAATTTGAGGTCTTTTCTGTTGTCACTAGTACTTTTCAAAAAATGTGAAATTTTTCCAATACCACTACCTGATAAGATGGAATTTACATGTCTAATATGTTTTACAAGCTAGCAAAGGTTCTAAATTTTAGGTAAAATATAACCCCTCGTTTATTTTATTTTATTTTTTCAGATTACAGAGGCTCATTCATGCAACAGGAATACTCAGTGCAAAGGTCCCCCACTCAACCGTTTCAAGATAAGTATCCTCAATATTTTGTACTTTACTGGAAATCTTAAGCCAACCGCCTTTGGTAGAACTCAAAACATTATGTCTAATGTATACCAGCTGTGAAAGGGTAACCTGGAATTTAAGATATGGTAGACTAAAAAGAAAAGCTTTTATCATAACTTCCTACGAACATTTTCATCAACTCATGTGGTATACATCTGGATGGGTCTTTGATAGCTGCTGGCTTAAAATAATGGATATAGTCTAAAATGTTATTTTCTTTCTTTTTCCAATCATTTGAAAAGATAAATATTAAATATAATTAAAAGCTATGTAGTTACAAATTATATTCTTAGGATCTAAATTTGCTGCCTAATTTGATTGAAAAGGAAAAAAAGATTGCAATAAGTATTGTAACTATTACAAGATTGTAAACTATTACAAGCATGTCCTTTTTCATTTAATCTTCCCAAAAAATATAAAAATAGATTTTATTTTCTATTTGTAAAGGACAATATTTTGGCTTCATTAAGTAATCTTTCTTAGGTCATAAACACACACACACTCACAATGGTTTTTACTTAGAGATAAGATAGCAATTCCTGTGGTTTATTATTATCCAATTAAAATGTTAATAAAGGGAAATCAACCAACTAAACAGAACAAAAATCAATGTGATCAGATGTATCATCAATTTATTCTTTTTAAAAACTGGATGGAGTTAAAAAGTGGGATGTATAAAGTCAAAGAAAATATAAAATTTAATGGAGAATCTATCTTCCACATTATCATTATTTTCATAAATTATAGCAAAAAGGTTCTTATATACTGGTATCTAAGCAATGAATTTTTTATTCTACTAGAAATGGATTTAGAGTATCAGAAAAGATGTGTGAAAATTTCATTAACCTTGAAACTAACAAAATATAAAAGAAACCAAAACCAAAATATTACATATTTTAGGCAGAGAGAGTACTTGAAGGAAGAATCATCAAAGAATTAATCTCTGCTGAGTTTTATGATATGTGACCAGGATAAGGGGAATTATGATAAAAGAACATAACAATACATTATATATTATATACAGTTACCAAACCCTGACATTATTGTGGAAGCCAACAAGTGCTTGCTGACAAGAGCCTGATTTAGCTGTCTCCTGGGAGGGTCTGCCAGTGCCTGACAAATACTGAGGTGGAAGCTCACAGCCAACCATTGGACTGAACAAAGAGTATCCAATGGAGGAGCTAGAGAAAGTACCCAAGAAGCTAAAGGGGTTTGCAGCCCTGTAGGAGGAACTACAATATGAACCAACCAGTACCCCCCAGAGCTCCCAGGGACTAAACCACCAACCAAAGAGTACACATGGAGGGACCCATGGTTCCAGCCTCATAGGTAGCAGAAGGATGTCCTTGTTAGAAATCAGTTGTAGAAGAAGCCGTTGGCCTTGTGAAAGCTCAATGCCCCAGTATAGGGGAATATCAGGGCAGGGAAGCTGTAGTGGGTGTATTAGGGAGCAGGGGGAGGGGATGGAATAGGGGGTTTTCAGAGGGGAAACCAGGAAAAAGGATAACATTTGAAATGTAAAGAAAGAAAAAAATAAGGATATAATAACATATTATATATTATCATACACACATACATATACTATATAATATACATATACATACACATATACGCACACTATATATGTATATATATGTATATATATATGTATATGTAATGTATACACACACACACACACACATATATATATATATCCCTAACAGTCTGTATAATAAAAGTGAGGTCCTTCACATACAAACAGTAACCAGTGGCCAAAGCTTTGCTAGCAAAGATGAGACTTTTAATTAAATAATTATACATACTTAAGAGACAAATGACAAGAATCTTATGATGGCCAGAGGAACAGAAGGGCAAATCTACCCTGGCAGAATCCTTAAGGCCAAATGTACACAGCCAAAGAAGTGACTTCTGGGACAGGTGTGAGGGTGTGTGTGTGTGTGTGTGTATGTATTATATGTGTTATATATGTGGGTATATTATGTGTTTGTATTGTGTATGTGTGTTTGTGCACACATATGCATGCATACGTGAATGTGTATTTTAGCATATAGCTGAGTGTCTGAAGGTAAGTGAGAAACAACAAATTTCCTAGAATCTTTTATTGATTGATAAACCACTAGATATCACTACTAATTATTGAAATTATTTTTATGATTTTTTATGTTATGTCCACTAGAACAAGAGACATGTTGCTTTACTTTTTCACCCTACAAAGGGAATGATGATGTAATTATTTTTAAGAATATAAAATATCGGGCTCCAGGACTCCGCTGAGGGCAGGCTGCACAGGTGACAGTGTGGAATACAGAGGCCAGCCGTTTCTGGGAAAGGCGAGAGCCAGAGAGCTTCTGAGGCGGCGCCAGCCATCTTCTGCTCCAGACAACCGGCCACCTTCCTGGCGAGAGCCACAGAGCTTCTGAGGCGGCGCCACCTTTGGCTCCAGACAACCGGCCACCTTCCTGGCCAAAGCAACACAGCTTCTGGGAAAGATCCTGTTTTGGGCCTTCATCTTCAGCCAGGAGGAGGTCCAAACACCAGATAACTGTGCACCTTCCCTGAAAGAGGAGAGCTTGCCTGCAGAGACTGCTCTGACCACTGACACTCAGAGGAGAGAGCTAGTCTTCCATGTCTGCTGATAGAGGGTAACAAAAGCAACAGAGGAACAATCTCTAAACAAAGACAACTATAACAACTAACTCCAGAGATTGCCAGATGGCGAAAGGTAAACGTAAGAATCCTACTAACAGGAACCAAGACCACTCACCATCATCAGAACCCAGCACTCCCACTTCGCCCAGTCCAGGACATCCTAACACACCTGAAAAGGTAGACCTGGATTTAAAAGCATTTCTCATGATGATGGTAGAGGACATAAAGAAGGAATTTAATAACTCACTTAAGGAAATACAGGAGAACACTGCTAAAGAGTTACAAGTCCTTAAAGAAAAACAGGAAAACACAACCAAACAGGTAGAAGTCCTTATAGAAAAACAGGAAAATACATCGAAACAGGTAATAGAAATGAACAAAACCATACTAGACCTAAAAAGGGAAGTAGACACAATGAAGAAAACCCAAAGTGAGGCAACGCTGGAGATAGAAACCGTAGGAAAGAAATCTGGAACCATAGATGCCAGCATCAGCAACAGAATACAAGAGATGGAAGAGAGAATCTCAGGTGCAGAAGATTCCATAGAGAACATCGGCACAACAATCAAAGAAAATGGAAAATGCAAAAAGATCCTAACTCAAAACATCCAGGAAATCCAGGACACAATGAGAAGACCAAACCTACGCATAATAGGAATGGATGAGAATGAAGATTTTCAACTCAAAGGACCAGCAAACATCTTCAACAAAATTATTGAAGAAAACTTCCCAAATCTAAAGAAAGAGATGCCCATGAACATACAAGAAGCCTACAGAACTCCAAATAGACTGGACCAGAAAAGAAATTCCTCCCGACACATAATAATCAGAACATCAAATGCACTAAATAAAGATAGAATACTAAAAGCAGTAAGGGAAAAAGGTCAAGTAACATATAAAGGCAAGCCTATCAGAATTACACCAGATTTTTCACCAGAGACTATGAAAGCCAGAAGAGCCTGGACAGATGTTATACAGATACTAAGAGAACACAAATTCCAGCCCAGGCTACTATACCCAGCCAAACTCTCAATTACCATAGATGGAGAAACCAAAGTATTCCACGACAAAACTAAATTCACCCATTATCTCTCCACAAATCCAGCCCTTCAAAGGATAATAACAGAAAAAAACCAATACAAGGACGGGAACCACGCCCTAGAAAAAACAAGAAGATAATCCCTCAACAAAACTAAAAGAAGACAGCCACAAGAACAGAATGCCAACTTTAACAACAAAATAACAGGAAGCAACAATTACTTTTCCTTAATATCTCTTAATATCAATGGTCTCAACTCCCCAATAAAAAGACATAGACTAACAGACTGGCTACACAAACAGGACCCAACATTCTGCTGCTTACAGGAAACCCATCTCAGGGAAAAAGACAGACACTACCTCAGAGTGAAAGGCTAGAAAACAATTTTCCAAGCAAATGGTCTGAAGAAACAAGCTGGAGTAGCCATTTTAATATCGGATAAAATCGACTTCAAACCCAAAGTTATCAAAAAAGACAAGGAGGGACACTTCATACTCATGAAAGGTAAAATCCTCCAAGAGGAACTCACAATTCTGAATATCTACGCTCCAAATGCAAGGGCAGCCACATTCATTAAAGACACCTTAGTAAAGCTCAAAGCACATGTTGCACCACACACAATAATAGTGGGAGACTTCAACACAACACTTTCATCAATGGACAGATCGTGGAAACAGAAACTAAACAGGGACACAGTGAAACTAACAGAAGTTATAAAACAAATGGACCTGACAGATATCTACAGAACATTTTATCCTAAAACAAAAGGATATACCTTCTTCTCAGCACCTCACGGGACCTTCTCCAAAATCGACCATATAATTGGTCACAAAACAGGCCTCAAAAGATCCAAAAATATTGAAATTGTCCCATGTATCCTATCAGACCACCATGGCCTAAGACTGATCTTCAATAACAACATAAATAATGGAAAGCCAACATTCACGTGGAAACTGAACAACACTCTTCTCAATGATACCTTGGTCAAGGAAGGAATAAAGAAAGAAATTAAAGACTTTTTAGAGTTTAATGAAAATGAAGCCACAACGTACCCAAACCTATGGGACACAATGAAAGCATTTCTAAGAGGGAAACTCATAGCTCTGAGTGCCTCCAAGAAGAAACAGGAGACAGCACATACTAGCAGCTTGACAACACATCTAAAAGCCCTAGAAAAAAAGGAAGCAAATTCACCCAAGAGGAGTAGACGGCAGGAAATAATCAAACTCAGGGGTGAAATCAACCAAGTGGAAACAAGAAGAACTATTCAAAGAATTAACCAAACGAGGAGTTGGTTCTTTGAGAAAATCAACAAGATAGATAAACCCTTAGCTAGACTCACTAAAGGGCACAGGGACAAAATCCTAATTAACAAAATCAGAACTGAAAAGGGAGACATAACAACAGATCCTGAAGAAATCCAAAACACCATCAGATCCTTCTACAAAAGGCTATACTCAACAAAACTGGAAAACCTGGACGAAATGGACAAATTTCTGGACAGATACCAGGTACCAAAGTTGAATCAGGATCAAGTTGATCATATAAACAGTCCCATATCACCTAAAGAAATAGAAGCAGTTATTAATAGTCTCTCAACCATAAAAAGCCCAGGACCAGACGGGTTTAGTGCAGAGTTCTATCAGACCTTCAAAGAAGATCTAATTCCAGTTCTGCACAAACTATTTCACAAAATAGAAGTAGAAGGTACTCTACCAAACTCATTTTATGAAGCCACTATTACTCTGATACCTAAACCACAGAAAGACCCAACAAAGATAGAGGACTTCAGACCAATTTCTCTTATGAATATCGATGCAAAAATCCTCAATAAAATTCTCGCTAACTGAATCCAAGAACATATTAAAGCAATCATCCATCCTGACCAAGTAGGTTTTATTACAGGGAGGTAGGGATGGTTTAATATACGAAAATCCATCAATGTAATCCATTATATAAACAAACTCAAAGACAAAAACCACATGATCATCTCGTTAGATGCAGAAAAAGCATTTGACAAGATCCAACACCCATTCATGATAAAAGTTTTGGAAAGATCAGGAATTCAAGGCCCATACCTAAACATGATAAAAGCAATCTACAGCAAACCAGTAGCCAACATCAAAGTAAATGGAGAGAAGCTGGAAGCAATCCCACTAAAATCAGGGACTAGACAAGGCTGCCCACTTTCTCCCTACCTTTTCAACATAGTACTTGAAGTATTAGCCAGAGCAATTCGACAACAAAAGGAGATCAAGGGGATACAAATTGGAAAAGAGGAAGTCAAAATATCACTTTTTGCAGATGATATGATAGTATATATAAGTGACTTTAAAAATTCTACCAGAGAACTCCTAAGCCTGATTAACAGCTTCGGTGAAGTAGTTGGATATACAATAAACTCAAACAATTCAATGGCCTTTCTCTATACAAAGAATAAACAGGCTGAGAATGAAATTAGGGAAACAACACCCTTCTCAATAGTCACAAATAATATAAAATACCTTGGCTTGACTCTAACTAAGGAAGTGAAAGATCTGTATGATAAAAACTTCAAATCTCTGAAGAAAGAAATTAAAGAAGATCTCAGAAGATGGAAAGATCTCCCATGCTCATGGATTGGCAGGATCAACATTGTAAAAATGGCTATCTTGCCAAAAGCAATCTACAGATTCAATGCAATCCCCATCAAAATTCCAACTCAATTCTTCAACGAATTAGAAGGAGCAATTTGCAAATTCATCTGGAATAACAAAAAACCTAGGATAGCAAAAAGTCTTCTCAAGGATAAAAGAACCTCTGGTGGAATCACCATGCCTGACCTAAAGCTTTACTACAGAGCAATTGTGATAAAAACCTGCATGGTACTGGTATTGAGACAGACAAGTAGACCAATGGAATAGAATTGAAGACCCAGAAATGAACCCACACACATATGGTCACTTGATCTTCGACAAGGGAGCTAAAACCATCCAGTGGAAGAAATACAGCATTTTCAACAATTGGTGCTGACACAATTGGTTGTTATCGTGTAGAAGAATGCGAATCGATCCATACTTATCTCCTTGTACTAAGGTCAAATCTAAGTGGATCAAGGAACTTCACATAAAACCAGAGACACTGAAACTTATAGAGGAGAAAGTGGGGAAAAGCCTTGAAGATATGGGCACAGGGGAAAAATTCCTGAACAGAACAGTAATGGCTTGTACTGTAAGATCGAGAATTGACAAATGGGACCTAATGAAACTCCAAAGTTTCTGCAAGGCAAAAGACACCGTCAGTAAGACAAAAAGAGCACCAACAGATAGGGAAAGGATCTTTACCTATCCTAAATCAGATAGGGGACTAATATCCAACATATATAAAGAACTCAAGAAGGTGGACTTCAGAAAATCAAATAACCCCATTAAAAAATGGGGCTCAGAACTGAACAAAGAATTCTCACCTGAGGAATACCGAATGGCAGAGAAACACCTGAAAAAATGTTCAACATCCTTAATCATCAGGGAAATGCAAATCAAAACAACCCTGAGATTCCACCTCACACCAGTCAGAATGGCTAAGATCAAAAATTCAGGTGACAGCAGATGCTGACGTGGATGTGGAGAAAGAGGAACACTCCTCCATTATTGGTGGGATTGCAGGCTTGTACAACCACTCTGGAAATCAGTCTGGCGGTTCCTCAGAAAATTGGACATAGTACTACCGGAGGATCCATCAATACCTCTCCTGGGCATATATCCAGAAGATGCCCCAACGGGTAAGAAGGACACATGCTCCACTATGTTCACAGCAGCCTTATTTATAATAGCCAGAAGCTGGAAAGAACCCAGATGCCCCTCAACAGAGGAATGGATACAGAAAATGTGGTACATCTACACAATGGAGTACTACTCAGCTATTAAAAAGAATGAATTTATGAAATTCCTAACCAAATGGATGGACCTGGAGGGCATCATCCTGAGTGAGGTAACTCATTCACAAAGAAACTCACAAAATATGTACTCACTGATAAGTGGATATTAGCCCCAAACCTAGGATACCCAAGATATAAGATACAATTTGCTAAACACATGAAACTTAAGAAGAATGGAGACTGAAGTGTGGACACTATGCCCCTCCTTAGAATTGGGAACAAAACACCCATGGAAGGAGTTACAGAGACAAAGTTTGGAGCTGAGATGAAAGGATGGACCATGTAGAGACTGCCATATCCAGGGATCCACCCCATAATCAGCGTCCAAACGCTGACACCATTGCATACACTAGCAAGTTTTTATTGAAAGGACCCAGAGGTAGCTTTCTCTTGTGAGACTATGCCGGGGCCTAGCAAACACAGAAGTGGATGCTCACAGTCAGCTAATGGATGGATCACAGGGCTCCCAATGGAGGAGCTAGAGAAAGTAGCCAAGGAGCTAAAGGGATCTGCAACCCTATAGGTGGAACAACATTATGAACTAACCAGTACCCCGGAGCTCTTGACTCTAGCTGCATATATATCAAAAGATGGCCATGTGGCCATCACTGGAAAGAGAGGCCCATTGGACTTGCAAACTTTATATGCCCCAGTACAGGGGAACACCAGGGCCAAAAAGGGGGAGTGGGTGGGCAGGGGAGTGGGGGTGGGTGGTTATGGGGGACTTTTGGTATAGCATTGGAAATGTAAATGAGCTAAATACCTAATAAAAATGGGGAAAAAAGGAATTTGCAATTGTTAAAAATCAATAAGAAATAAACTACACTTGGTCTTGAAGATCTTTGAAAATTCAAAAAAAAAAAAAAAAGATTATTAGTTTGACAGGATCCAGAAATGTTAAATGTTCTTTCAAAATATTTTTGTTTTGTAAAAGATACATGTTAATATAGCAACAAGAGGTTAAATAAGATGATAAAAATACAACTATGCAAAAAGAAAAGCTTGTCTCTAAGATGCAGGACAAAGTGGAATGATAAAGAATAGATCATAAGCAATTGCCGTTGCACAATTAAAGTGTCCCCTTTCTGTAATTTTAACAGTCAAAAAAAAGAATATAAAATATCCGTGTATTCTAAACAAGCATCGTTTTATCTATGATAGAAGAAATGTTCAGGTATGGAAATTTTTATTCAGTTTGTAGCCTATTCTGTTTTGATTCATGATCCCACAGGTAATAAATAAATCTTACAATATACACTTTAAACTTCAATGATGCCTCTAAAGCAAATACATGGTCTACACTGGTCTGCATGATGTCCTCAACTCATATATTACAGCTGCAGTTTAGTGTTTTTATGGGCGTCCTGCATATATAAATGAATGGGTTTCTTAGCCTCTTTTCCTTTTGTTGGGTTGCTTTATTCAACCATAGTGATGTTTTTGTTCTATCTTTTTATATTTTATTTTGTTGTAATCAATTAGAAAGGTTCTTCTCAACCTGTGGGCCACAACTCCTATGGGGTAACATATCAGATAGCCTTCAATTCAGATATTTACATTGCAATCCATAACCATAGCAAAATTACAGTTACGAAGTAGCAATGAAATTAATTTTATGGTTGGGTATCATCACAACATGGAAAGCTATAGTTCTTCTTGAAGGGTCATAACACTAGGAAGGCTGAGGACCACTGCCTTAAAAGACTGTATTTTTGAAATAAGACACAGAAAGACTGTGGACCATGATGGGAAGGGAGGTAGAGAGGAGCTGGGAGAAGGAGAAGGAAAAGGAAAAGGAAGTGTATCCAGGATATATTGCATGAGAAAATAATCTTTTTTAAATAAAATGTAAGAAAAAATAAACAAAGCAAAACACACACACAAACACACACACAAACACAAAGGTGTCAATTAAAGAATCATTCTCATTTTCAAAAATTTTAAAGCTAGCTCAAAAAACATGGAGCGTGTGGTTTTCTACACGAATGTGTCAATTGATTTTCTCTTGTTTAGGAATGTCTTTGTCTTTGTAACACCTTCCATGGGTATTTTGTTCCCTATTCTAAGGAGGAATGAAGTATCCACACTTGGAGCTGAGATGGAAGGATGGACCATCCAGAGACTGCCCTACCCGGGGATCCATCTCATAATCAGCCACCAAACGCAGACACTTGCATATGCCAGCAGGATTTTGCTGTCAAGACTCTGATGGAGCTGATTTGAGTGAGGCTATGCCAGTGCCTCTATAGGAGGAACTAACCAATACCCCAGAGCTCATGCCTCTAGCTGCACATGTAGCAGAAGGATGGCCTAGTTGGCCATCATTGGGAAGAGAGGCCCCTTGGTCTTGCACACTTTATATGCCCCAGTACAGGAGAACGCCAGGGTCAGGAAGCAGGAGTGGGTGGGTTGGGGAGCAGGGCAGGGGGAGGGTATAGGGGATAGGATTTGAAATGTAAATAAAGAAAATATCTAATAAAAAAAGAAATTTGAGAATAGAGAGAGAGACAGACAGACAGACAGACAGACAGAGAGAGAGAGGAATGTCTTTGTCTTTTTCTCTAATTGCTTATTCTGCAGAATGACTATCCTGCAGTCCCCAGAATTTGTCATGTCTTTGGTGTTCCCTCTGTCCCAATGTGCCTCTTTCCTCATCCTTATACTTTCTCTCTGATAGCACTACTTATATACCCTTCACAGTCAATTCAGTAACTCTCCCAACCTCTCATTGTATCATTGTATTTAATCAGTGCTGACCAAAATATCTCCCTGTGTTGTTTCTCCTTATTAAACTTTAAGCTGTTTCAGAGTAGGGGAAAATTGTAAATGTTTCTCAAACACACATCCCTTTCAGACATGATCCAATAGATAACAGATTGAATGAGGTTTTTAATGAATGAATGTCAGTCACTCAATACAATATTGAAATTAGTGAGAGGACAAATATCTTGAATGCAGAATCTTCAATGCTGCTTCAATGCAGACCAAAGCCATAATTCACTGAAGCTGTCTTAAGAAGAAGAGATTCACATTAATAAGAAAATCACAAAATGAGGAGGTCAACAATGATCCAATGTCTAATTAGAACTCTGTGGCCACACAGATTGTCCTGGTTAAAGACAGTGGGTCAGAAACCAAGTGACAAGAGATGAATATGGAGAAAAAACTTGTAGGGAAAGTAAAATATGGGGATGAGAGACCATGGGGTCGCAGAGAAAATGCATTACATATGTGTGAGAAACTGTCAACCAAGCTTATCAGAAAACAAAAACGGAGTAAAACTTACAAATTAAGGATTATATATGACTATTTTTTAGAATAAGCCATAGAATATTAAAGAAAATTAAAGATAGTACCTTTGCTTCTAATTAACTGCTCTTGAGAAGTGAAGATATACAGTGCAGATTTCTCTGTTGAATGTGAGTGAAGCACTTAAGGGCTTCAGAGGGAAAATCAAGTAAATAATGTGCTGCCAGTTAGAAAACATTCATATATTACGTTTCCACGGGGGATCCTCATCACCAAACTGCTTTGATATAGTAGTGGAGACTTGCAGCTTTAATATAGTAGTGGAGACTTGTTGATAATTGGAAGAGCAGATGCTTACCCAGTTAACTAAGTAAACTAACTTTGCCTGAGACGCACCCTCATTATAAATGAATGTTACAGTTGATTACTAAAACCAAACCTTAGGACTCCATATACAGTATGCTCTGATAAAGTTTCTATTTAACTGCACACATACTTACAAACTCAAACACACACACACACACACACACACACACACACACACACACACACACACACACACACACACACACACTACTGTCACAGAAATACATTTTCTGATAAACCTGGAATACTCTCAATCAATTCTCTTCAAATGAAGTTGAATTCTTGTTTTTCATTTTTACTGTATTGATGTAGAGTATGTTCTGACAAAACTTTCTATGAATTTTGGGCAATAGAATTTTTGCTCACTTAAAAGTACAATGTATTATTATATACCTTCTGAATATCTTTAACTAGATGTTTTACAAATATGAAAATATTTGTTCAATACAATTGATTCTATAATCTATCTTGATAATTTAAGACATGTTGTAACACAAGTATTAATATACCTTTTAAAAAATAACAAAGAATTCTGATGTTAAGACCATCTATATATTTAATGGTTATATTTTCCAAGACTGTCTCATTTCTGATACAAAGTATAAAACCAATATGTTACCCAATCCACATTCAAAATTCATTATATTCATTTGTAGAACTAGTAAACTTCAAGGCCTAGTGTATAGATCAAGCCATCCAAAGAAGCAGGGCATAAAGTGGAAATTGTCTGGTTTGGTCCTGAATCTGTATGATTGTTCTTGGTAATGCACATAGGGTTTACTCTAAACCTCATGCCATGCTTGACACACAGTTATTGTACAAAAAAATGTTCTAGGGCAATGGGTCCTGGGAAAATGTACTTTCCACAAAAGCATGAAGATCTGAATTTTGATGTCCACAACACACACACATGCATATACATGAACATATATACACAATGAGTTTTTTAAAAACTACTGGTTCATATTAGTAGTATAAATTAAGCTGTTCATGATGGTGACACTTCTGAAGCTCCAGGTACTCTCTTTACTGTGACTTTGGAAAACATTTTTTTAAATTTTCCTTTAACATACATAACTAATAACCTACAACAAATAAAATACGATTTTCAATAGTAGGAATGAAAATCATTCTCCAGAAAACTTTACGAACATTACGCATAGCCAGTTTAAACACTGGGATATCTTTTCAGACTTCCATCACTACCCCATCCACTCCTCTGAAGCTGGATATAGGACATTGGGATGCTGCCAGTAGGTTTGGAAATGCAGGACATCCATGATCCATGTCAAAAGAGCCTATTAAGGAATCATTTCTTTCTCCTGAAACTTTATCCAGTGGTTGGCAATAGAACCTCATTCATTTCATTATCTAGACCAAATGTTAGGATCTAAATTAGCTTTCTTAAAATGTCTTCTTTATAATTAATTAATTATTTTATTTACTTACATCCAAAATGTTGCCTCCCCCCTTGCAGAATTCTTACCCTACATCTCAATACCCCTTCGCCTTTGAGAGGGTGCCCTGCCAGGCATATCCCCTCCATGGGACATCAAGTTTCTACAGGATTAGGTGCATCCTCTCCCACTAAGGCCAGACAAGGCAACTCTCTGCCACATATGTGCTGGGGGCCCTTGGAACAAACTATATATGCTTTTTTGTTGTTGTTGTTAGTGACTTAGTCTTTGGAAGCTTCCTGAGATCCAGATTAGTTAACACCGTTGGTCTTCCTATGGAGTCTCCATCCCCTTCAGCTCCTTCAGTCCTTCCCCTAACTGTTCCAGTGAGTTCATACCCTGCATGTCTGTTTAGGTCTGGGTTACCTCACTCAGGAGATGCTATTTTCTAGTTCCATCTGTTTGCCTGCAAATTTCACGATATCCTTGTTTTTTTTTTAATATTTTTATTAGGTATTTTCCTCATTTACATTTCCAATGCTATCCCAAAAGTCCCCCATACCCTCCCCTCCACTCCCCTACCCACCCACTCCCACCTTTTGGCCCTGGTGTTCCCCTGTACTGGGGCATATAAAGTTTGCAAGTCCAATGGGCCTCTTTCCAGAGGTGGCCGACTAGGCCATCTTTTAATACATATGCAGCTAGAGTCAAGAGCTCCGGGGTACTGGTTAGTTCATAATGTTGTTCCACCTATAGGGTTGCAGATCCCTTTAGCTCCTTGGGTACTTTCTCTAGCTCCTCCATTGGGGGCCCTGTGATCCATCCAATAGCTGACTGTGAGCATCTACTTCTGTCCTTGTTTTTTTAATAGCAGAATAGTGTTCCATTGTGTAAATGAGCCACATTTCTATATCCATTCTTCAGTTGAGTGTCATCTGGGTGGCTTCCCGTTTCTGGCTATTATGAATAAGGCTGCTATGGCCATAGTGAAATATGTTTCCTTGTTAAATTTGGAACATCTTTTGTTTGTATTCCCATGATTGGTATAGTTGGGTCTTCAGGTAGAAGTATTTCCAATTTTCTGAAGAACACCCAGGTTGATATCCAGAGTGGTTGTACCAGTTTGCAATCCCACCAGCAGTGGAGGCATGCTTTCCCTTTTAGGATGTGGATCCTAGGCAGCGTGTGATGTTGCAAGTTCTTGATCTTAGTCATTGGTGTAAGATAGAATCTCAGGGCTATTTTGATTTGCATTTCAATGATGATGAAAGATTTGGAATAGTTCTTTATATGCTTCTGGCCCATACAAGTTTCCTTTGTTGAGAATTCTGTTTAGCTCTGTATCCCATTTTTTATTTGGGTTATTTGGTTTTGTAGATTCCAACTGCTCGAGTTCTTCATATATTTTGGATATTAACCCTCTATTGGATGTAAGGTTAGTGATGATCTTTTCCCAATCTGCAGGTTGCTGTTTTGTCCTATTGACAGTGTCCTTTGTCTTACAGAAGCTTTTCAGTTTAATAAGGTCCCATTTTTCAATTGTTGATCTTAGATCTTTAGTCATTAGTGATCTGTTGAGGAATTTTTCTCCTGTGTCAATGCATTGGAGGCTATTTCCCACTTTCTCTTCTATCACGTTCAGTATATCTGGTTTTATGCTTAGATCATTGATTGACTTGGACTAGAGCTTAGTACATAGTGATAAATATGGATCAATTTACATTCCTGTACATGCAGACCACCAGTTAGACGGGCATCATTGTTGATGATGCTTTCTTTTTTCCACAGAATGGCTTTGGCTTCTTTCTCAAACATCAAGTGTCCATAGGTGTGTGAGTTTGCTTTTGAGTGTTTGAGTCTATTCCATTGATGGGCATGTCTTTCTCTGTATCAATACAATGTAGTTTTTATCATTATTGCTCTGCAGTCTATTTTGGAACAGGGATGGTGATTCCTCCAGAAGTTCTTTATTGTTCAGAATTGTTTTGGCTAAAACTATTTTTTTTCCATATGCAGTTGAAAATTGATCTTTCCACATATGTAATAAATTGTTTTGGAATTTTGGTGTGAGTTACTTTGAATCTGTAGATTGATTTTGATAAGATGTTCTTTTTCACTATGTTAATCATACTATTCCATTAGCATGGGAGATCTTTCTACCATCTGAGTTCTTCAATTTCTTTCTTCGGGGTTGTGATGACCTTGTCATACAGATCTTTCACTTGTTTGGTTAGTATTATACCAAGATAATTTATATTACTTGTGGATGTTGTGAAATATTGTTCCTCTGAATTTTTTCAGCCCATTTGTCATTTGTATGAAGGATTTCTTTGAGTTAATTTTATATTTAGCTACTATGTTGAAGTTGTTTATCAGCTGTAGGAATTCTTTGGTAGAATTTTGGGGGTCACTTATATATACTATTATGTCATCCTCAAATAGTGATACCTTGACTTCCCCTTACCAATTTGTATCCCTTTAATGTCCTTTTGTTGTTTTATTGCTCTAGATAGAACTTCAAGTAATAATATTGAATATATAGTAAGCGAGTGGCCAGCCTTGTCTTGTGCCTGGTTTTAATGGGATTGCTTCAAGTTTTTTTCCTTAATTTGATGTTAGTTATTGGTTCATTATGTTTTGCTTTTATTTTGCTTAGATACGTGCCTTGAATTTTTGATATTGCCAAGACTTTTAACATGAAGTGGTGTTAGATTTTATCAAAGGCTTTTTCAGCTTCTAATGAGATGGTCATGTGATTTTTTTCTTTGATTTTTTTTTTATATACTGGATTATATTGGCAGATAATTGTATAATGAACCATCCATGCATCCCTGGGATGAAGCCTACTTGATTGTGGTGAATGGTGTTTTTGATGTATTCTTGGATTTGTTTTGTGAGGATTTTATTGAGTAATTTTGTACTGATGTTAAGAGAAATTGATCACATGTAGTCTTTCTTTGTTGGGATCTTTGTGTGGTTTAGGTATCAGAATAACTGTGGCCTCAAAGAATGTATTAGGTAGTATTCCATCTGTTTCTATTTTGTAGAATACTTTAAAAAGTTTTGTAGTAGCTCTTCTTTGAAGGTCTGGTAGGATTTTGCACTAAAACCATCTGACCATGGGCATTTTATGGTTGAGAGATTTTTTAATTTTCTATTTCCTTGGGAGCTATGGAATTATTTAAATGGTTTACCTGAGCTGGGCATGGTGGTGCACACCTTTAATCCCAGCACTTGGAAGGCAGAGGTAGGTGGATTTCTGAGTTCGAGGCCAGCCTGGTCTAGAAAGTGAGTTCCAGGACAGCCAGGGGTATACAGAGAAACACTGTCTCAAAAAAACAAACAAACAAACAAACAAACAAACAAACAAATGGTTTACCTGATCATGGTTTAACTTTGGTACATGGTATCTCTAGGAAATCATCCATTTAATCTAGAAATTTCATTTCATTCAAGTTTTGTCATTATAGGCTTTTGTAGTAAGATCTGTTGAATTTTTAAATTTCTTCAGTTTCTGTTATGTCGCCCTTTCCATTTCTGATTTTAATTTGGATGTCTCTGTACATTTTTGTTAGTTTGACTAAGGGTTTATCTGTCTTGGTGATTTTCTTTTGAAGTACCAGATCTTGATTTTATTGATTCTTTGTATTATTCTCTTTGTTTCTTATTTGTTGATTTCTGTCCTATGTTTGACTATTTCCTGCTTCTACTTCTCATGGGTGTGTTGGCTTCTTTTTGTTCTAGAGCTTTCAGGTGTGCTGTTAAGTTGCTAGTATAGGATCTCTCCAGTTTCTTCATGAAGGCACTTAGTGCTTCTTTCCTATTAACACTGCTTTCATTATGTCCCATAAGTTTGGGTATGTCATGCCTTCATTTTTTATTAAATTATTAAAAGTCTTTAAATTTTTTCTTTATTTCTTCCTGAACCAAGACATCAATGAGCAGATAGTTGTTCATATTCCATGTGTATGTGGGCTTTCTGTTGTTTTTGTTTTTGTTTTGATTTTTGAAGTCCAGCCTTAGTCCTTCGTGTTCTGATAGAAAGCTAGGGATTATTTCAGTCTTGTGTCTATTGAGGCTTGTTTTCTGTATGATTATATGGTCAGTTTTGGAGAAGGTTCAGTGCGGCGATGAGAAGAAGGTACATTATTTTGTTTTGGTGTGAAATGTTTTGTAGATATCTGTTAAATCCATTTGTTTCATAGCATGTCAGTTTCATTGTGTCTCTGTTTAGTTTCTGTTTCAATGACCTGCCAATTGGTTGTAGTGGGGTGTTGAAGTCTTCCACTATCATTGTCTTTGCTCTGAAGTCACCCCAGCAGATTTATTGAGAAAGTTAAATTTTGGAGGCATGAAGATATTCCCATTGGTGCAACATACCCAAACAACTGCTGAATTAAGGCAGTCATTATGACTTTATCAGTACCTGACATACTCATCCTTCTTTGTAGTTACTATTTTATGGTTTCTACCCTACTGAACTCCCATATTCTATTCCAATCACTTTACCTTCCTTCCTTCAAACTCTTCTATATAACCCTGCCCATTTTCTGCATTTTTGGCCTCCTTTTCACTAATTATTATTGCATGTATATCAATTGTATGCATATATATGCATAATCATACATACATGCATACTTTCCTTAGTATAACCTCTCCAATATATATTATGTTACTTGCATATGTGTTTCCAGAGTTGACTACTTAACACTGAATAACTCATGGGTATGTGTTTCTCTGGAAGAGACCACTTCTTTAAGTATCGAAAGAAGTTTTCATCCTCCTGAAATTCTGAGATTTCATCTATTGCTTTTTTAAAACCTGTATCACTGCATAGCTACCATTCTGGACTGTAGACAACTCTGTGACCATTGTGAACTCAAACATCATTTTCCTCATCTGCCATAAGTCTTCTTCCAAAACCACACAATTAAGTTTTTCAGGCTTGTTCTTGGGAATGCCACTTCATGAAAACCAACTGTAATGCCTTAGTACTAGCTACATTGTTACATTGTTGCATCAAGCCACTGTTACCAGTATTGCTTTTATTTTTTAAAATTATTAAGTGATAATTTGCAAGCATCCTCCAAATTGATAAATTACTAATAGAACCAGGATATCCATCAAAGTTAAATATTTTTGACTATGGTTTACAAAGAGAGAAAGATGCCTGTTAAAACCAGTGTAAGGAACGGAATGATTAGTCAGAGACCAGAAGAGTTCTAAGCATCTAGAATTATACAGTGCCCTGGAATCAATGTGTGCCAATATGACAACAGAATTACATAACTATTATGTGCCCAATAGTTGTTCAAAACACATGGTTGATCTCAATTTCAAACTGGACTCATATTATTTCACTTAAAGTCTATAAACTCTTACATTGCTAGTCTTTTTGTGTGGCTAATAATTACCTCAGGACTATTAAATGTAGGTTGCCTTATCCTAATACCATATGATGGATAGCTGGTACCCATACGACTCAAAACCTATTTATACAGAATGATAAAGGTTATTATAATAAATCAAGGGTACAAGGCAGATCTGGAAAGCCAGATTCATTGCAATACCAGGAGCAATAAGATTACAGTGTTAATCTACATTTTCTTCCTCATAAGGAGCCATGTTAGTCAGATTTTTTTCTTAGTGTTATGAACATACAGGACAACTGACTGATCAGAAATATTTATTTTGGCTCAAAATTTAGGACCATGGTTTTCAACATGTGGTCACATCCACTTTAGGGTCAAATTTGCATTGAATGACCCTTTCACAGGGCTCACCTAAAGCCATTGGAAAACACAGATCTTTACATTACAATTCATAAATGTAGTAAAATTAGAGTCATAACATAGCAATGAAAATAATTTTATGGTTGAGGGTCATCACATTATGAGAAACTGTAATAAAGTTTAGAGGGTTAGGAAGGTTGAGAACCACCGATTTACAAGGTTTCAGCCCATCACCTAATGACTTCCAACGATGGGACTTATGGCAATGCAGGGCAGTATTATTGTGAGTATCTCCCAGACAAAAGCTGCTTTCCTTATTGTCAGAAATGTGGAAACCAGAATCCTGGTAGTTACATCAAGGATAGGTTCTTAGCATCCTAAGTCCATTTGTTCTCACCAGGAAGGGCTGGGAATTTAGCACAAGTGACCCTCAAAGACACTGCAAATCTAACCTATAGCAAGTGTATTCTCTGTGTGGAATACTCACTCATATTCTCTGTGATCTCTCCTGACTGATTCCAGCCTGTAGGCGTTACCTATTCTCGCTGTGAACTCCACAGCATATTTAGTTGTGTCTTGGCAAGATAAGATTCTTTTATATTTTATTATTAGGGAAAGTCTCATCATCACAAACAAACAAAAATAGAACACCATTTTTAAGTCATTTGGTACCTTCCTGTGTTACACAGCATGACAGTCTTCCTAATAAATGGCCTCTCTACTCATAGATTTCACTTACCAAGCATTACCTGAAATTGAAGCACCATTTTATCTGTAGAGAATTTTATTCTGTAAGTCTTGTATGCAATTGAATTTACATGTCTGTTCATTTATTGTACAGAGATTGCTAGTCTGTTGAATGTAGGTGTAGTTGTCTGAATAAAAATGACCTTTACAGAGTTATAAGGAGGGACTCATAGGGTGGGGTGGTCTTGATGAAGGAAGTGTGCCATTAGGGTTTAAATGTGAGGTTTCAGAAGTACAAGCCAAGCTTGCGTGGTTCACTGTCTCTCACTGTTGCTTGTGAATCCAGATGAAGAACTCTCAGCTCCCTCTCCAGAACCATGTGTGCCTGTGTACCTACATGCTTCCTGCCATGACTATAACGGACTAAACCTCTGAACTCTAAGCCATCCCAATTAAATGTTTTCCTTTGTAAGAATTGCTATGGTCGTTGTTTCTCTTCTTATCAATTAAACCCTAAGACCATCTACTTTCTGCTATTCTTTGTTGTAAAGTAACCTTTGTAACTCAGACATAGTTTTATTTGTCAATATGTTTGTATGACCTAGCAGAGCTGTCAGTTAACAATACATAATTTTAAATGTTCCACTGGCAATGTTTTTAGCTTCTACATAGGTGTACCCTGGTACTACTTGTATTGGCGGTACTATCTTCATATTAACATTATTTTTATGTGTTATGTTAGTGCTAAAGCATGAATATTGATAATGAGAACATTGTTTTTATACTTCAATATTTTTACATGCTACACTGCTAATAATTCTGATGGAATTTTTTTTAATTTGCTGGAAAATGATGTCTAGTCATGTGGTAGGTTTAGGACATTATTTTTCTTTTATTCTATGGGAATCGATGGTACAAAATTGTTACATGAAATATTTTGCTGCTGTATACCTTGAAGGCAAAATTAATGAAAGTGAAAAATTTATAGAATCTAGGCTAATTTGAAAGTATGATGAAAAATGTCCTCACAAATTAAAGTTTGGAGAATAGGAGAAAGTACAAAAAATTGAATTGCAAGCCTTTCTGGTGGGTTTCCCTCCTTCCTATTTAAGTTTTTAATTGTTAAATTAATATTCATTTGCATTTCAGTTGACCTCTTTAATGGCAGATTTCAAACTAAAGTGGAACTAAAGGGAAACCACCTTCATTTTCCCTTTTTACAGCACTCAAATTTTCCTAAGTAGCATTACTAATTTTATGAAATTGTAAAGAGCAAGTCACTTTAGGCAATGGTTTAGTGCAATGTCCTCAGCTCAGTGAGGCTTAAGTTTGGAAAGCCTTACTTAAAATCCATAATTAGGAGGACCTCCTCTCAGTATTCCTCCTGTGCCTGTACTAGCATGAAAAGGGGAAATCTCATGGAACCTCAAGAGGATAGCAAGAAATTCTTAACAGTAAAAATTTAGGACTAAATTGTATACCTAAATTTGTTTAAATGGCTTTGAAAACTATTTTAAATTCAACACACAACACACTTAAAATGAAATTTAAAAGAAATACATTAAGTCTGTGAACCTAAAAGAACCACTTATAAAAATGAAGTTCTTCACTTTTAAATATTTTTCCTTTATTCTCTTTTTCATTTTTACTACTTATTTTATTTATTTACATTTCAAATGTTATTCCTCTTCCCAGTTTCCCCTTCACATGCCGCCTATCCCCTTCCTGTGTGCTCTGCCTCTATGAGGGTGCTCCCACACCTGTCTACCCACTCTTGCCTCAGCTCCCTAGCATTCACCTACCCTGGGTCATTGAGCCTCCACAGGACCAGTGATGGCCCCTAAGGCAATCCTCTGCTACATACCCAGTTGGAGCTATATGTCCCCCATATGTACTCTTTGGTTGGTGATTTAGTTCCAGGGAACTTTGGGGCATCTGGATAGTTAATACTGTTGTTATTCCTATGGGGTTGCAAACCCCTTCAGCTCCTACAGTCCTTGCCCTAACTTCTCCATTTCGATCCGATGCTCAATCCAATCTGTGTACATCCACATCTGTATCGGTCAGGCTCTGGCAGAGCTGCTCATGGGACAGCTATACTGGCCTCATGTCAGTAAGCACTTCCTGGCATCAGCAATAGTGTCTAAGTTTGGTGTCAGTAAATGGGATGGATCCCTAGGTGGGACAGTCTCTGGATAGCCTTTCCTTCATTCTCTGCTCCACTCTTTTATTTTTTTAAACTTCTTTTTTGTTTTCAATTTTTACTAGATATTTTCTTCATTTACATTTCAAATGCTATTCTGAAAGTCCCCTATACCCTCTTCCCCTCGCCCTGCTCCCCTACCCACACACTCCCATTTCTTGGCCCTGGCATTCTTCGGTGCTAGGGCATATAAAGTTTCCAAGACCAAGGGGCCTCTCTTCCCAATGAGAGCCGACTAGGTCATCTTCTAATACATATGCAACTAGAGACACAAGCTCCGGGGGGTACAGGTTAGTTCATATTGTTGTTCCACCTATAGGGTTGTAGATTCCTTTAGCTTCTTGGGTATTTTCTCTAGCTCCTCCATTGGGGGCCCTGTGTTCCATCCAATAGCTGACTATGAGCAACCACTTCTGT
This sequence comes from Mus musculus, assembly GCF_000001635.26. Classification (NCBI taxonomy): domain Eukaryota; kingdom Metazoa; phylum Chordata; class Mammalia; order Rodentia; family Muridae; genus Mus; species Mus musculus. The sequence goes on along the minus strand of NC_000072.6, from coordinate 14,860,548 downwards.
GTTTGCTAGGCCCAAAAATAACCTCACACGAGACAGCTATATCAGGGTCATTTCAGCAAAATCTTGCTAGTGTATCCAATGGTGTCAGTGTTTGGAGCTGATTGTGGGATGGATCCCCGGGTATGGCAGTTTCAAGATGGTCCTTCCTTTCATCTCAGCTCCAAACTTTTTCTCTGTAACTCCTTCCATGGGTGTTTTGTTCCCAATTCTAAGAAGGGGCAAAGTGTCCACACTTTGGTCTTCATTCTTCTTGAGTTTCATGTGCTTTTTATCTTGTATCTTGGGTATTCTAAGATTCTGGGCTAATATCCACTTATCAGTGAGTACATATTATGTGTGTTCTTTTGTGATTGGGTAACCTCACTTAGGATGATTACCTCCAGGTCAATCCATTTGCCTAGGAATTTCATAAATTCATTCTTTTTAATAGCTGAGTAGTACTCCATTGTGTAAATGTACCACAATTTCTGTATCAATTCCTCTGTTGAGGGGCATCTGGGTTCTTTCCAGCTTCTGGCTATTATAAATAAGGCTGCTATGAATATAGTGGAGCATGTGTCCTTCTTACCAGTTGGAACATCTTCTGGATATATGCCCAGGAGAGGTATTGCGGGATCCTCCTGTAGTACTATGTCCAATTTTCTGAGGAACCGCCAGACTGATTTCTAGAGTGGTGGGATTGCTTCCAGCTTCTCACCATTTACTTTGATGTTGGCTACTGGTTTGCTGTCGATTGCTTTTATCATGTTTAGGTATGGGCCTCGAATTCCTGATCTTTCCAAGACTTTTATCATGAATGGATGTTGGATTTTTTCAAATGCTTTCTCCACATTTAACGAGATGATCATGTGGATATTGTCTTTGAGTTTGTTTATATAGTGGATTATGTTGAGGGATTTCCATATATTAAACCATCCCTGCACTGATATTCATAAGGGAAATTAGACTAAAGTTCTCTACCTTTGTTGGGTCTTTCTGTGGTTTAGGTATCAGAGTAATTGCGGCTTCATAAAATGAATTGGGTAGAGTACCTTCTGTTTCTATTTTGTGGAATAGATTGTGAAGAATTGGAATTAGATCTTCTTTGAAGGTCTGATAGAACTCTGCACTAAACCCATCAGGTCCTGGGCTTTTTTTGGTTGGGAGACTATTAATGACTGCTTCTATTTCTATAGGGGACAAAGGACAGTTTAGATCATTAACCTGATCCTGATTTAACTTTGGTACCTGGCATCTGTCTAGAAATTTGTCCATTTCATCCAGGTTTCCCAGTTTTGTTGAGTATAGCCTTTTTTAGAAGGATCTGATGTTGTTTTGGATTTCTTCAGGATCTGTTGTTATGTCTCCCTTTTCGTTTCTGATTTTGTTAATTAGGATGCTGACCCTGTGCCCACTAGTGAGTCTGGCTAAGGGTTTATCTATCTTGTTGATTTTCTCCAAGAACCAGCTCCTCCTTTGGTTGATTCTTTGAATAGTTCTTCTTGTTTCCACTTGGTTGATTTTGCCCAAGCTTGATTATTTCCTGCTGTCTACTCCTCTTGGGTAAATTTGCTTCCTTTTTTTCTAGAGCTTTTAGGTGTGTTGTCAATCTGCTAGTGTGTGCTCTCTCTCATTTCTTTTTGGAGGCACTCAGAGCTATGAGTTTTCCTCTTAGAAATGCTTTCATTGTGTCCCATAAGTTTGGGTATGTTTTGGCTTCATTTTCATTAAACTCTAAAAAGTCTTTGATTTCTTTCTTTATTTGTTCCTTGACCAAGGTATCATTGAGAAGAGTGTTGTTCAGTTTCCACGTGAATGCTGGCTTTCTATTATTTATGTTGTTATTGAAGATCAGCCTTAGTCCATGGTGGTCTGATAGGATGCATGGGACAATTTCAATATTTTTGTATATGATGAGGCTTGTTTTGACCAATTATGTGGTCAATTTTGGAGAAGGTACCATGAGGTGCTGAGAAGAAGGTATATACTTTTGTTTTAGGATAAAATGGTCTGTAGATATATGTCAGATCCATTTGTTTCATAACTTCTGTTAGTTTCACTGTTTCCCTGCTTAGTTTCTGTTTCCGTGATCTGTCCATTGGTGAAAGTGTTGTGTTGAAGTCTCCCACTATTATTGTGTGAGGTGCAATGTGTGCTTTGAGCTTTACTAAAGTTTCTTTAATGAATGTGGCTGCCCTTGCATTTGGAGCATAGATATTCAGAATTGAGAGTCCTCTTGGAAGATTTTATCTTTGATGATTATGAAGTGTCCCTCCTTGTCTTTTTTGATAACTTTGGGTTGGAAGTCAATTTTATTTGATATTAGAATGGCTTGTCCAACTTGTTTTATACCATTTGCTTAGAAAATTGTTTTCCAGTCTTTCATTCTGAGGTAGTGTCTGTCTTTTTCCCTGAGATGGGTTTCCTGTAAGCAGCAAAATGTAGGGTCCTGTTTGTGTAGCCAGTCTGTTAGTCTATGTCTTTTTATCAGGGAATTGAGTCCATTGATATTAAGAGATATTAAGGAAAAGTAATTGTTGCTTTCTTTTATTTTTGTTGTTAGAGTTGGCATTCTGTTCTTGTGGCTGTCTTCTTTTAGGTTTGTTGATGGATTACTTTCTTGCTTTTTCTAGGACGTGGTTTTTATCCTTTTATTGTTTTTTTGTTTTTTGTATTTGTTTTGTTGTGGTTTTTTTTGTTTGTTTTTTCTATTATTCTCCTTTGAAGGGCTGGATGCGTGGAAAGATAATGTGTGAATTTGGTTTTGTTATGGAATACTTTGGTTTTTCCATCTATCGTAATTGAAAGTTTGGCTGGGTATAGTAGCCTGGGCTTGTATTTGTGTTCTCTTAGTGTCTGTATAACATCTGTCCAGGATCTTCTGGTTTTCATAGTCTCTGGTGAAAAGGCTGGTGTAATTCTGATAGGCCTGCCTTTATATGTTTCTTGACCTTTTTCCCTTACTGCCTTTAATATTCTATCTTTATTTAGTGCATTTGTTGTTCTGATTATTATGTGTCAGGAAGAATTTCTTTTTTGATCCAGTGTATTTGAGGTTCTGTAGACTTATTGTATGTCCATGGACATCTTTTTCTTTAAGTTTGGGAAATTTTCTTCTATAATTTTGTTGAAGATAATTGCTGGCCCTTCAAGTTGAAAATCTTCATTCTCATCTACTCCTATTATCTGTAGGTTTGTTCTTTTCATTGTGCCTTGGATTTCCTGAATGTTTTGAGTTAGGATCTTTTTGTATTTTTCATTTTCTTTGATTGTTGTGCTGACGTTCTCTATGGAATCTTCTGTACCTGAGATTCTCTCTTTCATCTCTTGTGTTCTGTTGCTGATGCTCGCATCTATGGTTCCAGATTTCATTCCTAGGGTTTCTATCTCCAGTGTTGCCTCACTTTGGGTTTTCTTTATTGTGTCTACTTCTCTTTTTTGGTCTAGTATGGTTTTGTTCATTTCCATCACCTGTTTGGATGTGTTTTCCTGTTTTTCTGTAAGGACTTCTACCTGTTTGGTTGTTTTTTTCCTGTTTTACTCTAAGGACTTGTAACTCTTTAGCAGCGTTCTCCTGTATTTCTTTAAGTGAGTTATTAAAGTCCTTCTTGATGTCCTCTACCATCATCATGAGATATGCTTTTAAATCTGGGACTAGCTTTCTGGGAGTTTTGGGGTGCCCAGGACTGGGCGAGTTGGGAATGCTGCATTTTGATGATGGTCTTGGTTTCTGTTAGTAAGATTCTTGGGTTTGCCTTTAGCAATCTGGTAATCTCTGGAGTTAGTTGTTATAGTTGTCTCTGGTTAGAGCTTGTTCCTCTCATGATTCTGTTAGCCTCTATCATCAGATCTGGGAGTCTAGCTCTCTCCTCTGAGTTTCAGTGGTCAGAGCACTCTCTGCAGGCAAGCTCTCCTCTTACAGGGAAGGTGCACAGATATCTGGCACTCAGACCTGCCTCCTGGCAGAAGATGAAGGCCTGAAACAGGGCCTGTCCCAGAAGCTGTTAGCTTCTGTAGTCTACACTCTCACCTGCGCAGACTAGTCTCAGAAGGATCAGGGAACTAAGATGGTGTCCCTAAGTGCTCAGGCAAAACTCTCCTGAGCATGGAGGACACCTCTCCTCTGGCAGGGAAGGTGCCTGGGTGTCTGGAGCCTGAAATGGGGTCTGCCTCAGAAGCTGTCCTCTAGGGACCTTGGGGGTGTCTGCTGACTTTGTGCCCAGGTGACCCGGTGCTGGTGCTGACCAGAAGGGATTTGTGACTTTGGTCAGTCTGGCCTTTCTGCTTCCCCAATGCTATCTTAGGTCCCGTGCGATTGGATTGGAACAGAAGTTGTGTTCCACTCACCTGTGGTCTCAAGATCACATGGAGAGTCCTCCAGGGACCTTGGGGGTGTCAGCCAACTCAGTGCCCAAGGTGACCCGGTGCTGGAGCCAACCAGAAGGAATCATGACTTTATTTTCTTAATGCAGAAAAAATTACTCTGCTGGTCAATGGCAGTAAGCTAAATGTGCCATGTCCCAAGTCTCAGAAGCGATGGGTTTTAAAATGGAAATGGTGGTAGAAGGTGTGATATGTCACCTCCTGGGGTCTTTGTCAGAAATATCCCAGAAGCCTCTAAGAAAGTTATCAGCATTGCTTTGCTTAGCCTCCATTACCACATAGCAAGACTGAGAAAGGATGATATCTCACACCTCAGCTGCAGGACATAGAGAACTTAATCCTAAAACAATCAGGAAACATCTTTCCTCCTGCTGGCTTTCCTATTGTAAGGTATTCTGCATGATTTTTGACAGTGGGAGCATGCCAGTGGTCTTATTCAGCACTGGGACCTTCATTCTGCAATTGTGGTAGCCAGGTGAGATGTGCTTCCTGTTGCAATAATGATTTGACTAGTATGAGGTAGCTACCTACTTCCTGACTGGATTTGAGGCCTGCTCCACAGGAAAAAAAAATCATGGTTACTATGCTACTGTAATTAAAAGCCCATGGATAGGAAGGTCACTAACTCTAGGAAAAAAACGGCTTTTGTTATTTTGATAAATGGTTGTGCTGGCAAATTATTTCTAAACGTATTTTTTCTTTTTAGAGATGTAAGGTACTATGAACATTTGTCAAAGAAACCTCTTTCTGTAGTGAGGAATGGTCAGGGGAGAAATGCATTACTGAGAAAGTGCTAAGAATGATAGTGCAATGCTCAGCCATAAATAGGACATCTACATCAGCCTCTCCATGACCAAGCCTCAGGGAACACTGCTGATGTGGAAGAGCCAAAGGCAATATGGCCTAATTGACCATCAATGGGAGGAGAGGCCCTTTGTGTTGCAAACTTTATATACCCCAGTACAGGGAAATGCCAGGGCCAGGAAGCAGGAGTGGGTGGGTTGGGAAGCAGGGCAGGGGGAAGGTACAGGGGACTTTCGGGATAGCATTTGAAATGTAAATGAAGAAAATATCTAATAAAAAAATGAAAAAAAAATAGGAAAATTAAAAAAAAAAATCGGACAGGAGGCTTTTGCCTCAGGAAAGGTGGGAGCCATCTTGGTTCCGGGACTCCACCGAAAAGTAGACTGCACAGGTGAGAGTGTGCACACAGAAGCTGACAGCTTTTGGGACAGGTGGGAGCCACAGAGCTTCTGAAGCAGCGCCCTTTTCAGGCTCCAGACATCCAACCACCTTCCCGCCCAGAGGACAGGTGTCCACCCGGCCCAGGAGGCTTTTGCCTCAGGAACGGCAGGAGCCATATTGGTTCCAGGACTCCACTGAAAAGTAGTCTGCACAGGTGAGAGTGTGCACACAGAAGCTAACAGCTTCTGTGACAGGCCAAAGCAACACTGCTTCTGGGAAAGGTTCTGTTTTGGGCCTTGATCTTCGGCCAGGAGGGAGGTCTGAACGCCAGATATCTGTGTACCTTCCCTGTAAGAGGAGAGCTTGCCTGCAGAGAGTGCACTGACCACTGAAACTCAGAGGAGAGAGCTAGTCTCCCAGGTACGCTGATAATGGGTAACAGAATCACCAGAGGAACAATCTCTAAACAGAGACAACTATAACAACTAACTCCAGAGATTACCAGACAGTGAAAGGTAAACATAAGAATCTTACTAACAGAAACCAAGACCACTGACCATCATCAGAACACAGCACTCCCACTTCGCCCAGTCCAGGTCACCCCAACACACCCGAAAAGCTAGACCCAGATTTAAAAGCATATCCCATGATGATGGTAGAGGACATCAAGAAGAACCTTAATAACTCACTTAAAGAAATACAGGAGAACACTGCTAAACAGGTAGAAGACATTAAAGAGGAAGCACGAAAATCCCTTAAAGAATTGCAGGAAAACACAACCAAACAGGTGATGGAATTGAATAAAACTATCCAAGACCTAAAAAGGGAAGTAGAAACAATAAAGAAAACCCAAAGTGAGGCAATGCTGGAAATAGAAACCCTAGGAAAGAAATCTGGAACCATAGATTTGAGCATCAGCAACAGAATACAAGAGATGGAAGAGAGAATCTCAGGTGCAGAAAATTCCATAGAGAACGTCAGCACAACAATCAAAGAAAATGGAAAATGCAAAAAGATCCTAACTCAAAACATCCAGGAAATCCAGGACACAATGAGAAGACCAAACCTACAGATAATAGGAGTAGATAAGAATGAAGATTTTCAACTCAAAGGACCGGCAAATATCTTCAACAAAATTATAGAAGAAAACTTCCCAAACCTAAAGAAAGAGATGCCCATGAACATACAAGAAGCCTACAGAACTCCAAATAGACTGGACCACAAAAGAAATTCCTCCCGAAACATAATAATCAGAACAACAAATGCACTAAATGAAAATAGAATACTAAAAGCAGTAAGGGAAAAAGGTCAAGTAACATATAAAGGCAAGCTTATTAGAATTCACCAGATTTTTCAACAGAGACTATGAAATCCAGAAGAGCCTGGGCATATGTTATACAGACACTAAGAGAACACAAATACAAGCCCAGGCTACTATACCCAGCCAAACTCTCAATTAACGTAGATGGAGAAACCAAAGTATTCCACAACAAAACCAAATTCACACATTATCTTTCCATGAATCCAGCCCTTCAAAGAATAATAACAGAAAAAAACGAATACAAGGACAGAAACCAAATTTTAGAAAAAGCAAGAAGGTAATTCCTCAACAAACTTAAAAGAAGACAGCCACAAGAGCAAAATGCCAAGTTTAACAACAAAAATAACAGGAAGCAACAATTACCTTTCCTTAATATCTTTTAATATCAATGGGCTCAACTCCCCAATAAAAAGACATAGACTAACAGACTGGCTATGCAAACAGGACCCAACATTTTGCTGCTTACAGGAAACTCATCTCAGAGAAAAAGATAGACATTACCTCAGAATGAAAGGCTGGAAAACAATTTTCCAAGCAAATGGTATGAAGAAACAAGCTGGAGTAGCCATTCTAATATCTAATAAAATCGACTTCCAACCCAAAGTCATCAAAAAAGACAGGAGGGGCACTTCATACTCATCAAAGGTAAAATCCTCCAAGATGAACTATCAATTCTGAATATCTATGCTCCAAATACAAGGACAGCCACATTCATTAAAGAAACTTTAGTAAAGCTCAAAGCACACATTGCACCTCACACAATAATAGTGGGAGACTTCAACACAACACTTTCACCAATGGACAGATCATGGAAACAGAAACTAAGCAGGGAAACAGTGAAACTAACAGAAGTTATGAAACAAATGGATCTGACATATATCTACAGACCATTTTATCCTAAAACAAAAGTATATACCTTCTTCTCAGCACCTCATGGTACCTTCTCCAAAATTGACCACATAATTGTTCAAAACAAGCCTCAACATATACAAAAATATTGAAATTGTCCCATGCATCCTATCAGACCACCATGGACTAAGGCTGATCTTCAATAACAACATAAATAATAGAAAGCCAAAATTCACGTGGAAACTGAACAACACTCTTCTCAATGATACCTTGGTTAAGATAGGAATAAAGAAAGAAATTAAGGACTTTTTGGAGTTTAATGAAAATGAAGCCACAACATACCCAAACTTATGGGACACAATGAAAGCATTTCTTTTTTTTTTAATTTTTTATTAGGTATTTAGCTCATTTACATTTCCAATGCTATACCAAAAGTCCCCCATATGCACCCACCCCCACTCCCCTACCCACCCACTCCCCCTTTTTGGCCCTGGCGTTCCCCTGTACTGGGGCATATAAATTTTGCATGTCCAATGGGCCTCTCTTTCCAGTGATGGCCGACTAGGCCATCTTTTGATACATATGTAGCTAGAGTCAAGAGCTCCGGGGTACTGGTTAGTTCATAATGTTGTTCCACCTATAGGGTTGCAGATCCCTTTAGCTCCTTGGGTACTTTCTCTAGCTCCTCCATTGGGGGACCTATGATCCATCCAATAGGTGACTGTGAGCATCCACTTCTGTGTTTGCTAGGCCCCAGCATAGTCTCACAGGAGAGAGCTCTATTTTGGATCCTTTCAGCAAAATCTTGCTAGTGTGTGCAATGGTGTCAGCGTTTGGACGCTGATTATGGGGTGGATCCCTGGATATGGCAGTCTCTACATGGTCCATCCTTTCATCTCAGCTCCAAACTTTGTCTCTGTAACTCCTTCCAAGGGTGTTTTGTTCCCACTTCTAAGGAGGGGCATAGTGTCCACACTTCAGTCTTCATTTTTCTTGAGTTTCATGTGTTTAGGAAATTGTATCTTATATCTTGGGTATCCTAGGTTTTGGGCTAATATCCACTTATCAGTGAGTAAATATTGTGTGAGTTCCTTTGTGAATGTGTTACCTCACTCAGGATGATGCCCTCCAGGTCCATCCATTTGGCTAGGAATTTCATAAATTCATTCTTTTTAATAGCTGAGTAGTACTCCATTGTGTAGATGTACCACATTTTCTGTATCCATTCCTCAGCTGAGGGGCATCTGGGTTCTTTCCAGCTTCTGGCTATTATAAATAAGGCTGCTATGAACATAGTGGAGCATGTGTCCTTCTTACCAGTTGGGGCATCTTCTGGATATATGCCCAGGAGTGGTATTGCTGGATCCTCCGGTAGTACTATGTCCAATTTCCTGAGGAACCGCCAGACTGATTTCCAGAGTGGTTGTACAAGCCTGTAATCCCACCAACAATGGAGGAGTGTTCCTCTTTCTCCACATCCACTCCAGCATCTGCTGTCAACTGAATTTTTGATCTTAGCCATTCTGACTGGTGTGAGGTGGAATCTCAGGGTTGGTTTGATTTGCATTTCCCTGATGATTAAGGATGTTGAACATTTTTTTCAGGTGCTTCTCTGCCATTCGGTATTCCTCAGGTGAGAATTCTTTGTTCAGTTCTGAGCCCCATTTTTTAATGGAGTTATTTGATTTTCTGAAGTCCACCTTCTTGAGTTCTTTATTCTAAGAGGAAAACTCATAGCTATTAGTGCCTCCAAAAAGAAACTAGAGAGAGCACACATTAGTAGCTTGAAAACACACCTAAAAGCTCTAGAACAAAAGGAAGCAAATTCACCCAAGAGGAGTAGATAGCAGGAAATAATCAAACTCAGGGGCGAAATCAACCAAGTGGAAACAAGAAGAACTATTCAAAGAATCAACCAATCGAGGAGCTGGTTCTTGGAGAAAATCAACAAGATAGATAAACCCTTAGCCAGACTCACTAAAGGGCACAGGGAAAGCATTCTAATTAACAAAATAAGAAATGAAAAGAGAGACATAACAACAGATCCTGAAGAAATCCAAAACAACATCAGATCTTTCTAAAAAAGGCTATACTCAACAAAACTGGAGAACCTGGATGAAATGGACAAGTTTCTAGACAGATACCAGGTACCAAAGATAAATCAAGATCAGGTTAATGATCTAAACAGTCCTATAATCCCTAAAGAAATAGAAGCAGTCATTAATAGTTTCCCAACCAAAAAAAGCCCAGGACCAGATTGTTTTAGTGCAGAGTTCTATCATACCTTCAAAAAAGATCTAATCCCAGTTCTTCACAAACTATTCCACAAAATAGAAACAGAAGGTACTCTACCCAACTCATTCTATGAAGCCACAATTACTCTAAACCACAAAAAGACCCAACAAAGATAGAAAACTTCAGACCAATCTCCCTTATGAATATCCATGCAAAAATCCTCAATAAAGTTCTTGCTAACTGAATCCAAGAACACATCAAAAGAATCATCCATCCTGACCAAGTAGGTTTCATCCCAGGGATGCAGGGATGGTTCAATATAAGGAAATCCATCAACATAATCCAGTATGTAAACAAATTCCAAGACAAAAAACACATGATCATCTCGTTAGATGCGGAGAAAGCATTTGACAAAAATCCAACACCCATTCATGATAAAAGTCTTGGAAATATCAGGAATTCAAGGCCCACACCTAAACATGATAAAAGCAATCTACAGAAAACCAGTAGCCAACATCAAAGTAAATGGTGAGAAGCTGGAAGCAATCCCACTAAAATCAGGGAGTAGACAAGGCTGTCCACTCTCTCCCTACCTATTTAACAGGGTACTTGAAGTCTTAACCAGAGCAATTCGACAACAAAAGGAGATCAAGGGGATACAAATTGGAAAGGAAGAAGTCAAAATATCGCTTTTTACAGAAGATATGGTAGTATATATAAGTGACCCTAAAAATTTCACCAGAGAACTCCTAAACCTGATAAACAGCTTCAATGAAGTAGCTGGATATAAAATTAACTCAAACAAGTCAATAGTCTTTCTGTACAGAAAGGATAAATAGGCTGAGAAAGAAATTAGGGAAACAACACCCTTCTCAATAGTCACAAATAATATAAAATACCTTGGTGTGACTCTAATTAAGGAAGTAAAGATCTATATGATAAGAACTTCAAGTCTCTGAAGAAAGAAATTAAAGAAGATCTCAGAAGATGGAAAGATCTCCCATGCTCATGGATTGGCAGGATCAACATTGTAAAAATAGCTATCTTGCCAAAAGCAATCTACAGATTCAATGCAATCCCCATCAAAATTCCAACTCAATTCTTCAACGAATTAGAAAGAGCAATCTGCGAATTCATTTGGAATGACAAAAAACCTAGGATAGCAAAAGCTCTTCTGAAGGATAAAAGAACCTCTGGTGGAATCACCATGCCTGACCTAAAGCTGTACTACAGAGCAACTGTGATAAAAACTGCATTGTACTGGTATAGTGAAAGACAAGTAGACCAATGGAACAGAATTGAAGACCCAGAGATGAACCCAAAAACCTATGGTCACTTGATTGTTGACAAGGTAGCTAAAGCCATACAGTGGAAAAAAGACAGCATTTTCAACAAATGGTGCGGCACAACTGGCCGTTATCATGTAGAAGAATGCGAATTTATCCATTCCTATCTCCTTGTACTAAGGTCAAATCTAAGTGGATTAAGGAACTCCAAATAAAACCAGAGACACTGAAACTTATAGCGGAGAAAGTAGGGAAAAGCCTTGCATATATAGGTACAGGGGAAAAGTTCCTGAAGAGAACAGCAATGGCTTGTGCAGTAAGATCGAGAATTGATAAAGGGGACCTCATAAAGTTGCAAAGCTTCTGCAAGGCAAAAGACACCGTCAATAAGACAAAAAGACCACCAACAGATTGGGAAAGGATCTTTACCTATCCTAAATCAGATAGGGGACTAATATCCAATATATATAAAGAACTCAAGAAAGTGGGCTCCAGAAAATCAAATAACCCCATTACAAAATGGGGCTCAGAGCTGAACAAAGAATTCTCACCTGCGGAATACTGAATGGCAGAGAAGCACCTGAAAAAATGTTCAGCATCCTTAATCATCAGGGAAATGCAAATCAAGACAACCCTAAAATTCCACCTCACACCAGTCAGAATGGCTAAGATAAAAAATTCAGGTGACAGAAGATACTGGCGAGGATGTGGAGAAAGAGGAACTCTCCTCCATTGTTGGTGGTATTTCAAGCTTGTACAAGCACTCTGGAAATCAGTCTGGTGGTTCCTCAGAAAATTGAACATAGTAATACCAGAGGATCCTGCAATACCTCTCCTGGGCAGATATCCAGAATTTGCCCCAACTGGTAAGAAGGATACATGCTCCACTATGTTCATAGCAGCCTTATTTATAATAGCCAGAAGCTGGAAAGAACCCAGATGCCCCTCAACAGAGGAATGGGTACAAGAAAATGTGGTTCATTTACACAATGGAGTACTACTCAGCTATTAAAAAGAATTAATTTATGAAATTCCTAGGCAAATGGATGGACCTGGAGGGCATCATCCTGTGTGAGGTACCCCAATCACAAAGGAACTCACACAATATGTGCTCACTGATAAGTGGATATTAGCCCAGAAACTTAGGATACCCAAGATATAACATACAATTTGCTAAATGCATAAATCTCAAGAAGAACGGAGACCAAAGTGTGGACACTTTGCCCCTACTTAGAATTGGGAACAAAACACCCATGGAAGGAGTTACAGAGACAATGTTTGGAGCTGTGACGAAAGGATGGACCATCTAGAGACTGCCATATCTGGGGATCCATCCCATAATCAGCTTCCAAACTCTGACACCATTGCACACACTAGCAAGATTTTGCTGAAAGGATCCAAAATAGAGCTCTCTCCTGTGAGACTATGCTGGGGCCTAGCAAACACAGAAGTGGATGCTCACAGTCACCTATTGGATGGATCATAGGGCCCCCAATGGAGGAGCTAGAGAAAGTACCCAAGGAGCTAAAGGGATCTGCAACCCTATAGGTGGAACAACATTATGAACTAACCAGTACCCCTGAGCTCTTTACTGTAGCTGCATATGTATCAAAAGATGGCCTAGTTGGCCATTACTGGAAAGAGAAGCCCATTGGACTTGCAAACTTTATATGCCCCAGTACAGGGGAATGCCAGGGCCAAAAAGTGGGAGTGGGTGGGTAGGGCAGTGGGGGGGGGAGGGTATGGGGGACTTTTGGGATAGCATTGGAAATGTAAATGAGGAAAATACCTAATAAAATATTTTTAAAAATTGTAGATGATCCTGCAGGTCCAGGAGTTGATTGAATGTTTTTATGGGAAAGATAATAGTTTTTTTGAGCCCCTGGGCACTGGTAGGTTTCTACTTTCAAGTAGATGGCCCCATGCTCATGCCCAGATGGGAAGCACTAGCTGGCTTTCATGGGTTATAAACAAACAAACAAACAAACAAAACCCACTAAAGTGGGAATAAGCATGCAAAGAAATAAGAGCAGGGAGTAGATAGGAAATATGAAGAAAATACGATTATATTTACTTGTATGTAGGTATTAATTTCTCATATACAAATGAATAACACATGCCCTGTGTGTTCTATTTGAAAAAGTATTACACAATTAGGCATTAAAATTTTTAATTTTATGAGCCTACCGTTTACAGAAAGTAATAATCATTCATATTGGATTTGAAATATTCAGATTTGATTTCATAAGACAAGTATAATTTTGGAAAATATAAAAAAATATTAGAATTGGCAAGGCGCTTTACATGAAGTGACCCTAGTTAAATCTTACCAGGTTTCTTTGTGAGAATTCCCTTAATTCCCTTTGATGTGTTACTGAACTCTCATTCTATTTTAAGATCTTTTAAACTTATTGACAGACTTTCTGATCCTGAAGATTCAGGATCTCTTACAGGTTATCCTGTTTTGCTAATTCAGTGATGTAAATTTCACAGACATTTGTAGCTCCTACCAGTCAGACAAGGGATGTCAACCACACTTTCCTAACTCACTGAGCCTTGCAGTCAACTAGACTCACATATAATGCAAGTTTCTTTCATACCATAAAAACTAAAACTAAAACTAAAGCAAAAAACAATAACAAAAAATAAACAAATTAAAAAAAAAAAGACAAACCACCTCTATTTCTTCTTCAGTTAGTTTATGTCATGAGAAGCCCACTACATTAGCAGATGGGACAGTTCAGGTAGTGGCTTACTGTCATCTTGTTCTCATGAGACTCATGTTGCAGGAATGGTTCTCAGTGAATCTATGATTAAAGATGAGTTTGTGGGAGGTGTCAAGTAACAGGGCTCTTACCTCATTCTGTGCTAAGTCACTGATGGGCTCATAATTAGATGTACTGTTGAGAAGTGAGGAAAATTTGAGAAGCAGAGCTCAGTTGAAGGCATGCTACTTCAGGGAGTTTCTTTTTTTACTTTTGAGACAGGGTTTCTCTGTATAGCCCTGGCTGTCCTGGAACTCACTTTGTAGACCAGGCTGGCCTAGAACTCAGAAATCTGCCTGCCTCTGCCTCCTGAGTGCTGGGATTAAAGGCGTGCTCCACCACACCCGGCACTTCAGGGAGTTTGTTATCTTCAGCTTATTGTCCTATTTTCCATCCTGACTGACAAAAGAAAAGTCACTTATGTTAGTGTGCTGTGAAGTCACAACAGGATGGGAGTATAGAGCTGAGGACTGACACCTATGAGAACGTGAGTCAAAACAACAAACCATTGTTATTGCTTTTATCAAATATCCTGCATAGCAACAGAAATGATGGTAAACACCGAAAAGTTCATTTTATAATAAACAAAATATCAGGAGACAGAAACATGCTTATGAAACAGCACTAGCTGTGAGATGAGCCAAGGCAAGACTCTCAATATTCACATTCAGCGTTACTCAAGGCCTCTTTCTAGTTTCTTGACATCTAATACAAATGGTCAGTTATTTGATCACTGAGGAAAGGTGTTTCTGGAGACTTGCACAGCATGTTAACTGTAGTTAATGATATTGTACAAAGTTGTTAAGAGGGTAACTTTCCAAATTCTCTTACCACAAAATTGCATTTTAAGTGGATGGACCAATATTTATTTCCATCCTAAGTGTGTCATGACATTAATTTTTACACACACACACACACACACACACACACACACACACACACCCCTGATCCCCAGTCCTGTACCTCTCCTCTCCAACCCAGTTCTCTCTCCATTCACCTCTTATTTTATTTTCCTTACTTAGTGAGATTCAAGCATCTTCCCTTGGGCCCTCTTTGTCACTTAGCTTCTTCGGTTCTGTAGATTCTGACACAGCTTTCCTCTACTTTATGATTAATGTATATCTATAAGTAAGTACATACCATATGTGTCTTTCTGGCTCTGGGTTACCTCATCTGGATTGATCTTTTCTAGTTAGATCCATTTGCCTGGAAGTCGCTTGATGTCTTTGTTTTAATAGCTGAGTAGTGTTCCACTGTGCAATGTACTACATTATCTTCATTCATTATTTTTAATTTTTTTATTAATTTATCTTTTTATACTCCATATTTTATTCCCCCATACTCCCCTCTGACTGTTGCACATCCCACACCTTCTCCCCATCGACCTATATCCCACTCCCCAATGCACCTGAACTCTAAACTCCTTGGGGCCTCCAGTCTCTTGAGGGTTAGGTGCATCATTTCTGAATAAACACAGACCTGGATGTTCTGTATTGTATGTGTGTTGGGGGCCTCATATCAGCTGGTGTATGCTGCCTGTTTGGTGGTCCAATGTTTGAAAGATTTTCGGGATCCAGATTATTTGAGACTGCCTGTCCTCCTACAGGTTCACCCTTCTCCTCAGCTTCTTTCAGCCTTCCCTAATTCAACAAAGGGGAATCAGTTGCTTCTGTCCATTGGTTGGGTGCAAATATCTGCCTGACTCTTTCAGCTGCTTATTGGGTCTTTTGGAGGGCAGTCATTATAGGTCCCTTTTTGTGAGTGTTCCATAGCTTCAGTAATAGTGTCAGTTCTTGGGGTTTCCCCTTGAACTGGATTCTGCTTTGGACCTTCTTTTCCTCAGGCTCCTCTCCATTTCCATCCCTGTAATTCTTTCAGACAGGAAAAATTATGGGTCAGAGTTGTGACTGTAGGATGGCAACTCAATCCCTCACTTGATGTCCTGTCTTCCTGCTGTAGGTAGGCTTTATAAGTTTCCTCTCGCTAATGTCAGTCATTTAGTCTCTCACCTCCCATGTCTCTGTTGTATCTTGGAGGGTCCCCCCAACCTCCTATCTCTTGAGGTTGCCTGTTTCTATGGAAGACTTTCCCTTCTCAGAGGAGGAGCAGGGAAAGGAGAGGGTTGTGTAAGAATAGTACTGGGGCAGGGGAGGAGGGTTGAGGCTTTTATTGGGATTCAAAGTGAATAAATGAATTAGGGGAAAAAAGTCTCATTGATGGCATCAACCTCCACCTATAAAGTGTAGGGTGACATCTCAAAAATTGACCACCCCTTGCTTCAGTATGATGCAGATGGGAATGATCATGGCCAGGCTGCATTTCTAAAATTAAATCATATAAATATTGCAGAAAGCACATAAGTTCTCAATAATTTAATGAGAAATTTCAAGGTATTTTAAGGAGATAGTTTAATATACAATAGTCTATATATGCCTTAGTTACCTATTAAATAGTTTTAAAGTATCTATTATTTCAAAATAGTTATCAGGTTTAACGTATGTATCATCACAAGCCTGCAAAAATAATCCTTAGCTTTTATCACTTGTTCATATGCTGGAAATCTACTAACAAAGCTCAGAAATTGCAAATATCCAACATTCAGTAAAACAATTAGATCATCAGAAAACAAAAGAATAATCTATATTTTGACAAAAAAATCACATTTGGGCTGTAATTTTTGGTCATATCTTCCATTTATTGAATCTTGGAACTGTAACTGGTTTGGTGATTTAAAATAACTATATCACAATTCTATATGATAAAGAAAAATACTGTTAATTAATCTAGTATTTTCTAGTTTATGATGGATCCAAAACACCATTCAATATTCATATTATATATTGATTTGTGGAAGAAACAAGCATAAATTTACAGAAAGAACAAAAAAGTTGCATACAAAATATTATAATGTATCTATATTGAAGCTGGTCTATTTCTAAAACAATGTAAAAAAAAACCAATTCATGTGAAGTTAGTAGTACACTTATAATGTTTAAATTCACTACAAATTTATCTGATTAATATAATATGATCCTCCATAAGCAAAGACAAATAAATCAATGAAATAAATCAATATTTCAAAAGTAAATCATTCATTCACAGTTGGTTTTAGCAAAGTTGTCAAGAATATGCAGTGAAATAAACAACAGGTCAAAGGATTATGGGATAACACACAAATTTTTAATTAAGATTTCTAACCTAATATTGTATAAAATTAACTCAATGTGGATCAAAGATCACAAAAATATGACTTAAAAAGCAATCACTGATATAAATTACTGTATACCTTAAACATGATAATACATACATTCAAAAGAAAAAATTTAAATTTCAATGAAGCATTTGGTTAAAAACTTCATCAAAAGTTGTAATAAAAAGAGTGAAAATGTTCTAGGACTATGGTTCAGTTAAGAAATGCGTTGTCTGGAAAGCATAAGGTCCTGACTTTTATCACTAGAGATTGTGTAAAAGAGCAGGGCATGCGGGACATGCTCATAGTCACAGTAGAGAAGAAGCAGAGAGAGGCAGACTCCTGAGTTTCACTGGCCTGACAGCCTAGCCAAGTCTGTTAATTTCATGCTGGGGAAAGACCCTGATACAGTCTTTTAGCGTTACAGATACACTGGTAAATACATATATACGCTTATGTGCTCCCATACACGCCCGCGTGCCACTTGCAAATAGTCTCCCTAACAAAAGACTGTCATCCAGAGTAAATATTTAAAGCCTGTTACAACATGCCCTAAGTCAAATTAGAGAACATTACAGAAATCCACAAGTGGTCAAAATGCAGAAGCCCATCTCACCATGGGATATTCATCTCCCATTGATGAACTAGTTCAACCCCTACACTTGATGCTTAGGGGACATTACCTGAGATTCAAAAGAAAATTGTTAAGAGCCACATGATCATGTTATCTTCTGCCACAAGATAATATTTCTTTTTTTTTTTAAACAATTTTTTATTAGACATTTTCTTCATTTACAGTTCAAATGCTATCCTGAAAGTCCCTTATACCCTTCCCCCACCTGCTCCCCAACCCACCCACTCTTGCTTTCTGGCCCTGGTATTCCCCTGTATTGGGGCATATAATCTTTGCAAGACCAGGGGCCTCTCCTCCCAATGATGGCCAACTAGGCCAACAAGATATTATTATATAGATGACAGCAAGCTGTATCTATGAAATCTTAACGATATGGTCATCTAACCAAGATGTGTGCCATTTTAATACCAGTTAACATGTACTGGGTTTGGGGAAAACTCACAAGGCCCTATCCAGAGATGAAGAGCTATAGGCAATTATGGCTGCTAAGTGAGCAAATTAGTCCTTTTTAAGAAAAAATCCTTGACAGGCTATCTAAACCTAAGTGGACAGCTCTAAACAACTATACATAGGAAGAACACTAGATGGACCTAGTATGGTAAGGAGGAGACATAATCATAGGCTATTGTAAACAATAGGAACTTATTCTCAGAGTCCTGAAGGTTGGAAGTCCAGAGTCAGGATGCCAGTCTGAGTAAGGTTTGCTTCTCATGGTGTCTTCATGTGGGAAGCACAATGCAAGAAAGCCGTTTATTGTCTCTCTTTAAGAGTATTTATTCTACAGGAGTGTATTCCACCTCATGTTCTCTTCACCTCAGAAATTTCCCACTTCCCAGAACCCTGCAGAGCTCAAAACCTGACACTGTGGGACATCTATTAAGTCCTTGACACTAATAAACATAGATATTTTCTCCACTATTCAGAAATATAGAGATTAAAACAACATATTTTTCATCAAATAAAACAGAAAAACATAAAAGTCAATAAATATTACTGTTTGTAAGCTGGGGAAATATATAGTGTCAGCACTGTGTTGGTGAGAATAGAAAAACAAAGGTATAAAGTCCTGAGGCTTTTTTTTTTTAACTTATTCACTTTGCATAATCCCTGCTGCCCCTTGCACACCCTGAGACTTTTAAGAAAAGTACCGAGGCATATTATACATGCTATACTTTAAATCAGAAGTTCATATTGTTTGTAGTAGATTAGCAGTAATACATAGGTACTGGTTTTATGAAATGTAGATATTTAAATTATGGATCACGGTGTCTCCTTCAAATACACATCAATTTTGTCATTTTGGCATCAGACAGTTTGTTTTCATGTAGGTAAAATGTGACAGTAAAAGGAAGCTTAACAATGAGACCATTTACTTTGCAATAGAACCAATTGCTTTGTTCTATGGGATCAGCTGTTTTGAGAAGACTTTTTAAGCATCTAGGATCTGAAGCAAACCGGAGCATAAGGGGCATCACCTTTTGATCAGGAACCCCCAGGGACCGTGCTCCGCAGGGCATGCTCCAGGACAGTGAGCCACTGCCACAGGAATGGCATTGGGTGAGAGGTATATCTGGGTATAGGTCACAAACCTGTATTTAACCAAAAGATAAAACAACTAGTTTCAATAAATGTGTAAGTAAGAATGAGAGTGACCAGAGTAGATCAATAAATTTCTCAATATACAATGACTTAAGCTACTTTTTATTTATGAAAATCACTAAAATGCCCATTGTTTTTTTCTGTATAGAATAGACATTTAAATTCATAATTTGATTTTCAATTTTAAAATTATAGCCTTGGTAAAGATTATCTGCACAACTGTTAAGCCGGTTGTTTACTGTCACTACTTCTGATTAAAGGAAAGTTTTCTATAATTAAAATTGAGAAATATGTAATAGATAATTTCACTTCTTGCCTATAGCTTTCCAAGTTATATTTAGTTATGTTTTTATTGATAAACTTAGAGTTTTAATTAATGCCTGGAAGGAGAAAATCATACTAGATCACCCCAAACACGCTGGTTGCTGACAAGGAAAAGCAAGATCCCTACCTTTTTTTTTTTTTTTTTCAGGAAATAGAAGACATTTGAAAGGCACATCACTGAAAAAGTTCTAATCCAGCACAGCATATTGCAAGCTGCTTGCTTTCTTCTATTCCCAGTACCGACAGAGAAAATTGCCATCAGTAGATACATGATATGTATCTGTTAGGTTAAGGAAGCCCAGCTCCCTTTATCTGCATTTATTCATGGCAAGTTTACTTTCCAAGGCTGTAGAGTTGCTTTGCACCCAGGGACATCTGGACTCTTGCCTGTTTGTGTCTTCATTTCATATCCCACTAGAACAATGACTTAAAAGATATTGTCTACTGGTCATGAAAAGCTGGCCTATCAATACTTTTGGCTGATAGTTCTATCCATATGAGAACACCATAGTTTTATACAGTTTCCTGAAATACAAAATTTTAATTTTAGTCAATATTTAACACATGATTCCTGAAAGATAATGACACTGAAGCTGGATCTTACCAAGCCTGTTATATTCAAGTACTTTTATTATATTTTCTGTTATGAAAATATTGTTCGGTCAACAGGCAAGATGGACTGGCATGTCATTCTGCTAGACTCCATCTCCTTCTACACATATACATACTGCTCCCAAAATCTAAAATGAGGATCCATATTTTAAAGGAAATTATGTCTTGTACACAATTAGTTTTTGTTTTTCAAACCAGAAATGAGATTGATCATCGCATGAAGGACCCCAAACTTCTGAGTTTATTTTTGACCCCGAGAACTATCTGGTGGTATACCTTAATTTCCATAATAAAGGATGGAGGCCTGGAGTAACTTACATAAAAGTCCTTGGCAGTAGCAAGTGTTATAAATTAAAATGAATATCTAGAGTGATCGTTGAAAGTCAGAGCTGTGCACCGAGCCTCTGTATAATGTACTCTGTGTGGCTGGCATTGCTAAACAGACGAGCTGTCAGATTCTTTAGTGAATGAATATTCTGGGGTTCTTTCTCTGTCAACCAAGGTAGAGAACATGGCAGTAGTCAAACCTGGAGGTGACAAAACTTGAAGTAGTGTAATAAGTCTTGTATTTTGGAGGGTGATTTACAAGTGTAGGGAGTGAGTCGAAGCTCTCACACAGCACCTACACCATAATCCAAATGAAACTTTGGACTGAGAACATCACTATTAAGTTAAAGAGACATTCTCTTAGGATAGATTCCCTATACAGTAAAACCAGACCTTAGAATACAAAAGCAACATCTCTACAAAGGTCCAGCTTAACTCTTTCTACATAAAATCAAGAAAAATTATCTACTATGATTGTGACAGTTTAGTTGGGGAGAAGAAAGTTGTATTGTTACATTCAACAAGGAATGTTACCCTGGTGTTATTAACAGACCACACAAGGACATTTCAATTCAGCCAAAAAAGAATATTCTTTGTTTATCTACAAGACATTTGAATTCTTTATTACTGAATACTAAAATAAAAATGTTTGGATTCATTTTTACAAATGCTTTTTGTAAAAAAGGGCTTATAACTGTTAGCTTGAAATATGAATTTTTTTGAAAGGACTTATGAATTATGGCTATTTGGTGCCACCTAGTGGTGCACCTATTTTAAAATTAGTTTGCTTTTTCCCTGCCTTTGGAAAATTAAAGGAATATAATTAGAAAGTAACTGATATATCAAGTAAAAGAGATGAAAATTAGGACAAAATCCATCACACACGTGCATATGTTGACAGGATTGTCTTCTTTCGTCCACAGTGATGATATGGCTCTCCTTTCTCATTACAATGCTTTAGAACTAAAAGCATCGATTAGAGGTTGACAGGGTAGCATCCTATGCGGTTTTTATTTTCTTTCTTAATTGCCTGGTTTCTGAAATCGAGGCTAAATGAATACTTCAAAATCTTAGAAATGAGATGTCACCTCATAACAATTATTAACTGCATTATCAGTATAATGAAGACTTTATCAGTGTCTTTGTGATGGCAACATGAAAGTAACATAAGCATCATAACACAGACATTTTGTTTCTTTTGTGACAATTCCAAAGTATGTTTGTTTCAGAATTTAAAAATAATGGACATTCCAAATTTAGTGTCTTGCCATCTGGGAAGTATTATGGTATCTTCCCCCTCTTTTCTCCCTCTTCTTTCTCTGCCCTCTTGCTTTTCCCCTCATTCTGTCCCCCTTCCCTCCCACTTTAGCACCCTCCTCTCCCTCCCTCCTTCCCTGATTCCCTCCCTCCCTCTCCTCCCTCCCTTTCCTCATTCCCCTCCCTCCCCTCACCCCTATCTCCCTTTCTTCTCTCCTTCTTGTTCCTTCCTGCTTGTATTCTCCTTCTCTTTGGAATCTGATCCACTGGCCACTTTTACAAGCAGTATACTCACAGTGGCCAATCTCACAGTGGCCAATCCCTGTATTTAGTGGAGTGTGTCTTCAGGTGATGAGCAACCAATCTATTATGGGTGTGGGCTGACCCAGAGAGCACACATGGTGAGTGACTGGGTGTGTAGAATATGGTAGAAAGGAGGAATCTTAAGACTTGAGTTTGTGCTCTATTCTCTGAGAGCAGGATTTTTTTTTCTTTTTTCTTAATTTGATATTGTTTTGATATAACTTTCAATTCTTCTTCAGTATTATCCATTTCCTTACACTTTACACAAATATCTAAAATCCTGTCTTGCTGCTTCATTAAGGTGTTTCAGTTGTGTGTGTGTGTGTGTGTGTGTCTGTGTGTGTGTGTTAGGATTATGTGGTAGAAACCCATGTCTGAAAGAAATAAATCAGGAAGGAGACTTTCTCTTGTCTATATTGAGTAGTGCAGAAGAGCTCCTTTACAGCACAGTACGGTGTGGGGGGGGGAGGTGTGGTGGTTAGGGGGTTGGTTCTGCTTCCAAAAATTTCTGCTGTGCAGGGATTGTGGCAGAGTGGCCAGACCTCAGGAGGAAAGAGTGAAAACTTTATTTAGGCAAGGAAACACATATGTCTCAGTTATACTTCAAAAAAAAGGCAGCAAAGAGGAAGGGAAACATGGAAGGGAACAGCCCTACACTAAGATCTGTTCTACTGTCCAAAGCCAGATGGAACCCTTGACTCCACCCTATTTTGGGTAAAACCTGCCAGCCAACAACCTCACTCTGACACAATTCAAGAAAGAGAATGAGCTAATCTTCTAAGGATAAGAAGAAGGTGTCTTAGGAACTAGACATGAGTTGTCTGTCACAGAACAGTATTTTTTTTATAGACATTAGTGCCTGGGTTGTGAGAGCATCGCTGCTCTAAAATACAACACATCTCATTGCTACTTCAGTCAATTGACTTTTAATTTTATGCACACTTTATGGATATCTGCTAAACACACTGCTTTAGCACATCTCAGACATCTAATTAAACAAATATAGATATGTGTTTTCCTCAGTGTTGGATCTTGGAGTAAATTTTAGATGAGAAGTGCCCTTTGGTCTTGTGATTTGCAGTCATGTTTGAACCAGCACTCTGGGGTTGCCATTAAAATTACTTCTGTGCTTTTGTCTTTGCTGTTTAAATCCTTTTTTCGAGTATCTGTAATTTATTTAGAAATCTTTTTCTGTAGAATAAAGACATCTACTTTCTCTAAGGATATGTTATAAACACTGTAGGAAGAAGTATGGAAACGCCATTGCTAAAGATAAGACATGTTGGTATCAGTTCACAAATTACTTATGGGTTGCCCTGGGGTAAGGCACTTCAAACGCAACTGTAAGGGTAGATCATAGTCCTACCAAGTGAGACTTAGATGATTCACTTGATCATACCCGTGGTTTCTGACTTGAACTTGGTCTGTAGTTGTGAAAGATCCTGGCAGAATGTAAAAGGTCATAGAAGCCCTGAAATTGGTAAAATAGATTTTATTGTTAGTAGAACTGGCTTCACTGATTTAGAAAAATAAAGGTGCACAATGCTTTGGCCACTCCTCGAACCTGTGTGTCTGCCAATGTTCTGACCAGGTGTGTGCCCATTGCTGCACCTTCATTAGATTTTTTCCTTGTTTCCCTCCCATACCCATTTCTTGAAGAATTAATCATTTTAGAATAGATATTGTTTAGATCTGGAAATCCCCTAATCTCCCCCTTCTCCTTTCTCCCCTGAGGGCCTATAAAAACTGGGAACTCTTTCCCCTCAAGGTCGACTCCTCTACCCCTGCGTGGGATATGAGTCGTCCCCAGAGCTCTGGCTTTCCCCGAATAAAGCCTCATGTAGTTTGCAACAAGCTCGGTCTGTCGTGAGTTCTTGGGTGTCCGCTATTGTCCTGAGGCCTGAGTGAGGGGCTCCTCTCGGAGTCTTCCAGTTGCTAATTGCTTGTTTCTTCTTAACCCTCTGGTTTTCCAGACATTGATTGGCTTTAAGGGTGACATCCTTGGTGTCTTCTTGTTCTTCTTCCCTATACAAACATTGGCATCTGATGGACTCCTAAGTTGATTATGTCATCTGCTGGACCAGTAAGGGTTGATGAGCAAACCATTGGCTTCAATATCACAGATGTCTGTGCCTCATGCCTCATAGTTTGGTAAAGAAACACAAGGAAAGATGCCTGGTGGGTCAAATTGATTTAGAAACTTTGTAAAATCAGTAGGATCAATGAGCACTATTATATAGGGATTAACGCAGGACTGTTTTAACAGATGTAGGACTGTCCCATGCATCTTGCTGCTAGGATCCAATCCATTCATGGAGATTTCTAATGTATTTCCTTAAGACCCTGGGGCCTCAAAAACACTTTAGTCAATCACAGATATGGGGACAAGACCTGCTTTAGGAAAAGGACTTGAACCTTTATTCCATGGAGCACTAGATATTTCTCTATTTAGTCTTTATGGGTTTAGCATTTATCAGTCAAAAACACAATTGCTTCATGAACTCCTTAGTATCAGATTCGATAACATATCAGTGCAGGCACTGGGAACATGGGAATCTCAAAGCCCCCCCTTTTTTTGGCTTTTACTATATCTGGGCATTGAGGGGCAACTTATGGATCTATATAAAATCATAAAACTGAGAGTTAGTCTAACCTTCCTAGTGAATTCTTTTGAAATATTCATCTTAGATTGCTATTTCTTAGGTAACTTAAAATTGGTTGGATTTTCTCTCTCTGTCTTCTCTCTTGTCTTCCTTCTGTCTCTTCCTCCCTCCCCTGTTCTCTCTCTGTTTCTCCCCCTTTTCCTAGTCTCTATTCACCCCCTTCCTCATTATTTCCTCATTTCAAACTCCCTCCCTTCTCCCCTTACTCTCCCCTTCCTTTGCTTGCTCACCTCCAGCATGTCTTCTTATATGCTGCTTCTGTAACACACACCTCAGGCTGAGTCAAAAGTTGAGCACATTATTTTTCTATATACCTTTTAGAACAGAATATGCAATGTAGCTATACAAGTTTTAATAGTACTTCTTCAATTTTCAAAGCTAAATGATCAATGGGCTGGTGAGAGAATCTATGGGTAGAGACACTTGCCTCACAAGCCTAAGTATTTTTGGATTCTCAGAACCCAGAACCTAAGTAAAGTTGAAAAGAGAGCACTGCCTCTACAAAGACATTCTCAAACCTCCCCAAGGGGACCTGTACTCCGACATGTGGACCTCTCCGTCATATCATAACACTGTAACAATAAAAGTAAAGTGGAAAGTCGGGCATTCTTTAAGTTGTGATCTTGTCTTGATTAGGAGTCTACAGAGGAAAAATATGTAAATGCTTGTATATACATGCAGTCTGATTGCCTGTGCTAGTAAACTTTTTAGAAATACTTTAAATATTCATTAAATACTACACACAATTTCACAGATACTCTTTCCTGGTCTTGAGTTTCATAATCTTTAAAACACATGGTTACGTGAGACAGGAGACCAGTGTTATCCAAGACAGGGCACAAGAGTGCTCCACTGCCTGCGCCCCATACACCCAAATGCCCAGCAATGAAACCCACCATGAGCTGTTTGTTATCTGGGGTGGCCAAGAGTGACAGACCAAGGCCTGAACTCAAGTCTCCCACCTGTTCCCCTCCCCATGACACCTTCCATTTTGCTCTTTTAAATATAACCAGCATGCATTCCATCATTAAGCTCATTAGCTCCTGAATGCAGTCCTGTTAATTTTCTAACTGAAGTGAGCTATAGGGAAGTAAGCATAACATTCAGGTGTAATATGAGAAACACATAATATACTCTATTACTTTCCTTGATTAAGTCATTATACATTTATCAAACCAAGACATAATACTTTTATTAAATATGCATACATTTCAGCTAATTTTAAAACAATCTTTTACATTTCCATTATGAGTATAATATGTTCACTGTAGGATATTTGATACGTGCACACAAAGATGTAGAAATTATAGAGATACTAAAAGGATATAACTTACATAATTTTTGCACCTACATAAATATTTTGTGTGCTTTCTGGTAGGTTAAGATTTTGTTTTATTCTTTTCTTTTTCAATATTCACTTTATGACTTGCCATATTAGTATGACTTAATTAAAATATACTAGATTAGTTGAGTAAAACACTTAACCATGCATGCATGCATGTATGGTGTTAGTACATAATGGAATCTGCAAACAATGGTATTCTGAGTTTATTGCACTATATAGTGGTTTTCATGAGAATATCCCGCACAGGTTCAGATAGTTAAGCACTTGGTCTCCTTGGTTGCATTGCTTGGAGGCTTCGGAGTTGTGGTTTTGTTGGAGGAAGCACGCTAATTCAAATGGGGTTTGAGTATGTATAATCTCATTCCAATCACAGTTGACTTTTTCTACTTTGTTCTTGTATTTGAAGATGTGAGGTCTCAGTTTCCCATTCTTGCTGCCATGCCTGCTTCTTGCTACTGTGCCTTTCAGCTATAATGGACTTTTAACCCCTGGGAAAGTAAGCCCCAAAGAACTCTTTCTTTTCTGAGTTGCTTCAGTCATGGTTTTGTGTACAGCAACAGAAAAGTGAGTAAAAACCTTAGATTACTTTTGTACAACTAAAGTGCTTTTATATTTTATGCTATGGAGGAGAGGCCCTTGGCCTTGCAAAGATTCTATGCCCCAGTATAGTGGAATGCCAGGTCCTGGAAGAGGGAGCAGGTGGGTTGGGGAGCAGGGTGAGAGGAGTGTATAGGGGATTTTCGTAAAGGAAACTAGGAAAGGGGATAACATTTGAAATGTAAATGAAGAAAACATCTAATTTAAAAAAAAACAGCTCTTGTGCCTATTTCTGTAAACCACTACAGACTGCAAAAAAGTTAGAATACAAAATTTTACAAATACCATTATGTGACAAAAATAATACAAACATGCATAGTTAAGTGCTTTATTCAACTACTTAAATCCATTTTAATTAAGTCATACTATTTTGAACAAATTGTATTTTGTGGATATTTTGAAATAAAATATTTAATGATGAAAATAGTTTAAGAGAAGTATATATGTTTTTTGAGTGTCTGTCAATTTTTTGAATACATATTTACTTTTTGATTTTTTATTAAACTCCTGGCTACTATACATGTTAAAATCTGCTTTTGCAGCGGAAGACTTAAGTAGATGGCACAGGTAGTACAGGGTTCTGTAACTGGGCAATACCTACTTCTAGTACCTTTATCTTCAGAACACTAAACACCTACCTCTGGTCAGATCAAGTGGGGGTTCTACTTTTTGCTTCTAGTATCTTCTGAAAAATTGTCAGCAAATTTAGAATTTGTCTGATGCTCAGCCTTTTATCATAAGTTGTCTAGCTGATATATTTATAGCAAAAGTGTTTTGCTCAGAACTTTCCACTAGCCCTGATCAACATTATTACCATTTACCTCTCTGTGCTTGTCTTTTTTCTTACACTATTCTCCAGCAATTTCCGCGATGAAGTTTTGCAGGAATAGTTTTATGTTTTATCATGAAAGTATATTAGAAATAAGTGCTCCATGAGAATGTTTATTTTTAAAAATACCATTGTGTTCTGTTTCCCACACTGCTTCTATATTATAATTATTGAACCCCAGAATGCCATATTTATAGG
The DNA here is from genome assembly GCF_000001635.26 of Mus musculus. Taxonomy (NCBI): domain Eukaryota; kingdom Metazoa; phylum Chordata; class Mammalia; order Rodentia; family Muridae; genus Mus; species Mus musculus. The sequence goes on along the minus strand of NC_000072.6, from coordinate 14,832,667 downwards.
CACTGGGGCATATGTGTATGAGTATTTTAGTAATAAACAAAATTTAAATAATCCATTTTGAGAAGAAAGTTTATGGTGATAAACACACAAATAGAAATCTGAGGTATGATAATGCTTGTTTATTGTGATTCTTTATGATTTATATGGAATGCTATCTGTGTCCTTTGTAAGATCATGCTGATTTAAATACCCATATATTGTATATTAAAATTACATGAAATACAGTGGTCAACATAATGGAGTACTACTCAGCTATTAAAACAATGACTTCATGAAATTCTTAGGCAAATGGATAGAACTAGAAAATATCATCCTGAATGAGCTAACCTAGTCACAAAAGAACACACACAGTGCGTACTCACTGATGAGTGGATATTAGGATAAAAGCTCAGAATAATCATGATACAACTTACAGGCCATATGAAGCTCAAGAAGAAGGAAGACCAAAGTGTGGATGCTTCAAGTTGTATCATGAGGACAGGATAAGGTGTGAGAGGAGATGGAGGAGATGTACTGAGGGGTCAGGAAATTGAACAGTGATGTGTAGCAATGGGGAATGGGGAACTGGGGTTAGCCAACAGAAAGTCCTGAATGCCAGGAAAGCAAGAGGCTCCCAGGACCCAATGTGGATGACATTGTCGAATCCACTCTCGACCAGCAAGAATGACATGACCACCAGTTCTTCTAACAGTAGTTTATTTAGCAAGCTTCATTCTTCATCACTCTCCTCCAACGCCGGGCTTCTCACTCTTATATACTCTCAGCCCCCATCCACTCATGGCAGGCCACATCACCTCACCAGGCATGGGGCTTCAGCCAATCAGGGCAGCAGGGGCACGTCTCCACCAAATATGGACTTGTTTACACCACCAGCTCTGCATCCAGCAGGTGCCATCTTTCAAGTGCTGCTCAGGCAGCCCAAGGAGGGGGGTAGGCCACAGCCTCCCACATCTCCCCCTATTTTGTTTTATTGCTGCAAGCAAGCCTCATGGGTGAAGGTAGAGGTCTGATGCCTAGTGTGCAAGCATAGGGGCCCTACACAAAACCATCCCTCGGGCTCATCATCCAGAGAGGTCTTGGCCAGCTCCTGTGTCGTTTTTCCTGGGGGAAAGGAACTAGGACACTGAACCTTCATGCAATCAGACGTGCCTTCCACAGGATGCCAACAGCTCACAAGCTATCCTCTGTGCAGTGCTTAGCCTCACAACCCATGTCATAACGCAGCATTATTTCTTTAGGGCAGCAAGCCAAATCCGAAATGGCAAAGGCCTGCGCCACCATGGCAGAAGTGTGGGCCTGCATGCTCTGCTCCCACACATGCACCAAACACACAACACACACACTATTACAAGCATACATCCCAAGGCTCCCATTCCCGCCCATTCCTTCAGATGATTCATGGCAGAGGCACAGCCCTGAGGCAAGGGATAGATCCACTCAAGTTGGGCAGGACTGCAATCCAAATTGACTGAATCCACCTGAGTCACGGTCACAATGGCCAGCCGGAGCTTCTGCATGGTAGGCATCCGAGTAACCACTGCCAGAAGTCCCATCCCAACATAGGGTATCATCAAGGCTTGGGCTCTGCGCTGCATGCAACAGGTGCACCAGAGGCCAGGACGCTGATTAATATCAGACACAGGGCAAGTCCATCAATTCCAGCCCACTCTTTCAAGTGGGAGACAGCTGTGAGCAATCCAAAGCTTCAGAAACACCCGCGGATAAATTATTCACAGCTGCGGCAGTTTGTAAACAAAGTAACTTGAACAGGCAAAGGTACAAAGCAAGGCATCCCAGTATTCAGATGCATTCCAGCACATACTATAACTACCATTATAAACAATAAACACAAAAGGAGGCCACATACAAACAGGCGTAGCCTGAAAAGAAACATTCCTTCCTCCAGCAAATTGAAATACAGAAGTTTCAAACACATCAGAACCATGCCAATAGTAGATACAGCTGAACACAATCACTCACCTGTGAAATATTTGGAATCATCTGAAAACACAACAATCCCTTTAGCTGAAGCAGCATAGATTCCTGCACGGGAGCTATCTCTCCATCCCATGGTAAAAAAGACAATTGTAACAAAGCATTAGATGTAAAGAATCTAGGAAACACTTGCACGGAATGCGTCAATGGCATGGGTTTCGGGAACACAGACATAATTCCCCAACGTAGCTCTTCAGTTCTCACTAGCAGGAGCATTCCCAGCCACAGGAACATCCACGTCCTCATAGCTCTGCTTGTTTTGAATTGCTCTGGTCAGCCGTTCTGGGACCCACAGCGGTTGTCTGTGATCCTGAGGAAACACAAACAGACCCCCTCGCCCAAACCAATTGAGAGTGCTCCTCTCTTACCTGATTCAGCACCTCATTACCTCTCTGGAGTTTGCGCCACATCTTTCTCTATCTTCTATGCAATTTCTCACTAACTTCCAGACCGACAAAACCCCTTTTAGTAAAACCCTCTGTTCATCTGCAAACCTCAATTCCCTATGGTGCTTGGTGCAACTTGTCCCCAAACTGGGAACCTTATCATTACTTTGTGCCTGCTTCCTGGAAACTTTATATTCGCCTCTGTTTTATCCGAGGTCCTTCCCCAAACTCCTGGGGTCGTAAGTTTCACTTACCATGAATTTACCCTGCGGGCAAACACTGACTGCTGAAAGTTCTGAACTTGTTGGTGGGGGAGTCGGGTCTCTGTACTGGCCACCACTTGTTGCATCCACTCTCAACCAGCAAGAACAACAAGACCACCAGTTCTCCTAACAGCAGTTTATTCAGCAAGCTTCAGTCTTCATCTCTCTCCCTCTTCATCTCTCTCCCTTCATCTCTCTCCCCCCGAACCCCGGGCCTCTCACTCTTATATATTCTCAGCCCCCATCCACTCACGGCAGGCCACATCACCTCACCAGGCACGTGGCTTCATCCAATCAGGGCAGCAGGTTCAGATTTCTATATAGAAGGCTATTTTAAATAATAATAATAAAAGAGATCTTAAGTCACAAGCCAACCCTCAGTTTCCCAAATGAAGTGAATTACTTAGGAAAATGTGAAATAAATTCAGTGTTTCACTACTTAACAATTATTCAGTGTGTTTTCCTATAATCATTTATCTACAGTTTATAATAAAACCGTAAAAGCTATTCTCAAAGGGACTCTTCATTCTATAGGATCCAATTTTAATAATAATAATAATAAATTAAAAATAATATTTACCAGTTTCAGATGCTGCTGCAATCAATTTTCACAGTGATTTCAACTACATGTTTACCTAATAAATAGGGAATAGGAGGGGTGTGCTGCCTGATGGGAAGAAGGCAGTTGCATCATGTTCTTGTTATATACTATCATGCAACAAAGTGCTCCAAAATTCGCCACCTTTTCATGTAATTGTCAATAGTTCTTCATGTTTACTAACGTAATCTGTATGTTACTCATCTAGCATTTTTAGTGAGCCATTAGTAGATAACAGTGGCAGGAGTCTTTGTGACTTCTGGGTAGATGGTTCACCCACATCCTGGCAGCTATCTCTGCCTGTCAACTGTAAGCAGAACTCTTGACAGAAATTCTCACAACTGGTTTCTTCATATAACTTCGTCTTTTTCTATCATAATTTTGACTTCTAACAGAGAATACGCCACAGGTGAATGTTTCAAAGGGGAGAAAATGGAGACTTGCAGTGCTTTTAAATCCAAATGTAGATTCCTGATAGTGTCACCATGCTTGATTCTGTTGACCAATGTAGTCATAGCAACTACCCATGATCAATGACAGAAAATAGCATTTGTCTGTTGATGGGCGATGTGGCAAAATTACCTTGCAAGCTAGCAAGGCATGTTATTATAGACTTTTTTTCTGTTACTGTGAAAAGTACTACAGTGTAAGAAATCTCGAAAGATAAAAATATTATATCTTCCAGTGTTGAAAGCTGAATTCAAGAGAAATAGCCTTACCATGGCAGACACAGCACAGGGTAAGAGGTTTAATAAAAGATGCAAGAATTGTGTGTGTGCCCACTTTCATAACAGAGCTCCTTTTCAGCTAACGACTTCCATGATGATCACAAGATTTTATTCACAGTTGTAGGGCTTCCTTGTCCTGCTGCCTTTCATGATCTGCCTGCCTATATTGTAAGGAGAGATTAAATTACAAGCTTTGGAGTGTACCTGTCCAAATTATAGCAAGAAATATTTATTATCACTATGGGAAACATAACCAACTACACAATAACAGTCTTAAAATTTATATATTAGTTGAATCATATGATACTACCTAGGTAAATGTAATACAACTCTTTAAACATTCTATTTAACTGAAGAAATTCAGTAAGAGTTTTAGTTGTGTGTAAATTGCAAGGCCATCACTAACCTACATCCTATCATGTAATTAGAAATAAAAGCTAGCTTCCAGAGTTGTTTCTTGGGATCAGTTTTTCCATATGGTTTACAAACAAATGCTTTATTAATTTTTTATTTGAATAATTTAGAAATTAAACTTTGTTTCAATAACATTAATAAAAAGACATATTTACTATTAAATTTTAAATATTCATTAAAATAAGTAAATTATGATAAAGAAATTTTTCTTGTACTTAGAGATATTTAGAGTTTGCTGAGAAATTCTGTTTACTGTGACATTTTATAATAGAAATTAAAATTTAATATATATCATACCTTTAGGATCTCATATACAGAAGTGACAGATGATAGACCTTCTTTTGGATACACTTTACAATTATCTTATTTATATGTAAAAATAAATGGTATTAATTTTATTAAACCAGCTGCTCCTGACCAATTGACTAGGACTCTGGTATCTTTTAAATTGATGGGAAGCTATAAAATTCCCACATAATTCTGTTGTGATAAGAGTGCATAATGAAATATGTAAGTGTTGGCTGGACATTCTCACTTGAGAAGCAGAATAAATAATGGAATTGAACTCTATGTTCATTTTCCCCACACTATCTCTATTTTTTTAACCCTCTGTATAGCTAAAAATGTTTTCGTTTAGCATATGAGGAGCTGGGAATTGTATTTTAGCTAAGAATGTGTCAAAATGATTCTGATTTGAAAACAGCATTCATGAGACAAGGGCTTATCCCCAGCAGTAGTACTTAGAATAATCTGGGAATTGAGACTGTACAGGTCAAAAGTCTTCTGCTATATGACAAAAAGAAGGTCATTTTGAGAAAGAAATTGATTTGTGAAGTCTATGTGAATCCTGAAGGAATTGGGGAGCACAGTCATAAAATCATTAAATGAGAGATATCTTAGCTTTCACATCCTTTTTTATTCAACAGGTCTATCATTTATCGTACAAGTTATGCCAGCCTCCTGACTTTGGAAAATGCTTTCATTGCTAATACACAGAGTTCCAAAACTTTCTGCACTCTTGGGGAAAATTAAAAGTATGGGTGCATATAAATGGAAAACTTTGAAGCTGTCCCTACTGCTACCTGCTCTAGGAAAGAAAGACAACCAGCAGTATGAATACTTAGTAAGAAAAAACATGATGTTAAAATTTAATTAAACTAACAATGAGTTGACTGAGATGAACATTTACCAATCAATGTGCATTGTTGAGAAGATACTGTGAATTAGATGATACAAGCTTGGTGGGAGAATATCTACTTAGCAGGTATGAGGGACTGTATTTGTTCTCCCAACACCACATCAACTTAGGTAACTAAATTGGTAGGTAAGTAGATAGATAGATAGATAGATAGATAGATAGATAGATAGATGCATACATACATATTTAGATGTATAGATAGATGTATAGGCATATGATAGATACACAGATATCTAGATATATAGATAAATGGTCTATAGATTGATATTATAATGAAATTTATGCTTGAGAATGTTCAAGAGTATGTGATCATATTGAAAAACATTTCAGAATTATTTAGTTTTGATATGTATGTTTGTCCTGACTGTGTATGAATGTGTACTCACAAATGCCCACACAGGTCAGAAGAGAATTTCAAATTCCCTAGAAATGAAATTCCAGCTGGTTGTGAGTTTCTATGAACTGAACCTGGGTCTTCTGCAAATAAACAAAGTGCTCTTAACTCAGTAAGTTATATGTTTAGCTATTTCTTTATTATCAATTAGATTATCAATATTGTCAAGTTTAAATAATACAATCATAGAGTTACAGCTTTCTTTGACTCCCAAGTGCTAGGACTGAAGGTGTGCACAACTATGACTGTCCAAAAGTAGCTTCTTAAATTTGAATAATACACATTAACTTTAGACACTTCATCTTCTCCATCTTCATTCATGTGTCCAGGGAATTCTACATCCATGGATGGTGCTGTGTGGAATGTCTTGGAAGTGCCATTGTAAATTCATCTGATTGTCCATCTGAAGCAATCATGCAATAGTTGTGACCCACTCTCGTTGAACTCATGGGTCACTTCCTGTCATGTGTTTTGACTTCATTGTCTTTTGGAACTAGCTGCTAGTACCTGTTCACATTTTGTTCTTTGATTTTCTGAGTTTTAAAGCCCCCCTCTCTGTCTCTCTCTCTCTCTTTCTCTCTCTCTGTCTCTCTCTGTCTCTCTCTCTGTCTCTCCCTCTCTCTCCCTCTCTCTCTGTCTCCTAGAAAAAGAAATATAATTCCTACATTGTAATGTAATATAATTTAAGCCCTTTCAATTACCCAAGTTTATCATAATGGCACATTGGCTAGTATGAGAAGTTCAAACTACAGTTAGCATTAAAACATGAATTGCTATGAATGAAGATTTGCATTCATTTAAAAAATAACACTTGAAAATTACACATTTTTGTGTGTAAATATATACATACATGCATACATACACATATTACATATGTCTGTCTATTTTGCCTAACTGTGAAATAGTTACCTTATCTATTTTTTCTGGACTGTATATAGTATAACATTGCATGAACTTATAAAATATTTGCTCATAAATGTTTAGTTATTTTATTTGGTTATAAAAATACTACAACATTGAACTATTTTATTATGCATGCACTAGGGTTTTTAACATATATGTACATGTGCATCTTTGAGCACTAATGAGCTGTGTACTTATCTATAAGTTCAATTAAGGTATATTTGAAATTTTAATACCTTCAGCTAAGCTGTCTTTCATTTACCCGATAGTAGCTCTAACATTTGAGAGAAGAATCTGTGTTTGGCATGAACACTGTTTGACATGACAGAAAGATTTAAATAAATCTCTTCTGTTTGGGAGAGTCGTATATTGATTAAAACTCATAGTGCATGGATTAATTTTGATTTAATGATCTGGCATATCAAAAGAGGAAAATCCTATCCTATTTTCTACACTATTTCAATACTTTTCTATGTGTCTGTTTCTCTCAGGAGAAAGAAGAATGTCACTGTCAGGAAGTATATGATAGATGCTGTTAAAATAAAGGATGGCTTGGTACAACCTGCTGACATTGAAATTAAGATTTAATTTTTTTCCCTTACTGATTTTTTTGTATAGGATGTATATCATATACAAAACTTATTGATAATTCATTGTGTTTTGTTTTTAGAAACTCTCTAAACATGCAGATAATGACAGAAGATCAATTTGACATATCTGTACATTTGCACTGCAGTGGACTCATCAAGCTGACTGCTGAATTCTTTCATGATGAGATAATTTTCCTTCAAGTCTTAATACTGTGGAGGTCACATGGTTTGCTGATATTCATGAGGGAGCTGTCACTTTCAGGCTTCTAATATCAGTCACTCTTCTATCTATATTTGGCTTATGGATTCAGGAAAGTGTGATAGCAGTTATTAGCTGCTCTCAGAAAATCCTCTTACAAGATAGATTTATTTCCTGATTAATGATGGAAATGATCCAGTATTAATTTCAGTTTTTGATATCAACAATTTTGTGTTAACATCAGTCTTGCTGTGTTCACCTTTCAAATTACTATGATCATTCTAATGATTAAAAGCAATTGTTTGATTTAGACACACTATGCAATTACCAGACAGAGCATTTCTGACATTTCCAACTAAATTTGGGTACATGAGGTCACATCTCCTGGGCCAACAAAAGGTTTTCCTAGAGCAGTATTTTTTGATTATGTGAATCTACGCAAGTTTAAGGCATGAAGAAACAAGGGAATGATAATTCTCATAAGTCCTGCTTACTAAATATTGCGTTCAATAGGTACTTTGGGATTTTAAAATCTTTATTACCTTGAAGTTAGATAAATTATTCAGTCTCCTGTTTGAACTGTCATATATTTCTCAACTTTTGTTTAATAGAAAGAACAAATTGCTTTTTCCACTTGTCTAGATTTGCTGGGGTTTTGTTTTTCTGGTAGGTTTTCATTTTGTTTGCTGGTTGGTTTCTTTACATGAGTTTCTGTATTCTTGCTGATTGGGTACTTTCTATATAATCCAGGCTTACGTAAAGCCATGAAATCACTTTTACATCCCCTGGAGAGTGTTGAAGTAACAGGGGTGAGATAGCTTATTTATTTCATTTCTCTATTTTTAAGTTGCAGTCTTAGATTATTTGAACTTTTTTCATTGTTCTCTTGTTTATTGAGAATGGGGACATTTAATTGCAGCATGATAAAGTGAATGATCCAAGTCACTGACTGAATAATGCAATTTTTATCTTAATAATTCCTTTTCCATGATCTGATGAAGTAAATCAATGAGGAAAACAATTGATTTATCACAAAATTCTAAAGAAACATGGTGAAATTTACCTTTTAAGACTTAATTATTTTCATTTTTTTCAGCTTTGAGCACTATTTGACAAATTAAAACTTATTTACATTTACAGTGTTCCAGGTGATGCAAAGTTTGTGACAATTAAATTCATGAAAACAGCCACTAGCTTTCAGTTACCATGTTTTGTCTGATGTCTTAGTTAGGGTTTCTGTTTGCTGTGTCTGATAAAATATCATGATCCAAAGCAACTTATAGGGGAAAGGATTTATTTCACTTACACTTCCAGATAATAGCCCTTACCGAGGGAAGTCAGGCCAAGAAATCAAACAGGGCAGGCATCTGGAGGAAGGAGCTGAAGCAGAGACCATGGAGGCGTACTGCTTTTTAATTTGTCCCCATGATTTGTTAAGCTTGCTTTTATGGCACTCAGATCAACCTACCCAGAAATGATACAGCCCACAGTGAGTTGAACACTCCCACCTCAATCAATCAATCAATCAATCAATCAGTCAGTCAATCAAGAAAATGCACCACAGGCTGGTTCATAAGCCAATCTAATTGGGGCATTTTCTCAGTTAAGGTTCCCACGTCTGGAATGACCCTAGCTCATGTCTAGTTGACATAAAAGTAGTCAGCACTGTGATAAGTCTATAATATTAGAAAGTCTGAAGCTTATAGCATTACTAAGTAGTCACACAGTACATCATCTCTCCCAAATGTGCGTTTCATACTTAAGAGTGAGCCTTTTCACAATCTCCACCTAATTAGAGGAATGACTACTATTCTCTGAGTTTGTGTTTCTAACATTAGATGTGGAAGTAAGAATGTGCAGAGGACTATTATCCAATATATATAATGAACTCAAGAAATTAGACTCCAGAAAACAAATAATTCTATTAAAAAATGGGATACAGAGCTAAACAGAGAATTCTCAACTGAGGAATATCAAATGGCCAAGGACTAAAGAAATGTTCAATATCCTTAATCATCAGGGAAATGCAAATCAAAACAACCCTGAGATTCCACCTCACACCAATCAGTGTGGCTAAAATAAAAAACTCAGGTGACAGCAGATCCTGGAGAGGATGTTGAGAAAGAGGAACACTCCTCCATTGCTGGTGTTATTGCAAGCTAGTACAACTACTCTGGAAATCAGTCTGGCTGTTTCTGAGAAAACTGGACATAGTACTGCCTGAGGACCCAGGAATACCTCTCCTGGGCGTATACCCAAATGACATAAAACAAGGACATATGTTCCACTATGTTCATAGCAGCCTTATTTATAATAGCCAGAAGCTGGAAAGAACCAAGATGTCCTTCAACAGAGGAATGGATACAGAAAATGTGGTACATTTACACAATGGAGTACTACTCGGCCATTAAAAAAACAATGACTTCATGAAATTCTTAGGCAAATGGAGTGAACTAGAAAATATCATCCTGAGTGAGGTAACCCAGTCACAAAAGAACATACATGGAATGTACTAACTGATAAGTGGATATTAGGTTAAAAAGCTCAGAATACCCAAGATACAATTCACAGACCATATGAAACCTCTTCAACAATATCATAGAAGATAACTTCTCTAATCTAAAGAATGAGATGGCCATAAATATACAAGAAGTCTACAGAATACCAAATAGATTGGACCAAAAAAGAAAATACTCTTGTCACATAATAGTCAAAACACTAAATGCACAGAACAAAGGAAAAAATATTAAAAGTTGTAAGGGAGTAAAACAAGTAATATATAAAGGCATACCTCTTATTATTATTAGTCCTCTATTGAGGACTTCTCAACAGAGACACCAAAAGACAGAAGTAAAGCTTTGGACTCAGAGTAAAAGCTGGAAAAAGTTTTCCAAGCAAACAGTCCCAAGAACAAGATGGAGTTGTCATTCTAATATCTAATAAAATTGACTTTCAACCAAAAGTTATCAAATGAGATAGGGAGGGACACTTCATATTCATCAAAGGAAAAAAATCCAACAAGAGGAAGTCTCACTTCTGACTATCTATGCCCCAAATGCAAGGTCACCCACATTCATAAAATAGACTGTATTAAAGCTCAAAACTCACATTGAACCTTACACAGTAATAGTTGGAGACTTCAATGCCCCACTGTCACTAATGGACATTGAAACAGAAACTAAACAGAGACATGACGAAACTAACAGAAGTTATGAACCAAACGCATTTAACAGATATCTACCAACATTTCACCTGAAAACAAGAGAATACACCTTTTTCTGAGCACCTTATGCAACCATCTCCAAAATTCACCATATAATCAGAGGTAAAACAAGCCACAACAGATACAAGAAGATTGGAACAGGGGGTTGGAGAGATGGTTCAGCAGTTAAAAGCACTGACTGCTCTTTCAGAGGTTCAGAGTTCAATTTCCAGCAACCACATCGTGGCTCTCAACCATCGGTAATGGAATCTTATACCCTCTTCTGCTGTGTCTGGAAACATCTGCAGTGTACTCATATACATGTAATAAATGTATATTTAAATAAGAAGATTGGAATAATCCCATGCATTAAATCAAATCACCATAGATTAAGACTGGTCTTCAATGACAATAAAAATAAAAATAATCAAATTTTCCTGATGGCAGTCATAGATGAGAGTAAGTAAATGAAGAATTGTGACACTCAAATCTATATTCAGAAAACACACATTTCAGCAAGTTGGTTATTTTTAGTGTGTCTGCACAGTAGTGAATGAGTGTGGCATCAACATTCATCTTTGATTTTTCTCAATAGGATTACTATGACTGGTCCATAACCCTGAAATGCTCCCCTCAATATTACCAAAGGACATAATTTCTTTCATAGAAACTGGTCCCTATATTAGATCAATATGCCTTTATTTTAAAAATTAAAGCTGTTATAAAGAGAATTTTCCATCCAAAAGCAATAAAGGAAAGGTCAAATTTATATTCTTCCTTATTTGAATATATTTTAAATCCTCATGTAGATATAAAGAGAACATGAAAATGACAAAATGGATCACACCAGAGAGGACAATTTGAACACAAAATGCTTATTTAGTAAAGACATTGTTTAATATTCAGAACCTTCTTTAGAGTCGATTGATTTCTAAATTTCAAACTCAGAAGACAATACCCATCCTCTTACATTACACGAAGTTTATTGGCTCCGCAAATGGAATTGGAAATGATTGCAAAAGGTTCATAAACTTTAATAGATGACAAGCTGGGTTAGCTACTTAGTGTTAGAAGCAAGTAGGAGAATCAGTTTTCAGGATCATAGTCAAGTGTTCTGCTATAAAAAAAAACCAGTGCTCTTTTTACTTCAAAGCCATCCTCACATAAACTGACCCTGCTTGTTTAATGCAGTGTTCTGATTCCCCTTCGACTGTGTTTCCTAGTGTTATAATCTGCTGTCACAAATTGCACTTAACTTTAAATTCTCATGATGTAGGGCACATTCTTATTTATTATATACTTTATAAATTCTGATTGTTAGTATCAATATAGTGCATTTAATTTTCTTAATCTAAATAACATCCTATTTCTTTTTGCTGATTCTAAGTTTTTGTCACATTGACTTGGAAGCTCCTGAAGGGACTTTATTGTGAAAGCTTTGAAAGTGCAGAACCTCTCAGCTCTGTCTTTTTCTGTCTTTGCAAAGTATGTATAGGAATAGGAGCAAATCAGAGCATAATGTTATCAACAATTTTAGATATACTCTATTTTATACAATCACCAGCTCATTTGATGTTCCTTTTAAATTTCGCTAGTTTCTATTGGTAACCATGTGGCCTGGATTAACCATGTGGTCTTATCTCAAAACATTGCACCAAAATTTTCAGTTGCTCCATATGTTTTGCTGCACTGCTTTTGTGTATATTCTAAGAAAACATTCCTTTTAGCTGGCATATATTGAGTGTCACTGTTCATTGCCATTTGGGGCTTTGTATAAAACAGTCTGTGATTAACAACTGTGATGACTGTCTCTCTACTTAGGCTCTTATGATCTACTGGCTCAATGATCAGCATGCTAATTTGTGCAGCTGGTAACGCTGCTATAGCTGTTTTTCCTTGCATGTATTAGGATATCTTAAGTGGCTTAATCTCTGTGATTAGACTGTAAATTTTAAACAGAAGAGTAGCATTTTCACGTTAACTTCTATCCTTACTTTCAACTACTCTTCCTCTTGTTACTTGTTTTAAGTCCTGAAAGATGTTTTAATATTTTGATACATAAAATATACTTAGACATTTCTCACTGCATTTCACTGTATCTTGTTACTTGGATACAACATTAATGTCAGTTCCAGATGTAAGATAGCAGAAAGCTTAGGCTAGAGGGTAAGCATAAAGATGAATTAAAATTGACTGTATAATATGAATAAATGAATTAATGAATGAATATGAAAGAAATACTATTCTATTCTTGATATGTAAAAGTAGCATTTATTTGCCAGACATAATTGTTGTCTCAGAGGCTTACTACTAAATAAACTCACCCTTTCTAGCTCTTTCTGAACTCTGGTTCTACTCAGCTGTTCTGGCTCCATCTCCTCTCCAAACTGACTGATTAGCTTCTTTTGGCTTCTGACTGAATTGTTCTGGTTAATCTCAAATTACTGAGGCAATTGTTCCAGTGCTTTGGATCCTTCTTATTCTGTGGCTTCAAGTGCCTCCAATGACTGGCAAGTAAATAGTAGATTGTGTCCATCACTAACGTCTTATATTGCCAATACCTGTAGCTTTACTCTGGGCATCAGAGAATGTACCAGAAGTAGAGAGCTTCTTATAATTTTTTTTTCATATTAAAAGAGCAGAGAATAAGAAAGGAAGACTTCTGATCTCTCTCTATTCACTTAAATTGAGATTTGCTGAAATCTTTTTTTTCCTGAATTCTTATTAGACTATTAGAAATTCAAGGAGCTTATTTAATAACTTTTAATTTCTCATTTTTAGGTGCCATCAGAAAAGAGAGAAGAAATTAAAAGTAAAAACAAAAACAGAAAAGAAGCACCCTACTAACTATTGTGTTCAGTTAGAAACACTATGAAAGAGTTTCAATTCATCATTAATTGTTGTAAATACAAATTTGTGACTGTATATTAGTACACAAAATTGTCAATACTACAAGGACTATAACAGAATTAAATGATTGGAAGACTTCCTTGAAGTTCAGAAAATGAGGCAGAGATACCAATTTTAAAGTATGGAGTGTTCTGAGGACAATGATGGACTGTACTGGGCAACACTACAAGTATGAAACTTAAGGACAGTATACAGTCTGGAAGAAGCCAAACAGAAGAGCACATTCTATCCCTTTTTAATGATCAATGTTCATCATACAAATATCTGCAGACAGAAAGATTAGGAATTGACGGAGGCTTAGGAGGGTTGAGAAGGTGAGATAACTGCTTATGGGCACAGATCTTTCCCTTGATACAATGAGTTGTTTTGAAGCTGAAGACAGGTTTTATAACAAAGTGGGTGTCCTAGATTCAAGGAAGTTAGCTGGACCATGTGAAGTGGTTACTGTTAAGCTAATATTAATTTTAACCTCAGCTTGATCTATTGAAGGGGGCCTAAAAAACCTCCTCGTCCTCCCTCTCCTCCTCCTCACCTTATTTTCCCAAGAACACAAATTTTCTGCTTGGCTAAATTAAATCAAAATTCTTTATATCATGTGACTATAATTACATTAAGTATTCACCCAGGAGGCTTCTTTAGTTGGCAATAAGATGCAGGACTTTATAGAGAAATAAAATAACTTCCAACAACAATGTGTTTAGTGACAGATACTGGACAAGGGCTATGCAAAAACACCTCTAAACATCTCCATAAGAAGCAGAAAGCAACCAGGCAAGCAAGTAACAAATTGTGAGTAAAACTATCAAGGTCTACTAAGACACAGATGGATGCAAGAAACTTTAGAGCTAATTATTACCAGTTTTTAGACAGCAAACCTCTAAAAATATTAAAACATAGTATGATATGACATGTTATGATAGGCTATGATAAATAAAAACCAACATACCAAAAAAATGAGCAAAGCAAAAGCAGCACAAGAAAAGGTAGAAGATAGACTCTGAGCTTTTAAAGGAAAATACATGCTGCTTTTTATGTACAAAAAAATGCACTAGAAATTCAGACAGTTAAATGAAATTCAACATCATTTTAGTAGGTATTGAAACCTGTACTGACCTGGCATATAGCATCTCATACTAAAACATATATTTTAAAAATAATATGGGGAAATGATTATAACATTTATTTCTCTGCTTTTCAATAATGGCAGGTTTTCAGAGCCCATTTGTGAATGTGTGGTATTGTTTTGGTTAAAAGATGAACATTTGGTGGATTTTTATTAAGATGCTTGGTTCACCTGCAGGGCTCTATTGACAAGCTGATATGATTTTTTTTTTTTTATTTTTGGAACATGTAGAGTGTAAAGAATTTAGCTGCCGTCTATATCTGCTTTTCTTCCTATTCTCAATAGACAGTGTGCAATGGCACTTTTTGTCCCTGAAAAGGGAGAAAGTTGTACCAGACAAAGCACTTATAAGCTGTACAAGCTTGCCTATAATACATCTATGTATTTAATGTATCCAGGGAACAGCCTGATTAGGAGGCATTCACTACAGTGCATATTTAGTTGAAATGCAGATGACCTGCATTGGACTCTTGATACTACTGTAAAATGTCAGGCAGGTTTTGAGTCAAAGAAGTGAGGACATTAATACAACTTTCTAGTTCACAGAGTAATTATTTTTTTCCATACAAATACAAAGGTTGGAAGTAAAGAGATTTTGATATAGATGTAACAAAGTAGCAGTTTCATTAGTTGTGAATTCTAATGACCTGGAGTTGGGTACTGAGTGCTACCAACTGTGTTTACAACCCAGACAGGTCATCTGTATTCCATATAACTTAGTTTCCTACCATACAGGGACTGTTGTATAGTGACATCATTTAATCATACATCATTATTATTATTATTATTATTATTTCAATGGACTGTCCTGCGAAGAGAGCTAAGTTTTTCTCAAAATGTTGTTTGTGGACTTCATGCTATTGAATGAATAACAGAAGAATGTTATCACAGTGAGATATCCTACTCTTCAGATTGTTGTTTTGTTGCTAACACAAATAATACATTTCTTACCATGATGAGTAACTGTAAATTCACCACTTATGTCTTCTAATCAGGTCTGGTCTTCACTAACAGCAGTCACATCTCACGATTTCTTCATCAATGCCTCATGCACAGGTGGGTCATTTCACACTGCTTACCTGTTCTTTATTTTCCGTGACACCATCTCCAGTATTAAACCAAGTCAAAGACAAATCTAGCGTGAAACATGTGTGAAGGGTCAAGAGGACATATGAACCCAGGACTATTAGTGTGACATAAGCTCAGGGAAGCATTGTGGACATTCACATGTGACACAATATGGTGAACAATGGTGTGGGAAGGACAAGTACTTGGTAAACAGGAGGGAAATGACTAGTGACTGGGCTGGGTGAGAACTGGGAGAACAAACTTTCAATATTCAAGCTCAATTGTTTGTACTTAGATTCTATTTTAGATTGTGTCAAATAACACTTTACCCACCTAGCTATTGGGAACTGACATTTAATTAGTGAATGACAAGCAAGGAATAGCAAGGCGACATGAGGAACTTTGGAACAAAGCAGAATTGTTTTTTTTTTTTTTCTTTGTGGCTTCTGTTTGCACAATTTTGTGTTGCCTTTTACTAAACCATTACAGCATTCCTGAGAGGAAGATGGGTGACAAGAACTAGTTATACTTTTCCCTTGTGGCCTAACAAGGAACAATTGACAATTGGTTTATAATAAAGTAAAAATTTCTTGGGTAAACTCTACAACTCTGCTAAAAATTATCTTCTGTATGAATGCTATTAAATTTGCTCATCTTTATTATTACAATTAGTCAGCTATAAGCTGACCCTAGGATGACAGAGAAGGCAAAATAATCTTTCCATACTGTATGGTTAGTTCTCTCTTCTCTTGACCTTAGTTTTCTTCCAAAGTATTGCCTTGTTTCCTGATTTTTTTCTACATTTATTATTTTTTCTATTATTTCTATTTATTCTTTGGGATGATTCATTGAAGGATCCTACAATGGAAACTAGTGTGTGGATTACAGTTATATTACCATTGAACTACCCACATTGACACACACACACACACACACACACACACACACACACACACACACACACACACATATATATATATATTCGTTGGGAATAATTTCTAGCCATGTTAAAAAAAAAACTATAAGACACTATAATACAGAGAGAAAAATTTCAATACAGCAGGAAAATGAATCAAGAATAATGTAAGGAAAATTACTGGATGGTATTTCCTTGTTGTGGTTTGGGGTCATAAGTTTCTCCCATGAAGGAGTTACCCTTTTAAGGAGCAAGGTGCAGTAGTCACTGAATCATTGAATCAACCAGAATTAAGCCCAGATAATGCACTAAGCACTGTCCTTGGACATAGATATCAGGTGGTATTAAAACAAATGAACCTGTCTCTCCTCATGGAGAGTAAATTCCAATGGGAAAGATAGACAGTAGCTATGATAAGTAAGATGCTCACTAGGTAGACTGCTGATGTAGTCCTAGGAGAACAACAAAGCACAGCATGGCATATAAAGTATTCTTGTGATTCCCAGGCAGGAAGATTATCTTTTGGTATATGTTACATGAAGCAAGGAAAAGAGTCTTCTGGGAGAAGATAATTCAGGCGCCGGAAGCAGTCAATGGCACCGATAAGCTCATAAGGATAAAAGAAAAGACATTTCAGAATAAATAAAGACCTGAAATGGCTTCTTCAACAATTTTGTTGTCAGGTGACATGCTCATCTCCGGTACTCCATCATTCTGCTTTTGATTCCATATCTCCAGAAATAGATTCCTTTGTCACCTTTGGTGACTCTCTAGCTCTCAGCCAATAACCTTGATTTCCAGGTCTCATACTTTGTGGTAAATTCTATCAGGGTATAATGGGTGCCCTTATCCTTATCTTAGATTGAGTCTTTATTAGTCCTCTAGATGACAGCAATAGCTTTTCTCAATCAACTGTTACTCTCACCTCAATCCAGTGGCTCCACACATCCCTGTATAGCATTATTGAGGTCTATAGATCTGTACAGCCATTCTCACTGTGTTATGTGGAAAGGCATGCACAGGAAACTGGCATTGTTCTTGCTGCCACATGGTGTTGCTCAATATGTAGCTCTTACATGGGTTCTCTTTCTTGTTGCTGTGGCAAAATGCTTGCCAAGAAGCTACTTAGTTTTGGTTTGTGTATTGATGGGATGCAGTCTGTAGGAGGTGGGAAGGGAAGCAAGGCCAATCTGGAGAAGCTCTCAGCAGTGATGTCATGAGCAGGGTCCTCCTTGAGTTTTAGGAACCAGGAAGCAGAGACATATAGATAGTGGCCCAGGTTATTAGGTTCAGTGTTTATTTTCCCATTCTTTTATGCAGTGTCCACCTCCTGATTGTTCAACAACCTCTGAAATAGTTATCCAAACTGGAAACAAAGTGTTAACACTTGTTCACAAGTGGGAATAGTTTATATCCACACCAAAGCATCCTTTTTGAGCTGAAACAGTTCTAGCGCAGCTATGTGGCCGTTATCCAGATGACTGCACAGCTTAACAAAGTAAGAATAATATCATTGCTCCAGAGGACTAGTAGGCTTTATTATTGTTGCTTCGGTATTCCTACTATGCTAGTCTCAATAGTGTTAGGTGAATTCCGTCTCCACAGAGATGTATATTTGAATATGAAGCCATTAAACAGTAAAAACCTTTACTTTTATACCTTTCAATGTTTTCCACTATACTTGTGTTACTTGCAGGATTTTCTAACAGAGGTTTCCCTAAAAACTGTTTTTCAGTCTAACTGGATGTCTACATGTTGGAGAATGCAATTAAATCCATATTCATCACCCTGTACAAAAACTGTGGCCCGTGCCACACATGGAATATGTTCTTCTAGCTGAACTCCCTTGTCTGGCCTCAGTGGGAGGGGATGCACCTAAACTTTCAGAGACTTGATGTGCCATTAGGGGTTACCCAGGGATGCCTCCCAACCTCTGAAAGGAGAAGAGGAGTGTCTCAGTTAGGATTTCTATTCCTGCACAAACATCATGACCATGAAGCAGTCAAATGCTCTACCACTGAGCTACACCCCCTTGATCACTAATTGAGAAAATGCCTTACAGTTGGATCTCATGGAAGCATTTCCTCAAATGAAGCTCCTTTTTCTGTGATAACTCCAGCTGTGTCAAGTTGACCCAAAACCAGCCAGTACAATTGACCCCTTGTCAACTTGACACACAAACACATCACTAGTAAGCCTCAACCCTTAATTTCTTATTCATCCCCCAAGATCTAAACAACTTTAAAAGTCCCACAGTCTTTACATATTAAAAGTCAATCCCTTTAAAATGTCCAATATCTTTTAAAATCCAAAGTCTTTTTATAATTAAAAGTCTCTTAAATGTGGGCTTCACTAAAATAGTTTCTTCCTTCAAGAGGGAAAATATCAGGGCACAGTCATAATCAAAAGCAAAAATCAATCTCTAACCATCCAATGTCTGGGATCCAACTCACAATCTTCTGGGCTCCTCCAAGGGCTTGGGTCACTTCTCCAGCCATGCCCTTTGTAGCACAAGCGTCATCCTCTAGGCTCCGGATGCCTGTATTCCACTGTTGTTGCTCTTGGTGGTCATCTCATGGTACTGACATCTCCAAAACATTGCATGACTCCTTCAGTCCTGGGCCATTAACTGCAACTGAGGCTGCACCTTCACCAATGGCCTTCCATGGCCTCTCACAGTGCAGAGCCTCAGCTGCTCTGTGTGACCCCTTCATGCCTTCAAAACCAGTACCACCTGGGTGATCCTTACATATTACCAAGTCCCGCTGCAGCAGGAGTACAATCTTGGCTATCTCTGGAACACAGCCTCTTTGTGCTTTCAGAAAACACTTCCCAGAAGATGTCACCTCAATGATGCTGATCTCTTCTTAATCACCGCTATTTTCTTAGCTCCAGCTAACCAGCATCAATAGTCACAGTAATGCAAAAGTTTTCACTTTAGTAGTTATGGTATCTTGTTAATCACAGCTGATTGTTCAGCCCCAGCTAACCAGAACCACAGAATCTTCCCAATCAAAATAGCAATGACCCTGAAAAGAGTCTTTAATTTTCCCTCTGAAATTTCACAAGCCAGACTTCCATCTTCTGCACTGTTCTCAACATTATCTTCCAAGATACTACACAACATCTGACAGAACTCTTAACAACAAATGGATCTTCAAGCCCAAAGTTCCAAAGTCCTTCCACAGTCCTCCCCAAAACATGGTCAGGTTGTCACAGGAATACCCCACGTTGCTGGTACCAATTTGTCTTAGTAAGGGTTTCTATTCCTGCACAAACATCATGATCAAGAAGCAGTCAAATGCTTTACCACTGAGCTATTTGATCACTAATTGAGAAAATGCCTTATAGTTGGATCTCATGGTGGCATTTCCTCAACTGAAGCTCCTTTTTCTGTGATAACTCCAGCTGTGTCAAGTTGACACAAAACTAGCCATTACAAGGAGGCAATGGGGGAAAATTTTGGGAGGGGGCGACTGGGAGCAGAGTGGGGGCATCATAAGCTAATGAGTGGGATGAAAAGGGAATAAAAAAGAAAGTATTTGTCTTTTAAAAGAGATTCTAGGTACATAAGAATACATGTGTGACAATGCAAAAATATTTTCTTCTTGTGCCTGGTCATTGTGGCATATTCCTGTAAGCCCAGAATTTGAGTTCCTGAGGCAGCAGAATTACCAGAATGAGGCCAGCCTGGGCTACAGAGTGAAGAGTAGGTAAGAAAGGACTAAATAACAATAAAGACAAAACCTGTGTGTGTGTGTGTGTGTGTGTGTGTGGTGTTTGTTTGCTTTTGTCTTGTCAAAACTGTCAGTTGACATAAGACTTTTATTTGATATTCACTCTGTTATACATATTTTATATCTGATAGAATCCTAAGCCTCACAAGAGTTGAAAAAAATAAATAGCTAGATAAATAAATAAATAAATAAATAAATGAAAAGCATGATGGAGTGTTGGTATATAGAGCACCAGTAGCTCTTGCAGAGGACCCAAGTTTGTTTCCTAGCATCTACCTGGCCGCTCACAGTTGTCTGTAAGATCAATGCTAGGGGATTTGTCACCTTATTCTGGATTTTTGCAGCAATAAGAATTCATGTGGTAGACATTTACTTTCATGTAATAGTAAAATAAAATATTAAAAATATACAAGTTATCTTGGTCCTTGGGAGTTTATATTTCACATACAAAAGCCAATGTTATGCTTACTTAACAAGAGAGAAACTACTTTAGACCTTTTTGGATTCCTTTCACTCCAGGTTCTCAATAACTTGCTGAGAACACTACTGCTTAAGGCAGTAAGCAAAGATCACAGGTGTTTGCAAATTACTTTGATCTGCAGTGACTGTCACAATGTCATTTCTGCAGAAATGAGAGAGACAACTGAGGATACAATCCTAGAAGAAACCAGCCCTAGTTAAAATTCTGTTTCTACTATTTAAAGAAGTGAAAATTAATAAAAATATCACCTTGATAATAAAATTTCTTTGGGTCCTTATCATGCACTCAAATTTTTGTTCTAAGAATTCCTGGAATTACTTAAACTTGTAAACTGTCCTGTGGTGTAAATGGCATGATTGCTTTGATTCTTCAGGTGAAGCACACAATTGGTTCCTTTTCCAGGATCGTGTATTACCAGATAGAGATTGAATTAGAGTCCATTAAAATTTGATTCATAATTTATGCATCAAAGAGGGTAGTAAGTGATAAGTTCTGCAACTTTTCATATTGTTGGACGTTGTTGATAAGTTTACTTGTTTGTGGCTGTATGGATAAATTGGTATTTCTCTAATTCTGCCTCTGTTATTTTAATATTGTTTATATTCAGAGTAAATTCATGAGATCCTGGGCATACAGCCTAATATATTAATTTCTGGGCTTCAATGTTGTCATACATTTGAACTGAATTGGACACAAGTTCATAAGAAGTTGTGATGCTTTTTGCAATGCTGGGCAGTATCTATAAATCTTAATATATATATATATATATATATACACATATATACATATATATACATATATATGTATATATATTCCTTATAAATTTTGAACCAAACAACAACAACAAATAAAAACAAGCAATACAACAACAACAACAACAACAGCAAACCCAACCAAAACAAACAAACAAAGAACAATGAAAACAAAGCATGTGTTTCTGAAACTCAGGTTATAGTTATCATAATAGTAGAAAAACTTCATATTTTCAGATGTGGTAACTATAATATTTTGTAGATCAATGAATAAAAGACACTGTATATATTTATTAATGATACCTTTAGCATATGCTTTCTGTGTTTTTGTGTTATCCATATGCTGTATTCAGAATTCAGCAAAATTGATATGTAAGTGTGTTTCCATGTATATGATGAGTGTGTGTGTGTGTGTGCTGATCTATGGAGGTGCATGTCTGTACTTGCCTTAGTGTCTGTGTATAGTTTCCAGAGCAACCTCAGGTGTTCATGGAAGCCTTCTATTTTCTGTGAAACCCGGATCTCTCTTCTGCTCTTCACAAATGCATATGATAGTTACCCCGGTTTGGAAACTTCTTGGGATTGTTCTTTCTGTGCTCCACAAACCTCCACAGAAGTATAGGAATCACAGGTATGCAATATTGCACCTTGCTTTTAAATGGATTTTATTCATTCAAACTCGGGCGTTATGCTTGTATATTAAAACAAACAAACAAACAAACAAACAAACCCATTGAGCCCTCTCTACATCCTGAAATTGGTTTTATTATTTTTTTTAATTAGGTATTTTCCTCATTTACATTTTCAATGCTATCCCAAAGGTCCCCCATACCCACCCCCCCAATCCCCTACCCATCCACTGCCCCTTTTTGGCCCTGGCGTTCCCCAGTACTGGGGCATATAAAGTTTGCAAGTCCAATGGGCCTCTCTTTGCAGTGATGACCACTAGGCCATCTTTTGATACATATGCAGCTAAAGACAAGAGCTCCCTGGTACTGGTTAGTTCATATTGTTGTTCCACCTATAGGGTTGCAGTTCCCTTTGGCTCCTTGGGTAATTTCTCTAGCTCCTCCATTAGGGGCCGTGTGACCCATCCAATAGCTGACTGTGATCATCCACTTCTGTGTTTGCTAGGCCCCGGCATAGTCTCACAAGAGAGAGCTATATCTGGGTCCTTTCAGCAAAATCTTGCTAGTGTATGCAATGGTGTCAGCATTTGGAAGCTGATTATGGGATGGATCCCAGCATATGGCAATCACTAGATGGTCCATCCTTTTGTCACAGCTCCAAATTTTGTCTCTATAACTCCTTCTATGGATGTTTTGTTCCCATTTCTAAGAAAGGGTGAAGTGTTCACACTTTGGTCTTCGTTCTTCTTGAATTTCATGCGTTTGGCAAGTTGTATCTTATATCTTGGGTATCCTAAGTTTCTGGGCTAATATCCACTTATCAGTGAGTACATATCATTTGAGTTCTTTTGTGATTGTGTTACCTCACTCAGGATGATGCCCTCCAGGTCTATCCATTTGCCTAGGAATTTCATGAATTCATTCTTTTTAATAGCTGAGTAGTACTCCATTGGGTAAATGTACCACATTTTTTGTATCCATTCCTCTGTTGAGGGGCATCTGGGTTCTTTCCAGCTTCTGGCTATTATAAATAAGGCTGCTATGAACATAGTGGAGAATGTGTTCTTTTTACCGGTTGGGACATCTTCTGGATATATGCCCAGGAGAGGTATTGCTGGATCCTCCGGTAGTACTATGTCCAATTTTCTGAGGAACCGCCAGACTGATTTCCAGAGTGGTTGTACAAGCTTGCAATCCCACCAACAATGGAGGAGTGTTCCCCTTTCTCCACATCCTTGCCAGCATCTGCTGTCACCTGAGTTTTTGATCTTAGCCATTCTGACTGGAGTGAAGTGGAATCTCAGTGTTGTTTTGATTTGCATTTCCCTGATGATTAAGGATGTTGAACATTTTTTCAGGTGCTTCTCTGCCATTCGGTATTCCTCAGGTGAGAATTCTTTGTTCAGCTCTGAGCCCCATTTTTTAATGGGGTTATTTGATTTTCTGCAGTCCACCTTCTGGAGTTCTTTATATATATTGGATATTAGTCCCCTATCCGATTTGGGATAGGTAAAGATCCTTTCCCAATCTGTTGGTGGCCTTTTTGTCTTATTGACTGTGTCTTTTGCTTTGCAGAAGCTTTGTAATTTTATGAGGTCCCATTTATCGATTCTTGATCTTACAGCACAAGCCATTGCTGTTCTATTCAGGAATTTTTCCCCTGTACCCATATCTTCGAGGCTTTTCCCTACTTTCTCCTCTATAAGTTTCAGTGTCTCTGGTTTTATGTGGAGTTCCTTAATCCACTTAGATTTGACCTTAGTACAAGGAGATAGAAATGGATCAATTCGCATTTCTCTACATGATAACCGCCACTTGTGCCAGCACCATTTGTTGAAAATGCTGTCTTTTTTCCACTGGATGGTTATAGCTCCCTTGTCAAAGATCAAGTGATCAAGTGATCAAGTGATAGGTGTATGGATTCATCTCTAGGTCTTCAATTCTGTTCCATTGGTCTACTTGTCTGTCACTATACCAGTACCATGCAGTTTTGACCACAATTGCTTTGTTGTACAGTTTTAGGTCCGGCATGGTGATTCCACCAGAGGTTCTTTTATCCTTGAGAAGAGTTTTTGCTATCCTCGGTTTTTTTGTTATTCCAGATGAATCTGCCGATTGCCCTTTCTAATTCGTTGAAGAATTGAGTTGGAATTTTGATGGGGATTGCATTGAATCTGTAGATTGCTTTTGGCAAGACAGCCATTTTTACAATGTTGATCCTGCCAATCCATGAGCATGGGAGATCTTTCCATCTTCTCAGATCTTCTTTAATTTCTTTTTTTTTCTTTCCATTTTTTTATTAGGTATTTAGCTCAATTACATTTCCAATACTATCCCAAAAGTCCCCCATACCCACCCACCCCCACTCCCCTACCTGCCCACTCCCCCTTTTTGGCCCTGGCGTTCCCCTGTTCTGGGGCATATAAAGTTTGCGTGTCCAATGGGCCTCTCTTTCCAGTGATGGCCGACTAGGCCATCTTTTGATACATATGCAGCTAGAGTCAAGAGCTCCGGGGTACTGGTTAGTTCATAATGTTGATCCACCTATAGGGTTGCAGATACCTTTAGCTCCTTGGGTACTTTCTCTAGCTCCTCCATTGGGAGCCCTGTGATCCATCCATTAGCTGACTGTGAGCATCCACTTCTGTGTTTGCTAGGCCCCGGCATATTCTCACAAGAGACAGCTACATCTGGGTCCTTTCGATAAAATCTTGCTAGTGTATGCAATGGTGTCAGCGTTTGGATGCTGATTATGGGGTGGATCCCTGGATATGGCAGTCTCTACATGGTCCATCCTTTCATCTCAGCTCCAAACTTTGTCTCTGTAACTCCTTCCATGGGTGTTTTGTTCCCACTTCTAAGGAGGGGCATAGTGTCCACACTTCAGTCTTCATTTTTCTTGAGTTTCATGTGTTTAGGAAATTGTATCTTATATCTTGGGTATCCTAGGTTTTGGGCTAATATCTACTTATCAGTGAGTACATATTGTGTGAGTTCCTTTGTGAATGTGTTACCTCACTCAGGATGATGCCCTCCAGGTCCATTCATTTGGCTAGTAATTTCATAAACTCATTCTTTTTAATAGCTGAGTAGTACTCCATTGTGTAGATGTACCACATTTTCTGTATCCATTCCTCTGTTGAGGGGCATCTGGGTTCTTTCCAGCTTCTGGCTATTATAAATAAGGCTGCTATGAACATAGTGGAGCATGTGTCCTTCTTACCAGTTGGGGCATCTTCTGGATATATGCCCAGGAGAGGTATTGCTGGATCCTCCGGTAGTACTATGTCCAATTTTCTGAGGAACCGCCACACGGATTTCCAGAGTGGTTGTACAAGCCTGCAATCCCACCAACAATGGAGGAGTGTTCCCCTTTCTCCACATCCTTGCCAGCATCTGCTGTCACCTGAATTTTTGATCTTAGACATTCTGACTGGTGTGAGGTGGAATCTCAGGGTTGTTTTGATTTGCATTTCCCTGATGATTAAGAATGCTGAACATTTTTTCAGGTGCTTCTCAGCCATTTGGTATTCCTCAGGTGAGAATTCTTTGTTCAGTTCTGAGCCCCATTTTTTAATGGGGTTAATTGATTTTCTGAAGTCCACCTTCTTGAGTTCTTTATATATGTTGGATATTAGTCCCCTATCTGATTTAGGATAGGTAAAGATCCTTTCCCAATCTGTTTTTGGTCTCTTTGTCTTATTGACGGTGTCTTTTGCCTTGCAGAAACTTTGGAGTTTCATTAGGTCCCATTTGTCAATTCTTGATCTTACAGCACAAGCCATTGATGTTCTGTTCAGGAATTTTTCCCCTGTGCCCATATCTTCAAGGCTTTTCCCCACTTTCTCCTCTATAAGTTTCAGTGTCTCTGGTTTTATGTGAAGTTCTTTGATCCATTTAGATTTGACCTTAGTACAAGGAGATAAGTATGGATCAATTCACATTCTTCTACATGATAACAACCAGTTGTGCCAGCACCAATTGTTGAAAATGCTGTCTTTCTTCCACTGGATGGTTTTAGCTCCCTTGTCGAAGATCAAGTGACCATAGGTGTGTGGGTTCATTTCTGGGTCTTCAATTATATTCCATTTTTCTACTTGTCTGTCTCTATACCAGTACCATGCAGTTTTTACCACAATTGCTCTGTAGTAAAGCTTTAGGTCAGGCATGGTGATTCCACCAGAGGTTCTTTTATCCTTGAGAAGAGTTTTTGCTATCCTAGGTTTTTTGTTATTCCAGATGAATTTGCAAATTGCTCCTTCTAATTCGTTGAAGAATTGAGTTGGAATTTTGATGGGGATTGCATTGAATCTGTAGATTGCTTTTGGCAAGATAGCCATTTTTACAATGTTGATCCTGCCAATCCATGAGCATGGGAGATCTTTCCATCTTCTGAGATCTTCTTTAATTTCTTTCTTCAGAGACTTGAAGTTTTTATCATACAGATCTTTCACTTCCTTAGTTAGAGTCACGCCAAGATATTTTATATTATTTGTGACTATTGAGAATGGTGTTGTTTCCCTAATTTCTTTCTCAGCCTGTTTATTCTTTGTGTAGAGAAAGGCCATTGACTTGTTTGAGTTAATTTTATATCCAGCTACTTCACCGAAGCTGTTTATCAGTTTTAGGAGTTCTCTGGTGGAATTTTTAGGGTCACTTTTATATACACTATCATATCATCTGCAAAAAGTGATATTTTGACTTCCTCCTTTCCAATTTGTATCCCCTTGATCTCCTTTTGTTGTCGAATTGCTCTGGCTAATACTTCAAGTACTATGTTGAAAAGGTAGGGAGAAAGTGGGCAGCCTTGTCTAGTCCCTGATTTTAGTGGGATTGCTTCCAGCTTCTCTCCATTTACTTTGATGTTGGCTACTGGTTTGCTGTAGATTGCTTTTATCATGTTTAGGTATGGGCCTTGAATTCCTGATCTTTCCAGAACTTTTATCATGAATGGGTGTTGGATCTTTTCAAATGCTTTTTCTGCATCTAATGAGATGATCATGTGGTTTTTGTCTTTGAGTTTGTTTATATAGTGGATTACATTGATGGATTTTCGTATATTAAACCATCCCTGCATCCCTGGAATAAAACCTACTTGGTCAGGATGGATGATTGCTTTAATGTGTTCTTGGATTCGGTTAGCGAGAATTTTATTGAGGATTTTTGCATCGATATTCATAAGAGAAATTGGTCTGAAGTTCTCTATCTTTGTTGGATCTTTCTGTGGTTTAGGTATCAGAGTAATAGTGGCTTCATAAAATGAGTTGGGTAGAGTACCTTCTACTTCTATCTTGTGAAAAAGTTTGTGCAGAACTGGAATTAGATCTTCTTTGAAGGTCTGATAGAACTCTACACTAAACCCGTCTGGTCCTGGGCTTTTTTTGGCTGGGAGACTATTTATAACCGCTTCTATTTCTTTAGGGGATATGGGACTGTTTAGAAGGTCAACTTGATCCTGATTCAACTTTGGTACCTGGTATCTGTCCAGAAATTTGTCCATTTCGTCCAGGTTTTTCAGTTTTGTTGAGTATAGCCTTTTGTAGAAGGATCTGATGGTGTTTTGGATTTCTTCAGGATCTGTTGTTATGTCTCCCTTTTCAGTTCTGATTTTGTTAATTAGGATTTTGTCTCTGTGCCCTCTAGTGAGTCTAGCTAAGGGTTTATCTATCTTGTTGATTTTCTCAAAGAACCAACTCCTCGTTTGGTTAATTCTTTGAATAGTTCTTCTTGTTTCCACTTGGTTGATTTCACCCCTGAGTTTGATTATTTCCTGCCGTCTACTCCTCTTGGGTGAATTTGCTTCCTTTTTTTCTAGAGCTTTTAGATGTGTTGTCAAGCTGCTAGTATGTGCTCTCTCCCGTTTCTTCTTGGAGGCACTCAGAGCTATGAGTTTCCCTCTTAGAAATGCTTTCATTGTGTCCCAAAGGTTTGGGTACGTTGTGGCTTCATTTTCATTAAACTCTAAAAAGTCTTTAATTTCTTTCTTTATTCCTTCCTTGACCAAGGTATCATTGAGAAGAATGTTGTTCACTTTCCACGTGAGTGTTGGCTTTCTGTTATTTTTTTGTTATTGAAGATCAGCCTTAGTGCATGGTGATCTGATAGGATACATGGGACAATTTCAATATTTTTGAATCTGTTGAGGCCTGTTTTGTGACCTATTATGTGGTCAATTTTGGAGAAGGTACCATGAGGTGTTGAGAAGAAGGTATATCCTTTTGTTTTAGGATAAAATGTTCTGTAGATATCTGTCATATCCATTTGTTTCATCACTTCTGTTAGTTTCAGTGTGTCCCTGTTTAGTTTCTGTTTCCATGATCTGTCCGTTGGTGAAAGTGGTGTGTTGAAGTCTCCCACTATTATTGTGTGAGGTGCAATGTGTGCTTTGAGCTTTACTAAAGTTTCTTTAATGAATGTGGCTGCCCTTGTATTTGGAGCATAGATATTCAGAATTGAGAGTTCCTCTTGGACGATTTTACCTTTGATCAGAATGAAGTGCCCCTCCTTGTCTTTTTTGATGCCTTTGGGTTGGAAGTCAATCTTATCAGATATTAGGATGGCTACTCCAGCTTGTTTCTTCATACCATTTGCTTGGAAAATTGTTTTCCAGCCTTTCATTCTGAGGTAGTGTCTATCTTTTTCTCTGAGATGTGTCTCCTGTAAACAGCAAAATGTTAGGTCTTGTTTGTGTAGCCAGTTTGTTAGTCTATGTCTTTTTATTGGGGAGTTGAGACCATTGATGTTAAGAGATATTAAGGAAAAGTAATTGTTGCTTCCTGTTATTTTTGTTGTTAAAGTTGGCATTCTGTTCTTGTGGCTGTCTTCTTTTAGTTTTGTTGAGGGATTACCTTCTTGTTTTTTCTAGGGCATTGTTCCCGTTCTTGTATTGGTTTTTTTTCTGTTATTAACCTTTGAAGGGCTGGATTCGTGGAGATATAATGTGTGAATTTGGTTTTGTCGTGGAATATTTTGGTTTCTCCATGTATGGTAATTGAGAGTTTGGCTGGGTATAGTAGCCTGGGATGGAATTTGTGTTCTCTTAGTGTCTGTATAACATCTGTCCAGGCTCTTCTGGCTTTCATAGTCTCTGGTGAAAAATCTGGTGTAATTCTGATAGGCTTGCCTTTGTATGTTACTTGACCTTTTTCCCTTACTGCTTTTAGTATTCTATCTTTATTTAGTGCATTTGTTGTTTTGATTATTATGTGTCGGGAGGAATTTCTTTTCTGGTCCAGTCTATTTGGAGTTCTGTAGGCTTCTTGTATGTTCATATGCATCTCATTCTTTAGATTTGGGAAGTTTTCTTCAATAATTTTGTTGAAGATGTTTGCTGGTCCTTTGAGTTGAAAATCTTCATTCTCATCCACTCCTATTATCCGTAGGTTTGGTCTTCTTATTGTGTCCTTGATTTCCTGGATATTTTGAGTTAGGATCTTTTTGCATTTTCCATTTTCTTTGATTGTCGTGCCGATGTTCTCTATAGAATCTTCTGCACCTGAGATTCTCTCTTCCATCTCTTGTATTCTGTTGCTGATGCTCAAATCTATGGTTCCAGATTTCTTTCCTAGGGTTTCTATCTCCAGTGTTGCCTCACTTTGAGTTTTCTTTATTGTGTCTACTTCCCTTTTTAGGTCTAGTATGGTTTTGTTCATTTCCATCACCTGTTTGTATGTTTTTTCCTCTTTTTCTGTAAGGACTTCTACTTGTTTCATTGTGTTTTCCTGTTTTTCTTTAAGGACTTGTAACTCTTTAGCAGTGTTCTCCTGTATTTCTTTAAGTGAGTTATTAAAGTCCTTCTTGATGTCCTCTACCATCATCATGAGATATGCTTTTAAATCTAGGTCTAGGTTTTCGGGTGTGTTGGGGTGCCCTGGACTGGGCGAAGTGGGAGTGCTGGGTTCTGATGATGGTGAGTGGTCTTGGTTCCTGTTAGTAGGATTCCTACGTTTACCTTTTGCCATCTGGTAATCTCTGGAGTTAGTAGTTATAGTTGACTCTGTTTAGAGATTGTTCTTCTGGTGATTCTGTTACTGTCTCTCAGCAGACCTGGGAGACAGATTCTCTCCTCTGAGTTTCAGTGCTCAGAGCACTCTCTGCTGGCAAGTTCTCTTACAGGGAAGGTGTGCAGATATCTTGTTTTTGGACCTCTTCCTGGTCGAAGAAGAAGGCCCAAAACAGGGCCTCTCTCAGAAGCTGTGTTGCTTTGGCAGTTCCCAGAAGCTGTCAGCTTCTGTGGTGCAGACTCTCACCTGTGCAGACTAAATTCCTAAGTTCCAGGGAGTCCTGGAACCAAGATGGCAACAGCTGCTCCTGAGGCTGAGGCTGCCTCCCGAGCCAGGCGGACACCTGTCCTCTGGTCCGGAAGGTGGCCAGCTGTCTGTGGCCCGCCAAGGGTGCTGCCTCAGCGGCTCTGTGCTTCCGCCCGTCCCAGAAGCTGTCTGGTTCTCTGGTGCACCCTCTAACCTGTTCAGACTAATTTCCTAAGTTCTGCTGAGTCCTGGAACCAAGATGGCGACCGCTGCTGCTGAGGCTGAGGCCGCCTCCCAAGCCAGGCGGACATCTGTCCTCTGGTCCGGATGGTGGCTGGCTGTCTGAGGCCTGCCAAGGGTGCTGCCTCAGCGGCTCTGTGCTTCCGCCTGTCCCAGAAGCTGTCCGGTTCTCTGGCGCACCCTCTAACCTGTTCAGACTAATTTCCTAGGTCCCGCAGAGTCCCGGAACCAAGATGGTGACCGCTGAGGTCACTTATATATACTATCATCATCTGCAAAAAGTGATATTTTGACTTCCTCCTTTCCAATTTGTATCCCCTTGATCTCCTTTTGTTGTCTGATTGCTCTGGCTAGGACTTCAAGTACAATGTTGAATAGGTAGGGTGAGAGTAGACATCCTTGTCTAGTCCCTGATTTTAGTGGGATTGCTTCCAGCTTCTCACCATTTACTTTGATGTTGGCTATTGGTTTGCTGTAGATTGCTTTTATCATGTTTAGGTATGGGCCTTGAATTACTGATCTTTCCAAGACTTTTATCATGAATGGATGTTGGATTTTGTCGAATGCTTTCTCAGCATCTAAGGAGATGATCATGTGGTTTTTTGTCTTTGAGTTTGTTCATATACTGGATTACATTGATGGATTTCCGTATATTGAACCATTCCTGCATCCCTGGGATGAAACCTACTTGGTCAGGATGGATGATTGTTTTGGTGTGTTCTTGGATTCGGTTAGCAAGAACTTTATTGAGGATTTTTGCATCGATATTTATTTATTTATTTTTTTTTTTTTTGTTTTTTTTTTTGTTTTTTTTTTTGTTTTCTTTTTTTTTTTTTTCCCATTTTTTATTAGGTATTTAGCTCATTTACATTTCCAATGCTATACCAAAAGTCCCCCTTACCCACCCACCCCCACTCCCCTACCCACCCACTCCCCCCCTTTGGCCCTGGCGTTCCCCTGTACCGGGGCACACAAAGTCTGCGTGTCCAATGGGCCTCTCTTTCCAGTGATGGCCGACTAGGCCATCTTTTGATACATATGCAGCTAGAGTCAAGAGCTCAGGGGAACTGGTTAGTTCATAATGTTGTTCCACCTATAGGGTTGAAGATCCCTTTAGCTCCTTGGGTACTTTCTCTAGCTCCTCCATTGGGAGCCCTGTGATCCATCCATTAGCTGACTGTGAGCATCCACTTCTGTGTTTGCTAGGCCCCGGCATAGTCTCACAAGAGACAGCTACATCTGGGTCCTTTCGATAAAATCTTGCTAGTATATGCAATGGTGTCAGCGTTTGGATGCTGATTATGGGGTGGATCCCTGGATATGGCAGTCTCTACATGGTCCATCCTTTCATCTCAGCTCCAAACTTTGTTTCTGTAACTCCTTCCATGGGTGTTTTGTTCCCACTTCTAAGGAGGGGCATAGTGTCCACACTTCAGTCTTCATTTTTCTTGAGTTTCATGTGTTTAGGAAATTGTATCTTATATCGTGGGTATCCTAGGTTTTGGGCTAGTATCCACTTATCAGTGAGTACATATTGTGTGAGTTCCTTTGTGATTGTGTTACCTCACTCAGGATGATGCTCTCCAGGTCCATCCATTTGGCTAGGAATTTCATAAATTCATTCTTTTTAATAGCTGAGTAGTACTCCATTGTGTAGATGTACCACATTTTCTGTATCCATTCCTCTGTTGAGGGGCATCTGGGTTCTTTCCAGTTTCTGGCTATTATAAATAAGGCTGCTATGAACATAGTGGAGCATGTGTCCTTCTTACCAGTTGGGGCTTCTTCTGGATATATGCCCAGGAGAGGTATTGCTGGATCCTCCGGTAGTACTATGTCCAATTTTCTGAGGAACCGCCAGACTGATTTCCAGAGTGGTTGTACAAGCCTGCAATCCCACCAACAATGGAGGAGTGTTCCTCTTTCTCCACATCCTCGCCAGCATCTGCTATCACCTGAATTTTTGATCTTAGCCATTCTCACTGGTGTGAGGTGGAATCTCAGGGTTGTTTTGATTTGCATTTCCCTGATGATTAAGGATGTTGAACATTTTTTCAGGTGCTTCTCTGCCATTCGGTATTCCTCAGGTGAGAATTCTTTGTTCAGTTCTGAGCCCCATTTTTTAAGGGGGTTATTTGATTTTCTGAGGTCCACCTTCTTGAGTTCTTTATATATGTTGGATATTAGTCCCCTATCTGATTTAGGGTAGGTAAAGATCCTTTCCCAGTCTGTTGGTGGTCTTTTTGTCTTATAGACAGTGTCTTTTGCCTTGCAGAAACTTTGGAGTTTCATTAGGTCCCATTTGTCAATTCTCGATCTTACAGCACAAGCCATTGCTGTTCTGTTCAGGAATTTTTCCCCTGTGCCCATATCTTCAAGGCTTTTCCCCACTTTCTCCTCTATAAGTTTCAGTGTCTCTGGTTTTATGTGAAGTTCCTTGATCCACTTAGATTTGACCTTAGTACAAGGAGATAAGTATGGATCGATTCGCATTCTTCTACATGATAACAACCAGTTGTGCCAGCACCAATTGTTGAAAATGCTGTCTTTCTTCCACTGGATGGTTTTGGCTCCCTTGTCGAAGATCAAGTGACCATAGGTGTGTGGGTTCATTTCTGGGTCTTCAATTCTATTCCATTGGTCCACTTGTCTGTCTCTATACCAGTACCATGCAGTTTTTATCACAATTGCTCTGTAGTAAAGCTTTAGGTCAGGCATGGTGATTCCACCAGAGGTTCTTTTATCCTTGAGAAGAGTTTTTGCTATCCTCGGTTTTTTGTTATTCCAGATGAATTTGCAAATTGCTCCTTCTAATTCGTTGAAGAATTGAGTTGGAATTTTAATGGGGATTGCATTGAATCTGTAGATTGCTTTTGGCAAGATAGCCATTTTTACAATGTTGGTCCTGCCAATCCATGAGCATGGGAGATCTTTCCATCTTCTGAGATCTTCTTTAATTTCTTTCTTCAGGGACTTGAAGTTTTTATCATACAGATCTTTCACTTCCTTCGTTAGAGTCACGCCGAGATATTTTATATTATTTGTGGCTATTGAGAAGGGTGTTGTTTCCCTAATTTCTTTCTCAGCCTGTTTATTCTTTGTGTAGAGAAAGGCCATTGACTTGTTTGAGTTAATTTTATATCCAGCTACTTCACCGAAGCTGTTTATCAGGTTTAGGAGTTCTCTGTTGGAGTTTTTAGGGTCACTTATATATACTATCATATCATCTGCAAAATGTGATATTTTGACTTCCTCTTTTCCAATTTGTATCCCCTTGATCTCTTTTTGTTGTCGAATTGCTCTGGCTAATACTTCAAGTACTATGTTAAAAAGGTAGGGAGAAAGTGGGCAGCCTTGTCTAGTCCCTGATTTTAGTGGGATTGCTTCCAGCTTCTCTCCATTTACTTTGATGTTGGCTACTGGTTTGCTGTAGATTGCTTTTATCATGTTTAGGTATTGGCCTTGAATTCCTGATCTTTCCAGAACTTTTATCATGAATGGGTGTTGGATCTTGTCAAATGCTTTTTCTGCATCTAACGAGATGATCATGTGGTTTTTGTCTTTGAGTTTGTTTATATAATGGATTACATTGATGGATTTTCGTATATTAAACCATCCCTGCATCCCTGGAATAAAACCTACTTGGTCAGGATGGATGATTGCTTTAATGTGTTCTTGGATTCGGTTAGCGAGAATTTTATTAAGGATTTTTGCATCGATGTTCATAAGAGAAATTGGTCTGAAGTTCTCTATCTTTGTTGGATCTTTCTGTGGTTTAGGTATCAGAGTAATAGTGGCTTCATAAAATGAGTTGGGTAGAATACCTTCTACTTCTATCTTGTGAAAAAGTTTGTGCAGAACTGGAGTTAGATCTTCTTTGAAGGTCTGATAGAACTCTGCACTAAACCCGTCTGGTCCTGGGCTTTTTTTGGCTGGGAGACTATTAATAACTGCTTCTATTTCTTTAGGGGATATGGGACTGTTTAGAAGGTCAACTTGATCCTGATTCAACTTTGGTACCTGGTATCTGTCCAGAAATTTGTCCATTTCGTCCAGGTTTTCCAGTTTTGTTGAGTATAGCCTTTTGTAGAAGGATCTGATGGTGTTTTGGATTTCTTCAGGATCTGTTGTTATGTCTCCCTTTTCATTTCTGATTTTGTTAATTAGGATTTTGTCCCTGTGCCCTCTAGTGAGTCTAGCTAAGGGTTTATCTATCTTGTTGATTTTCTCAAAGAACCAACTCCTCGTTTGGTTAATTCTTTGAATAGTTCTTCTTGTTTCCACTTGGTTGATTTCACCCCTGAGTTTGATTATTTCCTGCCGTCTACTCCTCTTGGGTGAATTTGCTTCCTTTTTTTCTAGAGCTTTTAGATGTGTTGTCAAGCTGCTAGTATGTGCTCTCTCCCGTTTTTTCTTGAAGGCACTCATAGCTATGAGTTTCCCTCTTAGAAATGCTTTCATTGTGTCCCAAAGGTTTGGGTACGTTGTGGCTTCATTTTCATTAAACTCTAAAAAGTCTTTAATTTCTTTCTTTATTCCTTCCTTGACCAAGGTATCATTGAGAAGAGTGTTGTTCAGTTTCCATGTGAATGTTGGCTTTCTGTTATTTATTTTGTTATTGAAGATCAGCCTTAGTGCATGGTGATCTGATAGGATACATGGGACAATTTCAATATTTTTGAATCTGTTGAGGCCTGATTTGTGACCTATTATGTGGTCAATTTTGGAGAAGGTACCATGAGGTGCTGAGAAGAAGGTATATCCTTTTGTTTTAGGGTAAAATGTTCTGTAGATATCTGTCAGATCCATTTGTTTCATCACTTCTGTTAGTTTCAGTGTGTCCCTGTTTAGTTTCTGTTTCCATGATCTGTCCATTGGTGAAAGTGGTGTGTTGAAGTCTCCCACTATTATTGTGTGAGGCGCAATGTGTGCTTTGAGCTTTACTAAAGTTTCTTTAGTGAATGTGGCTGCTCTTGTATTTGGAGCATAGATATTCAGAATTGAGAGTTCCTCTTGGAGGATTTTACCTTTGATGAGAATGAAGTGTCCCTCCTTGTCTTTTTTGATGACTTTGGGTTGGAAGTCAATCTTATCAGATATTAGGATGGCTACTCCTGCTTGTTTCTTCATACCATTTGCTTGGAAAATTGTTTTCCAGCCTTTCATTCTGAGGTAGTGTCTATCTTTTTCTCTGAGATGAGTTTCCTGTAAGCAGCAAAATGTTGGGTCTTGTTTGTGTAGCCAGTTTGTTAGTCTATGTCTTTTTATTGGCGAGTTGAGACCATTGATGTTAAGAGATATTAAGGAAAAGTAATTGTTGCTTCCTGTTATTTTAGTTGTTAAAGGTGGCATTCTGTTCTTGTGGCTGTCTTCTTTTAGGTTTGTTGAGGGATTACCTTCTTGTTTTTTCTAGGGCGTTGTTCCCGTTCTTGTATTGGTTTTTTTCTGTTATTATCCTTTGAAGGGCTGGATTCGTGGAGAGATAATGCGTGAATTTGGTTTTGTCGTGGAATACTTTGGTTTCTCCCTCTATGATAATTGAGAGTTTGGCTGGGTATAGTAGCCTGGGCTGCAGTTTGTGTTCTCTTAGTGTCTGTATAACATCTGTCCAGGCTCTTCTGGCTTTCATAGTCTCTGGTGAAAAATCTGGTGTAATTCTGATAGGCTTGCCTTTATATGTTACTTGACCTTTTTCCCTTACTGCTTTTAGTATTCTATCTTTATTTAGTGCATTTGATGTTCTTTTTATTATGTGTCGGGAGGAATTTCTTTTCTGGTCCAGTCTATTTGGAGTTCTGTAGGCTTCTTGTATGTTCATATGCATCTCATTCTTTAGATTTGGGAAGTTTTCTTCAATAATTTTGTTGAAGATGTTTGCTGGACCTTTGAGTTGAAAATCTTCATTCTCATCCACTCCTATTATCCGTAGGTTTGGTCTTCTCATTGTGTCCTGGATTTCCTGGATATTTTGAGTTAGGATCTTTTTGCATTTTCCATTTTCTTTGATTGTTGTGCCGATGTTCTCTATGGAATCTTCTGCACCTGAGATTCTCTCTTCCATCTCTTGTATTCTGTTGCTGATGCTCAAATCTATGGTTCCAGATTTCTTTCCTAGGGTTTCTATCTCTAGTGTTGCCTCGCTTTGAGTTTTCTTTATTGTGTCTACTTCCCTTTTTAGGTCTAGTATGGTTTTGTTCATTTCCATCACCTGTTTGTATGTTTTTTCCTCTTTTTCTGTAAGGACTTCTACCTGTTTGATTGTGTTTTCCTGTTTTTCTTTAAGGACTTGTAACTCTTTAGCAGTGTTCTCCTGTATTTCTTTAAGTGATTTATTAAAGTCCTTCTTGATGTCCTCTACCATCATCATGAGATATGCTTTTAAATCTAGGTCTAGGTTCTCAGGTGTGTTGGGGTTCCCTGGACTGGGCGAAGTGGGTGTGCTGGGTTCTGGTGATGGTGAGTGGTCTTGGTTCCTGTTAGTAAGATTCCTCCGTTTACCTTTCGCCATCTGGTAATCTCTGGAGTTAGTAGTTATAGTTGACTCTGTTTAGAGATTGTTCTTCTGGTATTCTGTTACCGTCTATCAGCAGACCTGGGAGACAGATTCTCTCCTCTGAGTTTCAGTGCTCAGAGCACTCTCTGCTGGCAAGCTCTCTTACAGGGAAGGTGCGCAGATATCTTGTATTTGGACCTCCTCCTGGCCGAAGAAGAAGGCCCAAAACAGGACCTTTCTCAGACACTGTGTTGCTTTGGCAGTTCCCAGGTGGTACAGACTCTCACCTAAGCAGACTAAATTCCTAAGTTCCTTGGAGTCCCGGGACCAAGATGGCGACCGCTGCTGCTGTGGCTTAGGTCGCCTCCCCAGCCGGGCGGGCACCTGTCCTCTGGTCCGGAAGGTGGCCGGCTGTCCCCGGCCCACACAGGGTGCTGCCTCAGAGCCTCTGTGCTTCTGCCTGTTCCAGAGGCTGTCAGGTTCTCTGGCGCACCCTCTCACCTGTTCAGACTAATTTCCTAAGTTCGGCGGGTCCCGGACCAAGATGGCGACCGCTGCTGCTGTGGCTTAGGCCGCCTCCCCAGCCGGGCGGGCACCTGTCCTCCGGTCCAGACGGTGGCCGGCTGTCCCCGGCCCACAAAGGGTGCTGCTCAGCGCCTCTGTGCTTCCGCCTGTTCCAGAAGCTGTCAGGTTCTCTGGCGCACCCTCTCACCTGTTCAGACTAATTTCCTAAGTTCGGCAGGTCCCGGACCAAGATCGCATCGATATTTATAAGGGAAATTGGTCTGAAGTTCTCTATCTTTGTTGGGTCTTTTTGTGGTTTAGGTATCAGAGTAATTGTGGCTTCATAGATTGAGTTGGGTAGATTACCTTCCGTTTCTATTTTGTGGAATAGTTTGTGAAGAACTGGAATTAGGTCTTCTTTGAAGGTCTGATAGAACTCTGCAGTAAACCTGTCTGGTCCTGGGCTTTTTTTGGCTGGGAGACTATTAATGACTGCTTCTATTTCTTTAGGGGATATAGGACTGTTGAGATCATTAACCTGATCTTGATTTAGCTTTGGTACCTGGTATCTGTCTAGAAACTTGTCCATTTCATCCAGGTTTTCCAGTTTTGTTGAGTATAGCCTTTTGTAGAAGGATCTGATGGTGTTTTGGATTTCTTCAGGATCTGTTGTTATGTCTCCCTTTTCATTTCTGATTTTGTTAATTAGGATGCTTTCCCTGTGCCCTCTAGTGAGTCTGGCTAAGGGTTTATCTATCTTGTTGATTTTCTCAAAGAACCAGCTCCTTGATTGGTTGATTCTTTGAACAGTTCTTCTTGTTTCCACTTGGTTGATTTCACCCCTGAGTTTGATTATTTCCTGCCTTCTACTCCTCTTGCGTGAATTTGCTTCCTTTTCTTCTAGACCTTTTAGGTGTGTTGTCAAGCTGCTAATGTGTGCTCTCTGTAGTTTCTTTTTGGAGGCACTCAGAGCTATGAGTTTTCCTCTTAGGAATGCTTTCATTGTGTCCCATAAGTTTGTTATGGCTTCATTTTCATTAAACTCCAAAAAGTCCTTAATTTCTTTCTTTATTCCTTCCTTGACCAAGGTATCATTGAGAAGAGTGTTGTTCAGTTTCCACGTGAATGTTGGCTTTCTATTATTTATTTTGTTATTGAAGATCAGCCTTAGTCCATGGTGATCTGATAGGATGCATGGGAAAATTTCAAAATTTTTGTATATGTTGAGGCTTGTTTTGTGACCAATTATGTGGTCAATTTTAGAGAAGGTACCATGAGGTGTTGAGAAGAAGGTATATCCTTTTGTTTTAGGATAAAATGTTCTGTAGATATCTGTTAAGTCCATTTGTTTCATCACTTCTGTTAGTTTCACTGTGTTCTGTAGATATCTGTTAGATCCATTTGTGTCATAAATTCTGTTAGTTTCACTGTGTCCCTGCTTAGTTTCTGTTTCCATGATCTGTCCGTTGGTGAAAGTGGTGTGTTGAAGTCTCCCACTATTATTGTGTGAGGTGCAATGTGTGCTTTGAGCTTTACTAAAGTTTCTTTAATGAATGTGGCTGCCCTTGTATTTGGAGCATAGATATTCAGAATTGAGAGTTCCTCTTGGACGATTTTACCTTTGATCAGAATGAAGTGCCCCTCCTTGTCTTTTTTGATGCCTTTGGGTTGGAAGTCAATCTTATCAGATATTAGGATGGCTACTCCAGCTTGTTTCTTCATACCATTTGCTTGGAAAATTGTTTTCCAGCCTTTCATTCTGAGGTAGTGTCTATCTTTTTCTCTAAGATGAGTTTCATGTAAGCAGCAAAATGTTGGGTCTTGTTTGTGTAGCCAGTTTGTTAGTCTATGTCTTTTTATTAGGGAGTTGAGACCATTGATGTTAAGAGATATTAAGGAAAAGTAATTGTTGCTTCCTGTTATTTTTGTTGTTAAAGTTGGCATTCTGTTCTTGTGGCTGTCTTCTTTTAGTTTTGTTGAGGGATTATCTTCTTGTTTTTTCTAGGGCGTGGTTCCCGTCCTTGTATTGGTTTTTTTCTGTTATTATCCTTTGATTGGCTGGATTCGTGGAGAGATAATGGGTGAATTTAGTTTTGTCATGGAATACTTTGGTTTCTCCATCTATGGTAATTGAGAGTTGGCTGGGTATAGTAGCCTGGGCTGGAATTTGTGTTCTCTTAGTGTGTGTATAACATCTGTTCAGGCTCTTCTGGCTTTCATAGTCTCTGATGAAAAATCTGGTGTAATTCTGATAGGCTTGCCTTTATATGTTACTTGACCTTTTTCCCTTACTGCTTTTAGTATTCTATCTTTATTTAGTGCATTTGTTGTTCTGATTATTATGTGTCGGGAGGAATTTCTTTTCTGGTCCAGTCTATTTGGAGTTCTGTAGGCTTCTTGTATGTTCATGGGCATCTCTTTCTTTAGATTTGGGAAGTTTTCTTCAATAATTTCGTTGAAGATGTTTGCTGGTCCTTTGAGTTGAAAATCTTCATTCTCATCTACTCCTATTATCTGTAGGTTTGGTCTTCTCATTGTGTCCTGGATTTCCTGGATGTTTTGAGTTAGGATCTTTTTGCATTTTCCATTTTCTTTGATTGTTGTGCCGATGTTCTCTATGGAATCTTCTGCACCTGAGATTCTCTCTTCCGTCTCTTGTATTCTGTTGCTGATGCTCAAATCTATGGTTCCAGATTTCTTTCCTAGGGTTTCTATCTCCAGTGTTGCCTCACTTTGAGTTTTCTTTATTGTGTCTACTTCCCTTTTTAGGTCTAGTATGGTTTTGTTCATTTCCATCACCTGTTTGTATGTTTTTTCCTCTTTTTCTGTAAGGACTTCTACTTTTTTGATTGTGTTTTCCTGTTTTTCTTTAAGGACTTGTAACTCTTTAGCAGTGTTCTCCTGTATTTCTTTAAGTGAGTTATTAAATTCCTTCTTTATGTCCTCTACCATCATCATGAGATATGCTTTTAAATCCAGGTCTACCTTTTCAGGTGTGTTAGGATGCCCTGGACTGGGCAAAGTGGGCGTTCTGGGTTCTGATGATGGTGAGTGGTCCTGGTTTCTGTTAGTAGGATTCTTACATTTACCTTTCGCCATCTGGCAATCTCTGGAATTAGTTGTTATAGTTGTCTTTGTTTAGAGATTGTTCCTCTGTTGATTTTGTTACCCTCTATCAGCAGATGTGGGAGACTAGCTCTCTCCTCTGAGTTTCAGTGGTCAGAGCAGTCTCTGCAGGCAAGCTCTCCTCTTTCAGGGAAGGTGCACAGTTATCTAGTGTTTGGACCTCCTCCTGGATGAAGATGAAGGCCCAAAACAGGATCTTTCCCAGAAGGTGTGTTGCTTTGGCCAGGAA
Organism: Mus musculus; assembly: GCF_000001635.26. Classification (NCBI taxonomy): domain Eukaryota; kingdom Metazoa; phylum Chordata; class Mammalia; order Rodentia; family Muridae; genus Mus; species Mus musculus. Next base: position 14,791,340 of record NC_000072.6, on the reverse strand, counting down.
GGTGGCCGGTTGTCTGTAGCCGAAGATTGGTGCTGCCTCAGAAGCTCTGTGGCTCTCGCCTGCCCCAGAAACGGCTGGCCTCTGTATTCCACACCCTCACCCCTGCAGCCTGCCCTCCGAGGAGTCCGGGAGCCAAGGAGGCTCCCGCCGGGGCCTGAGGCCGAAACCTCTCGGGCCGGGTGGACCCCTGTGCTCTCACCAGGAAGGTGGCTGGTTGTCTGGAGCCGAAGATGGCGCCGCCTCAGAAGCTCTGTGGCTCTCGCCTTACCCAGAAATGGCTGGCCTCGGTATTCCACATCGTCACCCGTGCAGCCTGCCCTTCGCGGAGTCCCGGAGCCCTGAAATTGGTTTTATATAGAAGTTAATCTTATATAAAGGCAAAGTCGGAAAGTTAACCCTGGTGGCACCAGTACTGTAGAGCTAACAGGCTGAACAACACAGATAACACCCCGGCCCAGACACAGAATTGGCAAACCCCAACATCATATGCTATCTAAACTGTTGGTTCCATAAAGGGATGGTCCTGCAGAACCGAAGCTGCAGACATGACACAGGGCAACAGCAGGATAATAAGAAGAATCCTGGTGAGGATCCAGTATCAATAAGGTAGCAGAAGACTGATGCCTCGAACCATATCAATGATTCATAGCAATGAACACTTGCAGGTAAGAATATTTGGGCAAAAGGGAGTACTAAGTGACATACCACAGCTTCCACAGCAAGATGCTTTTTATTTTCTATTTTATTTATGTTGTTGTTATTGTTTTTATTTTATTTTATTTTATTTTATTTTATGGGGTAGGCTGTAAGGACAGATGGTAGGGATGATTGGAAATGAAGTGCATGATGTGAAATTCACAATCAATACAAAGTAAAAGGAGGTTAAAGAAAGAAATGCAGCTTCTTATCATATAAATAGAGAATGATTATTAAGAAATAGTTTCAGATTTGCAGTTTTTGAGCTTTTCTTAAAGTGGCATGAAATTTAAGAGTAGTCAATATATAAGCCACTTTCTTAACATCTTGGAGACTTAATTGAAGTGATAAAACATTTCAGTATTTGTATTTAATTTATACAAATGCTTTGTCTATATGTATGTGTGTGTAGTATGTGCAGGCCTTGTACCTATAATGGTCAGAAGAAGGCACTTGATATCCTGGAACTGGAGTTACAGAATGTGTGAGCCAACTGATGGCTGATGATCAAAGTCTTATCCTACACAAGACCAACTTATCAGCCCAGCAATCTCTCTAGCCTCTTGTGTGATGAAGGTTTTTTGCTAAGATGTTTCTGTGTATACACTTTTCATTGCATGCACTTGGACATAATCCTTTGGGATCCTTCTCTCACAGGATACAAGCAAGGTAGCTGTGCTCTACCTCTGGCTGAAAGGTCCACTAGTGCCAGAAATAATCCAGAGTTTCCTATAAAAAGACTGACTTTCAGAATTTAGGATATGAATTTTATAAATCTTAGTGATTTCAGTTTTGTTTTTTTTTTTTTTTAACTTCCAAACCATGCAAGTCCTACTGCAAGATAAACATTTTCAATTGCATGCATGTGGATTGCTTGGTAGACTCAAATATGTCTTTTTGTTTATATACAGTGCTTATGACGTAATGGAAGAGTTTTATTGTCTGGCACTTGTTGGGTATGATTAATAGTTTTCAAGCTCTTTTGTTACTGGGTATGTTTATATCCTAGTGATAAAACAAATACATGTGCCTAGTTTAGAAATGAGCCACTGGTCACATACTTTAAAATTGAACTACTCCTAGAAATATCTTATAAAAATATCCATTATTCTTCATAGATTGAGCTTGACTATTTCCTTCCTTACAGAGTGGGAATTAATCATCCAACCTATCTATTCATCCAGCTGAGGGCTCTGTATGTCACACAGTACTAATGTGGTATTCACGTTTGCCTTTCTAAACCATACCGTATTAGAGAGATCTTGTGTTTCAGTGTATATTGGGACTTCTTCCAAAATGAATGAAAATAAATGACCAGTAATAGCATTCTGAAATAGAATTTGCAGCAAGGCAAATAGTCTGGCTTCGGTGACTGCAAACCACACTTTGCAGACTTCATTTTGGTCATTATTAACATGGAGTCTAGTTAACAACGTTTTATATAAGAGTTCTAGACAGGAAGAGAATGTGAGAGAAGACTGTTGTTTCTAGTCCTAGGGCTGGCTAGTCCTTGGTCTACAACGGTAATTTTAAAGGCATACACTACCCTGACATTTTATTTTCCCACCTCACTCTTAACCTTTCCTGTGTATTACAGGTCCCAGAGTAGTGAGTTTGACTCGCCAGTTGCCAACAGGAGGAAGTGATGTATTTCTGTGGTGGACCACCTAGGCTGGTACAAAGCTTAGGGTTTATAGCAACAACCCGAGTACAAGTGAGCTTGAGCCTGCTCAGGTGAAACACTGGCACATTATGGAAGACAAAAAAGCATTTCATCATGTTCTGGCTTAGACAGAATTGCTGAGGACTCTCTAACACACAGAACCATAATTATAGTGTATCACTAGGAAAGGGACAACTCAAGTCCAGATGACTGCATTTGGGAACTTGCTACTCTGCAACATTTTCTCTCACTCAGATGCCCAATTGAGAGGCATCTGTGATGAAGGAGTTGTACAAAAGTGTGAGAAACCCGAGAAAAAAGAAAGATTTCTATAGCTACTGAACCTTGTCAATCATTTCTTTTGTTATGTAATTTTAAACTAGATTAGGCATCCTTCTTTAATAAACACCAGGCAGGGCTTGGTGAGGGATGCACAATGATGAGACAAAAGTACAGACAGAAATAAAGAAATAGGTGACCTCACTTCATCTATTGATTCTTTCCACATTATTTTGTAAGAAGTGGGATATTTATTTACTTCTTCACTAGACTTCTAGATCAGTTAGACAATATGCTACAGCTTTGGTGGCTTACATTACTTTTCTCATCTTATCCCATGCTGTAGACCAAGATTCAGAGGCTGCCTAGGTGGGCGAAACTCGAAAATTTTCTACTTGTCACACAAATGATCCTTGTTATTCTGTTTTCATATGACTCTCTCTTTATAGGTGTACATATCTGGACTATTGTTCTTGTGGTGGTTTGCATATACTTGGCCCACGGAAAGTGGCACTGTCACAAAGTGTTCACCTTGTTGTGATACTGCCAAAAGACTTTGAGATCCTATGCTCAGGCTCCATCCTATGCAGAAGAGAACTTCCCTTCTCTTGGCTGCCTTTGGAAGAGAGTCTTCTTTTGGCTGGCTTCTGATCACAATGTAGAACTCTTGGCTCCTCCAGCACCATATCTGCCTGCAGGCTGCCATGCTTTCTGCCATGATGATAATGGACTGAACCTCTGAACCTGCAAGCCAACCTCAATTAAATGTTTTCTTTCATAAAAGTTGCCATGTCATGGTGTCTCTTCACAGCAATGGAGACCCTAAGACAATCCTTAACTATGTATAAGACCTATTATACTGGAACATTATTTAATCTTAATTGTTTCCTCAGAGCTCTTGTCTCAAACTGTAGAAATATTAACTAGGGCTTTAACACATGAATGTTGGGACTATACAATTCAGTCAGTCATGTGTACATTATTATGTTAGCTATACAAAAATGAGAATCTAATCTACTCTTTAAACATGGTGGTTGACACAGACTAAATGTTTAATAAATGATAACTAGTTACCAAAGAAATTAATATAATTATAAAGTTTAGTACAATATAGGGAATTAAAGGAACATATTTTGATATAGCAGGTTAAAGCCCTGTTTTACCTATTACACAAATCTAGTTTCTATATCTGTAAGTCAATGCAATAATAATGCCACCTTTTTGAAATGTTAAAAGATTAAATGAGTGTCTGATAAATGATTAACTCCCTGTAAATGTTACTTCTGATCACTATTTAACTGTACTCTCTTTGTTTAGCCTACTTTCATTTGCCTAACAGCCAAAGCCCTACCTTTCTGGTGTGATAAGCAGGGCCAGAGCATGCTGGGAAAGTATTCTCTTGGGCTTGTTTCTGTGTGCTTGGTGGTGGTATTTTGGCCCTCATGATAGTAATATTTTTAGTGTTTTCAGGAAAAGTTAGGCTAAATTAATTTTAGAACTGACCCACTTACATATTGCTTTCTTTACTTTAGAATACGGCAGCTGAACAGCTAACTTAGACAATTTACAAACTTTATTATGGCTTATATGGGGCAAACTACTCTAGAAATAGGACCAAGTGGCCCAAGAGCAAGCAGTTGCTTGATAGATTCAAAACCAGTTCTTAACCCTTGTTCTTCTTCCTGAGGTTCAGAAGTTTGGAGAGTAAGAAAGAATGTTCTATTCTATTTGGTGTGTGTACAGCTCTCTCTCTCTCTCTCTCTCTCTCTCTCTCTCTCTCTCTCTCTCTCTCTCTCTGTGTGTGTGTGTGTGTGTGTGTGTGTGTAAGAGAGGGAGTATACCAAATAGTCAAATAAATAAACAGAATTACATCAACTTTCAGTTAAACTGAACTATTTCACTTGCTAAAGTAAGATAGTAAACTTGGATTAGTTTACAAGCTCAAGCAAGAATTCATTATCAGGGCTGGAGAGATGACTCAGTGATTAAGAGCACTGGCTGCTTTCATGAGGAATTGAAGTCTTATTGAAGAAACTGCTATGGTATTTTTTTTTTTTAGACATCTGTAATTCCAGATAGTAGTAGTGCTAGGAATATGATGGTCTCTTCTGGCATCCACAGGCACCAGGCATTCATATGGAACACTTAAATACTTTCACGCAGACACTCATACACATAAAGTAAAAAAAAATAATTCTTTATAAAAATAAATAAATAAATTAACCTAAACAACAAAACTACTTTGAACTAAAATAATTTTTTTCTCAAGTTTAATGAGCTTTATTTTGGACCTTCAAATATCTTTATAATCACTCAATACATTATAGTTTCTTGGCTTCTCACATTCTCATTTTCATTCTCATTATTAGACTCAAAACTCATCTTTATCTCAGTATCTCTTGCAATTTCACATATGGAGCCACATAGCAGATGCTAGAAAAACACTAATTAAATCTGCTGCATTACCATCTATGATGACTTAATCATCTCCATCTTCCTTTTATGTAACATGCTCAGTGCATCTTTTTCTATGGAGGTGGACTCCAGATTAAATTTTCTCAAATGGTCTCTAAGGAGATCTGTTGCAGTTGGCATAAGAATGAAACCTCATTGATACTCTGACTTTTACCTCTCCAGATAGAACAGGCAGAAAACCAAACAAATTAAAACTAAAAATGTTACCAAGCGTAACTTAAATATGTGCTCATATATGAAGATTTGGAGCCAGGAGTATCAGATGAGAGAGAACCTGTGATGTGTGTCTTCCTTGGTCAGGTTTACCTCATTCAATGTGTTCTTTGTTTGTTCTACTTACTCACTTACCCACAAAGTTAATGATGTTACTTGCATTTACATGACAACAGCCAAGCATAGTGTGAATGAAGTATACATTTACTATGCGTTTGTCAGTTAAAGAACCTTTAGCTTGTTTCCATTTCCTAGCTATTATGAATAGGGAAACATGGAACATGGTTGAGTAAGTTTCTACCCAGGAGGATGCTAAGTTCATTGGGAGTACACCAAGGAGTGCTTACAGCCAAGAAATAGAGTAGATTTAGTTTTAAACTTTTAAGGAATTCTCCATACTGACTTCCATGGTTGCTGTACTGGTTTGAAATCCTACCTATTATTATTACTTAAACAATTCAGCATAACTGTTATTTATGCAAGTTTACATAATTTTTCTTATGTTAAGTAATTTATGATGTAGTTATATGTAGTTGACCATATCCAGAAGAATCATGAAATCAGAACTCCAAGTTATTAAAAGATACCCTATTTTAGTGTACAAAAACCAGGTAGTTCCTGTCAGTATTTGATAAAGCCAAATAAGTGAAATATCATACTATAAATATTATAAAGCATTATGAGTTCATAAGTTTGTCACTTTTAAAATTATTAAATAGAGTGTTCTACCCTTATTTTGATGAATTTATTCAATGTAATATCAAATAATCTTAAGATGTTAGTCACCATACCCACTGCAGAATTCAGTTTGACTGCTACGTTAGATTGTGGAATTCTCTTCATTCTCGTTCCCAAGTTTCCACTGCATTTGTGATGATTATAATAACCTTCAGAGCTGCTTTAGACTTTTAACTCATCATAAATAAATGTACTATTTTTGAAGGTTGGACATTTTTGATGTTTATTTTTATGTGCATAAAATTGTTATCTCTTTCTATATTTCAGGGAAACTTTTGAGGCAGAGGGCTGCTTGACCATGAACATATTTATGCCCCTCATGAAAACACCAGAGGCACATCCTTCTTACAGTAGACTTGGTGGATGAGTTGAATCAGTAGCATAGTCTACAGTGACACTATCACAGTATCAGAATGGGCTGAGTGCTGCGTTATCACTTTAGTGTTTGGGAGATGTCCACAGAGACAATGAGCTACTTTCTTCAACAAGTGGTCTCCAGACATGTTACCCTACTAGTGGCTGATGGAAATTAAAGGTAATAGGATATTTCATAGTAATCAAACCAACAAATAATGTGACTGTACATTTAAGAATTATTTTTGGCAAATAATATTTTCATGTCAAAAAGTTATAAGGATAATGGTTTTTATAAAATTCATAAGTATAGCAAATAACAATGGTAATTTAAGAATGACCTATTTTTACTTTAACATCCTTTATAGGAAATAGCATTGTTTCAGTTGACCATATTTTGAATGAGAAATAATGTTTTCATCTGTTAATATAAAACACACAGGCCCAAAGTGGGATCCAGCTCAAGGGGAGGTCCCAAGGCCTAATTTCTGGACATATCTTAAACTTGCTTATTTTTTTCTAAATTGAAGAGACATTATGTGTGACAATACTCTGGTTGGATTTGGTTTTAAAATTAGCTTGTGTTCCTTTCTATCCAACTAAAGGTAAGTTACAAAAGAAGACACTCAGATTTCTAACATTTTACTGAATATGACTATGGTCAAAACATTTGAGTCACAGCCAGGAGATGGTGGCGCATGCCTTTAATCCCAGTACTTGGGAGGCAGAGGCAGGCGGATTTCTGGGTTGGAGGCCAGTCTGGTCTACAAAGTGAGTTCCAGGACAGCCAGGGCTATACAGGAAAACATTGTCTCAAAAAAAACCAAACACTTGAGTCACATTTGTACTTAGTAACAGTGTTGTCGTGATGTCTGAGTATGGAGCACATTTTCACAATTGCTGCTCTAGGGAATGCTTTAAGTATGCCTACACAGTTATGGGAATTTATTGGCTATTTGTAATGAATACTATGTAAAAATACTTACCTCATACATACTTTTTTCCTTTAAACTGAAATATTTAGCACTAATGATGATTAAAATATTTAGAGATAAGTTCATTTCAACAGAAAATAAGGATCTATGTTTGAAAAACAAAACTATCAAAAATTAAAATGGCCCCTCACCTACAAATATGTTTGCAGTTTCAAGCTGTTTTCACTGGAATTTAGAGGTCTGGTCGGGTGGGGGTGGTGACATCCTCTTGTACGCAGGGTGTGTGTGGAGAAAGTATGGGTTGTGGAATAGTTGGAGGGTTGATTGGGAGGGTAATAAAATCTGGAATATAAGAAAAAGAAAATTAATACTATTACTAGTAAAAATAGATAAAATTAGAAGACCACAGTTCACTTCTCTATGAAAGAATCAGTATCTCCTTCACCCCTTATTACCCCCAGAGAAGCAGCATCCCATAAGGTCTCAATTTCATGTTTTTATACCTCTTTCAAACATAAAACTGGGCTGAAAAGATGGCTTAGCAGATAAAGGCTTTTGCTATCACGCCTGATTATTGAGTCTCACCTGGATTCCACATGGTGAAAACAGAAAGCTAACTCCCACAAACTGTCCTTTGACTTACATATAATCGTCCTGCCACCCACACACTGATGACCCATACACATACATAATAAAAAATTAAAGATAGAAAATGTAAAATACAACTGTTCCATTATTTTAAATTTTGCTTATTAGAATTGTGTGCATGATGAATATGCACGAGAGAGCCATGCTCATATACTATACCAAGCTGGCTCTACAAGTGTTTTCCATCTGAGCCATTTCCCTGGCCCTTATACTAGCTCTGCATTTCTATTTGCTTGTTTTGCATAATTCTTCAAATGTTTCTTCAGGCAAGTGAACTGAATACTTACAGGGCTGAATCATAACCCAAGCCTCTTGATCCCCAGTATCTACTTTGCTCTAAATTTAGGCCTGCCTTGCTTTTAATCCTTCTGTTCCAGTCTTGTCTTTGTTCATAGGAGGAATTTAGAACTCTACACAAAGAGCTTACAGCTGGCCCATACGTGAAGCATGCCTGCCACATGCTGGGCAGATAGAATCCACTGTAATTATTCTGAGTTTGTAAGGGCTGAAACTCAGATGCAGAAAAGTTAAGTCATTTGTGAGAAGCCACATATAAGCAAGCATTTTCTGAGATGGAGATAGAAACCTTTAATCAAGAAGAGGTTAAAATGTCAGGATTCCAAATCTGAAATAGATGGTCTGAAATGGAAGATTCTCAGGAGAGAATAATTAAAGGAGTTGACGCCTCATTGTCTTTAACGATATTCCTCACTGTTCCATCAAACCATTGAATAGATAAGAGGTGAGCAATAAGTTTCAAGCTGATCTTTTATGTGGCAAGATAATTTAGACACAAAGCTCACAGGGGTGATGTGTAAAGAAAATTCACCTGTCTGGCAGCCATGTTTCAGATTTTAGCATCAGGTGAACAAAAGATCCCACATGATGACTATAATCCAGTTTCCTTTTACAGACTTTGCTGTTTGAAACCACAGACCTTGTGTGTCATAGAATGTCTGGGTGTGACTCTTTGGAAAAAACTGATATGCTGCTTCTGAATTTTAGAGTAGATAAACAAAGTGCATTCATATTCACCTATGCTCAGAATGCTTAACCTGTAATGTTATAACATAGGTAACACATGTTTAAAGGGCAGAGGTAAATGGGACAAACAGCGTCAGGCAAAATTGTAGACAATTACTGTCACATATGGGAAGCTCTGGATGGGAAAACTTACAGTTCCTCTTCTTCATTGATTCAGTTCTATCAACCTCCTGGGGGGAAAAAGGTATGCTGTTGCTAAATTTAAATTTCTTACTTTACCACTCAATAGATGCAGTATCTATTTACCACATCTTCTCTCATGGTTCTAATTTCAAAGTGGCAGTTTTAAAAAATTGGTTCTCTGATATCTTCATTCTTCATACTTCATATAAAATTATGTAAAGTTTGTCCACTTGTGTGTGGATTATAACTTTGCCTTCTTCTTTAAATTTTTTGAAATGTTAATGCAGAACAATGCACCTATATCCAATAGGGATCATATTGTGAGGTATGAACCTCACTTATTAGAAGCCTTGGAGGGCTGTTAATAAAGTCTTACTATTGCTCTTGGCTAAGCTCTAGAACTCAGCAGTAAGAGCCCTCTGCTGAACACAACACATGTTCAAGTCAAGAACATGAAGGAATCAAGCCGGTATTGTCATAGAAGCTTTATTAGCTTACATAGTCTTGGAGAAATTTTGCAAGCTGTTAGATTAAAAAAAGAATTAATCAGCCATCTTAGCCACCAACGGAGCATATAAACTATAGTAACCATCAGCCTGGAAAGATATGCTTACTAATGGAATCGTGGCAAGCATGCCCAGGGACCAACCAACCAAATTCTGATTGAATTTAAGGCCCACCACACTCAATGAAATACATACCTGATCTATGGTTAGGTAGATCATGGGCCCTGTCAGAGAAAGTACTACTATTTTTCTGCTAAACTGGCATATAGTTAAACCAATTCTTAGTTATTTATCATGATACCCATAAGGCATCAACACCAATCACAGAAGCTTCTGTTTATAGGAGATGATGACTAATACTGAGACTTAACTGGCCAAGGTATCCCCCCCCCCCAAAAAAAAGAGACTACAGAATATCCAGCTCTAAATGGAATAAAACAGATTTTCCTACACATATAGCCTCCAAAGTTTCAGGAATAATTGTATTATTATAGGAGGACACAGACAAAATGTAGGAGTCAGAGGTGGTAGATTACTTCATAAAATATATATGGACACAGCAGGGTAGGTGAACATATGAACTCAAAGTGATTGTGACATCATACACAGGACCTATGCAAGACTAAACCAGACCTAACTTCAATACAAGAAAAGGATTTGGGCATAAAGTTTCATCACTATCCAAGGAGTTTTCATAAATGTTTAGCTGCTGGGAGTGGGAAGGCCCATTTGCTCTAAAAGTGAAACCTCTGATAATTTAGCCAAGCTCCAGTGGAAAATTACATGTCCAAGAACACTCTGGAAATTATCATTGATGAGAAAAGAAGAAAAAAAATACACAATTGGATTAGAAGGAAAGTGGGGTGAGTCTGGGAAGAGTTTATGGAGGGAAGGTGGTATTATTAAAACAGATTATTATAAATTCATTTATAATTATATATAATTATATATATAAACTTTTAAATCTTATTTTTGTTTTCTTTTAAATTTAATCTTATTTTTAAAGTATTTACAAAATAATAAATTTTAAAATTTATTTTATTCTTTGAGTATTTCATATGTGTATAAATAACTTGTTCATATCCAGTCTAAATCTCCCCTACATCCCAGACTTAGTACTTTCTCCTTCCTATCGTCACCATTTCTTCCTCCTTTTCTTTTTTATAATCTATTGAGTTCAATTGATGTTACCTATAGTGCATGAATATGGAACTACTGGAAAATCACTGGATGTTTTCTTTGACCAGAAATGTTATAATATCTTTGCAGATGATAAATCAAAAATTTATTTAAATAATATATATTAATTAATAGATAGTTCTAAAATTGGGTACCCTAATGGATGGACCATACTTTTCTCAGGGAAAAAAAAAAGACCATGAGATACCTTCCTATGGTCACTTGTTTAGGGAGGTTTCAGAGTCCCCCAAAATAATGGCAAACTATTTCTATTGCTCTTGGTTGCTTTCCATAGCTAGATGGTAATATCTTTTGCTGAAGACACAACATAAATTTCAGAACATAGAGAAATGAAGCTGTATCTGACATGGAAACCTCCTTTTGGTTTGGTTAGCTTTCACATTGATAGAAGTTGTATGGAGGTCTCTGAAAGAGAAAAGTTAACAATTGGATTTACCCAACAATGAAACCTGCATGACAAATACTTACCAAACAAAATACTTCTACTGATTCAACTGTGGCATAATTGTTATGAAGTTTGCCAGCCACTCTCCAATTGTATTTGAGGACTGCACCACAGGAAGAAATTAATGATGGGTATTGCAACCTGGTCATAAGTTCATGGGAGAAGAGTTCATTAGTTCTAGAGTAGAAACTCTAATTGTTTTTATTTCCAAATTGCTTTCAAAATATCAATGTTTATTTCCATAAATTAGTGCTCTGTCCACCTTGGACAAAGAGTCTTCTTTTGCAATGGTCGGCAGTCAATGAGGAGACCCACAAATGGTCAAAATGATAACAAGTGACTCTTGAGTGCTCAGCCTCAAATATGGCAGTCATATCAACCCTGCCTATCAAGCTTCTGGCAATATCATAGAAGAGGGGCCAGAAACCACATAAGAAGAATATAAGACAAGTGCTATGAAATGCTATCTTCTGGACGTGATAGGGACCTTTTTACATCTGTGTATTCAGCAGCTAGGATTACCTACACAGGGCACATACAAGATATAGCCAATCCACACTCTAACATAGATGATAAAAGGGCTCCTGAGGTTCTACTTGTAAGTAGAAGATATTTTACAATTGAAATTAATTGGGGCAGAGAGAGTCATCTTGTGTTAGGAGTGTGGCTCGTGGCTGATTTCCATGCTTCTGTGGACAGTCCCACATCCACACATATACAAGTAGTGCTAATTGGACTCAATGGCTTATAAAGAGGAAGAAGAAATAATGAAAGTGGGATGGAGTAAGTATTGGAAGAGTTCTGGGTGAAGGTGGGATTTCAGTTGCATGCAATCAAGAGATTTCATATGTATATATGAAGTTTTTAAAGAATAAATCAAAATTCAAAATGAGAAAGAAAAACTCCACATGAAGTCCTACTACTTTATAAGCTACTCTGGAAACAAAATTAACATTAAAAATAAACATAAAGATGAAATAAACCTGTTTACTTGTTATTGTAAGGGGTTCTTTGAAAATATAAGGAATATTTATTTATTTATTTATTTATTTATTTGGTTTTTCAAGACAGGGTTTCTCTGTGTAACTCTGGCCGTCCTGAAACTCACTTTGTAGACCAGGCTGGCCTCAAACTCAGAAATCTGCCTGCCTCTGCCTCCCAAGTGCTGGGATTAAAGGTGTGTGCCACCACACCCAGTTCGGGAAACATTTTTAGTAGAAAAATCTCCTTATGGGAAAGAACAGTGCAATAGTGGCATCAACAGTGCTTTAGGATTCTTTTCTCAGCTGGGGAATCATTGGACATTCTTCTTGACTAGGAATATATAATGATCACTCTGTGGTTGCTGTGATGAGAGCCTCAGTACCTCATTGAGGTCACTTGCTTGACTCTCAAACTTCTACTTCATTGGTCACGCCAGCCCTAAGTGCAGGTATGATAAAAATACCTAACAAAACAGGTCTAACTGCAACAAGATATCTTTGTGAATGAATAGGAAAATATTTCAATGTATTAATTGTTCTGCAAGTAACTAAGATTAGAAAGTACTGGATTATGAGACAGTTTATCAATGGCTAACTGATACTACAAAAGAAAGAAGGAGGAGGAGGAGGAAAAGGAGAAGAAAGAGAAAGTAAATAAAAACAATGGAAGAACAAAAAAAGAAAAGAAAACCAACAAAACAAACAAACCAAGCTGCCTCCCTTGGCTTATCCTGAAACCTTTCTTTGCATTGAAATAAGGAGGATCTGAACGTTCCCTAGCCTTTTGGTTTGGAAGTGTTCTACATGACTTAAATTGTAGATCCGGACTCCAGAAAAGAGGTATACTGCAATTGAATGTGGGAGTTGAGAAATATTTGGCAACAGCAAAAGGTTTCTTAAGTTCTATGACCAAGAAGGAATTCTAAGTCAAACATAGGAGAGTGTCTGGCAGAGCCCTTCCTTGTTGCATACCATTGTGCAACACATTCTCTGCATTCACACAGGATATTGATGAACCTTACCTGAAACACTTCACTCAGAATCAAGGCGGTTGCGTGCTATGGAACTTAACACATTTGTGATATATAGTAAGTTTTCTGCTCTAGAAGGAGATCAATAATCCTACTGTGCAAAATAAAGACATTTACTATCTTCTTGCTGCATTTCTCAGGAAGAAACTAGAGATAACCACAAATTAGTTTATTGTTGGTCTGACTTTAATATGTTAATATTTTTATTTTAGAATTTAATGTTTGAGTTGCTGACTGAAGTTTCATTAAAATGTTAAGTGAACCTTAGCTTGAGATGAGGGTAGAATTTCCAATAACCTATAAATCCTACACAGTAACACTGTGTACTAATTCAACACATACTCAACAGTGATGGTCTGCTATGCTCTCCGGTCGAGTCAGCTGGACAAGCCGAAAGGCTTAAAAGTCACTCATGAGGCAAAAGAGTTTCAAGGAAGCTCTCCTCCTGGAGTCTAGCGTTCTCTACCCATACATTAATTTTTCATTCCTGTGTTCCATTTCTGCGTTAGTCTAGTGTATAGATCCATGTGTTCTCTTTCAGGATTTTCCTATTATAAGTGCTTTTTAAAATTGAATTCTGACATGGCTAAAGCCTTCCACCAGTGTTCCAACAGTCCTAGAACATCCTTGACCAAGATCAAGGGCTTGGAATTCAGTAAGATTGTAAAAGCTAAGTCACTCCCTTACACAGGAATTTACCATCACTAAGGAAGAAGGAAGTTTCAGACCAAAGGAGAAACCAGAAACTATAGCAGAGTTACACCCATACACACATATTTACAATGGCCTAAGGGGAAAGTGGACTATACAAGAGACTAAAATAGGAACTATGGCAAGGGCGCGAAGCTCTTGACCCTGGCTTCTAAGATTAGTGAATCTTAGGTGGAGCCCTTGTTGATCCCAGCTGTTATCAATGTATTCTATCCCAGGTGGTTCCCGTTAGACCTTTTGTGTTTGCATTCCTCTGTTTTATGTAAGATTCCGGTTACCTCAATTGTACCTTGCAAATTTGTCACCCAACTTCCTTATTGTCCTCTGCATAAAAAGTCTGATGCTCAATTCGAAAATTACACTCAGATCTCACAGGACCTCTCCTGTGTGTGTCTGTTTGTCATTCATCCACGCTTTGCCCATCTGCGTCGAGAGACCCATTCCACGCAGACACAGGGATCCAGAGGGTCTGTGGCAATGGTCATATGGTCCAGTTGTTCAGCAAAGGCTGCTGTTGCTGCTCATCCTCCTGAAGTGTCATTCTCAGCTACATGTAAATCACTATGTACAAGTAAACAGGCACAACCATCATATTTCTGCATAAATTTGCTCTCATATAAGTACCAAGGTACTGTTATATCACTGTTACAACTGTGTACCAAAGTTGCTCTGTAATAATGTTTCCTTGTGCCTTATCATCTGTTAAGAGACTCACCTACCAAAGGTCATTGAAATTTCCTCCTTTTTGAAATGGTAACAATGAACAGGCCCAGTTTGGTTGTCTCTCCTGTGCCACAGTATGTTGGAAGTACGTGATATTGAAAGACCCCCGAAGGGAGACCCTCACTCAAGCACTCAAGCCCCGGGACAGCCGCGGACCCAAGAAGACACTGAGACCGTACTCAAAATGTAGAAGGCAAGATTTAATAGAACAACAGCAAGAAAGCACATGGAACATAGACCAGAGCTCTGGGGTCGAAACTCATGCACCTAGTGGTGTAGAGGAGAATCGACGGCCAGCCAAATTTTTCACAGGCTTATATAGTAAAACTCAAGGGGGGGAGAGCTGGGCAGGGAAAGTACAAGTTTACATCACTAGGGGGTTCTGCCAAGGGACAAGGGGTTCTGCCAAGGGAATCTACGTAACTAAGGGGTCATGTCCTATCATTTGGCAATGTACCCGGTTCATTTTGAGGTTGTTCCAGGAGGCCCCTATCTCAAAAATGTTCTTGGAACAGTTTTTAGTTGGGAGGGTTTGAACTCTAGGGTGAGGAGTTCAGGAATGCATTCTGGGGTGAAGAGTTCAGGAGTGTTCCGGGAACAATCTCTAGATGGGAGGGGTTGGGCTCTGGGGTGAAGAAGAGTTCAGTAAAAATTTTTATTCTTCAATATACTTTTTGGTTTTGATTTTATAAGGGTTGCAGTTAAGAGATTGCCATGAGTCTCCAAGACTTTGAGTTTGGACCTTTAAAGTGTGTTGAGACTATGATAGGTTATAGGAACTTTTGAAGCTGGACTGAGTGCATTTTTTTTTTTTTTTTGCATTATGATATAGATGCAAACGTATGGAGGCCAGAGAGTGGAATATGGTGGTTTGAATAGGATTAAGCCCCATAGATTTATATATTTGAATGATTGGTCACCAGGAAATAGCACTATTTCTTTCTTTCTCTTTCTCTACTTACAGATCAGGATGTAGCTCTTAACTATCTCTTGAGCTCCATGTCGTCTATGCCCATTTTCATGTTCCCCACCGCGAAGATAGTGGACTAAGCCTCTGAAACTGTAATCAAGTCCTCAATTAAATGCTTTCTCTTATAAAAGAAAGAGAAAGAAAGAAAGAAAGAAAGAAAGAAAGAAAGAAAGAAAGAAAGAAAGAAAGAAAGAAAGAAAGGGAACCCAATGGGCAGGCAACAGATTCAGAGATAGCTCCTGCCCTAGTTGCTAGGGCATCCACATGAGTACCAAGTTGCACATCTGCTACAAATGTGTAGGGTACCTAGTTCTAGATATTGCATGTTCTTGGTTCTTTGGCCAGTGGTTCAGTGGTCCAGTCTCTGTGAGACCCCACAAACCCAGTTTGGTTGACTCTTCTGTAGGCCTTCTTGTATTATTGACCTCTCCAGCTCAGTTATACACTCCACTCTTCTACAAGACTCTATAAGCTCTGCCTGATGTTTGGCTCTAGGTATGTCTATCTGTTTACAGGTGTTGCTGGGTGAAGCCTCTCAGGAGACATATATGTTAGGTTTCTGTCTGCACGCATATCAGAGTATATTTGAGTCATTTCTACACCAGTTTGAAAACAATAGTAATGCTTCATAGCTCTGGCTTTCTGGACTGATGTTTCTTCTGATACTATCTTTATCGCCTGTTTCATTGTTATACAGATTACACGATAAAATCACAACAATATATGCTATGGCAGTCGGGTATAGGCCAATCTGATGCATGTTTGATGTATGCAAATGACCTAAATTGCATGAGCAAAGCAATCAAGTAAAATTAAAAACAGAAAAGAACATTCCCAGAAGAAGGATAACCAAGCAGGAGTTATAGACCTTGCACTGCTTTTCCTGTGATAGACTATAGTCTCCTCATGCCAGGGAGATTTCACAGTCACCTCTTTAATATATGACACTTCTCATATGAGTATCAGAATGTATTCTAAAACATCCTTAAAGCAGCGGCTTGGGAAACAAACAATACTACCTGTGCCAAAATGTCTGCATGCCTTTTGAAAACATAGGCACAATTTCAAGTACAGCTTCAGTAACCGTATAATAAAGTTTGTGGGGCACAGATTCAGAATTACAAAATTAAACAGGGCCTTGGAGATCAACTATTTTATGAAATGAGATTTTTTTTTATAATGAGACAGCATTTGTAGAAATCACGTACTCATTCTGAGGGAGCTGTGTTAACAAAGTTTATGTTTAACCTTTCAGAGGGAATGATCAACTAAAATAAACTTATATTTCAGAAATGTCAAAAGGAGAGCATTGGAATGTTGTCTCCTGCAGCTCCTTGCCTTGTAGATGACTGGGCACTAGTTGTATTTATAGAGTTGTTTTGATGGGAGGTGGGAATCTACTTGACTTCTTCATGGGTGGCTTTTTGTTGGTAGAAACTGAAATGTTAGAATTGGTAGACGTCATTAGACTATAGCTTATAGATGAGAAAGTGATTCTTGAAAATGATGTCCCTTTATTTGTTCAAGGATAAATAGAGCACTACTATTTACCATTCTTTAAAACAAAGTTGCCAATAGAACTGTATTGACTTGAAGGGTCTTTTAATAATAAGGTTCCCTTCACAGTGGATTTTCATTTAGTAGGATTTTTGTATAAGAATGTGTAAGGACCAGCTGATGGCTACTGTGTGTTAGCTATGAGGTTAATGCTGTCCTCTTACTGGCATCAGAGTACTTTGTCTCTCTGTCTGTGCTATGTGCACCTTTATTATTTATTTGTTTGTTTATTTATTTTAAAGGAGTGGCTAGCTAAAAATACTTATTTTTCTACAGATATACTTTACTGTTTAAAGGTTGTTCTTCCACGTAAATATGTATACTTCTTAGCATGAGAATGTATCTTTCTACGCATTGCTTTACCCTGAAGCCATTGTTCTTGCTACTCAATCCCCTCATTTAGCCTGACACGTTGACTGAGTTCATATCTTCTCAAACAGTGAGAGTATTCTGAAATGACTTGACTAATGGAGCTCAAGCTTGGTTTTATTGACAACCCATAGGAAACCAGCAGACAGAATGGGGGGGGGGCACGAAAGTGGGTAAGATCTGTAGGGAGTTAAGGGAGAAAGATATGTTCAAAATATTTTTACCAAAAACAAAGTTTAATTAAAAACCACTGATGTAACTTCATAAGGTTAATTTATACAAATGCCAAGTTGGGGAGAACTGGCAAATTTATTCAAACATAAAATGAACTTTTCTGTTGTGATACCATATCTGTGGAGGGTTTACTAACCTGCTAATATAGCTGAGAAGGATAAAGAAATATTTATCAGGCATGAAGTTTGTTTTGTTTTGTTTGATTTTGAATTAAGGTGTTACTGTATAGTTTCAGTTCTCTTGAAACTTACTATGCAGTCCAATCTGGCTTTCACGTGTTCCTCTTGCCTCTGAATTCTCTGACTTTCCATGTTCCATGTTCTGATTTTCCAATGTCAATAAGTGTTATTGTCTGTTTTTGTAGGCATCACCATGGGTGAGAAATGGGATATTTTAATCTTTTTCATTCACATCTCTTTAATTATTAAGAGATCAAATATATATTTGTGTAGATAAGTAATATACAGATTTTCCTCTCAGAAATATTTGGTTAAATGTGAATTTTCCCTTGGGGAAATTTTTTTGATTGAAGACTCCTAACGTCTCTTTATAGATTATAAGTAAGACATGTAGTGCAGTTACAGTCTCTTGTACTGTAAATTATATTTGACTTTCTTTTACAGTATTCTGTATACCATGACAGTTTTAAATTTTGATGACTTACATTTTTTTTTTGCTTTGGTCATTTGTGGTTGGAATCATAACTATGAAAGCCCTATATAATTGAGGGACATGGAAATCCATGCCTATTTTTGTCTAAAAGTTCATAGTCTTGCTTTTCCATTGAACATCTTAAATGCCAATTTGAATTTACTTTTAAATATGACTGAAGGTAATGAAAATGAAAATGTCTGCATGTAGATACCTGCCTTAAGATAAACATCATATTTTAAAAAGAAAAATAGTACCTTTTACCTTTTGACAGAGCCACAATACCCCAATCAGACAATAATAGTAAATGTTCTGCTAAAATCCTTTGCTTGAGCAATAAAGCAAAAGCAAACTTAAAGAGATAAAGATGAAAAACAAACAAAATGTCAATATTCACAGAAGACAGTGTGGTATCACACATAGAAAACATAGACTGGAGGAGAACTTCAGGGTCAAGAGATATAGGAACCCCAATCCTTTTGTTTTTATTGGATTTTTAAAATTTACATTTTAAATGTTATCCCCTTTTCCAGTTCCTCTCCCCTGGAAATATCCTATCCCATCCCCTCTTCCCCTACTTCTATGAGGATGTTCCCCCTCTCACTCACTCACTCTTGCTTCCCTGTCCTGGCATTCCCCTACACTGGAGCATCAAGTCTTCACAGGACCAAGGGCCTCTTCTCCCATTGATGTGAGACAAGGCCATCCCCTGCTACATATGTGGCTGGAGCCAAAAGTCTGTCTATGTGTACTCTTTGCTTGGTTTAGTCCCCAGGAACTCTAGGGGTCTGGTTGGTTGATATTGTTGTTCTTTCTATGGGGTTGCAAATCCCTTCAGTTCCTTCAGTCCTCTCTCTAACGCCTCCATTGGGGAGCCTGTGCTCAGTTCACTGATTGGCTGCAAGCATCTGCCTCTGTATTTGTCAGGCCCTGGCAGAACCTCTCAGGAGATAGCTATATCAGGCTCCTGTCAGCATTCACTTTTTGGCATCCACAATAGTGTCTGTGTTTGCTGACTGTATATGGGATGGATTCCCAGGTGGGGCAGTCTCTGGGTGGACTTTCCTTCCGTCTCTGTTCCACATTTTGTCTCCATACTTCCTCCCATGAGTATTTTTTTTCCTTCTAAGAAGGACTGATGCAACCATATCTTAGTCTTCCTTTTTCTTGAGCTTCATGTGGTATGTGAATTATATATTGGGTACTCTGATCTTTGGGGCTAAAATCCAGGGAGTGCATACTATGTGTGTTCTTTTGTGGTTGGGTTAACTCACTCAAGATGATCTTTTCAAGTTCCATCCATTTGCCTAAGAATTTTATGAATTCATTGTTTTCACTAGCTGAGTAGCACTCCATTGTGTAAATGCACCAAATTTTCTGTATCCATTCCTTTGTTGAAAGACGTCAGGATTCTCTCCACCTACTGGATATTATAAATAAGGCTGCTGTGAACATAATGGAGCATGTGTCCTTTTTATATGTTGGAGAATGTTTTGGGCATATGCCCTGGAGTGGTATAGCTGCACCCTCAGGTGATACTATGTCCAATTTTCTGAGGAACTGGCAGACTGATTTCAAGAATGGTTGTACCAGCTTGCAATCTCACCAATAATGGAGGAGTGTTTCTCTTTCTCTACATCCTCGCCAGAATCTGCTGTCACGTGAATTTTTAATCTTAGTCATTTTGACTGGTATGGGGTGGAATCTCAGGATTGTTATGATTTGCATTTCCCTGATGACTAAGGATACTGAAAAAAAAATTAGGTGCTTTGTGGCCATTCAGTATTCCTCCATTGAGAATTCTTTGTTTAGCTCTGTACTCTACAGAACAGTAATGATAAAAACTGTATGGTATTGATACAGAAGCAGGCAGAAAAATCAAAGGAATAGAATTGAAGACCCAGAAATGAACCCACACACCTGTAGTCACTTCATCTTTGACAAAAGAGTGAAAACCATCCAGTTAAAAACAAAGAGCATTTTCAACAAAATTTCAAAAATTTCAAAATGCCAGCACTCAGAACTGAATCTTAGTAGTAATTTTTTGATGATAGGATAATTCTAAAATTTAAATGGAATTGTAAAGTTCCAAAGATAAATTGAAGGATATGCTTGAGACATTCTTGACAATATATGAAGATATCAAAATCCCAAATATTTGGAATTTTATACTTAAGAAAAAACATTGAAAAATGATGTAGCATTATTGAATGGGCCCCATTAGCACATATATTTGAATGCTTAGTCATCGGGAAATGCAACTCCTTGACAGGATTAGAAGGTGTGGCCTTGTTGGAGGAAGTGTGTCACTTGGGTGGGCTTTGAGGTTTCTTTTTTTAAAAAATTATTAGATATTTTCTTCATTTACATTTCAAATAATATTCCCTTTCCTAGTTTCTGCTCCAAAAGTCCCCATACCTTCCCCCTGCCCTGCTCCCCAACCCACCCACTCCTGCCTCCTGGCCCTGGCATTTCCCTGTACTGGGGGACACATGCTCCACTATGTTCATAGCAGCCTAATTTATAATAGCCAGAAGCTGGAAAGAGCCCAAATGTCCCTCATCAGAGGAATGGATACAGAAAATGTGGTTCATTTACACAATGGAATACTACTCAGCTATTAATAACAATGAATTTATGAAATACTTTGGCAAATGGATGTATCTGGAGGATATCATCCTGAGTGAGGTAATTCAAGCACAAATGCACTCACTGATAAGTAGATGTTACCCCAGAAACATAGATTACCCAAGATACAATTTGCAAACTCAAGAAGAGGGTAGACCAAAGTGTGGATACTTCATTCCTTCTTAGAATTGGGAACAAAATACCCATGGAAGGAGTTACAGAGACAATGTTTGGAGCTGAGGAGGAAGGAAGAACCATCCAGAGACTGCCCCACCAGCGGATCCATCCCATATACAACCACCAAACCCAGACACTGTTGCATATGCCAGCAAGATTTTGCTGACAGGACCCTGATATAGCTGTCTCCTGTGAGGCTATGCCAGTGCCTGACAAATACAGAAGTGGATGTTCAGTCATCTATTGGATGGAACACAGGGGCCCCAATGGAGGAGCTAGAGAAAGTACCCAAGGAGCTGAAGGGTTCTGCAATCCTATAGGAGGAACAAAAATATGAACTTACCAGTCTCCCCCCCACCCCCGACCTCCCGGCCACCCAGAGCTTGTGTCTCTAGTGGCTTTGAGGTTTCAAAAGCTTGTGTTATGTCTAATTCTTTCTTTTTGCTTGTTGATAAGGGTGTAGCTTTCATCTCCTTTTCCAGCAACAGTCCTGTCTACTGTCATGATCCTTGCCATGATGATAATGGACTAAGCCTCTTAAAGTGTAAATAAGTCCCATGTAAAATTCTTTCTCTATATCTGAGGAAATGCTAAACTGATTTCCAGAGTGGTTGTGCCAGCTTGCAATTCCACTAGCAATGGAGGAGTCTTCCTCTTTCTCCACGTCCTTGCCAGCATCTGCTGTCATCTGTGATTTTGATCTTAGCCATTCTGACTGGTGTGAGGTGGAATCTCAGGGTTGTGTTGATTTGCATTTCCATGATGACTAAGGATGTTGAACATTATTTTTCGGTGCTTCTTAGCCATTTGGTATTCCTCAGCTGAGAATTCTTTTTTTTAGCTCTCTACCACATTTTTTTTAAGTTAATGCTTTAAAAAAAATTTTTATTAGATACTTTCTTCATTTACATTACAAATGCTATCCCAATAGTCCCCTATACTTTCCCCACCCTCCTCCCCTACCTACTCACTCCCACTTTTTGACCCTGGCATTCCCCTGTACTGGGGCATATAAAGTTTGCTAGACCAAGGGGCCTCTCTTCCTAATAATGGCCAACTAGGCCATCTTTTGCTACATATGCAGCTAGAGACACAAGCTCCGGGAGTACTGGTTAGTTCATATTGTTGTTCCACCTATTGGGTTGCAGACCCTTTCATCTCTTCGGTACTTTCTCTAGCTCCTACATTGTGGGCCCTGTGTTCCATCCTATAGATGGCTGTGAACATCCACTTCTGTATTTGCCAGGCACTGGCATAGACTCACAGGAGACAGCTATATCAGGGTCCTTTCAACAAAATCTTACTGGCATATGCAATAGTGTCTGCATTTGGTGGCTGATTATGGGATGGATCCCTGGGTGGGGCAGTCTCTGTATGGTCCATCCTTTCGTTTTAGCTCCAAACTTTGTCTCTGCAACTCCTTCCATGGACACTTTATTTCCTATTCTAGGGAGGAATGAAGTATCCATGCGTTGGTCTACTTTCTTGATTTTCTTGTGCTTTGGAAGTTGTATCTTGGGTATTCTATATGTCTGGGGTAATAACCACTTATCAGTGAATGCATATCAAGTGATTTATTTTGTGGTTGGGTTACCTCACTCAGGATGATATTCTCCACACACATCCATTGGCCCAAGAATTTCATAAATTCATTGTTTTTAACATCTGAGTAGTACTCTATTGTGTAAATGTACCACATTTTTTGTATCCATTCCTCTGATGAGGGACATCTGGGTTCTTTCCAGCTTCTGGCTATTATAAATAAGGCTGCTATGAACATAGTGGAGCATGTGTCCTTATGACCAATTGGGACATCTTCTGGATATATGCCCAGGAGAGGTATTGCTGGATCTATTGGTAATACTATGCTCCGGTTGTGGTGGTGCATGACAGTAGGATTTGCTGAAGGAGGCAGAGACAAGAGGATCACAAGTTTGAGGCCAGCGTGGGCTACACAACCTACCCTATTTTTAATAGTTTATTTGATTCTCTGTGGTCTAACTTCTTGATTTCTTTGTATATAATGGATAACCATCTCTCTGATTTAGGATTGGTAAAGATCTTTTCCCAATCTGTTGGTTGCCTTTTTGTCTAATTGACAGTGTTCTTTGCTTTACAGAAGCTTTGCAATTTTATGAGATCCTATTTGTTGATTATTGATTTTTCCAGCACAAGCCATTGCTGTTCTGTTCAGGAATTTTTTCCCTGTGCTCATATCTTTGAGGCTTTTTCCTATTTCATCCTCTATAAGTTTTAATATCTCTGGTTTTATGTGGAGTTCCTTGATCTACTTAGACTTGAGTTTTGTACAAGGAGATAAGAATGGATCAATTCGCATTCTTCTACATGATAACCACCAGTTGAGCCAGCACCATTTATTGAAAATGCTGTCTATTTTCAACTGGATGGTTTTAGCTCCTTTGTCAAAGTTCAAGTGACCATAGGTGTGTGGGTTCATTTCTGTGTCTTCAATTCTATTCCATTAATCTACCTGTACGTTGTTGTACCAGTACTATGCAGTTTTTATCACAATTGTTCTGTAGTACAGCTTGAGGTCAGGCATGGTGATTCCACCAGAGGTTCTTTTATTGTTGAGAATATTTTTTGCTATCCTAGTTTTTTATTATTCCAGATGAATTTGCAAATTGCTGTACACTGGGTCATCCAGCACCCTCAGGCCTAAGGGCATCTCCTCTCACTGATGTTGAACAAGGCCATCTTCTGCCACACATGCAGTTGGATCCATGGGTACCTCCATGTGTACTCTGTGGTTGGTGGTCCAGTCCTTGGGATCTCTGGGGTATCTGGCCAGTTGATACTGTTGCTCCCTCCATGGGGCTGCAAACCCCCTTAGCTCCTTCAATTCCTTCTCCAACTCCTCCATCAGGGACCCTGCACTCAATCCAATTGTAGGCTGTGAGCATCTGCCTCCGTATTTGTCAGGATCTAGTAGAGTCTCCAGGAGACAGCCATATCAGGATTCCATCAATAAGCAGTTCCAGGCCTCTACAATAGCTTCAGTGGACACCCTCACATGGACTCCAGATAGACTATAGGTTTGCATACTAAAAGAAAATTAGAATATGCTGAAAAATCAGCAAAATGGGCTATATTTAAAATAAATCTGCTCATCATATAGTACCACCGTGGAAAGTAATTCACATGAGGAGAGAAGAGTTGACATATACAGAGAAGCATGGTTTTGTGATAAAGGATTCATCTCCATGTCTGTCTATTATTGTCTTAATTTCCATTTCATTTTTCCTTTCCTTTCCTTTCCTTTCCTTTCCTTTCCTTTCCTTTCCTTTCCTTTCCTTTCCTTTCCTTTCCTTTCCTTTCCTTTCCTTTCCTTTCCTTTCCTTCCCTCCCCTCCCCTCCCCTCTCCTCTCCTCTCCTCTCCTCTCCTCCCCTCCCCTTTCTTTTCCTTTCCTTTCCTTTCTCTTCCCTTCCCTTCCCTTCCCTTCCCTTCCCTTCCCTTCCCTTCCCTTCCCTTCCCTTCCCTTCCCTTCCCTTCCTTTCCTTTTCTCCCCTCCCCTCCCCTCCCCTCCCCTCCCCTTCCCCTTTCTCTTCTCTTCTCTTCTCTTCTCTTCTTTTCTTTTCTTTTTTGGATATTTTCATTATTTAAATTTCAAATGTTATCCCCTTTCCCGGTTTCCCCCTTCCTGGAAGCCCCCTATCCCATCCTCCCTCCACCTACTTCTATGAGGCTGTTCCTCCACTCACCCACCCACACCCACCTCCCTGCCCTTGATTCCCCTACACTGAGGCATCTATGGAGCCTTCATAGGAACAAGGACCTCTCGTTCCATTGATGCTTGACAAGGCCATTATCTGCCACATATGCAGCTGAAGCCACGAGTACTCCTTGGTTGATAGCTTAAATAGCCATACAAATGGTCAAAGAAAGAGCACAACCTTAAGTGCCGAAAGCACAGGAGGTAGATGAGTCTTTGATACATTTTGGTTTTGTAGGGGTGTAATTTTGACCTTCTTCAGAAAACTGGTAGTTGCCTCTAGCATTGAATATATACATTCTTGTGTCCCAGTGAAACATGTCTTAGAAAAACTTAATGGAAATTTATATACCTGGGTGTGATCTAGAGATCTGTGGAACCCTAGAGAGCAAGCCTAGATCAAAAATGGGGTCAAGGCTTGTCCAAACCCAAGGAAATCTCATTCTGAGATCAGTAGGAGTAACATCTCTTTCCCCTCTTTATTCTAGGCCTATGTGCCCCAGTTCTCATATTCCTGTGCCCCATGTTTACCCCAAAGCAGGAGGTCAAGTAACCCAGTAGCCAGGCTAAACTTCCTCTCCCTTATAACCATGTCTGACAGCACCTGAAAGTCCTCATTGTGCACTGAGGCAACACCAGCACCCTGGCCCCAGTTAATAATGTACACTCACCTAAAAGACCTACTCTTCCCCCAAATATTTAAGAACCCCTTGTTCATCTGATTAAACAAGCTGTCTCCCTGAACCTGCCTCCTGACAGTCTGCTTTCACTCAGCTCATCACTCTCTGTGGTCTCTTCTGCTCCTTGTCTTCCTGCCTTCCTTCTCCTCCCAGGATCCACCAGCTGTAGTTGTGGGCTGACTATGCTGCTACCAGCAAGGAAGTGGAGCCTCCTTGGCTCCTGTGTATAACCATCCCATCAAAAAATGCTCAGATCAGAATCATCTCCGGTGTTTTAACCCTAGCAAAGGGTGACTAGACCAGAGAGCAACTTACTCATTTATTCATTTGTTTATTTATTAATATGCCAAGGAGGAATTCATCTCTTGAAGACATCTATATACCAGAGTTTGATTCTTTTTTAACTGCAAAAATCATCAAAACAATATTTTTAGTATTTGCCAATGTTCAATATTAAAATAACGGTAATTTTCATTGAACAAATTGCTGTCTCTAGTATTAGTAATAAATTACTTGTGTTGCTTAGAGATATAGAGCTAAGTTCACAATGACCATGTTACACTAATTATTATTACAAGATAATATGTCAGTTGATACAATAACTTGTTGTAAAGATGTTGGTTCATACAATTGGTTATTCAAGGATATTCAAGGTTCTTTTAAAACAAAATAAAATACAAACAATATAAAGTACACGTGGCAAAAACAATAAACAAGATATTTTTATTCATTTGTAAAAAATAAATGTGCTGAATTGAGAAGAGGACCTGTTGTCAACCATCACTGGATGAATGTACACTGAGCACAGAGGTGCGTTAGTAAGATGTCTCAAGAGGAGAATATCTTCCCAAAATGGGTTCTGAACTAAGTGACTTTCATTATAAAGTATAATTTTATGTCTTCTCATGCTGTATAACATTGGGTGCTACCACATGATTTGACAGACTATGTCATCAGTCATTTTCATCTGTGAAGAAATCTTTTAAACTTTCATGGCAGTTCTACCTGAGGAGCATATATCTTCACTTTTAACATTTCAGCCAACTGCTACATTATTACATTCACAGGTGTTGTCTATACATATATATGACCAAGTTACTGAGTGTAAACAATAGATTATATCTGCACAATTTTCTTTTCAAAAATTCTCCTGTTTTTAAGAAAACACCTAAAAATAACTCAAAGATAGTTGACTTCCATTGGTGAAAGCTGATTTGCTACTGTAAAATTTAGAGTGATGCTAAATATATCTAGGCACTGTGGGAGAAAGAATATTTTGAAAAATGAAGCAAGTTCTATTTATTTCTCCCCCAAATATTCAGATTAGCTACATATAATTTATATATGTATTCAAATAAACACTATCATGTATTTTTAATATTTATATAGAAAAGAGATATCTTTTTACATAATAC
This sequence comes from Mus musculus, assembly GCF_000001635.26. NCBI lineage: Eukaryota > Metazoa > Chordata > Mammalia > Rodentia > Muridae > Mus > Mus musculus. The sequence continues at coordinate 14,764,158 of NC_000072.6, read as the reverse complement.
TTATACAGTTTGTGCTGAGTAGTATCTTTACCTGGTCCAAAGCAGACTACTCGCTACTTTTTTTTTTTAAAGTCTTAACTTATCAGATTAATTTCTTTTAATTACTAAGTGCTCCTTTGTAGCTAATCATAATAATAATCATCATGTGTAGATTTTGGTATTTCAGAATTATGAGATTAAAATTCTGTGCTTTGTAACAGAATAAAATATAGATACGCACAAATTTAACATATCATTGCAGATGATTTTGAACTCCTTAATTGTGGATCCATGGATCATGTTGATAATGTACTATAATACCAGGCTAGAAATTATCTGCTGGAAAACAAATATATTAAATATTTTAGATAATTAAATAATATTAGCAATACTTCTGGCTTTCAATACTATTAGGCTTGCTAACTTACATGATAATTTCAGTTCATTCATTCAAGTTTTGGAGTAGTCTCACATCTCATTACACTCAGAGAGCACAAAGTACTGCAAGCACTAATCATTGAAAGTTTTGGAGATCCTCGCAGTTACTGCTGAATGTTTTACCTTTATTAAGTAAGTCAAACAGCTCAATCCTTTGAAATATAAGCATAACTTAGTTCCTTACAATAGATTGAAAAAATGTAGTTTTTTTACATTTTGAATTATGTAAGCTGTCACAATAGTCTTGACTCTAGTTTATTTACTTCTGTATTAAGAAGCTTTATGATTTCAAGCCATTTTTAAGTCAAAGCAGTCAGTGAAAGTCACAATCTTCTAGCATTCATAGTGATGACAATAAAATGAAAATGAATAAAATAGAATACTACGGCATGATTATGAAGTAAGAGAGTTCTTTCCTTCTTTCACTATTCTTTAAACATAATAGGTCACCAGTATCCTAGACTGCTCTGTGTACTGCTTAAGATGTGTGGCTCAAAGCAAGAACCGATTTCTAGATGTCTGTTTTTTATTGTTTCATTTGTTTCCTAGTTTTTGAGACAAGGTTTCGCTGTGGCCAAGATTGGCCTTAAATTCAGTAGTCTCCTGCATTTACTTGATAGTATACTACAATACAAGGTTACAAATTGTCTGCCAGAATTACACCACCATGCCAAGAACATAGTTTTAGGACCCAATATATTTAAGGAGATAGAGACTTGTCACATATACTAGGCCTGTATACATTTAGTAGTAAAAAATTAATATACCATGCATGTATACATTTAGTATTAATTAATTAATAAAACTTTCATTAGGATCTTAACAGTGTTGATTTTCTATATTATAGAAGCGAAAAGTAAATGCTGCTATTAATAGAATTAAAAGAATTATTCATATATTTTTGCCCCCTCCCCCAACATATATATCAGCCAAACAATACCTCTACCTATTCAGGAAATAATCAATGTATCAATATGCATACTATGGGAACACCTATTGATACAACTGTTAAAAAACAACACAACAGTTTCTCTCTGGAAACTTTCCTAGAATAATGCCAGGAAAGTGCAGAATAGCAACAACAAAATTTTTGTGGTGTGTGTGTGTGTGTCTGTGTGTTTGAAATCATGTTTATTGAAGCTACCTAAAGGAACATGGACAACTCCAACACAGATGTTACACCAAAAGACCATCCAATATGGGAAACCACATACAAAAGCTAGAACCATGGAGCATACTGTATAGGGACCTAAGAAATGAGTGCCTCATTTCCTTAGCTGTCTTACTGCTCATATGAGCATAGAGTGAAGGGCCTTTTTGAATCATGTGTATTTCAGAGACTTCTGGAGACATGGGAGTTATTTACCTCCTAAGTCTTTAATTGAAAACATTTTTTCTCAATATATCCTGATTATGATTCCCCTTCCTCTGCTCATCTTTCTTACTTTCCACCTCTCATCCTATCTGGGTCAACTGCCTTTCTGTTTCTCATTAGAAAAAACAACAGGCTTCTAAGAGATAAAAATATAATATGATATAATGTAACATATTCCACATAAAACCAGAGACAGTGAAACTTATAGAGAAGAAAGTGGGGAAAAGCCTCGATATATGGGCACAGGGGAAAAATTCCTGAGTAGAACAGCAATGGCTTGTGCTGTAAGATCGGGAATTGACAAATGGGACCTCATAAAATTGCAGAGCTTCTGTAAGGCAAAAGACACCATCAATAAGACAAAAAGGCCACCATCAGACTGGGAAAGGATCTTTACCTATCCTAAATCAGATAGGGGACTAATATCTAATATATATAAAGAACTGAAGAAGGTAGACTCCAGAAAATCAGATAACCCCATTAAAAAATGGGGCTCAGAGCTAAACAAAATTCTCACCTGAGGAATACCAAATGGCTGAGAAGCACCTGAAAAAATGTTCAGCATTCTTAATCATCAGGGAAATGCAAATCAAAACAGCACTGAGATTCCATCTCACACCAGTCAGAATGGCTAAGATCAAAAATTCAGGTGACAGCAGATGCTGGCGAGGATGTGGAGAAAGATTAACAGCCATCCATTGTTGGTGGGATTGCAAGCTTGTACAATCACTCTGGAAATCAGTCTGGCAGTTGCTCAAAAAATTGGACATAGTACTACCGGAGGATTTCACAATACCTCTCCTGGGCATATATCCAAAAGATGTTCTAACTGGTAAGAATGACACATGCTCCACTATGTTCATACCAGCCTTATTTATAATAGCCAGAAGCTGGAAAGAACCCAGATGTCCCTCACCAGAGGAATGGATACAGAAAATGTGGTACATTTACACAATGGAATACTACTCAGCTATTAAAAAGAATGAATTTATGAAATTCCTAGGCAAATGGATTGACCTGAAGGGCATCATCCTGAGTGAGGTAACCCAATCACAAAAGAACTCACATGATATATACTCACTGATAAGTGGATATTAGCTCAGAAACTTAGAATACCCAAGATAGAAGATACAAAGCACATGAAACTCAAGAAGAACGAAGACCAAAGTGTGGACACTTTGCCCCTCCTTAGAATTGGGATCAAAACACCCATGGAAGGAGTTACAGAGACAAAATTTGGAGCTGAGACAAAAGGATGGACCATCTAGAGACTACCATATTCGGGGATCCATCCCATAATCAGCCGCCAAACGCAGACACCATTGCATACACTAGCAACATTTTGCTGAAAGGACCCTCATATAGCTGTCTCTTGTGAGACTATGCTGGGGCCTAGCAAACACAGAAGTGGATGCTCACAGTCAGCTATTGGATGGATCACAGGGCCCTTAATGAAGGAGCTAGAGAAAGTATCCAAGGAACTAAAGGGATCTGCAACCCTATAGGTGGAACAAGAATATGAACTAATCAGTACCCCCTGGAGCTCGTGTCTATAACCGGCCAGCCATCAGTGGAAAGAGAGGCCCATTGGTCGTGCAAACTTTATATGCCTCAGTACAGGGCAACGCCAGGGCCAAGAAGTGGGAGTGGGTGGATAGGGCAGTGGGGTGGAGGGTATGGGGGACTTTTGGGACAGCATTGGAAACGGAAATGAGGAAAATACCTAATAATTTTTTTTTAAAGCAAACACAATGAAATTAAAAAGCAGGAAAAAAGGCCAAGGGAAAGTACAAGATGCAGAGGCCTACTCCTTCACACATGCTCAGGAATCCATAAACACACTAAGCTGGAAGACATAATACATAAGCAAACACTTGGTGTAGTCCTGTGCAGGGTCAGTGTGTGCTGCCCCAGTACCTGTGAGCTGAGAGGTCATGAGTTCATATAAGCTTTAGATGATATTGATTAACAAGGCCTTGTTCTCCTCTCCTTCTGTCTGTCTGTCCGTGTGTCTCTCTCTCTTTGTGTGTGTGTGTGTGTGTGTGTGTGTGTGTGTGTGTTTGTGTTCTTCATCCACTCTGCCTCTTACATCCTTTCTTCCTTCTCTTCTTCAGGGTTTCCTGATCATGGAGACTCTTATCTGTGACTTTAACAGAATGTCATTAGGAGCCATTTTATATCTTTTCTTTTTTAGAATAATAGTATTTGTTTTAACCTTAAATTTCTTGACTATTTAGTTTCAGGTTCTTGGTCACCAAACATGGCAGGTATAAGTAAAATTTACACTAAAAAGAGAAAATGTGTATTAGGTTTTACTTTTTCCATATTTTTGGTAATCAATAATTCTAGACTGTATTATACAAAGAGTCTGCGCTTGTCATAGATTCTTAAGCCTTTCTGGTACTCTCACTTTGAGTGACAGTGTGAAATGAAAAATTAGCATCACTGTTTGCATTCTAAAACTGGATCCTACACAAATCAATAGTTAACCAAATTAATAAAATAAATAGAAAACATAAGTGTCAATATTCTACAGGACATGGAGTATCAACTTTTTGAAATGAGAACAAATAATTCTAATAAGCTATTTCAAACTCCTGCTTGAAATAACAGTCTAATTTTTACATGAAGATAGGAGAGTGTGGACAGGGTTCTTGAAGTCACTTTTACAATGCTTCTTTCAAAGTATACTAGTGACAGACACAAAGTAGTGAACACTCCATGGTGGGTAGCAGGTGTTAGGTGGTAGAGAACAACTCTTAGATTTTAGATCTCCTTTGTAAACTTACTGCAAACACAATGTCTGATCTAGACCAGGGAGTTAATATGTTTTATTAAAAAATAAATATTATCTTTCATGATAAATGGCTCACATTTGCACATACTTTCCTTTTTTTTTTTTTTGATTGTAAATATTTGGGCCCGTTTCAAACCACCGAAGTGATTCCAAAATCATATTATTCCTTGTAAATATAACTCTAAGCCCATGGCATATTTAATCCTAATATTTAGCTATACCTCTTAATATCCAATTACGTCATAAACATTTTATTGATCAAGGTCTAATTTGCTATATACATTATCAGTAATATCTATCTTTAGGTAGGTTTATTTTTCTTTTAGAGATAATGCGGAATTGCTGACAGCATAACAGGAGAATTTTGAGTTTCAGCTTTATTATACTCAATGTGAAATATTTAACCCAATACTCTCTTGCTTCATATCCTCGGAGCTCTAGATTCACATTCTTTTATTAAATGACTAATTGATTGTAATTCACACTGTGTAGTTCACATAAAATGAGGTCTTGATACCTGAGTATTACACTAGCTTTGGACATATGATTGAAAAGAAATGAGATGCTGCTTTTGGTGACAAAGCTCTTTTCTATAGCAAGATCATTCACTAATACTGCATCGTTCAAATATCCAAGGAGTGAATGCCATGTCTATAAACTTTCTACTTTCTGATGATTTCTATGTCCACAGTTTATTGGCAGATTGTTTACCAATAATTGGTGTTTTGGGGGAAAAATCTGTCTCTAAAACTTTGTTTGGAATAGTGTCCATTAAAATTGTTTGACAAGAGTAGATCTAAAGAGACTGTGATTCTTTTCAATTTAGTTTTAAATGTAATTCTGTCATTCACAAACAGAAGTTTCTATGATTGAGAAAGTATAGCCTGAAATATTGGATTCAAGTAGACCACATGGGTGGAAAGTTGAGAAACAATGTCATAAAGAAAAAGTATTTGGACACTCCAGAGATCATTCATCAAATGGGGAAAAAAGGGAAAGTTCACAAAAGTTAATTATTAAAAATAAATCAAATCTAGAACAAATGAATTTTAATGACAATCCTCAAAGCCTGGTTAATTTGCTAATCATGATTCTAAAGCAAGAGAGTGTATGTGTGTGGTAGAATGTGGAGTGCATGGGCTGAAATCAAGCACTTTGTTCAACTCTCAGCTCTGTTACTAAGTGGTGGGATACTTCATTGCCCTCAATCTGTTTTCCTATGTAAAAACGAAGCCTAAGTGATTGCGAAATGTACCTGAATTGCTAATATATATGTATATATTAGCAAAGTATTTTATAGGGACTGTACCGAAAAGAGCATACAGTACAAGAGCAATGTTGGTTCCAATTGTTTTCATGAGTGGAATACAAGTCTCTAACTCTAAGGTCAACAAATCAGATCATCATTTAATTAAATCAGGCCTGTGTGCTAAACTCCCTGGAGAAGATCTTCATCTTGAGAAATCTTTGTAGATCTGATAGTGCATCCAGGTTATAATATGAACATCTCTAACAGAGATTTTGATATGTGCATGATAAATATGTGTATGTTTTATTTCTGGTCTATTTCCCAGTTTCATTGTGCTTTCAATCTTTTCCACTTTGTCTGTGCCTCCAGGAAACAGAGACTCTGAAGGTAGCATTAGCCTCCATGCTTTCTTAGACATTAGAAAACCTTGCAGGATGCCTGATCAAAACCATAATGTATCCAGTATTATTTATGACTCTGTACTGCTCCTAGCAAGATTATTACAGTTAGCTTTGTTCCTTGAATGGGTCTCTATCCAATAAATACCTCATGGCACTTTCTGTTTTTAAGTTCTTGTGCTCATGTCCCTTTCTGTGCCTTAAGAAATGGGAATAGCTATTATGCAACTGATCTGAGTTTCGGTATACTAGCCATGTGACTTATCCTGATTTGCAGTTTATAAATAGAGCTTTATAAATAGTCTCTTGGGATTATCTTACTTGAGTGTGCCGCCTACATCCTATTTATTTCGCTCCTGGATGATCTTTTTTCTTTATGGGAAAAAAAAAGGTACTCTGAAATGTTTTGTTAATAGAAAGAGGGTAGGGGAATAAAAGTGTAAAGCTTAGCTTTCAAATAAATGCTCTCCTTATGCTAAAATTACTTTATCTGAGCAGCTGAGGGCCAGGATAACATGTTAAAGTTGAGCACTGTGGATGTTTGAAAATGGGATATTATTCTATTGTATAAAAATGAAGCAAAGATTTCTGAATTTTAACTAGATACAAATATCAAGTCATGAAGATGAGTATGGTAGGGTTTTGTGGGTTTGTTTTTTGTTTCTTTATAAGCCTCATAGGCATTTCAACTAAGGAGAGCTCATTCACAGAGGAACAGAGTTCAGGCAGGAGTAAGAGGAGCTAAAGGGAACTGCAACCCTATAGGTGGAACAACATTATGAACTAACCAGTACCCCGGAGCTCTTGACTCTAGCTGCATATGTATCAAAAGATGGCCTAGTCAGCCATCACTGGAAAGAGAGGCCCATTGGACTTGCAAACTTTATATGCCCCAGTACAGGGGAATGCCAGGGCTAAAAAGGGGGAGTGGGTGGGTAGGGGAGTGGGGGGTATGGTATGGGGGACTTTTGGGATAGCATTGGAAGTGTAAATGAGGAAAATACCTAATAAAATTTTTAAAAAAAGAAAAGAAAACATTTTTTTTTAAAAGAATGAAAGCACTGGAGGTTTGATAAGTAAGAAGAGATTAGAAAGATGAGGTCACTCTGTGTTAGCAAAGTGTTGGCCAAAGGGACATACCAGATTCCAGTTAGGTAAAACTTGTCAGCTCTAAATGGTAGTAGCTAACATAAATCGAGAGACTACTCTTTGTTGAAAATGGGCAGTCAAAGCAGAAGAATCCGCATCAAGTAAACAAGAGCATTTTCAAATGTGCATCTAATTTATAAAGCCAATTTTGTAGACTATAGACACAAACTGTATCACATGTGTCAATAAACAAATCTACTGATATTTTCCTCATATGACCTATATGGCACTTTATGTATCTTTAAAAATGCCTATCTTAAACCCTCCAGTTTGCAATTATTTCAATTTGCTGCTCTGAAATGATTCGTGTGGCACACATACCGTACATGTCCTAGCTATGTAAATGAGATCTAACCCAAATATTTTCATTTTCTCCTGTTCTATGTCCCATCTGTTTCCACCTTTGGAGGGGAAATTCTCATTCATGGAATTTATGTAATTCAAGGTGTACAATAACTTACAATATTTATGAAGATGTCATTTGAAAGACAGGGTGCCATTGCAGCTTCTGATATTGAAAAACAGTCACCTCTTTCACTGCATGTTTTATATTTTAATTGAGTTCAAATTACAGATATTTTAAAGGCATCATGCTCTTTGAGTTTATCATTGTGTTTACCATTTCAAAACCTATTTCAGTCTCCATGATGAGTACTACATCCACTAAAATGTCTTTAGAAGCTTTTCAGGAATTAGGCTCATATACCTGTGCACATCTGTTTTCCTTTCCTTTTTTCTACTCGGCTGTATAATATTTTTTTAATTACTGCAAGGATTCAATTTTAGTATGTAGCAGTATTTTCCCACTTTCTTCATGTGTAGAGACTTCAGAAAATAACCCATGAGGTGATGAACAAAAAGTGACATTTATTGTACACATTTTCCCATCATATTCCCAGGACAGATTTCCTGTTGGTGGATTTTTGTGCTAAGGCATATGAGTATTTACATCTCTTCACAATTTTCACTTTACTTAACATTCAGCACCTGTAGTTGACACCTTTGTACTCAAAGTTTGAGACGGTAAGTCTCAGAAACTGCTAGATATGGTTTTTAGCAAACTGTAGATCTCTGCTAGTCACAGATGCTCACACATTCTACCGTCCAAATTTCCTTGCTTCATGGATTGACTCTCCTCAAGTACATACATATTCATTATTTCCTTGCTTTTATTTCTTTTGTGTTTACATCAATTAGATAAAGCAGACTTTTTATCCTTAGTTTTAATATACTTGAATAACAAAAATAATGTTTGACGACTCTTCAGACCTGAGCTCATCAACACATGCAACTTTAAACATCAAAAGTGAAATCTGGAACATTGTGGCCAGAGTAGCTTTGATGCTATCATATAAAAGGCCTTGGAGGCAGGCTAGCATAGTTGACAAGCCATTTGGACCTATTTATAGAGCTGACTTCTTTTGCAATGTCAACTGTAACCTTACACTTATTTTAAGCCTCAGTATCTCAGATATCAGCCTCTACCAGCTGTACAGTTTACTCTTATTTGATAAATCAGAGAGACCAATGGAGCCCGCTGAAGAACCTGGTCAGATTAGCAAAGATAACTTTTTAGAAGTTCCTAATCTGTCTGATTCTGTGTGTGAGGATGAAGAAGTTAAGGCGACCTTCAAGCCTGGCTTCTCCCCTCAGCCAAGCAGACGCGGGTCAGGATCTTCGGAAGACATGTATCTGGACACTCCAACCTCAGCTTCCCGGAGAGTTTCCTTTGCTGACAGCCTGGGATTCAGCCTTGTGTCTGTTAAAGAATTTGATTGCTGGGAACTACCCAGTGTTTCAACTGATTTTGACTTAAGTGGGGATGTTTTCCACACAGATGAATATGTTTTATCTCCACTGTTTGACTTGCCTTCTTCAAAAGAAAAGCTTATGGAACAACTCCAAGTCCAGAAAGCCGTGCTGGAGTCCGCTGAACACCTTCCCGGGTCAAGCATGAAGGGCATTATTCGAGTCCTGAACATTTCTTTTGAGAAGTTAGTGTATGTGCGCATGTCTTTGGATGACTGGCAGACACATTATGACATTTTAGCAGAATATGTTCCTAACTCGTGCGACGGTGAGACTGACCAATTCTCTTTTAAGATTTCATTGGTTCCACCTTATCAAAAAGAGGGCGGTAAAGTGGAGTTTTGTATACGCTATGAAACTTCTGCTGGCACATTTTGGTCAAATAATAATGGCACAAATTATATATTGGTTTGTCAAAAGAAGAGGAAGGAGCCAGAGCCTGTAAAGCCATTGGAAGAAGCACCTAGCAGACAAATAAAAGGCTGCTTAAAGGTAAAATCACGGTGAGTCCACGTTTTGCATTCTCTAATGTTTATAAAATGTTAATTTGCATGTTACAAGAAATAATAAATCTAAAAATGTGTTTCTTGTACATAAAAACAACTGTGTGTCACATGTAGCAGGTCAATACTGCTTAGGCAATACCATTCTCATATTCTTAATTAAGGAAAATTCGTGTGTAATACAGTAGTGGGTGGTAGGCATACTATTTGCTTTCAAACCCTGAATTATAGATGCTTCACTTATGAAATTATTTTATTTAGAATACATTTATTTGTAATGTTTGTCAAATGCCCATGCTTCACCCTGAAACATACTTAATCTATATAAAATTGTACTTCAATGTGTACCTGGTGCTCAGAAGTTTGTAGATTTTTTATAACTGCAATGAACATTTTAATTGCTTAATGGGCTATATAAAGACATTTGGCGTAATCTATACCAGATTAAATCATAACAAAAACTAATTTATGAACTAACAAGAAGACAATTGTGAGTGAAGTATACATTGCACATAAAACTTCATAATTATATAATTGTAACATTATGGAACACAAATTAGTATAATTTATTAAAAGTAAGTGGAGCAGAATAATAAAAAATGACCCAGATAGTAAGAACGATATTCAGCTATACTGATGAGAGTTTTGGGACATGACCCCTCATTAGTAACCCGGCTTGTCTGTTAATGTCGAAATATAGAAGTAGCCTTCAGCTCACTCTGTAGTACAGAGCTGGCTAATTTCCATGACAGTAGGTCAGCAGATAGAACACCCAGGAACAGTTAGATCCCTGTCTGCTCTTCCCTGCATCCCAAAGGAACAGCCCCCCTTGCTCTTCTAGCCACTGGTAAACTTTGATTATTCTCTGAGTGATAGTCCTAAGTATCCCCAAACAATTTAATAACTTCACCAGAAACATTTTCATATGTTGAAGACGAAACTATATATGTATAAAGAAAAAACACTCAGAGTCCAAGTACTAAATAGAAACTTTCAGAAATTACTTTGAGAAGATATTAATAATTTTATGTTTTAATGGATAAAGAATTAAGTAGTAATTACCAGACTTGTTGATCCAGTGGATTCATGAACTAAGCTAATATAGGTTAAATCAATTAAAATATAAAAAATAGTACACTTTTAATTTTATATTGATGTCATTTGAAAGAAGCATAGTCTACTTTGTGAGCTATTCCAACTTTCTTATTTCAAACTAAACTTTCTTAAGCTGTAATTTATATTATTAAAAGAGAAAAGATAATCATAGCCTCTGTATATGCTAAAATAAAAATTAGATGCTGTGATAATACTCAGTAACATTATCTGCAAGGGAAAAACAATGATTCAATGAAATTCAAACTAACCTCTGCACAAAACACTATGTACTTTTAATACTTTATTAAATACTTTTAAACCATGCAGCCAAGCACTGTTAGAGCAAGCAGAATTTAAGAAATGTAAAAATGTCTGGCTAGAGAAGCAGTTTTTAACTCAATATGTGCTTCTATGAGTAAAAATTCCAGCTTCAAAATGTCAAGCAATACATTCTGAACTGAGTTCAGGAGATTTCTGAGGAATAGACTACCCTTCACTTGCTACCCAGAGTAAAGAGGCCTGGCTTAATCATACACACTAGCCATGGGTTCTATATGTGTGTGTGTGTGTGTGTGTGTGTGTGTGTATTCATATACATATACATAATATATATATATATATATATATATATATATATACACACAATGTTCATGTATACCTTTGTATTCAGAACAGAAATCATCAGCTCATAGCAGACACCACTCAGATTTTAATATTTCTTTGGAGGAAAAAAAGCTGAGAAAAACCGAACCACAAAATGGTCTGAAGGCCTGTAAAGTTTCCTAATGAGTTATGGAAATGGAAAAACCTCTTTCCTTCGAAACCACAAATACATTTTCTGTACTTCTATAACTTAAAAATGACCAACATAATTCAAACCACATTTTGAAGAAAGCATTTGCCTCTGGAGGAGGCTTTCTGTACTGAGTTTCAGTCCAACATGAATTTTTACATCTGATTTATATACCACTCAAGATGGAGTGTATAAAGGAAATCCTGACAGATCCTCAGAACAGCATGTGCCATAATAGAATATTTATACAGCTTTCCATGATATAATTTATATGCAATGGGCTTTCAAATATACCTAAAACTCACACAAGAGAGCATTATCAAATTTCTAAATGAATAGTGCAGTTAGATTTTATTGGGAAGAATTTGGTTAGGAAAATAGAAGGCTCCCTCATTAGTATTATTTAAAAAAATGCACTTATGGTTAAAATAAACTAATACTCATTTGAGAAAAGATTATAGCTTCAAAATATCCTTCCTATAGAAAAAAGACTTGTAAGAACTTAAAGGTCGTTTACAACAGTTCTATAACAAATTAGTTTAGTTTTACAACAAATCTATGCTATTTGATTTGGAGACATTTCTTTTCTGAGATAAAAATAAGCAGAAATATACATGAATTTGTGTTTCTTACCTACAAGTAGATTAAGAATGTGCAAAATAACTCAGAGTTAAAATGAAACTTAGAATGACCTAGTGCACAGAGTTACAACTAACTTCAGTTACTCTTAATACCAAAGTTAATTTGCCATCAGTGTCTGTGAGATTGTTTTCTGAAAGTGTCAATAATCCATCCCTTCTAATGAGTATAGAGCTAACTACATCCACATATTGGCTGAGGCAAGATTTCTCTTATGACAATCTGCCATAGAGGCTTGGTATTTTCATTGTGGAAATTTTTCTTAGGTTAGAGATTGTAAATGTCTTTTTTTTTTTTTTTTGATATGGTGTGTCTGTTTTCACTTGAGACTCATTACTCTATGTGATTTGAAATATCTACAGAGAAAGAAAGTCAGAGTTAGTTACTAACAGGCAACTGACCCAGAGTGTCTAATATCTGTGAAAGGCATGCATCTTGACGGATTTGTTAGGTGTCACCACACATGCGACAATTGTGTTTGTGTAAGCAAACAAATGTACAGGTCCATATAAATTAAAACTATAATGCAGATACAGGATGCTTGAGAAATTAAGCATGTTTGTGTTCCAGCTCCTCAATAGCTTCCAGTTCTTAGGAATTTACTAGTAAATTATTAGAAGTTTCAGTTAGAACTCACTCAGTTGAGGAATCTTTAAAACCTATACTAAGTCCCCATATTATAACCTTTTAATTTGAGGACTTGTAGACATTCAGGTGGAAAACATTCTTTTGTTTCTTGCAAGCTTTTGTTCAACAAGAAAATTTAAAGTTTCAGTTTTCTTGAGATATGCTTGACCTTATCATAGGAGTATCTAAAAATGGGAAGAGAACCTAGTAAAATTTCTGTATTTAATAGACAAAAACTGAAGTTCTATTTTCTTTTCAGAAATGTTTTAGGGTGGTGCTTGCTGTGTGTCACAGCACACATGAAAACATGAAAGGACAACTTATCGGAGTCAGTTCTCACCTTACTATATGTGGGTTCCTGGGATTAGATTGAGGTCATCAGATCTGAGCAAAATTTTAAAGCCCAACTTGTCATCTCTCCAGCCCCCAGACAATTCTTGAACAAGTAAGAGAGACATTATTTGGGTCATTGAACAAACTCACCTTTTTTTTGATATTTTCTTTATTTATATTTCAAATGCTATCCCAAAAGTTTGCAAGACCAAGGGGCCTCTCTTTCGAATGATGGCTGACTAGGCCAACTTCTGCTACATATGCAGCTAGAGACATGAGCTCTGGGGGTACTGGTTAGTTCTTATTGTTGTTCCACCTATAGGGTTGCAGACCCATTCAGCTCCTTGGGTAATTTCTCTAGCTCCTCCACTGAGGTCCCTGTGTTCCATCCTGTAGATGACAGTGAGCATCCACTTCTGTATTTGCCAGGCACTGGCATAGCCTCACTTGAGACAGCTATACCAGGGTCCCCTCAGCAAAATCTTGCTGGCATATGCAACAGTGTCTGGGTTTAGTGGCTGATTATTGGATGGATCCCCAGGTGGGGTAGTCTATGGATGGTCCATCCTTTTGTCTTAGCTCCAACCTTTTTCTCTGTAACTCCTTCCATGGGTGTTTTGTTCCCTATTCTAAGGAGGAATGAAGTATCCACAATTTGGTCTTCCTTCTTCTTGATTTTCTTTTCTTTTTTTTCCCATTTTTTATTAGGTATTTAGCTCATTTACATTTCCAATGCTATACCAAAAGTCCCCCATATCCACCCACCCCCACTCCCCTGCCCACCCACTCCCCCTTTTTGGCCCTGGTGTTCCCCTGTACTGGGGCATATAAAGTTTGCAAGTCCAATGGGCCTCTCTTTCCAGTGATGGCCGACTAGGCCATCTTTTGATATATATGCAGCTAGAGTCAAGAGCTCCGGGGTACTGGTTAGTTCATAATGTTGTTCCACCTATAGGGTTGCAGATCCCTTTAGCTCCTTGGCTACTTTCTCTAGCTCCTCCATTGGGAGCCCTGTGACCCATCCAATAGCTGACTGTGAGCATCCACTTCTGTGTTTGCTAGGCCCCGGCATAGTCTCACAAGAGACAGCTACATATGGGTCCTTTCAATAAAATCTTGCTAGTGTATGCAATGGTGTCAGCGTTTGGATGCTGATTATGGGGTGGATCCCTGGATATGGCAGTCTCTACATGGTCCATCCTTTCATCTCAGCTCCAAACTTTGTCTCTGTAACTCCTTCCATGGGTGTTTTGTTCCCAAATCTAAGGAGGGGCATAGTGTCCACACTTCAGTCTTCATTCTTCTTGAGTTTCATGTGTTTAGCAAATTATATCTTATATCTTGGGATTTTCTTGTGTTTTACAAATTGTATCTTGGGTATTCTAAGTTTCTGGGCTAATATACACTTATCAGTGAGTGCATTTGTGATTGGGTTACGTCACTCAGGATGATATCCTCTAGATAAATCTATTTTCCTAAGAATTTCATAAATTGATTGTTTTTAATAGCTGAGTAGTACTCCATTGTGTAAATGTACCACATTTTCTGTATCCATACCTCTGTTGAGGGATATCTGGGTTCTTTCTAGCTTCTGGCTATTATAAATTAGGCTGCTATGAACATAGTGGAGCATGTGTCCTTACTACTAGTTGGAACATCTTCTGGGTATATGCCCAGGAGAGGTATTGCTGGATCTTCCCGTAGTACTATGTCCAATTTTCAGAGGAACCACCAGACTGATTTCCAGAGTGGTTGTACAAGCTTGTAATCCCACCAGCAATGGAGGAGTGTTCCTCTTTCTCCACATCCTCACCAGCATCTGCTGTCACCTGAATTTTTGATCTTAGTCATTCTGAATGGAGTGAGGTGGAGTCTCAGGGTTGTTTTGATTTGCATTTCCCTGATGATTAAGGATGTTGAACATTTTTTCAGGTGCTTCTCAGCCCTTCAGTATTCCTCTCTTGAGAATTCTTTGTTTAGTTCTATACCCCATTTTTTAATGGGCTTATTTGAATTTCTGGTGTCCAGCTTCTTGAGCTCTTGGAATATATTGGATATTATAGTCCCCTATCAGATTTAGGATTGGTAAAATATCCTTTCCCAATCTGGTGGTTGCCTTTTTGTCTTATTGACAGTGTCTTTTGCCTTACAGAAGCTTTGCAATTTCATGAGGTTCCATTTGTCAATTCTTGATCTTATAGCATAAGCCATTGCTGTTCTGTTTTGGACTTTTCCCCCAATGCCCATATCATCAATGTTTTCCCCACATTCTCCTCTATAAATTTCAGTCTCTGGTTTTATGTAGATGTCTTTGATCCACTTAGACTTGAGCTTTGTACAAGGGGATAAGAATGGATCAATTTGCACTCTTCTAAGTGATAACCGCCAATTGTGAATCTGAGCAAAAACAAAAAATAAAGGTATATATGATAGATAGCTGTGTGGCATCTTCCTATTCTTAAGAGATCAGGTTACTTTCCTGCCTCATAAGAATATCAGGATGGCCAGTATGAAAATGAACTAATATTGCATCTTTAAAGATTCAAATGTTAGTATATGTGTTGCTGAAGCGAGCACTAATACATTTTTTTTTGTTTTTGTTTTTGGGTTTTGTTTTGTTTTGTTTTGTTTTTGTTTGTTTGGTTTTTTTGTTTTTTTTTTGTTTTTTTTTTTTTTTTGTTTGTTTTTTTGAGACAGGATTTCTCTGTATAGCCCTGGATGTCCTGGAACTCACTCTGTAGACCAGGCTGGCCTTGAACTCAGAAATCTGCCTGCCTCTGCCTCCCAGGTGCTGGGCTTAAAGGCGTGCACCATCATCTGAAGCCCTCAGAATTGTCACCTTCATTAACAATCTTCCGCAGATAACTCATTTCCTGACCCTTGGACAGCACTTGTTTTTTTTTTTTTTTTTTTTTCTCTCCTGACATCAAAGACTTTGTGTCTGGATCCCTAAAATATTCAGTTCTGTAAATTCAGGGACAATGTATCAGGCCCTATGTTACTAAACAGCACTAACAAATTGGTAAATGAGGCAAAAATCTTGGGCCTATGAAGATATCGAGAGAATCTAGAAGAACAGAGTTTATAGGAAAAAGGAAAGGAAGGAAAAGATCTAACAAAGCCAATCCCATAGGCTGTGCTATGTGGAAGCCACAGATTAACAAATAAATAATATATATTTGTGACTTGGGTTTTAGATTGCAGAATTGGAAAACTGGCTTTCTCAGACTTTTTTTCCATACCACTTGTGTAATGTGTGCTCTCCAGAATATGCAAGATGACTTCACCCGCTTTTTTTTAAATTTTATTTTATTAAGTGAAATCAATTTATTATTCTAACTAAAGAATCAGTATGTATAGGTGTTGAATGGTATTTACGACTTGGCCAGGTGAATGCAAATAAAAGTCCCAAACGGCCTTAATGCCAAGAAAAGAATGACTGGTCTTCACTTTTCTTCATATTTGACGTATGGAACCAGGCACATGAAGGAAAAGGAGAGAGAAATACTTTCTAAAGTGTGGTTTTAAGAATACAGAACGTTTATCTTTCAGAACAATAAAATCATGAAAATGGGGCCAAGAAAAGCACTAGAAAATGGGTATGAGCTAAAGCCATGGTGTACGTTCCAGTCACAGCCACTGGACTGTGAGACTTCCTTAATTTACACATCCCACATAGTCTGCAATCCTGGAAGTAGTCCAAAGCCATGTAAATAGCTCCACAAGGCCTTTGGGACCTAATGTGTTCCATACAGAGCTCATTTTGAATACATACTAATTGTGGAAGCTTGGCCTTTTTCAAGGAAGGGACCTCTGGCAAGGCCATATGGAAACATAAAACACAGCTGCACAGGCCCCTCAAGAGAGTGCCGAGAACTGCCAGCTGCTAGACAGTGAGAGGCCAACCTGCTGACTGTCCTTGGAGACCCACCAAGGCTCTATGGCTTCCTAATGTTGTGGAAGTCTGCACCCTTATAAGCCTAGACTACTGTTGCATTAGTGTGATGCTTTCTGCCAGAAGAAAGGAGTAGGGGGTTGTCCTGCAGTGTTACTTAATCTCTAGAAGGAGTCACAGTTGAAGCCATATCACAAGTGCCTGGGATGATCCCCCTGTGAGTCCATTTCTTCCTCTGAAGCCTATCTTCATCCTGTAAGGTTAGAGAGAACAGCAGAACTATTAGCCGGATCCCTTATTATCCACCAAGATATGGTGGTATAGAGCAAACTCCAGGTGGATTTGACTCTCCAGTGTCCTGTTGGACTTAAAAAACATGCTAAAGATATGCTGCATTTTGATACTTTGTTGTACTAGTGTTGCCACACACACACACATACACACACACACACACACACACACACACACACACTCACACATGCACACATATGCACACACACACAAACACACATGTACACATATTTACACACACATGCACACATGCATGCTCGCACACACACACACTCATACACACCTGTGTTCTCCCTTAAGTACAGACTCACGTTTCATAAGGGTTGTCATGTACTCATTGAGATCAGATACACAGTGACTTTTGAGTTTGAATAAGATAATGTAAATGAATTTTAAAGTCCAAACTACTGTGGTGAACAGGCATATTTACATGGATAGTTTTGACAAAGATTGGGTCTGGAATAGTTTTCTCTACTTGGGTTCTAACAAGAGCAAGGTAACAATAAAAAGCAAATTCTGTCTTTGACCTAGTCACCATTTTAACTTGGAGAAACTGTATCTTGCCTCGATTTTATTGATGTAAAATTGGAATAATAATTACTACTTGGCAAATCTGCAATAAGAAACATTAGCTTACACACATATGCACCAAACCAAGTCGCTGACATCTGGAGATATTCCAATGTAGTCTCGATGGCAGTGGTGATAAATTCCAGAGTTTACCATCTTGAATGTGGCTAGCCCTTGCTTAGGGTGAATTGGGAAATGCGTTGTCTCTCATTATCATTCCTTTTGCCACCGAGAAAGGTAATAAAAATAGTTTCTAAAATTAGTCACATTCAATAAGCTCTTGACACTAACCAGGAAACTACAAAATTGTGCTTCTGTGGAAAAGTGACTTCAAATCTCAGATACTGGTAGGTTAGTGTGTGTGTGTGTGTGTGTGTGTGTGTGTGTGTGTGTGTGTGTGTGTGTATACATTTGGGAATGATATACATATATATGAGGATATGGGCCTATTTGGAAATTAGAGTCTAAGTAATTTTTAAAATAATTATAACAGTTTTAAAGTCATAGTATATTTTAAAAGATGCTCTTTGGAACAAACAGCTCTAGCTAAGCAGACTTCACCATATCATCTATTTATATTCATGATCAGAGGATAAAATTTATAAAATATGTTATGTATCTTTGCATGTTTGTCACCTCTGTGTTTTAAGGAATGCTCGGTGTCCCACCAAGGGACGCAATTTTTTTTTCATTAAATATGTAAAATATATATAGAAAAAAATTGTGGCAAAATCTTATTGTGTTATACCAGAACATCTACACTGTTCTTGACAATGTTCCTAAATTACTGACATAAAATGGGTGCTGAATTGCCTAATATGTTGAACACAGTAAAATGGTTTTTAAAAAGCCGGGATGCAATTTTTTTCAGACACAGTTCAGATTTGTCCTGGTTCTCTTCTGATGCCTTAATTAATATGTACTTATCTATGATTTCTTTTGAAGGGTTACTTATACACCTTTGTGTCTAAAAACTGAATGAAAAAATCCAAATACATTAGTTATTTGAACTTCCGTATTGTTTGTAGAGAGATCTGTAAGAACTTGATTCTAATGCTCGGTTTTGATTCAGCTCCGAAATCGGGAATCTGTGTGTCCAGAGGCTGAAGATCCCAGTCCCCAATGGGTTTTTGATTGATAAATAAGGTGCCAAAGGCCAATGGCTGGGCAGTGAGAGAGACAGGACGTCTAGGTTCTCAGGAGAAGAAACCCATGCAAGAGAAAGGAGGGACCTTAGCAGAGGAAAAGAGTAAGATGGACCACCCCCAGAAGGAGAAGAAGCAGAAATGGACAAACTATAAATACAAGAAGTAAAGCAGTCCTCAGAAGGGCTGCTCAGAAGTGCATTGGGCAGCAAAGATAAGGGGCCTGCCCAGAAGGAGCAACAAGATAAAATATAGATTTAGAAGATTTAGTCAGGAATGCTGGAGGGGAGAATGTGCTGGCTGCTGGGAGGTTTAGAAGTGTGCAGCCATTGAGCTAGTCTAGACTTAACAAAATTACGTGGCCTATGTGTGTCTTTCATTTGTAAATCCAGAGAGCTTTTGGGCCGGTGCAGCAATCTCTGGTTCACTAATTCACCATCACAGAGATCAAAGGTGTATTCAGTAAGTCAATCTTCAAATTGTTTGATAGCATCTCCCTTAATATTCCTCTGCATGTTGGCTGGCTATGAGGCATATTCAGATTGCAACTACACAGAGAATTCTAACATTGTAGGAAAATATTGTACTGTTTTTGAGTTCTGAGCCTGACTTGATTTTGAAATTGATTTTGTAATTAAGATCAAAATGGTATATTCTTAACTTGATATTTGTAAATCTTGTTGAGTAGTGAAAGAACAAACACCTGCTTGTCTTTGGACAGCACCAGAGTACCCACACTACCGATAGAATTCTGACTTATTTTACATAACTCAGCCACGATGAAAACTTACATATTAACTATATTAGAGAAACAGCAAGGTCCCATTCTTAAAGATTTTAGTAAATGTCTTTGCCTAATTACAAATCACATAACACTGCTCAGGTAATGAAATGAAACTGACAAAGCATACTACTGACATCTGTTTTGAAGGTTAAGATTTATAGTTTTGTAAAATATTGACACAGATAAGTATTTAAAGTAATCAACAAAAAATCATATCTAGGCACAACAGAAAAAGGTGATATGTTCTTCAGCGCGGCCATATTATGACTGTTTAATAAAGTCACGATCATCTTTTCTAATACGAATACATCATTTGACTAAAAGATTTCATTTTACCCCTTTGTTTTGTCAGTACTAGGGGTTCAAACCTGGGGTCTTGTGCCTGTGCCTGATTGACTCATACTCTACTGCTGAACAGTTTCTTTAGTTTGTAGGATATAATTTCTGAATGATTTTCATTAAGTGAAATTATAGGAAAATTTGTCTAACTCTATGATTTCTGACAGAACAATGCTGAAAATTGCCAAGTCTTTATAGTTTCTTCCTAATTATTTTCTGGGAATATTATATTATTTGGTACCATGTTTGATAAGAAATTTCTGTGATTATGTCATTCATAAAACTTCATTTTTAGTCATTCAGTTACTCTGGATTTTAGATGAATTAAATATTGGAATCACTATGATTACACTTTAAGCAGATATAGTTTTTATCACTTATTTCTATTTTCTGTATTAATGTCTTCAATAATTATAGATATTTTCCTTGAGGTATGAGTTTGTAAACTTATTAACTGGTTTACAGTAGCTTAGTTTAGAGTCAGAGAAAAAGAACCCTTTAACCCATCAACTGGTTATGGTCTGAATGACACCACCATTTCAGGGAACTTGCAATGCCAGATCTGAAGATTTGGTGGCATTGCATGGGCCAGCTGTGGATGGCTAAGAAGGTTTCCCAAACCTGCAGTCAGTTGTTGACATATCAATGGTAGCGCTGCTATGATATTATGCCTGTACAGCACAAAGAAGACTTCAATTCACGACATTAGAAGCAACAGGTATCTCAGATGATCACTTAGTTTACAGTCTACACTAAAACAGCTATACAATAATAACTTAAAACTCTTAGAAAAATTGGGAATAGTTTAAAATGATAATTATGCTAGTTTATAGATACTGAATTTTAAAATAAAATTTCATTCAATGTAATTATACAACTAAGATATTGAAGATTGTTTTGAATAAATTGAAAACTCCAAAGTTCTGCAGTGTAGATGGAATTTAAAATGGCTTCATCATATCATTGACAAATAAGTCAATATTGTTTCTTCAAGCAGAAATCATTTGAATATATATAGATATATATACATATATATGTATATATAAATTTTTTCCTTAATCCCCCACTGTGTGTTTATGTGTGCATGTATATGTACATATTTTCACAATGCCCTCTCCAAATGGCTAACAATTTGGTTATAGTTTTATGTTTTTGTATTATGACATCCTGGTCAAGGTTAAAATTTATAAACCAGGTTGACCTGCAGACAATCATAATAATACAAAAATCAATGTATTATTTTAAATGGCTTATGGTGTTTCTACAAGAATCTTGGTGCTACTTTGGACTTGGTCACATTATAAGGCTTATTTTTACTTTTCATTACTATTCATGATTTCTTTACCCTAACAAGTATTGTACCCTGCTCACAGGGTACAACGAAAACAATTTTCCTAAACTAAAAGGTTTATATTCGGCATAATACATTTGATACAACTTATTTTTGGAAATAAACAACAGTAGCATGAACCTGCTTAGTTTATGACTTTTGTATCTGTCTGCAAAGTTCCTGCCAGAGTCAGTGCATTGACAATGGGGCATTTTAGACAGTCCTTATACAAATGATTTTACCCTTCAAAATTACTCATACATATTATGATTTCTAAATTTTACATTTTAATATATATTTTATCCCTCTGTATAAAATACAAAAGGACTTCATTGTCAAACATTTCATTAAATTCATTTTAAAAACCATCATTTACTGCTTCATTCAGGATTAGTGAAAAAAAATATCACAAGGCTATGTTTTCATGGCCATAAGTGGGAGGGTGGTGGTGAGGGAAATGTTTAGACAAATGTAGTTAAATTACAAAACTATACTCCTTTAAACCTGCAAGCAGCTTATTATAGATGTAGACAAAGAAATTGTAACTCAGGTTTCTCCATATAATCCTTCACAGAGCTAGGCTTACAGCCAGTCCTAATTATTTTCCCCTCCATGGTGACCACTGCCTCACTAAATATACTAAGAATATTAAATCTCAATTTTGTAATGGGTCATAAATGTTCTTGAATAATAAATATTTAGAAAGTTCCTCAAAGTTTATAAATACAAAGCAGTGACTTGACTATACTCAAACTGTTGTAGCAATGGGGATGTTACAGAGCATCGTGTCTTATCAGTGCATTAGGAGTTCAGGAATCCCTGTTAGAATATCACATTTCTCCTGAAAGCACAGACATCTTCCAACATGAAACCTCTAACTCTTTCACACTTCTTTACTGTTTCTATATCCCCCCTTAATTTAAAACTATTTTTGTTTTCTTTATGGCTTTCATCTTTCTACTTTAGTCAAGGACTTGATCAATTTTTTTTTTCCTACTCAAGGACTATAGTTATCAACCTTGAAAAATAGGTTGAAACACAGACACATACACAATCACACAATATTAATCTTGGGATCTCAGCCTATCATTTTTAGTGTCTCCATGAAAATTAATATGGTTGTTGCTCTAATAACTTGAATTTTGGGACGTTTGGGATTTTGGTTAACACAGAATAAGGAAATCAAATACCAGCAACAAAGCAGTGTCTTGGCTCCTTAGATGCACAGATAGAGAGCTTCAACAGACAATAATTACCAGAAGAAATTATTTGTAGGATCTTCATTCATTTGAGAACTGTTTTCTGAACACATTTTTCAAGTATTGTCTTTAACTTTGTAGATATGTCAGGGAAAGACACCAACTTTGTTCTCATGTTGCTCACATTTTACTAGATAAGAAACTGACTTGGATAATAAAAGATTGATACAAGATTTTAGTAGATGGAGGCAGCTTGTAATTAGAAAGGGTTCCATGCTCAAGGGAGCCACCCAGCACTAGCATATAGTCATGTGGTTATTGTGAGACTTAATTGACAATTAAGCCAAGAGAAGAGACTTGTTGAAGAGTTTTAAGGTTAAGAGTGATGGAAAAAGACCTGTTCTATGGATATCTGTGCCTGTTTTCTTCAGGGAAAAAATTTGATTCTTACCCAACAGTTTGTAAGCACAAATGGAAGGGAAACAGAAGGACAAGGATAGGCACAGGAATTGTTTTCTTACCTTGTCTGACACCAACTTCTCTTCAAATCCTATTGCTTGCATCTTGGGTTTTGCTAAATGACTTCCTTAGTAATTCTGTTAGAATGAAGTTGGAGTTGTTAGAGTTAGTGTGATCAAAGAAGAAATTCCACAACTGAGTTTTCTTTTTAAAAGTTCTAAATCACTCTACATCATTATTTGTTTTCATAATTCTTTGTCTTGTATACAGGCTATGGTTTCTGTACAGAGTAGACAAGTTTGTATAAATTGGCTTTTGTGAAAGGAAATGTTTTCTACAAATCAGTGTAATGTACATAGAAATCAAACTAACATTTGAAAAAAATGAATCTGAAGGAGAGCAAGTAAATATACTCATGTACTATATTGGGAAAATAAAGATCAAAATAAATGTGCTTACTCGTTTTTTTTTTTTTATGTGAAACACTCCTTTATTCATTATAAAAAGCACACAAATTAAACTATTTGCATCATCCCTGAACTTGCATTCAAGGCAATCTACTGCATGTTCTGAGTTTTTAAAAACCAGTCACCTCATCACCATTGATTTTAACTCTGGACTCTAAATGTTTCTTTTATGGGATCTAGTCCTATAGTGTCCTTGGTACTACGCTTTATGATGCTTGCATTTACAGCAATGGTTTGGCAGTTTGCCACTGAGTACAACAGCTAGAAAATATTTTGCTAGGCCAACTTCAAATCTTCATAAACATGGTCAATTTTATAATAAGCATTAACAGTCAACAAAAGTGATGATGAACTTTTACAACTATATTCTACAGAGAGGAATCATATGTAGAGTTTTCTATACAAAAATAAAAAAATGAAATATGAATTCACTGAGGTATGGGTGTGTAATTTCTATGATTACTTAAAATTAATGTTTAATAGATCTATTAAACATTCTTCAATAGATCTATTGTAGCAGAAATAGAATATACAGACAATTTGTATCAACACTAGTGCATTTGGTTATGTTTATTGCCCTCCTTAGTGCCTACCTCACAATAAATCTGAAGTAGCAAGAAAGTTTTGCTAGGGCTGAATTTTATCCTAGTCACACCTTCTTACAGTAAAAAATGAGTGCTGACTAGCGATAACCAATGTGTCTCCAACCTGGATACCCTGAGAAGAGAGGACAGTATCTATACTCAAGTTCTGCTAAGAAGACTGACATATATGGTCTGGGACAAGTTCTAGGTACACAAAGTTTTAATGCTTTCCAGACGACTCTGGTATATGAAAGCTTGAATAGAGAGTAAAGAAAGGATACAAATGTGATTGAATTGAAAATTTAAATATATCCTAAATCTGTTATTAGTTATAGTATCCCAAAGACATAATAAGACTGTTTAACCCATGGCAATTGGAAAAATATCACATGAACAGTTTCTTATGCTGCAGCATTAAGACTCATGGGGCAGAGATGCAGGGGATACACTTTGTATTTCTTACGGGAACAAAGGAGCACATTTAGCATGGTAAAGTAAATTTCTATTTATAAATAAAGGGAACTTCTAAAGAGTGTTTTCACTTTGAAGACACTGAAGAGTTAAAAGCAGACAGTAAAACATCTTGATAAGGGGGAGAACATGAACTACGTGGTTTTGTTTTGTCTTGTTGTTGTTGGGTTTTTTTGTTTGTTTGTTTTTTTAGAGAATAAAGATAGATGCCAGAGGACATCTGAGTGGTCAGAAACATGCGGTCACCAGTGTCAGTTAGGGAAGTTCTGATTAAGTTATGTCTTCTGTTGATAGTAATAGATATGGAACCCTGCCTTTCTGTGGAGGTAGATAACTCTACCTTCTTTGAAGAATTTTATATGAGACCCATGAGGGAAAGGGTTTACAGTAACAAGTCCTTTCTGAAGAACATGGTCATGGGACCTAGTCTATGCTGCAAAATATCAGGAAGCTCCATTGGCAGCCTTGGTCTTTTGCAGGTAAGGCTTTTAGGGAATATAGGATTGTCCCAATCTGTGCCATTGAGCAGTTATGCTACACATTATAGTGATAGTATTTGCCTTAACCTAGGAAGAGAAGAACAATAAAAATCTATCCCCCCCCCCCCATCTACTTCCTGGGCTTTCGATGCATGGCCTATGCCTGAGGGACTCATATTTGCACATTCACAGTAACCTTCGGATCTCAGATGAAGTGTTTCCTCCCCTTGTAAACCAATTGCCTGGCCACTGCACTTGACCATGTGTGAGGCAGTTTCTTTATTATTCCTGCATGTGCTCTAGGGGAGTCCATGCTACCTCAATCATGCAACATATACATGAAATTTAATTTGTTTAACACTTATTTTTGTGTTTGTGTGTGTGTGTGTGTGTGTGTGTGTGTGTGTGTGTGTATGTTCATGCATGCATCTATTCATTCTCCTTGTACATAGGACGTCTCTGTGTTGTATATCCTTGTTTGTACATGTGGAGTCTCAAGGAGGGCCTTATATGCATTAACCTAACACTCTCTCTGCCTTATTCCCTTGACACAGAGTCTTTCACTGAACCTAGAACTAAGGAGGCAGCCAAAAATCCCTGTAGTCCTGCTACCCTCTTTACAGTACCAGAATCACTATAGGTGTACAGACAAAACCAGAACCATTAGTAGTAGAGATTTTAATTTGGGTCCACATCCTGTCATAGTAAGCACTATGTCTTGAGGAAATTTCACCCAGCCCTGAAAGGGATTTTGAAAGTGCTAGCTTGTGTTTGTCTTTCATTGGATTTGAAACTTTATGGAGACATAGTCAGTTCGATGTCTGCCTTTTGGCTCAATTTCAAGACTACTGTCCAGCACTTGCTAAATTTTCTTGTAACAAATACATTTCAAAATTTATTTTGCATTATTATGAACATTCAATAGTCGTATTAAGTTCTTTTAAAAATTATCCACAGAATTAGTTTCAAGGATAACTGCAAATTCTGGACTGCACTACTCAAAGAATGTAGCTGAGGTCTTTATCGACACAACTCCCATCTCAGGGACACTTGGCCCTTTCACCTAAAATGAGCAATTCCACATGTGCTTCTGTAGCACTTCATTCTAACTTCCTACGCACTATTTGGCTATTTTGCTATTTTAAAGATTTCAAAACATATTCTGACTCAGCTTTCTTTACTTCACTTTCTTATGTTTTCTTAGCAGTGGAAACCACTCTATTTGAAGTGGAACCCAAAACTTTCAGCTGGTGATCTATCTTCACAGAATGAACTCCTTCTGATCCATTCTAAAGCCACCTGTGATACAGACAAGGCAATAGGGTCTGATTTGTGAGCTTCTTGAATTTCCTCCCTTAAATCTGACTTTCTATACTCCAGTCTGGGACCTAAGCAGGACAAGCAATGATTAGGTACTTTCTGGCACTTAACATTAAAATGAATGCCAGCCAGGTTATAAAGTATAATTTGCTGCAGTGATAATTATTCTATAAAAATTAGTTACGTTAAAATAAGATTTTCTGGTAAACAACTTGAATAAGATAAAACTGCTGTAAAAATCTATTCAAGGTAGTAAGAACCTAATTTAATGTTTGTATGACTGCTTTGGTATTACATTATATTTTATGATAGATTACTGAAGACTTCCACAGAAATGGCGTAAGAGGGTATAGCATACGAAGTTTACAAATTAAAATCTAATGATCTGTTTCCTGAAATTTCACAGAAAATAGCAGCAAAGTATATTGCTTCCCTTATACATATTAATAAATCCACATTAAGTTCTATTTTAAAGATTGTATTAAACTTTAAATTAGCAGAACGTGAATAAATGCAGCATATAAGGTCTCAGATGAGAAGCATGGGAAAGCTGCAAAGGCTAGCTCAGGACCTTTCCGCGGGTTCCAAGACAATGTTAATGCAGTGCTATGTCCTTGACGCCTGTTGTAAACATGTATTAGTTCAAAGACTGAACAACTTTCCTTCTATACCATTTTACATATTGTTGAAATATAGGTAGTAATTTTACTCTATTGGCATGTATTGCAAAATTCCAAAACAACAATACTATCCATGGATCACTTGCACCGGCAGGACACTGTGTGCTATGTATTCATTTACTCGTTCAGTTTAGCACATTCGTTTGGATACTTACTGTTGATTGAGCTTATTGTGCCTTCTTTCTTACATACTTCTTTGAGCTTTTGTCTGCTCTGATCTCTTGTTCTTCACTTAGTCAACTCTACTTGCCCCGCCCACTTCCACTACAAATTATACAATGGTTGGTTTCTTAGAAGCCCGTGGCTTTTTAAAAATGCATTCTTCAGTTTGCTCTGTTGTAAGTCAAAAACCAATTAGACACTGGAGAAAAATATAAAATCATATTTTATACTAAATTTTGACTGACTTAGTCAAAATGCTTCAAGTGGTTTGTACATTTAAACCTGGCTTAAATCAAAGAAGAGGGGGTGAAGGGGAGGAGGTCTTTGAATAGGAACGGGTAGATTTCACTTAAGCACAGGTTCTTTTGTGAAGAAATCTGACACAGAAGATTGAAGAGAAAAAAGTAGTTCACAGAAGGTGTGGGTGAGGGGATGGTAAAAAAAAATGTGTAACACAAAATGTGGACATTTGAGAAGTATGCCTCATTGCTTTGCATCGATGATTTGCATATTAAGAAGTCAGGAGCCTTCACATTAATGAATCCCTAACTAGTTTCTGACACAATAGACTGATATGTCCCTGGAGGAGTCATTATGGTCTATCATGTCAATGATCCGCATTAATGACTCTCTAACAGGCTCATCAACAGGTAGCCTAAATAGGTTCCCATTGAGTTCTTTTTCATTTGCTTTTTAAATGTACCTTCTCTTCCCTTCCTTTTGTAATACTATTGTGAAGAATTGACAAAAAGGCCCATTAAGATAATTTTAATGTGTGACTTAAGTTCACAAAAGCATTAAATTTAGAAATGGTGCCTTAAGACCTACCAGGAGTGCCTAAAAAAAGTTCCTAAATGCAGTTAAAAACAAAACTTGTTTGATAAGGGAGCTCTTATTTGGATTTTAATATGAACACTCTAGTCTAATTTACTTGGTTCCTGACTCTCTTGATGTATTAATTTCTGATGTGCAAGTAGTGCAAGTAGAAGGACTAGTTTGAAAGTATGATTATAAAATTAAATGTCTGGAATATGGAATTAGGTTCCAAAAGACCCCATAACGTACAGGCTGTGAAACATTTATTTAAACTAAAACAATAATTAATGGTAGAAATAATTTAAATATCTATAAAAATGCTAGACATAGCTGATTTAATAGTAGGCTGAATAGATCATGATCTGAAGGAATTATTTTATAACTTTAACATTCAATATTTAAATGTACCATGTTCTCTGTATCCATTCCTCTCTTGAGAGACATTTGGTTTTTTCCAGCTACTGGCTATTACAAATAAGGCTTGGCTGAACATAGTGGAACATGTGTCCTTATTGCATGTTGGAGCATCTTCTGGGTATATGCCCAGGAGTGGTATTGGTGGTCCTCAGGTACAATATACACTTTTCTGAGGAACCGCCAGACTGATTTCCAGAGTGGTTGTACCAGCTTGCAATCCCACCAACAATGGAGGAGTGTTCCTCTTTTTCCACGTCCTCGCCAGCATCTGCTGGCACCTGAGTTTTTCATCTTAGCCATTCTGACTGGTGTGAGGTGGATTCTCAGTGTTACTGTGATTTGATTTGCATTTCCCAGATGTCTAAGATGTTGAACATTACTTTAGGTGCTTCTCAGCCATTCAATAGTCCGCAGCTGAGAATTCTGGCCCATATACAATCACCACACCCAGATACTTTTGTGGATGCCAACAAATGCTTGTTGACAGAAGCCTATTATAGCTGTCTCCTGAGAGGCTTCACCAGTGCCTGAAAAATACAGAGGTGGATGCTTGCAGCCTTCCAATGGACTGAGCACAGAGTCCCCAATGAAGGAGTTAGAGAAAGGACCCAAGGAGCTGAAGGGTTTTGTAGCCCCATAGGAGGAACAACAATATGAACTAACCAGTATCTGCAAAGCTCTCAGGGACCAAGCCACCAACCAAAGGGTACACACTCTGCATATGTAGCAGACAATGGCCTAGTCTGTCATCAATGGGAGGAGAGGCCCTTGGTCCTGTGAAGGTTTTATGCCCCAGTATAGGTAACTGCCAGGGCCAAGAAGCTGAAGTGGGTGGGTTTGTGAGCAGGGGGAGGGGGAGGGGGACAGAATAGGTAGTTTTAACAGATCAAACCAGGAAAGGGGATAACATTTGAAATGTAAATAAAGAAAATATCTAATTAAAAAAACACTAAAAAATTAAATATTTAAATAAAAGTTAAACTGCAAGATTCCTAGTATCTTAAAATTTTTAAATAGCTTGGAACACTTTATCTAGTTAACTCTAACTATTATATTAAAGATATTAGTTTATTTTTTAAAATAAACATGGGGTCTATGATGTGTCATAAAAATACTGAAGAATTGGGGCTGGAGAGATGGATCAGAAGTTAAGAGCACCAGCTACTTTTCCAGTATCATCATTACAGCTATCGACAATCCACAATTTCAGGATCTGAAACCCTCTTCTAGCTTTGCTTCCAAAGGCACCAGGAAAAGAAGAAGAGAGGAGAAAGAGAGAGAGAGAGAGATGGGGAAAGGAAGGCAAGAAAGGAGGCAGAGAGGAGAGAGAAGAGAGGAGCAGGGAGAGAGAGGAGACATAGAGAGGAGAGAAGAAAGCATGTGTGTAATAGAGGGCACAGGTCAATAACCAGTATTTTTCTCAAATGGATTTGCACCTTATTTTTAGAGAGAGGGTCTCTTATAAATGCAAGTTATATATGCAAGCAAAATGTACATACATATTATAAATAAGTAAATAAAAACAATGAAGAATTGCTCTATTGATACTTTCATTACACCATGAACTAATTTGTTTGGCTTACTGTAGACAAGAGAGAAATATTAATACATCTTTGAAATTCTTTGTCAGAATCCAAAATTGGGAGAAAGAGTGGTAAATTTTAGCATTTTGTTCCTTATTATATAGACAAAAATAAACAACCATAAAAGAACAGACATCAGCATGTTGAGGCCTGAGGGGCCCTGGCTTCTCAGGGGGGTTGCACCAGGTCATTACTCTAACCACATCCCTGTACCCTCAGTATTCTTGGTTGCCAATTTGACTACATCTGGAATTAACTAAAACTAAAGTGGCTAGGCACACCTGTAGGAAATTTTTTTCTTTAATCATTTGAAGTGAGAAGACCCACTTTCAGTCCAGATCTTTGAATGTGAAAAGATCTGTCTTTCATGCTGATCTTTGGAAGTGAGAGGGTCCTCCTTTAATGAGAGCCACACCATCTGGTGGCAGCCTATCTAAAACAAATGGAAGACAGACAGACAGACGCTCTCTCTTTGCTTGCTAGCCCTCACCTTTGCAGGCAATCCCATTCCTTAATTAGCATTAAAACCCACTTATTCAGGATTCTAGCATATACTGAAGACCAGCTAAGACACCCAATCTAGTGGACTGAACAAATACTGGATCTTGGATGTTTCATTGGTAGATAGTCATTAATCTTAGTGGATCACAGCCTCTGAGCAATTCTGTGTGTGTGTGTGTGTGTGTGTGTGTGTGTGTGTGTGTGTGTATTGTATATATATATATATTCAATATATAGCATTATAAGAATAGAGGACAGAGTCAACATCAAGTGTCTTTTTTGAGTACCTCTCTGTACTGGCTAGTTTTGTGTCAACTTGACACAGCTGGAGTTATCACAGAGAAAGGAGCTTCACTTGAGGAAATGCCTCCATGAGATCCAACTGTAAGGCATTTTCTCAATTAGTGACCAAGGGGGAAAGGCCCCTTGTGGGTGGGACCATCTCTGGGCTGGTAGTCTTGGGTTCTATAAGAGAGCAGGCTGAGCAAGCCAGGGAAGCAAGCCACTAAAGAACATTCCTCCATGGCCTCTGCATCAGCTCCTGCTTTCTTAACTGATTGACTTCCAGTCCTGACTTCCTTTGGTGATGAACAGCAATGTGAAAATGTAAGCTGAATAAACCCTTTCCACCCCAACTTGCTTCTTGGTCATGATGTTTGTGCAGGAATAGAAACCCTGACTAAGATACTCTTCGTCTTACTTTTTGAGACAGGATCTCTCATTAGCCTGGATCTCACCAATTGGTTAGATAGACTAGCTAGCTAGTCCTGGAATCCTCATGTCTCTGCTTTATCAGAACTGGAATGTCGGGTGCCACTACACTGGATTTTATATATCAGTGTTAGGCACCTGAACTCACATGCCATAGTCAGTACTTTGCCCACTGAGCCAATTCTCAGTACCTAAACCGCTGTGTTCAGAAAACTAAGTAACTCAATGATAATTGTGAACACTACAGATTTTATTGGGGAAAACAGCATATTTACAAATGTTTTTTAATATGTGTCCTGACATTGCTAACTCAGTTTTAACTTTGCTAAAATCAGTTTTTATAGAACAAAAGTTGGGAAAATTTTGAAGAAATTGTTAGTTGGAATGTATTAATTTGGGGAAAACATACATATTAATATTCTAAAGTTTTCTGAAAGATGCAGAAAGGTAGCTCTTAGGAATCAGATTGTGGGAAATTTTGAAAAATGAGCAATCAAACTTTGGAGACAGCAGGGGTTACAGCCGGACAGTCACTAGTTTCCTGACATCTACCTGCTTCATGGGTGTAATTATGCCCTTTAAGAACTTAGTTACAGTAAGGACCTTAGGGCAGTAAGTTTTAGAGTTTTTTTTTTCCCCAGACAAGTTGCTGATATACATTCTTTAGTTGTTCAGGACCCATCACCTAAAGACATTTACATTTCTCTCCATAAAATATAATTGGCAGGTGGTAGCAGAGAAGTCCCTTAAGCCAGGTTTATCTATAGTCTTCTTCTACTTAAAATTCATGAATTCTGCTTGTAATTACATCACATTCCCAAGAAACCTACAATGTTTTTTTAGTCCACACCTCAACTTCCAAGATTCTACTTAATGATGTACTAGACCCTCCTCAGTCAGTGCCTTGAGAAGTGCACATCACTTCCGTCAGTATGTGTGATGCTTGAGTCAATGACAGAATAATAAAATGTAAGATGCCCTTTCTGCTGTGGAGAGGAGCTACACAAAACAGCACCCACCACACTGACATGACCAAATACATTCAGACTTGTAATTTCTCTTGCTAGAAAATAATGAAGAATCTTTGACAAGACAAACAACAAAAATCTACCAAGATTTTCTCCATGAACGTATGACTTTCAGTTGCTTCTTTCTCTGTTATTGAAACTATTCTTCACAAAAATATAAAGCATCATTGATTTTAAATTGAAGTATCAAGATGAAACACAATGTTCTAATATGTAAATTGAAACAAAATGTATTTTAGAATATAGTTTCAGGGTCTCAATGGAATTAAAAGTCATGAGAGATGGTTCAGCAGGTAGAGACTGGGTAGCAGCCTGCCACCCAGACTGACAACCCGAGTTCAATGATCTACAATTAACTCATTTAGATTGCCTCTGATCTCTTTACAGGTGCAATACACACACGCTCGCTTGAGTGCACACCCTCCACCCCACCCCCACCCCCACAGGCACACATGAACTTGCTCATGTACACAATTGAAATTTTTTGAAGAGATGAAAAACTGGAAGAAACTCCATGGCTTTTTAGCTGACTAGGCATTATTTACAACAGTGATTCTACTTTCTCTAAAACAGAAGACAGCGCAGGAAAGGTCTCCCAGAGCCTGTGCTTACTCTCTTCCATGCTTGAGCAGTTCACTTAATTCACTCAACCAGCTTGTGCTTTAGCATCCTTGGCTTTGGTTGTATTTTAAAGTTTTATGAATTTGGTTTTTGTGTTACGTTTTATCCAATACACTTATTTAACTGATGGTAAATATTAGCAAAGTTTTGATACTTGCAAAGTTTTACTTGAACATGTATGAAATAATAGGAAATAAGTGATTCCACAAAACATAGTAGAGAATAAAAAAAGAAACCCTGTAGTTTTGCTTGAATTGGTTTCACTACTATTTCAAGTCAACAACTACTCTTGTAATTTTATTTTAAATTTTTCACATATAATATATTTTGGTCATATTATTTTCCTTCCTTAAACTCCTCCCAGAACTTCTCTAATTTCTCTACCTACCCAACTTCATGCTCTCTGTCTCTGTCTCTCTCTCTGTGTCTGTCTCTGTCTTAAAACCAACAAGAGAAGAAAAAAAATCAAAACAAGCAACAAAAATCAAAAAGAGAAATAATAGGAAGAGCACATCATGTTGGGTGTTAATCTGAAGACTTAGTAGATAAAATAAAATAACCCAAACAACCACCAGCCCCAGCAGCAGCAGCAGCACCACCAACAGCAACACAGAGCCAGCTTTAACATTCTAATGTTCTCCTCCAAAGATTGTGACAGTTAGCCTGCACTAGCAATCCAAGCATTTTGGAGGTTGAGGCAAGAGGAGTAATAATTTTATGGTTATGTCCCTGGGCTATAAGAGGACATCATGTTTTAACGAAACAAAATGGAAAATAAAAACTTGTAGAAGATGTTCAGAGGGGACATAATGAGACCACAGCTTGAAACACAGACCATTATGTAAAGTATCTTAAGTACTGCTTTATAGCATAAAATGGGAGGTGATGAGCAAACATTTGAAGGCTGATCTTTTTATAGACAGTTGTGTGCACTTTGAAGGAGTGGGTGGGTTGGGGAGCAGGGCAGGGGGAAGGTATAGGGAACTTTGGGGAGAGCATTTGAAATGTGCTGGGAGCCGCCCTCACATTTGCCATTACAAGATGGCGCTGACAGCTGTGTTCTAAGTGGTAAACATAATCTACACACGTGCAGGGGCAGTTTTCCCGCCATGTGTTCTGCCTTTCTCGTGATGACAACTGGGCCGATGGGCTGCAGCCAATCAGGGAGTAATACGTCCTAGGCGGAGGAGAATTCTCCTTAAAAGGGACGGGGTTTTGCCACTCTTTTTCTCTCTCTTGCTTTCTTGTTCTTGTTCTCTCTCTTGTTTTCTTGCTTTCTTGCTCTCTCTTGCTTTCTTGTTCTTGTTCTTTTTCTTGCTTTCTTTCTCTCTCTTGCTTTTGCTCTTGCACTCTTGCGCTCTTGCGATCTTGCGCTCTGGCTCCTAAAGATGTAAGCAATAGAGCTCTTGCTCTGGCTCTTGCTTCTTGCTCCTGAAGATGTAAGCAATAAAGTTTTGCCGCAGAAGATTCTGGTTTGTTGCGTCTTTCCTGGCCGGTCGCGTGAACGCGTGTAAGAGAAATGTAAATGAAGAAAATACCTAATAAAAAAGGAGCATCAAATTTATCACCCATGACTTTTTAGGAAATGGTTCTTTGTTATAATCAACAATTTTAGCACTGTTAGAGTAGTTATGTTTTGCCCCTGATATCCTCATTCTGCCACTCAACCTGATGGGTTGATGACATCCATCATACCAGACTATGGTTTTATTGAACAAGTCTTTGAGAAGTTTCTCCAGTAAGTTACGGGGCATATATGAGATTTTAGCACCATGGTATTATAGGAGTTTAGGAAAATATATATTATTAACTATCCTAAAAGTGCTACATTTCAACAGTGATGGTAGGACAACAGCTCCCAAATGTCTACAATTATTAATTTGGTGACATTCTCACAGGAGATAAATCGTGTAGGAAGGTGGGAATGGGCACCCATGCAGGCCACCTTTGAGAGAATGTGTTTAACTAAAGATTGCTTGTTTAGATTGTCTGCTGAACTTTTTTGGAATGTGAGCTTTTGATAAAAGACTATTTGTAAAGTTGAGGAGTATATGAGCCACAGTCTGCAAGTTTTTGTCCTAAAAGTAGCTTGTGAATTAATGAGAACATGTGGTAGATATTAAAAACAGAAAAGTTAGTGTTAAATGGAGATGGGCATCAGCTGCTATTCTATAATATTTAATCTGTACAGTGCATATGGCGCATCATTATTAGTAACAGTATCGATGATAGCAAGTATTATAAGGTTCATGTGTTGGAAAGTATAAAAAAATTATCACTTTGTAAGGGACTAAGTGATGTTGTGGAGGAAAACAAAGTATTGAGGTGCTATCTATCTGGCTTGAAGTCACAGTGTTCGTAATAGCTAAGTACAAGTTTAGTAACAGGAAAAAATATATTTGAATGGAAAAATTAGTGTTCTTTCCAAGACTATTGATCTTCTCAGAAGAATCCTGGCTTAGGGACCAGGACAATAGGATATCGAACTTAACCACTAGTTACCTTTTTTGTAATTTTGCCAATGTTGTAGAACTGATTCTCCATCTGTCTCTTTGTCTCTGTCTCTGTCTCTGTCTCTCTATTTCTCTATCTTTCTGTCTCTCTAAAATGATAGGATTATATCTTTTTAGTATGCGGTCCCTTACAGATCTAAACACTATTTAAATTAAATCTTTTTTTCCCCAATTTTTTATTAGGCATTTACTTCATTTACATTTCGGTTAAATGAACTCATCATGTTTCTCTCATTTAATGTCCTTGCCAGATATTCATTAGCTAAAACAACGATAACAACAACAACAACAACAACAACAACAACCCAACCTGCCAAAAACACACAGTAACCCTTTCCACAGTCTGCCTTAAACTAACTCCAGTTTCATCCTTGATTTTCCTCTTGACAATTCAAACCTTCTGAGAGTCTTATTGCTCTCAGATGCATCCTGTTTCGTGTTTATATTTTATACTTGTCACTTGTAATTTTTTGATTATACTAAAATCAGAAACTTCTTACTTCTCAATTAGTGAATTCAGAATGAATCTGTGAAATGTTCCCAACTTTTCTGATTTTAATGTTCTTTCATCTCTAAGGCAATAGCTACCATATCTCATTATTTATTATAGCATTTATAGTTCACTGTAATTATTATGATTTCCTGATTTATCTATTTCTGTCATTATTTTATTGTTTGCTTGGAGTAAGTATCTAGATATTACTAATGTTTGTTTCTCAATATGTGTTATAGTTAGTAGTACATATTCAAACTATCTGTAGAAGAATGATTGGTCTCTCCAGATTCAATGATATGGGTGACTACTCTATGTACCTCTAAGTATATGGAATGAACTATTTCTCCAAAGAACCTAGATTATCATTCACCAACTTTAATAATTTGATCCCAGAATTCTAAACTTGGGATGTGATAACACTCTGAGCCTTAGAAAATACACAGACAATCATTTGCTGCTTTTCCTTGATGAAATTTTGTGTAGAGAAGAGATGGCATCATTAAAATGCTGGCAAGAGATGGAAAGAAAGGGGGGAGCTAGAAAGAAAGAGGGTTGTGCATTTATTCAACAGCATTTCTTTGCTATTAGACTGCATCAGGCAGTGTGTCAATCACCAGGAATACAAAAGAAAAAAAGAGGAAAAAAGTTCTCAGGACACAAAGGGGATCTGAGAGATAGTAAAAGATAGCTTTACTTATGTCATGGTCAGATGTACTGATGGAGGTGGGTCCTGCTGTCACTAACCAATAGTCCTTTTATATTTTTCCTATTTATTTATTTATTTTACATCCTTATTTATTTATTTATTTATTTTACATCCTGATCATCCTGATCATCCTGATCATGGCCTGCCCATTGCCCAGCCTGCCCCCCTCACACATTCCCCTCACCATCCACTTTGCCTTCTCCTCTGAGAGAGTGGAGACCCACATGGAGTATCCTTCCACCCTGGCATATCAAGTTTCTGCTGGGTTAGCCACACCCTCTCTCATTGAGGCAAGACAAGGCAGCTCCCAAGAGAACAGGATCTATAGGAAGGCAACAGTTTTAGTGACTGGCTCCCTCTGCCCCACCCCAACTTCCCTTGTTGGCACACCGGAATGAAGACTGAGCTGCAAGTCAGCTACATATTTGCAGAGATCTAGGTCCAGCCCTTGAATTCCCTTTGGTTGCTGGTTCAGTCTCTCAGACTCTCAAGGGTCCAGGTTAGTTGATTCTGTTGGTTTTCCTGTGGAATTCCTATACCTTTGGAGAACCTCAATTTGGGAGCTCAGTCCTTTCCCCATCTCTTCCATAAGATTCCCTGAGCTCCATCCAATGTTTGGCTATATGTCTCTGCATCTGTTTTAGTCAGCAGCTGTGTGGAGCCCCTCAGAGGACAGTTACACTAGGCTCCTGTCCACAAGCACAGCAGAGGATCATTCATAGTGTAAGGGATTGGTGCTTGCCCATGGGTTCATTTCTTTTTTCTAATTGTATACCTGTTTAATTAAACTCTATTGTAAACCTGTTCAGTTAAACACTTTAAATATAATTGGTCAAATAAGTGTTACTTCCAAGTTAAGAGTGATGTTTTGTTTACACATAGCCTATAATATATTGCAAAGAGCAAACTACATTGTCTCATAAATTATCTAAAACTAGGATTGAAAGGTTTATAAACTGTAAATGATGAAATAACTCTATGCAAAAAAAACCCAAAACAACAACAACAACAACAACAACAAAACCAGACTTTTGATGATCAGATATACTGATTTCTTCCTCTCAAATTGCCTTACCAATGGTAACTATAGTCCTGAAAAAAAAATCAAGATTTCTTTCAGGTACTGGTTCTTAATTGTGCTGTTTTTCTGTAATACAAGCATCTTATCCTCAAATTTAATCTTTTTTTAAAAATTTTACAATTTCTTTTAAAAAATTATTTTGTTTTATTATATGTGCATGAATATTTTGCCTGCATGTATGTCTATATTGTGGAAGCATGCCTTGTGCCTTCATATGTTAGAGGATGGTGTCAGATCTTCTGGGACAGGAGTTCTTGGTTGTTATAAGCCACAGTGTGGGTGCTAGGAATTACACCTGGGTCTTCTGAAAGAATTACAAGTGCTCTTAAGCACTAAGCCACTTTTTAGGTTACCTTTTCTAATGCCTTTCAATGAACAAAGAGGTCAAATTTTAGTAGTAGGGCTAGAAAGACGAATTAATGAATAGGAGCATTTCCTGCTCTTACAGTCCTGGGGGAGGGGTACCACATGGTAGCACACTATCACGTTTAACTCCAGTTCCTTTAGATCCAAGCTTCTCTTCTGTTTTTCATTGGTATGGTGTACAAGCAGTTCACAGACAATCATGCTCTAAAACATGACAGTAAAAAGCAATGTCTTTTAAATATTTAAATTTTTAAAAGAGACAAACTAAAGTTTTTATTTTATGATGACTTTTTTATGATTTAATAGATACTTCTTGCTTGGTTTAATCATATATTTTCTAGGACTTTTCTTGGTATGGTAATAATTTAGTTCACCTAGAGCTGAGTTTTGCCTATCTTCTACTGTCATTTTCACTAAGTATAGTCATGTCCCTCTCTTTCATTTCTGAATATCCTCTTATCTTCCTGCTTTTTGACATGTTAGGTTTGACCATGAATCTTTTCACTATTCTTTGAGTCCTACTTCTAAGCTGCTTTGTAGCTTTTCTGATAAATTGTCTTTAAAGTTCAATCTGCTTAAGAACTCTTAAAATAATATAGACATCATTATCCCTCTGTTCTTCTCCTTAGAAGAACATATCCAAACTCTATGAAACACAGCTTTATAATTTTGACTACAATTCATTGAATCTAAGCATCACCCTTCACACTATTTCATTACTATCTATGAACATGGTATGTGTAACTTTTTAAATATATATGCTTATATAGTTTTATCATAAAAAATTCAGCTTTTTAAAGATTTTTCCTACATATGTTCTATATAATATTTCTGCTTCAGGGGCATCAAGCTTCCATCCCTACATGTATCCTTAAATATAAAGTTTTCCTTTATATTCCTGAATGTCCATGTTTTGAGGACACTCAGTCATAAGTTGTTTCATCACCAATTACTTGTCTTAGGGTGAAGTTTTACAAATGAAGCTCTTGTCCTTTCAAAACAATCATTTATAATGAAGCAATTCAAATTGATTAGAAAATTCAGTGATGGGCCTTCGTAAATGTAAAAGTCTTTTAGTAGCAAATAATTTCTCTCTACAGATAAATTTTAGTCGTGTTTTAGGAACAAATAAGAATTGGGAATAACTAAATGTTTCTTTAATAGTATATATGTTCTCTTAAAAATATTTTATCCATCCTTTGAGAATATAATGTGCTTTGATCATACCTAATGCTTTTTCCAATTTCTCCCAGATCCTGTCCTACCTCTCTACCCACTCATTTTTATTTTTTTAATCCTTGAATTCAATTTTATTTTAGTATTACTTATTCACATTACCTCCTACTCACTGACCTCCTCCTGGTCATGCTCTCCCACAATCCTTTCCCCATTCTATCTCCCCTCTGCCTCTGAGTCATTGGGGCCCCCTGGATATCTCCTTACCCTGGCACTTCAAGTTTCTGCAAGGCTAGGCTCTTCCTCTCCCAGTGAGGCCATACAAGGCAGCCCAGCTTCTACCCATCTTCTCTCTCTCTCTCTCTCTCTCTCTCTCTCTCTCTCTCTCTCCTTTATAAAACATACACAGTCCAATGTGCCAATGTGTAGTGTTGATTGAAGATTGACTTCTCTTGGGTACAGGGCCTTCCCTGACTGTGGTTGATTTACCAAAGAAAATATCACAAAATGAATCTACAAAAATGACTCTTCTTTTCCCAGCATCTCTCAAATGCCAGTAAATTTCCTGCTGGAGGTGGGACTCCATGTGAACCTCCTATCTTTATGCTAGGATTTTGTCTGGCTAGAGATCTCACAGGTGTTGTGCATGGGATCATGATCCCTGAGACTTCATACATATGACTGTCTTGCTATGCCCATAGAACAGTTCTCTCAATATCTCTAACCACTGATCATGTATTGCTAATGCATTAGATCATGGTGTATCTCAAATCTCATCAGTGAAGCTTCTTGGGGAGGCAGAAGTATTATATGTATTGTATTATATGGCAATTAATACAGAGAGCTACAACTGATCAAAGTACTGAACAAGATACTGCAGGATTTTCAGTCCTAAACAGGCTGTCTATATCACATAGCTTTTCCCAAGACTCAGGGTTCTTTGCTCAAGAGGAAGCTAGTTTGTAAGAGCCAGAGGAGGTAGGTGCATTTCAGGCTTGCATGTTCTTCAAAGAGATACCATTGTTTGTAAAACTATTGTTGTGTAGGTGAATTTCATAAAAGCAAATCATTGCATAGTTATAGGTCTTGGATATAGATTAATTCAACTTCCATACTTCAAACTCTATAGTCTAAGAAGTTTTATATACATAGAATGCTAGTTTTATTGTAATGCCTAGAAATGTTTTCAGTAAGGTTAAAATGAAACAACAACAATATATATATATATATATATATATATATATATATATATATATATATACAAAAGTAAGTTACCTTCTTACATAATCAGGAAAGGAGAGTTTACAAATTACACATGGTTTGTGAAAGTAGAATTAGCCTTGCTGGAATTTTCAGTTGAAAAAAGCCTACATTCAATTATACAAGTTTATCAGCAAATGCCACTTTCTAGACTTCTTTTCTTTCATGTTGTTTTATTTTGTTTGTTTGTCTTGTTGTTGCAGAAACTCACTGGAAAAAAATCAGTATAAGAAAAATAGATTAAGGGTGGATCATGATGGTGCATGTCTTTAATCCTTGCACTTGGGGGGCAGAGGCAGATGGATATCTGTGAGTTCAAGTTTTAGGACAGCATGCTATATAGAGAAACCCTGGAGAGGTGGTTGTGGGTAGGAAAAAAGACTGGCAAGAAGACAGAGAGGACACCGTGGGTGAAGTCAATGGTGGGCAAGACCTGCGATCTGAGATCAATCCACAGAACCCATGAAAAGATGGAAGGATATAATCGCCTACAAAGAGTTGTCCTCTGTCGTCACATTTGTGCCATTACACACATGAACCCATCCACACACATCAGGTGTACCTGGTAATAATAGTAAAAAAAGAAATGAATTTTAAAAGAAAACCAAGATATAAATTAGAGTAATTGTACATAAACTGAAATTTTCACTAATTATATTTTTATATTGAGTATCAGAGACTAATAGTTATAATGACCTCATTAACATGCCTTCTGACACTTAAAAGAGAAAAGTATCTATCATTTCTAACAAGAATTCAAAATTTACTACAAAAGCAAAGCAATCTCAGGACTTGTGAAGAAAAGTGGTACGTACTGACATATGAGCTCTCTGAAGTCTCCATTTTAAAACTGGCCAGTGGCAACTCACACATGAGATTTTTGAGCATAAATCTAGCTGCTTTTCAGGTTTTAGTGATCTGGTTTTCTTTTATTTCTCTTGACTATAGAGAGATTTTTTTCCCTTTTATAACAATGTAGTTGAAAGATAAACAGACTATAAAACATAACTATCTAAATGTTAGAAACCAATTTTATAGCAACAATGGATAATCAATTGAATAAATTCATGCCACAGCAAAAATCCTCTCAATTTGGAAGATTAAATAAAATATAATGAAAACTACATATTTGCTTATAGCTTTATTCTGGTTATGTTTTAATAAGCACAACATAATCTCATTTAGAAATACGTCAATGTATAGATTATTTTAAGTTTTCATAAAATCAGAATTTTTTACTGTGTCACCACTGAAGACTTATGTACATACAGTAATACAAAATTACGAAAGAGTATGCAAACTATTTGTCTTATTGATAATTTTCCACCTTATAAAGATATTTTTAAAGATGTAATTTCAAAACAAATGTATGTTTTTCTAAATTTTAGCAGTAAAGAAGAACCATTGCTAGCACCAGAAGAAAATAAATTTGAGACTTTAAAGTTCACAGGTAATATTCATTTAAAATTAAACAGAATCTATTTTTTGTTAATATCTGCAATAAAAACAGTCTTACAATTAAAAACCAATCCTATTAACTTTTCAGAGTCCTACATCCCAACAATCATTTGTTCTCACGAGGACAAGGATGACTTGGGAGCCAATCATCCAAATGTAGACGATATCAACAAGAAGCATGACGAACACAATGGAAAGGAGCTAGACTTGATGGTAAGTGTTCTGGTTGCCACAGTATTAGAGAAGATGAATCTATTTATGCTTCAAGGATGCTGCAATGCCTGCCTCTCAATGGCTTCAGCTAATATAATTTGCAAATGTGCAAGCATGGCTTACTCTGTCCCAGCATCTCCATCTAGCTTGAGCCACAAGGCACTTTGGTTTCAGTTTGTTGCTTCTGCTCTCCACAGTGGTAAATTAATAGCATTAATTTCTTATCTCGCTATCAGTGGCTCTGAGTAATAGTTTGTAGGAATTAGAAGCAAGGGGCACCATCTTGATGAACAGTTCTAATCTTTGTGACAGGTGTGCATTTAACATAACCTCATCTGTAATGTAAGAGGGCTGGAAGAGTGAGGTCATATTTAACCTAAGAAGCCTGCAATGCTGATGTTTAGCCCTGTTTTGCTTTACTATTTCTGTCCAGGTAGGAATTCCAAAGTTTCTTAGCATTGTAAAATAGTAAATTACCAAGGAAGAAGAAAATAGCCAGAGCTACATAATTTTAAAATGAAACAAATTCAATACTGCACATTTTATCCTAAACTTTGTTACTACAAATTTCACACTTGGTGAACATCAAATCTGTTCTGAAATTTGGAGAAGATGGTTCAGTTCGCACTTTTAGCTCACAGTGAGAGGCAGAAGCAAATGAGTCACATAATGTAATTTACTCTTCATTGTATTTGGTTGGAGCTCCTAGCATGGCGATACATGGATTCATAATCATCTAAGATTAAAATGACATTTGTCTCTTCAAGTGTCAATGCTGAAACTGAAAAGAACTAGAACTCATCTTCCCCCACCCACATTTCACTTCTGCAATAGTGATATGGCAACTGCACCACTAAAGTATGCAATTTACTGTGCTCCAACGTTAAGGCACTACAAAGTTGTCACCCATTGTGAGACTCCTCACCAGCCGAAACTTAACATCACCCTTTTTTTTTTTTTCAAACCAGAGAATATAATGAAAGGACTCTGAAAAATCACATACATCACCAATACACCTCATTACCATGAGCAGCCTCAAATATAAAAGTTTGTTTAGAAGTTACTGAGATTGTACACCCAATAAATGAACAGGGAGCTGTAATTTAGATGCTAATTTGCTCCGTGCTGACGTGACTGCATAAAACAATGAAGCTCCATAATAGATGGAAATACAACCAAATCTGTGGAACCCACAGGCATTGGCTTACAAGACAGCTGTGCCGTTGACAAGTAACATGAGCCTTATGTGAGAAGAAGGGGAAGACGTACGATTTGCATATAATTATTGAGATCATGCAAATGTCAGTTATGAGGAGGAAAAAAAAACACAGGCATCTCACTGTTAAATCCTGACAGTTGGCATCACTGAAGAGCTCAAATACATTTGAGTACCAGTTGGCAGAGGGTCATTAAAACAGAATTTGCAGAGACATTAACTCCCTCACTTTTCTTTGAGTGACGTTTTGCTATTAATAGTTTGCAGAGGCTTTGCAGAAAACATATTAATAAGAGAAACTGTAATGGGGGCACCTACAGCACATATAAATGTGGCAAGGGGCATCCAGGAAGCTGCTCCCTAATTGATTAGCATGGAGCTATCAATGTGTATATCCCAAGTGAGGAAAAAGTGCAATGACAAGCAAGAATGGTTGAATAATACAATGTGATATTTGGAAGCAGAGATGGAGTGTGATTAATTTGGCCCCCTTTTCTTACTGATCTCATTCCTAAGTCATACCTTACAAAAAGATCTTGCCCCAA
Source organism: Mus musculus (assembly GCF_000001635.26). Taxonomy (NCBI): domain Eukaryota; kingdom Metazoa; phylum Chordata; class Mammalia; order Rodentia; family Muridae; genus Mus; species Mus musculus. Next base: position 14,720,092 of record NC_000072.6, on the reverse strand, counting down.
ACATCCAACTTCTAGAGTTTGTGTGAAATCCATAAATGAAATGAGTCAGGGGAAATCTACCAGATAATTACTTGAGCTAATGAAAGCTAATTCACTTCTCGTGTATTTTAAAAGATCATATTGTCATAATTTTGTTGTTTTTTTCCATAAGATAAACCAACGGTTAATAACTTCCCAGGATGAAAAGAATACATTTGCAACAGATACAGTCAATTTTACAAATAAAGCTGAAGGGTCAGAGAAGAAGCAAGCTTACCATGAAATCAACACTGACTTGTTCATGGGGCCTTTGTCTCCAAGTTTATCAGCAGAAAGTTCCTTAAAGCGAGATTTCTATCATAGCAGAAGTTCTTCCCCAGGAAATGAATATGGTCATCCACATTCAGAAGAAATTATTTCAGATATGGGAGAAAAAGGTCCATCACTGGGAGACACTAGTTCTGATGAGTTAATGCAATTGGAACTCTGCAGCAAGGAAGACCTGGATGATAATGCCAACCCAGCCAATGGGAGTGGCAGAGTGTGCTCTTCCTTCGATCAAAGAATGGCATGTGGTCTCAAGAATAATGAAGCAGGAATCAAGAAAACTGGAATACAAGATTACAAATATTCACATGGAGATTCCACAAAATTGGAAGAGTCAAATGCATCTTCCAGAGATGATTATGCCAAAGTCGATAATAAAAAGGAGAAGCAAACATGCTTAGGTGTTAATGAAAACCCAAGCAAGAATTTTCAATCAGTATTCCAGACCCAAGAGGGACACATGGGGTACCCAAAAATAAGCACTGAAGGGGATAAAGCTAATAACCAAGACTTGACAAGTCTACTGAGCAAAGATATTACAGCTAACACCTGGGCGGTGACAGTGGATCCCTGTCCTTCCACAAATGCAAAAAGGAGTTGGAGAGAAGTTGGAAGTGGTAGCAATTTAGAACCAGGAACTAGTGATCTTAGTTCTCCAAGGAATTTCAGCCCTCTGACTGATGATCATCTTTTTCAAGCTGACAGGGAAAACTCAGACTCTAGCAATCCTGAAAATCAGAATATGAACACACGACATAGAAAAAAATGGAACGTTCTGGAAACCCAGTCAGAAACAAGTGAGACTGAATCAGATATAGCCAAGCATACCAAAGAACAAGCAGAGTATAAAGACATGTGGGAAAAAACAGATAACAGTAGGAATCTGAAAGCTACTCCTACAGAACACTTGTTTACCTGCCGAGAGACAGAATGCTACGGACTGTCTTCTCTTGCTGATCATGGTATTACTGAGAAAGCACAAGCAGTTACAGCTTATATAATTAAGACAACATTAGAAAGTACTCCAGAAAGCGCGTCTGCTAGAGGAAAAGCAATAATTGCTAAGCTACCTCAAGAGACAGCAGGAAATGACAGGCCCATCGAGGTAAAAGAAACAGCGTTTGATCCACATGAAGGGAGGAAAGATGATTCACATTATTCCCTTTGTCATGGAGATACAGCAGGTGTAATCCATGACAATGATTTTGAAAGGGAGTCACATTTAGATATTTGTAATTTACGTGTGGATGAAATGAAGAAGGAGAAAACCACATCTACGTGCTTTCCTCAGAAGACATATGACAAGGAGAAACATGGAATTGGAAGTGTAACATCTATAGACGAACCTTCACAGGTCATTACAGGCAATCAAAAAGCTACGTCAAAACTGGATTTACATTTGGGAGTGTTACCAACAGACAGAGCAATATTCCAAGCAAATGCAGATCTTGAGCTGCTTCAAGAATTATCAAGGAGAACAGACTTCAACGCCGTTCCCTCTGCATTTAACTCAGACACTGCCAGCGCTTCTCGGGACAGCTCTCAAGTTTACAGACACTGCTCTAAAAAATCAGTACCTTCTTACGGTGAAGAGAAAGCAGTTACTAACACAACCCTCCAGTCTATTCCTACCAAATCAGAATATAATTGGCACCCAGAAAGTGAGGTCTTGGGCCATGCCATGTCTAAACCTGAAGATGTTTTCAAAAGTTCAGAAATAATGAAATCAGGTAGTGGAGGAGAACGAGGCGGGGGTCCGATTCTCCAACAAAAAGAAGGTAGCTTGGAAAACTCCCAGGGCCCGATGTTTTTTACCAATGAGCCTCTTGAGAATCTGGATGAAGCAAGTTCTGAAAATGAAGGGTTAATGCATTCTGGACAGTCACAGTGTTATCTGGGTGACAAAGGATTAGTGAGCTCTGCTTCTGCTACTGTCTCTACGCAGGAACTCGAAGCTCAAGGCAGGGAGTCTCTGCTTTCAATATCCACCAACTCTAAAATACCATATTTCCTTTTGTTTCTGATATTTCTTGCAACTGTCTACTACTATGACTTAATGATAGGCTTGGCGTTCTACCTTTTTTCATTATACTGGTTGTACTGGGAAGGGGGGAGGCAAAGAGAGTCTGTTAAGAAAAAGTGAGCTTGGCACAGTTGCTATTCTCTCTTGAAAGATAAGCTATTTAGTCCCAAACATTTGGAATGGCAGGAGAGACTATTCATTGTTCAAAGAATCAGTGCAGTTTTTCTCTTGAAGGATCATTTAAAAAGGAATGCGTATGAAGTTTGCTCCTTCATATAAGTAATTATTCTATATAGGACCATTATGCTTGGATCATTAAATACCTATATGAATATGAGATGTGAAGCACGTCAAGTTGGAATTAGGTACAGCTGTTGCTCCTTAGCAGGCTGTGAAGTTGAAATGCTTCATGTCTCTTCACTATTTAAAGTGCGATTTCCTGCAATCATTTCTTTCACAGTAAAGCTTTGGATATTTTTTTTCCCTGAGAGCACTTTCCTCCTAGGTTTTTAAAAAAATAGATAAAACATGGAGAGATATTTTTTCTTTTAGTCCCTAGAATTTGCCATGAAAATTTCATTTAGCACTGTGTACTCTATCAGCACATATTGATAGATCAAATATTAAAATTTCTGTTTATGCCTTTAAGAAAATACCCATGTACTTTGCAATATGAAAACGTAAATTGGAAATATGTTTTATGCACACTCACATTATACTTTATGTGCATACCATTGTATCTCTTTGTACCCATGATGTCAGGGTTTTCATACACCAATTTTAACTTTGTTTGTTTATTTTTATTTAGTTGAATGTGTAGACTGTAACACAAATGGACAATTTTAATGTTAAGTGTTGTCCAGACATGAAAATTCTAACATTCTATCATCATTGTTTCAAGGTGATTTTGCACCTACCTTGTAGTTCTTAACCTGTGGGTTACAACCCCTTTGGAGGCTGCATATCAGATATTTATGTTATCATTCACAACAGTGAGCAGAATTACAGTTATGAAGTATAAACAAAACAAACTTATGGCTGGGGTCACCACAACATGTGGCACTCTATTAAAGGGTCACAACATTAAAAAGGTTGAGAACCACTGCTATAGAACATAAGGCCTTAAGTAATAATATAATAGATGCTAAAATGGTTTGTTCTTCCTGGTAGTTCCTTTGTTTTCGATTAGTTGTTAATATTTTCTTATAGTAGGGAGATGAATTTTATCCTAAGTAAATTTACAGAACAAACTCCTTGTCTGGTAATATCCATTTTGTCATCTTTGGGTTATGAGACAATCACTCAAAACTTTAAGCAGGCAAAATATGTATAGTTGAAAGCATACTGAAAACGAAGTGAACATAGACTATAGCAGTGATTTGGCTACTGTAATTATAGGTAAAGGTATAAAATAATGGAGCATTTTTTAGTTAAATGGAAATACTGTCAAGATTTATACAAAATTTATTTCAGCAATTTTATTGAATAATTGTAATATACAAAGCCCTGTGCTATTCTATGGGGGTCCTTAGATAAACTGAGTATATCGATCCCTGTATATAGCAAAATAATGTATTTTTAACTGGGTTGGAGTATGAAAAATGTCAGAGAAGGATTCTATTGAATGTTTATCTTTCATGGAAAGTTCTTTCAGGGAAAGTTAAACAGAAAATAGTATGATATTTTTATTTACTTATAACTATAAAATTACATGCCATCTCATATATCTCACAACTATAAAATTATAAGAAAATAAAAATCTTTAAAATGACTTATCATGTGATACTTAGTGGTTTGCTAAAGTTTCTTTACGTGCACAACTATTTCTCAAACTGGTAATTGCATGCTTTTCTCAAGGCTCCTTAAAAATGAGTCATTGGCTTTAGCTTTTTAGTTGACCAAATGCAAACATCCTGAAGTAGAATGCAGGTCAAATATTTGCTTTTTGAGAAGCATACTTCTATCAAATGCAAGTGGAATTCCTTTAAGCAGTCCTTAGAAATTATCTCTAAAATTGTTGCCCTCATATTTTTTTGTCAGGACTAAGTTAAGTTGGAGTTAAAGTTAGCATTCCACCAGCTCTTTATAGCTTAGAGGTTTTTCTTAATTCTATGTTTTAAGAGTTTTAGTCAACATAGCTTATCTCTGTAATGTAAAGGACACTATTTTATGAGCACCGGTGCCCCAAACAGAATTCTTCCCTTAAATGATCAGCGTAACTCCCTTTCCCTCCTCTATTTGATTTCTGGTAACATTAACTCACCAAAGGTTCTCATGCATTTGTAATAAAACAGGAACAAGCTTCAAAGGATTTTAAACACTATTTAGTTGTGTGTTTCTTTGATGCAAAGAAGAAATACTGGATTGAACTGACTTTTCAAACATTACTTATAGAACTTTAAATAAAGGTACAAGGACACTTGAAAGGACTGCTCTATGAGGAGGTTGAGTTTGTCAGTCTCTTTTGGTCACATCTCTATGATGAATAAAAATGAGTGTTAGGATGAACTTGTAGCCTCTGCCGACAAGGACTTGGCTATGGACCATCTTGGTAAAGGCCATTTTTTTTTTTTTTATCCATAGATGCCAGTTTCACATCTCACCACACTTTGACTATGGGTATAATGAGGGCATAGCAGAGTAATTACCAATGAGGATCTTTACATATGCCATTCTTATTTTAAATAAGAAATATGATTTAATCATTGCTATCCTTATCTTTCTGGGGTTCTCAGTCTTAGACACGGACCTCTAAAAACTAACTGAGAAGTTTAGCAATGCTATGTAATACAAAACAACAGTCTTTTTAAGAACTCTGACATCTAGAAGCTATCAACATCACAATAAAATTCTCAACCAGAATAAAATGACTGAGTGGTTTATATCCACTCTTCAACATTTAGGAATGTTGGGTCAGTAGAACTATATTTTCTTGAGGAGCTCTAATACGTGGATAATAAATTTTTCAAGGCCTATCTATAGTCAAATATTTGTCACTATTTTGTCAAAACAGGACGTTCTTTTACCTCATCTTACACCAGTACTCTGGTTAAGTGAAAACATTGTAAATGGCCAGACCAAATATGGGGAAATAAGTAAGATATTTTTTCTCTATCCAGTGGTAGTTATAGAGCTTTGAAAATATTTTTGTTTTACATTGATGGATGTTAATCCCTTTTATATATTAATAAAGTAAAAAGCTAAACAAACAGAGCTAGGGAAAATATCGGAGTTGACTCTACTTATCTCCTTTAAGATAGCAGGCTTTTCTTTTACATGTCCATTGACTCTGGAAACTGGACTTCACAGTAAGGACCACCTTTTTGGTGTTAACCCTGTCTTAAGTAGTTTCTTGCCAGGCACCGCCTCAGTTGTGAATCTCTGGAGAGATTAGTTAAAAGGGTTACTGTTATTCAATTGATTAACCATGGTTGCTTTTGTATTTTGGGGGGGGGGTTATAATAAAAATCTTGTCAGCACAACTTAATTTCCATCATTTGAAACATGTGTGATAAATATTCTACTGTTTATACCACAGGACTCAAACTTTAAAAATTACAAATTGGATTTTAAAGAAGCTACCAGCCTAGCTTGGAATGTGCACGTATTTTGAAATAAATTGTTCTATTGTTGTTGCTAAAACCTTATTAAACAAATATTTAAAATATTAATCAATTTTAAAAGTCCAATATTTTTATTTTATATTATTTTAATATGTGGAAAATTATACACAGAACATTGACTTTTCAAAAATTAAACAGTACATTGTGCAAAACCTTAATAAAAATTTCCCTATGTCGTTTTTACTACATCCAATGTTTGTAAATTGCCAGAAAATAAAGTAAGATGTCAATTACAGTAAAGGATTCTGGAATCATTTTGACTTAACTAAAGACCTCACAGTAGCCTGTGATATATAAATAAATCATTTCTCTGGTTTGATATTGGTGCATGTTTCTTTTTATCTCAGTATAAATCATTCTGTCTTCCACATTGTCTCCTTCAAACATTTCTCTGGTAAATTAAGATTCTCTTAATTAGTTCTCTTAGCCCTACACATACACATCCCACTGCATAGATTATATGATCATTCCACATCCTCTTCCTGTCTAGTGATGCACAATTTCGACATGTGATTCAAGTCCCATCCTTTCATAGTCTCCTATTATGGTCCATAAGATCTTTCTGTTTTCATTTCTCTGCCAATATTATCCTTTTTTTTCATTTTTTATTTATTAGGCATTTTCTTCATTTACATTTCCAATGCTATCCCAAAAGTCCCCCATACCCTCCCCCCCACTCCCCTATCCACCCACTCCCACTTCTTGGCCCTGGCGTTCCCCTGTACTGAGGCATATAAAGTTTGCAAGACCAATGGGCCTCTCTTTCCAATGATGGCTGACTAGGCCATCTTCTGATAGATATGCAGCTAGAGACACGAGCTCCAGGGGATACTGGTTACAGAGACAAAGTTTGGAACTGTGATGAAAGGATGGGCCGTCTAGAGACTGCCATAACCGGGGATCCATCCCATAATCATCCTCCAAACACTGATACCATTGCATACACTAGCAAGATTTTGCTGAAAGGACCCAGATATAGCTGTCTCTTGTGAGGCTATGCCGGGGCCTAGCAAACACAGAAGTGGATGCTCACAGTCAGCTATTGGATGGATCACAGGGCCCCCAATGGAGGAGCTAGAGAAAGTACCCAAGGAGCTAAAGGGGTCTGCAACCCTATAGGTGGAACAATAATATGAACTAACCAGTAACCCCTACCCCCACCCCCCCACAGAGCTCGAGTCTCTAGCTGCATATGTATCAATGTTATCCTTCTTATTGCTTGCACTGGACACTTGGTTATCCAAATAGATCAAGAAAGGAATACAAATTTAAAAATGTTTTTTTCTTCTGGTCATCCTACATGGTATAGTTTGCGGGGATGCTGAGCTAGTTTTTGTCACAATAATTACTCTTTTTTTGTCTTTTTAGATATAATTAAAACTGAATAAATATTTTAAAATACAGCTGGGATGATAAATAAGTTCCTGAAGATAAAGCTAGAATCGCAAAGAGAATTTGGAGAAGACATTCAAGTGATGGGTTGGATTTGGCATATAAGAAGAGGAAAATGGTGTTTTCTTCTCTTTTTCCTTAACAATTATTCTATAAAACACTTATTTTTCATGTTACAGCTTTCTTCCTCCTACACAAATATTTCTGTCATTTTATCTCATGGAAAATAAGTAAATTATTCTGAGTTCATGGGAAAAATACTGTAGCCTTTCATTCACTGGCTAGGGAGGAAATTAATGGGACACAGCATGTTGTCAAAGTAGCTCAGTGGTTTAACATCAACAAACATCACAAGGTATAAAGTGCAAGAAACCGAATCTTCTCAGCTGCTACCATGCCCTTTGAAAATGGCTGATCTCTCCAAGCCACACCTGCTCTGCTTGTCAACCCTCAGGGTAAGTAAACAGAACTTGGAAAAAAAAAAACAGCCCGTGTATTTTTAAAGAGGAAAGCACTTGTCTGACTAACATATAAAAGAGACTCTGAAAGCTCACAGCTATATAAAATACATTAAGGAGCAACTTACAGAAATTTGGAATTGTAATATATGCAAAATCTAAAAATTTATTTTTTGACTAATTAAGATAAAATGGTTTTACAAAAAAATAGTATACTTATTTTAGGTGTTTAGGCTAAAGAAAGAAGTATGCAGGCAGGGAATGCAATAGATGATTATGTGCCATTTCAGGTCCATCAGCAATTGGTCACTTAAGAGCAAAGAAAAAGCCAGATGTACCTCCACTATGTTTTAGAATTCATTAGCAGCATGTATTGGTTGACCTGGTTCTGAATGGAAACATATCTAATATTCAAAAGACACAACCTATAAAAGACAATATCAACCAGCAAAGAGATGACACAACAGAATATTAAGAGGCTGCTAGCTCTCCCTGGAAATACTTAAATAAAGCATAATATACTTTCAGCAATTTATGAAGGAAGTATCCATGATAGCATTTATATTTTGGCAATGTGTAAATGTAAAATATTACACACTTGAATCAGTTTCTTTACCTCCACATGATACCTTTATTGATTCTCTGAAAGTTTCACATCCTGTATCCTTGTAACAGTCTCTACCAGTCTTTCCATATCTGTGTCGCCCAACCATTGTGATCTCCCCTTCTCTTTCTCTCTGTCTCTCTCTGTCTCTGTCTCTGTCTCTCTCTCTCTCTCTCTCTCTCTCTCTCTCTCTCTCTCTCTCACACACACACACACATACACACACAGAGACAGACACACACACATACCATGTCCAATTTTTGTTATCTATATCCTCACTATAGTGTGGCCAAACAAACTGTGCCCTGCCCTTTAACTAGAACTTAGTCCATCTCCTTCCATTCCTCCACCAGAAGCCATGAATTTTGGAGAACTTACTTTAGCATCTAGGTCACACTTTTTAAAAGTTCTCTTTATCTCTGTATCTTCTCCCATGGGTATTTTGATCCCCCTTCTAAAAGGACTGAAGTATCCACACTTTGATCTTCCTTTTTTTTTTTTTTTTTTTGAGCTTCATGTGGTCTGTGAATTATATCTTGGGTATTATGAACTTCTGGGCTAATCATGTGTATTCTTTTGTGATTGGGTTACCTCACTCAGGATGTTATCCTCCAGAACCATCCATTTGTCTAAGAATTTCATGAATTCATTGTTGTTGTTGTTGTTTTGTTTTGTTTATAAGAAAGGCTTTTCTTTATATTGTCTGTACAAGGAATCCAGACATATCAGCAAGAGAAAAAAAACCTCACAGTAAATTGTGTCAAAATAATTCAAGGAAGCATCTGTTTGTTACTCAAAAACCTTAAACAGTCTGTACATCACTGAATTCATTGTTTTTAATAGCTGAGTAGTACTCTGCTGTGTAAATGTACCACAATTTCTGTATCCATTCCTCTGTTCAGGGACATCTAGGTTCTTTCCAGCATCTGGTTATTATAAATAAGGCTGCTATGAACACAGTGGAGCATGTGGCCTCATTACATGCTGGAGCATCTTCTGGGTGTATGCCCAGGAGTGGTATAGCTGGGTTCTCAGTTAGTACTATGTCCAATTTTCTGAAGAACCACCAAACTGATTTCTAGAATGACTGTATGTGTGGGCAGTCCCACCAGCAATGAAGGAGTGTTCCTATTTCTTCACATCCTCACCAGTATCTGTTGTCACCTGAGTTTTTGATCTTAGCCATTCTGACTGGTGTGAGGTGGAATCTCAGGGTTGTTTTGATTTGCATTTCCCTGATAACTAAGGATATTGCACATTTCTTTAGGTACTTCTCAGCCATTTGCTTTCCTCAGTTGAGAATTCTTTGTTTAGCTCTGTAGCCCATTTTTAATAGGGTTATTTGTTATTCTGGAGTCTAACTTCTTGAGTTCGTTGTATATATTAGATATTAGTCCTCTATTGGATGTAGGGTTGGTAATAATCTTCCCAATCTGATGGTTGCTGTTTTGTCCTATTGACAGTGTCTTTTGCTTTACAGAAACTTTGCAATTTTATGAGGCCCCATTTGTCAAAACTTAATCTTAGAGCATAAGCTATTGGTGTTCTGTAAAATTCATGAAATTTCCTTGATCCACTTAGACTTGAGATTTGTACAAGGAGATAAAAGTGGATTGATTTGCATTCGTCTATATGCTAATGGACAGTTGAACCATCTCTATTAGTTGAAGTGCTGTCTTTTTTCTACTGGATGGTTTTAGCCCCTTTGTCAAGGATCAAATGACCGTAGGTGTGTGGTTCCATTTCTGGTTCTTCAATTCTATTCCATTGATATATTTGCCTGGCAGTGTACCAATACCATGCAGTTTTTATCACAATTGTTCTGTAGTACAGCTTGAGGTCAGGGATGGTGATTCCCCTAGAAGTTCTTTTATTGTTGAGAATAGTTTTCGATATCCTGGGATTTCTGTTATTCCAGATGAATTTGGAAATTGCTCTTTCTAACTCTGTGAAGAATTGCATTAGAATTTTGATGGGGATTGAATTGAAACTGTAGATTGCTTTTGACAAAATGGCCATTTTTACTATAATCCTACCAATCAATGAGCATGGGAGATCTTTCCATCGTCTGATATCTTCTTAGATTTTTTTTCTTCAGAGACTTGGAGTTCTTATCATACAAATCTTTCACTTGCTTAGTTAGAGTCACACCAAGGTATTTTATATTATTAGTGACTATTGTGAAAGTTTTTGTTTCCCTAATTTCTTTCATAGCCTGTTTATCTTTTGAGTAGGGGAAGGCCTCTGATTTGTTTGAGTTAATATTATATCTAGCCACTTTGCTGAAATTGTTTATGAGGTTTAGGAGTTCTCTGGTGGAATTTTTTTGGTCACTTAAGTATACTATCATATCATCTGCAAATAGCGATATTTTGATTTCTTCCTTTCCAATTTGTATCTGTTTGACCTCCTTTTGTTGTCTAATTACTCTGACTAGGACTGAGCACAGGGTCCCCAATGTAGGAGTTAGAGAAAGGACCCAAGGAGCTGAAGGTGTTTGTAGCCAATAGGAGGAGCAATATGAACTAACCCAGGAACTAAACCACCAATTAAAGAGTACATATGGAGGGACTCATGGTGCCAGCTACATATGTAGCAGAGGATAGCCTTGTGGGATATCAATGACAGGACAGGCCCTTAGTCCTGTGAAGGCTTGATGCTCCAGTGTAGGGGAATGCCACTACAGGGAAGTGGGAGTGGGTAGGTTAATGAGCAGGGCGAGGGGAGATGGCATAGGGGGATGTTTGGTGGGGAAATGAGGAAAGGGGATAGATAACATTTGAAATAAAAATAAAGAAAATATCTAATTTTAAAAAGAGGGTTCTCTTTGGTAGTTTCCAGTATAGGCTGTTACATTTATTTATTTATTTATTTATTTATTTATTTATTTATTGTTTTGGGGTTTTTCCGTTTGGGAGTGCTGTGGTGGTGGTAGATGTTGTCACAGGAGCCTTCAATATTCCTCCCTCTCAAGTGTGTGTCTGCAGATATGGCTATCACAACTAAAGCAACCTCCTTGCTCTTCACCGTCAGTGGCAACAGGAATCAGGGGCCACCACCCTGTACACAAACAATGCCCTTTAGGCTTCTCAGACCATAGATATCAATATGTTCTTAGGTGGTATCAGAAACTACCCACATCAGCATGGCCTCCAGTGGCAGCAGAGTCCATGGTCGTTCATGTGGGTTCAGGTTGTAGCTTCTCAGACCATAAATATCTTCATGGCCTCTGATGGTAACACAGACCATGGACATTAACACGGACCCCAGATCCAGTAGAACCATGGACCCAGACATGGTCTTTGGCATCAGCACTGTTCTACACCATGGCCTTGGGTGGCACCACAGGACACTCATGTCAGTAGACATGGTCTTGAGTCACTTTATACACTATAAGAGTTTGCACTGCCTTTATATATGGTAGACAAATTGCCAATTAATAAACTAATTCTTGGGAAATCCATCATATCTTTTCATAGTGAATAAAAATTTTCACAATTTATTGAGTGAAATTATTCTGAGTTCTACCTAAAGAAGAAGAAGAAGAAGAAGAAGAAGAAGAAGAAGAAGAAGAAGAAGAAGAAGAAGAAGAAGAAGAAGAAGAAGAAGAAGAAGAAGAAGAAAGAAAGGAACCAAAATTAAGGTAATTTATTTCCTGTTCTCACAGACATAAGTGGAAATATTTCAAATAAATTCATAAACTTTGAAAGTTGTGAAGGAAAATCAAGTGTAACAGTAAAAGTAACACACACACACAAACAAAAAACAAAACAAAACAAAACTAAACCCTGTTCAGTCTCTTTCATCCGTGCAAGAGATGGAAGAACATTTTTCAAAACCTGTCTTCTCTTTGTTGTTTTCAAAACAGCATTGGCTTCAACTGCAGGTACTCTAAAGGTGTTCTGCTGTTGAAGACACAAATCCTATGGTATTCTATAAATTGGGCACCAATAATTTTTAAATAATTTTTAATTTTATGTTTATGGGTGTTTTGCCAACATGTTTATCTCTGCACTAACATGTGCCCGGTATCCATGGATGATGGAAGAAGTATCGGAGTCTTTGGAAGTTACAGACAGTTATGAACTGTCATGCTGGAAACAGAACCCGGGTGTTCTGGAAGAGCAGCCAGTACTCTTAGTCTCCGAGCCATCTCTCAAGCCACTTTGGTTTTGTTTATTTATTTGTTTGTTTTATAATTATTTATGTTAAAATAATCTGACAATAAGTCTACTCAATAATGATTGCTCAAAGACAATTTTGTTTATCCATCATATGTAATTCTGTCCAAGGACTTGTTACACATTTACTTTTAGATTTATTCTTAGTTGTGCTATAGATTTTATTGTTATTTGAATGACTAAGATTTTTTTCTATATTGTTTATATGCTTAATTGAATTTGTGGCTATTTATTCAATTTGATTTTACTCTTGAGTCTCTCTTTTTTCTTTGTAAGTTCAAATAGCACTGTTGTAGGGAGGGAGTTGTTTCTGCATACATTTCTTAACCTTTGGAAGTCTGCAGATGCTTTCATGGGTGATCTTTCATTTTATGTATGGCACACAAAGATACTGCTTCATATACTGGCATCTAAGCAGGTAATCTGTGTGATCCCATGGATACATTTGTAACCTTTTCTCTTTTTTGGGAACCACATGGTAGAGTCAAGATGATCACTAAGTTTTCTTCTTCCTGGCATTCTATAAAAACTGAGATTACAGAATAAAATGATGTAAATAACTATAGTGGGAAAATATTTGGGATGTTATTTTAGCAAACTTTTCTATGTTCTAGCACAAGCTAAGTCATAATTGACATCAAAGCCCAAATAAGGTTAAAATGTGCAAGCACTAGAACACACACACAAGAAATCCATTGACATCACCTAATACTATGAATTAGCATTAGGACAATAACTGTTTCTGAGAAGACTAAGACATTTATTTACAGCTGGAGAAATAAGAAACAGGTACAGGGTCTTAATGTAGGATACATTGATAGTCCTGGTTGGAATTGCCTCTGACACAGCCAGTCAACTCTGCTCTTCAATCCTTGAAAGACTATAGTTTTATTTTCTGTGTAATCTGATAAAAAAAAGAGTCTTTGGGGATATTAAAATTTTGAGTGTCATTGGAGACTTATCATTGCAACTGTGAGAAATAACAACCACCACAGCCCTGTCCCTCTCTCTGCAAGCTTACCTTGCATATGGCAAGTTGGTCGCTTATATACTTTTAAGTGGTAATAGAAAGCTACAGTTATTTGAAGAACTTCTTTGAAATAAAGGCAGAAACATAAAGATACATCTGAACCAAATGGACCATTCCCAAGAGACTCGGTTAGGAACCTGAAGTAAATCCCAAGCAATTTAAACTGTTGCCCTTCAGTAGCTGAGAATAGGCACTAAAAAGGGGAGCCTCCCATAAGGAAGACATGGTATGAAAAACAAATAATGGTGAGATGATTTTTTAAAAATGAAGGTTGAGAAAAAATGAGGAAACGCCACATATGCAGAATCCAGTGACATGAGACTAAGGATATAGGAATAGAATAATCTGAGAATCGACACCAGTTCAGAAGGCAGAATACCCAATGAAAACAAAGCAAATGAAACTGTGTTGATGTGAGAGACTCTCTAAGCAGGGGAGGTGCTCAGGCAGTGAAGAACGCAACTGATTGACAAGTGTGTGTGCTTACAGTGTAGAGGACCTGAGGATGACACCAGCCGCTTGCACCTGCTTCAGAAAATCAGACGCCCTCTTCAGGCGCCCACACGCAAGCACACAAACTTTAAATAAAACAAACAAACAAACAAACAAACAAACAAAAAACAGTTTAAAAAGTGAATATTTAGTAAAACACAGCAAAAATGTACCCAAATAGGCAAGGTATGAAAAGAAAACTGTCATCAGCCGTTGAAAATATATAAAAAAATGTATAAACAGACTGTAAAGAATGTTCTACTTGTCAAATTGATGCGTGATAAAAACGGAAAGGGCCGGGCATTGGCCAGGCGGTGGTGGTACACGCCTTTAATCCCAGCACTCGGGAGGCAGAAGCAGGCAGATTTCTGAGTTCGAGGCCAGCCTGGTCTACAGAGTGAGTTCCAGGACAGCCAGGGCTACAAAGAGAAACCCTGTTTCGAAAAATCAAAATCAAAAACAAAAACAAAAACAAAACAAAAAACGGAAAGATATTTCACTACAATGCAATAAAAAAAATAAGTAAGTAAATAAATAAATAAATGAAAATATTACTGACAATCCTTACAAAGAATTAAGACTTAATACAGATGAAAACACAATTTCATAAAATTTCAGGACTCTAGAAGTAAGGACATTATCCACAGGAATTTTCAGAGAAAAGGTTTTACCTGTGAGAACATCTTCTTAGAAGCCAAGGTGCATGTTTCAGTTAAGAATATATGTTTTGCTCCAAATTATTAGTAATTCTTATGGATAAATCTAAAACATTAAACATTCCGTATATCTTTTCTGTCTTCAAGAATTCCTATCGAGTTATTCTGATGTATTTCTGCCTCCTTAATATTTCTAAGTTAACGGTTTGGGTTTTTTGTTTGTTTGTTTTTTGTTTGGCTGGTTTTGTGTGTGTGTGTGTGTGTGTGTGTGTGTCTGTGTGTGTGTTTTCTTTTTTTCTTTTTTTGCTTTCTATTTTTATTGGATCGTTTTTCTTTTTAAAATCTTTCTTTCTTCCTTCCTTCCTTCCTTCCTTCCTCCCTCCCTCCTTTCTCTTTCTTTCTTTCTTTCTTTCTTTCTTTCTTTCTTATTTTCTTTCTCTCTTTCTTTCTTTCTTTCTTCCTTTCTTTCTTTCTTTCTTTCTTCCTTCGTTCCTTCCTTCCTTCCTTCTTTCTTTCTTTCTTTCTTTCTTTCTTTCTTTCTTTCTTTCTTATTTTCTTTCTTTCTTATTTTCTTTCTTTCTTTCTTTCTTTCTTTCTTTCTTTCTTATTTTCTTTCTTTCTTTCTCTCTTTCTTCCTTCTTTCTTTCTTTCTTTCTTCTTTCTTATTTTCTTTCTTTCTTTCTTTCTTTCTTTCTTTCTTTCTTATTTTCTTTCTCTCTTTCTTTCTTTCTTTCTTTCTTTCTTTCTTTCTTTCTTTCTTTCTTCCTTCCTTCCTTCCTTCCTTCTTTCTTTCTTTCTTATTTTCTTTCTTTCTTATTTTCTTTCTTTCTTATTTTCTTTCTTTCTTTCTTCCTTCCTTCCTTCCTTCCTTCCTTCTTTCTTTCTTTCTTTCTTTCTTTCTTATTTTCTTTCTTTCTTATTTTCTTTCTTTCTTTCTTTCTTCCTTCCTTCCTTCCTTCCTTTCTTTCTTTCTTTCTTTCTTATTTTCTTTCTTTCTTATTTTCTTTCTTTCTTCCTTCCTTCCTTTCTTTCTTTCTTTCTTTCTTTCTTTCTTTCTTTCTTTCTTTCTTTCTTTCTTTCTTCCTCTCCAGATTTTATTCCTCTCCCAGGCCACCCTCCAACAATTCCACATCCCATACCTCCTTGCCAACCCCATCTCCATGAGGATGTCCCCACCTCCCATCCCCTACCCCACCAGACCTCTAAACTCCCTGGGGCCACCAGTCCCTTGAGGGTTAGATACATCTTTGTTGGACCCAGACCCAGCAGTCTTCTGCTGTACATGAGTTTAGGGCCTCATACCACCTGTTCTATGCTATCTGGTTGGTGGTCCAGTGTCTGACCTCAGGGTCCAGGTTAATTGAGACTCTTGGTCTTCCTACAGGATCGCCCTCCTCCTCAGCTTCTTCCAGCTTTTCCCTAATACAACCACAGGGGTCAGCTTTTCAACTATTTTCTAAGCTTACTGTTGTTCTTTTATGTCTAGTACTTATTCTTCTTTCAAAAATTAATAAATATAAATTACATTTTAAAATATTGAATTTTCTTTTTTGTGTTATACCATATGTCTTTCCTTAAATAAGCTTTTTTGTTGCTCTGTGCCTTCAACCCAGCATACTCAGGAGGCTGATACATGAGGATTGTGAGTTTAAGGATAGCACAGAATACATAAATTAAAAAAAAAAAGACAAGCCTGGGATACACAATACACAATTTCCTAAGTCAGAAATGAAATTCATAATAACACAATAAATACCTCTTTATTTCTTCAAAAATAAAATATTGATAAAATGTTACAAAATGTTGATTTCAGATCAAATATATAAGTTCTTCATCAGAATGCTTCATGAAAAATAATCCAGTGTAGAGTAGCTTTCGGTTCTAGTTCTGGACTTAATTTGCATATACTTGTTTGGCACTTGGGTTCATCGAGTCTTTTTAGAACTTCCTCTGGTGTTGTTTGTTTTCATTTTCTCCCTATTTTAAAAGATTTTCATGGTAGACTTTTTGGTACTTCAATGTAAAATTAGATAAAGCTATTGTTTCTAGGCCACGTGAGCTACAAGGTTGGAATAAAAACTAATGCCATAGGTTCTCAAAGGTAAAGTGTGTTTGCTGTTTTGAGTGAGTGTACACTACCTTACACCTGCAAGATGGTAGATTTTTTGTTTTTTTATTCCTGAGTTTAACTATAAGCTTCTTTCCTTGGCCTCAAGTTGTGCACAAATATGCCCCGAGTCACATTATCACATGCTCCTTTCAGTCCTTCCTTTGTTGTCTCTGTCTTTTCTAGAATATGTCTGAGAGGGGGCTGAGAGGCACCACACTAGCTAAAGCAGATGCAAAAGGGACATTGGAAACATTAGGTTGTCCACTTGGTTTGCATCTGTCTTAACAGGTCTATCTGAGATTATCTATGGACAGAGTACTGTGGAGAGAGATCTTATTTAGAAGCCCCAATTTATCAATGCCAATTTCAACAAAAGCAATTGATGTTCGTTATGCTGCTTTTTTTTTAATTTTTGATGAGTATTGGTTATCTTAAAATTAATTAGAATTTGCAGTTTAGAGAAGAAATGCTTTCTGAGTTTAATTTCTCAAATGGATCTGAAGTTCTAAAAGATTATATTATCATAGATCCTGTGAGATTTTTAAAATACATAGAATATTATATGTCTAAAATATATGCTGTGTGTTTGAGAAGGAAATAGCTTATCAGGAGAGGTTCTGAGACATTCAATAAAGCAGCCTGTTATTTAACAACCAAGGATTTACAGGGCTTGGTTAGCTCTGTTTATGGGAATGGTGAAAACAGAGCCAGGTGTTGGTAGTGCACACGTTTAATCCCAACACTTGGAAGACAGAGAAAGGAAGTTCTCTGAGTTCAGCCTGGTCTGAAGATGAGTTCCAGGACAGACATGGCTACACAGAGAAGCTCTGTCTTGAAAACAAACCAAGACAAAACAAAAACAACAAAATTTGCTATAAAATCCACACACATGTATTTTAAATTAACATTAGTTTTTCACATTCCTCTCACAAAAGCAAGGAAAAAAGAAAGGCAGGCTGCACAAAATTGTGGAATTGCACTAAGAAGCCTGAGAGCGAATCCAGGTATGTATCCTTCTCCATTCCTCCTGCCTTCAGCTCATTTTCATTTTATATCCCACTCTGTCTTTTTGTTCTAATCATTGGCACTAAGAATATTTTACTGTTGCCTTGAGATGGTTTTAGGCTCTAAAAAAAGGAAAGTATCTCACAAAATTTTAGGACAAGGGTAAAATCCATTAGTGCTTACTATTGCCCCACTAAATTGTGAAATCACTAAAGAATAAAACAATATCTAATGTGATATAGATCATTTGCACCAAAAAGGTTGAAAAATTATTTCCATTTTAAAAATAATTTAACTAATAATTGGCTTATGTTAATGTTATGCTTTGGTTTCAAAAGACCAGACTAAAAAATGCAGTAGTACTAATATAGCTCATTGGTGTCTTTTCTCTTTCATTTATATCACCTCCCTGAATCATATTGTAGAGTGCGATTGACATATTGGCAAGCTACCATGCCCAGGCTATTTTTTTTTAATCCTGTTGCTCTCATTTATGAAAAAAATCCTGTAACATTTTTTTTTTTCATTATAGGAAAATAAAGCATTATAGATTATCTGTTTAGAAGCAAGCCTTAATACAGCTTAGAAAACTGAGTCTGGTTCATCACATACTAAAATAATTCCTATATGGAAAATATTGAATTAAATTGGGATTTTAATAGCATGTTGAGGAAACACTTCACATTTTATGTGCTAGCACTACCAAGGGTCCTTGTGAGATTCCCCCCACTCAGTTTGTAATTTAGAATTCTGCAATAGGTGTAATGAGATGCAGAGTATTGTTTTGAATATTCCCATTTGGGTCTTTCATAATATCTTACTACAAGAATATGTTATGGATGTTTCAGTCAGCCTTTAGAAAGATAGATTCAAAGCATGGAAGGTCAAATGTAGGATGATCCTTTTTTGTTGTTGTTATTATAGGAAAAATTTCATTGGTCAGTATACTTGTTTATCATGTTACCAAACTATAGTTGATTATACCTGTCACATACAACTACCACACAACACTGTGGTTAAGTAGTATTGGAATGATTTCACAAAGGAATTGAGCCATACTATTTAAAGCTAGAGTGAGTAGTATTCTGATGAGAGGTATGAAAGGAAGAAATGTTTTGCCCAAGAGAGTTGAAGTAATTAAGTCAACTAAAATGTACGAAGAACTAATAGGTAGAAAACTTTCGCCCATAAGGTCATGTGTATGGCACTGCTCACAATTACTAACATGAATTCCTGAGGTTAATCTAATTGTAAAACCTATAAGTTAAATACTATTAATACTTTTATTCAAAACATGAATCTCGGAAGCACTGAGATCACTCAGTTGTTAAGAGGTAGAATCACAGCTCAGTCTGAGTCAGAAGGCAACAGAGCCCATTCAATTAAAAGAAATCCTTTGGAGCTGACAGCCTAGTTTTAAAATTCTGATTCCATGGAGGGTTCTCAGATCAGTGTCTGGGGCTGAGAAAACTATTTCATGCACATCAGTGATTTTAACTGCATTGTAATTGTCAATAATATACTAGTATATGGTAGCCTCCTCTCATTAGCTGTGCATAAGGTTTCTAATGTACTGCAAATAGTGAAAACACAATAAATAGATATTCCTCTTCATTGGCCATTTAGCATCATGGACCAAATAGATATAGAAACCAGACCAGAAACAGTGTGCTATTGAGTATAGGAAGGTCAAGGAGTCTTAACAGCAGAATGTGGGATTGAGTTTGCAGTTAAAATGATGGGGTGAAGAGAGATTTTGAAGTTAGACATTAAGGCAAGTGGTCCTCAAAATTTTCAGCTTGTCTTTCTCCAAAGAGACCAGAGTGGCTTGTTTACATAGGGGATGTGGAAGATACTGAGAGGCAGGAGAGCACTAAGAAGTTCAGGTCTTAAGGAGCTTTAAGAAGTGTTCAAGTCAGTTAGCCATAGATCAAAAGCACTTCTGCAAACATTTTGGTGGTGGTGTTGTGTGTGTGGGTGAGGTAACAGAGCTTGGAGTGGAAGCAGGGAGGGAGGGAAATTCCTATGGGTAGGAAAGTCAACAAGGCCTGTTACACTTGACTTCCCCCTTAATTGTCTCACAACATGCTGGATGGCTGGGTTAACTTTTTCCTTCTCTGTATGTCTCTTGTCATCTTTATCCCTATTTCCTGTTCTCAAAATCAGGAAGACAAACTGATAAGTACAAAGTCACCAGTTTTAAATAGTCATGAATCATCCATATTTTAATTTTTACATAATAGTTTCACAAGCAATTTTTCTTTATCATGGCAGCTTACAGACATGAGTGTTTTCCCTCTTTTAGTAAATTCTGACTCTTATTTAATCTCTAATGAACCTATTTAAATGCCATATGGTACTATAATAAGGACCATTCTTTTTTTATTTGTATTTTTTAATTTAAATTAATTAAAAAAGATCATATTTTATTCCATTTTCTTGTGCAGAGATTAGTATAAGATGTACTATCAATAATAATTACCTATTAAATTTGTTAAGAATAATTTAAGGTTCTGTGTGATGGTAATAGTTCTTTTCCAAAAAGATACAGTTTATCAAAATCCAAGCTTTTAGAATACACATAACACATAAAACTAAAATTATAACTTCTTTTGCTACCACAGCTTCAGTAAGCTAAAAATATGATTAACCCTTTGTGAGCATTTTCCATGTCTTCAAAACTAGAACACACCACTGATATGATAGATACCACTGTACTTTTTGTCTCAAACAAAATGTTCTAATCTTAAATATAAAAGACAAACACACTTTTTTTTTCAGAATAGTTAAAGTCTTAATGTTTTTTCAAGTAAGGAAATTTGATTTTCAGGGTAATGATCTTTATTTGATAACTTTGTGATGACTGCATCATATGTCACATTGCTTTTTGAAGATGCTAAATTTACCCTTTGGCTTTTAGAAGCTAAATATCTTGGAGAAACCACAGCCAAAAGGCCTCTTTGGTCTGAGAAGTACCTAGATGTGACTCCTAGAACTAACTGTCAGTCTTTTCTGAGAGTTCCGTTAAAAGCAATTCTCCAACATCTGTCAAACACTTGCAGTTCTAGTTCAAACAGGTAACTATTTTCCAGAATGAATTCACTTGCATTTAATCTCAAAGCAACGCTTTGTCTTACACATGGAAATACCAAAAAGTAATAAAGAAGTTTCAATGGAATTAAAAATCAAGTCTGAAAAAGTATACTGTAATAGGACAAAGGGTACTATTGTGTGTATCAATATGGATAGCTCACATAAAGGCTTTAGCATCTATCAAGAACACCCCCCCTCGAATTTTGTTGAAATTATTTTCTAATAAGCAGTACCCTGAAGAATAATAAGCAAATTCTTTGGATTGTTAGCTATTACCAAACAAATTTAAATTTGATGTATGTGCTATAGCTTCTTGAGGACATTGTCCTGACATGGCCTTTCTGATGTTGTTGGGAATTACTTGACAAAAAAGGTAGAAGGGAGAGCCAATTACTATCTGGTTTACTGGGCTTCCTAACAATTAGGTCCAGTAATGACTGGCTGAATACTTTTGAGATGTGAACCATTTTACAGGCAACTGTTCTTGGGAACTCCTAGTGAGAAAAATGTTATCTCCTACAGAACAGAGAAGGACATGTCTAAGTAGCTCTGTGTCAAGGCTAGGCGGCATGTCCCAAAGTCTCTGTTGCTAAACACTGCCCTACAGGGTTGAAGGTCATACTTAGAAAAGATAAATGAGTATATACACTTTATCTACCAATTAATTTATATAGCATTTATTTATCATATTGAAATCATAATAAAATAGCAATTGGGATACATTTTATAGAACAATATCAAATTAATAATAATGATAAACAGTTTTGGATCTCTAACTGACGGTACTAAAGAAAGTAGCCACTGTTCAACCAGTCTATATTTACATAACTGAGCCATTACTTACAATACTTACATCAATATTAAGATTTTTAATAACCTATGAGAAATATGAATAATTTTATACCTACAAATTTCATCTTCATTTTTAAAATTGCTTCTTCAGAAATGGGAGAGAGTTATCACTGTAACATTTATTATATCAGATGGGGTAGGTGGTTGTCTTTAATTCTAGGACTATCAAGGCTAAAGTAAATGGGTGTCTTTGAGTCCTAGGCTAGTCTTATTTACATAAGGAGTTCTAGGTCAGGGAGCCTTACAAAATGAAACCCTGTCTCAAATAAATCAATTAAATTAAACAGTTTACTTAACAAAATTAAAATTTATTATTTTGAGTTCACTCTTAGGTTTATTGTTGTCATATGTGTTTCAAGTAATTCGTAGAAAATTGGTGACTGGAACTGCTCCTATAACTTTTACAATATAGTGATGAACAAATGACATAGTCAAATATGACCTTTGAAATAGCTGTGAATTAATGACAAGAATCTTAAATCTTAATATAGCTGTGAAAATAATAAAAATGTAGTAATAAATAAAACCAGAAAATTGAAGAATATTCAGTGTTTTGTTTTTTCTTTGATTTTGATATTTAACAATATATACATATTCACAGTGAAGAGTTGAGTGCCCATCCATTTCTTTTCTATAAATAATTAATGGATATCTAATATGTACCAGGCAATAAGATACATGACTAGTGTAGTCTGGTCAGCAAAACCTATTGAATTGA
The DNA here is from genome assembly GCF_000001635.26 of Mus musculus. NCBI lineage: Eukaryota > Metazoa > Chordata > Mammalia > Rodentia > Muridae > Mus > Mus musculus. The sequence continues at coordinate 14,697,549 of NC_000072.6, read as the reverse complement.
CTTTGAACTCATGGAACTGATAGAGGGGTAAACTAATTACTAAGCCAACAACTAAGCAACTAAGAGTGTTAAATACTCTTAAGAAAATAAAGCAAGAAAAAGGTGATGGTTCATGAAATGTAACAGGGAATGTCTGTTTTGCTTGGCTTGGGTGGTATAAATGACAATATCAGGCTGTCTAATCAACAAGTATTTATCCTCACAGTTTTGGATGCCATAAACCCATGATCATGGCACCAGTAATTTCATGGTCACACTCCCTTTTTCCTTTCCTTTCCTTTCCTTTCCTTTCCTTTCCTTTCCTTTCCTTTCCTTTCCTTTCCTTCCCTTTCTTTTCCTTTCATTTCCCATCCCTCCTCTCCCCTCTCCTCTCATTCCTTCTTTTCCTTTTTCTTTTTTTTCTTCTTTTTTTTTCTCCTTTCTCTCTTTGCTATGATAAAACAAAATAGTTTCTGAGAACAAAAGTTTTCTCTGAGAAAAATTGTACTCGTCATGAGTTGAGGCTTGAATAACTCAAAGGGAGCAATGAAAAGGCTGAAGAAGGGGCATGCCTAGAGGATGGATGAGGGAATGGCAGCTCCTATTGCCTAAGCATAGCCAAGAGAATTCCATGAAGGTGATCTGTAGGTGGGCAGAGCTCAGACAAGCAACTTGTTGGGACTCTAAGAAAGTATTAGAATTTCATTTTGCACATAATAGATTTCTGGTCAGAAGATACAAGAACTTCTCAAGCTGCCATTGAGGATTTGATCATAGTAGAAAAACAGCAATACCTCTCCTAGGCATATACCCAGAAGATGTCCCAATTTGTAATAAGGACACATGCTCCACTATGTTCATAGCAAGCAGCCTTATTTATAATAGCCAGAATCTGGAAAGAACCCAGATGTCCCTCAACACAGGAATGCAATGGAAGGAAAGGCCCTGGTCATGTGAAGATCATATGCCCCATTACAAGGGAATGCCAGGGCCAGGCAGCAGGGGTAGGTGGGTGGGGGAGCAGGGCGGAGGGAGTGTATAGTGGACTTTAAGGATAACATTTGAAATGTAAATGAAGAAAATATCTAATAAAAAACCAATGTTTAATTATTCTGAACTCTTTTTTTTTGTACTGTTGGGTGCCTAAATTCTCATTTTTTAAAAATTTTGTATACTGCTGAAAAAAGAAGAAAGAACATTAGAATTAGAAGACAGGAGGATATTTAAAAAGCTAACTCCTTATTTTAGAACAAAGCTAAGAGTTTCTCAAGGCTCCTGTGAACAAAGAAAATCTGAGAATACTAACTTAGAAATATCACTTCCTGTATCTATCTTGAGGATAATGGGGTTACAGGTGTGCACTACCACACTTAGCAAAATTGTATCTTTTAAAGTGGAAATGATAGATATTAGAAAGAGTAACAGAGAAATAAACAGTCTTAAGACAAATTGGCTTATTTTTACACATTCTGAGATAATATAACTCAACTACAAGATAATATTAAGTCAATCTGTCCATTGTGCTAAAAGGTTAGGAAAAATAGGTCATTTATTTGATTTAAAGGAACATTCAAAGAGATGAGTTTTCTGTATCTAATATTTTAGGAAAAGTTATAGAACTTGTTGATCTAATATAACTCTAATGGCCTTGTTGGTTTATATTAACATTGGGTAGGATAAAACTCCTAAATGGAGTTTTTACAACTTTGGAAAACTTCTTTTCAAGGCCTCAACACAGTGAGCTTTACAGTCTGACTTACAAGGTTAAATAATGATCACTATAAGAGCCAAAGTTAGCATTTAGAACCCCACCTACCCAAGGATGAGCTAAGGTCCTCGAAAGCTGGAAGCTGAGTTCTTGGGAAATAACAAAGCCACATGTTTTCACTCTCCTAACCAAGTTGGTTTGAATTGATTATACAAGACATGCTTGTTCACATGTAAGCAAAGAAGTACATATGCAGGATGTAAGTCAGGATGTATACTTGGATCTGATTGCACCTGATGGAAACTGCAGTGAATTGTGGGCTTTGACTTTTTAAAGCTTCTGCAAAACCTGAATTGAGGGCATTTGCTGGGACACCAGAGTAGACCTGACCAGAGTCCATTATGATATTATTTAAATAAAACTTGCTTCAAATTTGACACAAAACTGTGCAAATAGTTTTTATGGGATTTTTAAGATTAGCAGTAACTTGAATCATAAACTTGGGCATTTGAGAAAACTATCATGACTCATTATGAATTAGATGACTAAATTCTGATAATTTTAGTATCTCAATGTTTTCAAACATTACAAAAATTATAAAACATCACGGAGGAAAAAGATAAAGTAGCTTGGATTGAGCGATTGAGTGATTGAAATCTAAGCCCAGCTTTAAACAACTTGCAAGTTGACTCTCATGGATGTTTCTCAACCAGAAAAATGACACGTCAAAGTTGGGGGATACACTTGAGATGGGCTGTGAGTTAGACTGTATCCTCCAAGATGATAAATTGAAGCCTTAATCCCTGAGCCTCTAATTATGTTTGTATATGGAAACAGGATGCTTATTGATATAATGAATCTAGATGAGGGTATACAGGAGTGGAGGGAACACTTGGTAAGGTTTATCACAGGGAAAGTGGCACTGTTAGAAATGGCATGCATGTGACCACAGAGACACAGACTGGAGTGAGGTTTCCACAAACCATGAAATGTCACCAAATGCCAGCAGTTACAATAGAACAAAGACCACCACACCAGACTCCAAATGGGGGAATGCCCCTGCTGCACTTTAGTCCCACACTATCGACTATAGGATTAAGACAATAAATTTGTGTTATTATGAACTATCCAGCTTGTTGTTCTTTGTTACAGCAGTTCCAAGAAGTTAGCATAAGCCAATCAGTGATCTAATTTACTATATAGTCTTCGGTTTGCCATGTTTTATTCCATTAAAACAAGAGAAGATGAAAACCACACGAAGTAAGATGACACTAACAGAATTTTATTCTTAACTTTTTTTGGTTTGGGCTACAGGATGCTTTGGCAAACAAAATCAACATACAACAAAACAGCAAACTAACAGCCCTATCCTGTTGTCTCTTTTGGGTCATTTTAGAATGGTTTATGTGGCAGACAAATGCTTGTTATTACTGTACCTCCAGAGTCTACATAGTTGTAAAAAAGACTTGGGCTTATTCCATTGATTTTATATATGTATAATAAAGGTAACATCTGTGGTCGAAAACCAGAAATGTTTTATTACTGATGATACATGAAACTAAGAATATAATCGGATTTTTTCTTTCTGACCCCAAATGAAGTCAAGCTCACAGTGCTGCTGGTTAGGCAAACCTTGTTTTCACGCTGTAAACTGCATATGACTTTTTGAATACATTTATATGCATGCTATTAAAATAGCTTATGTGTGCTTAAATTCCTAGATTATAAAAATAGCACCCAGCCGAAAAGAAGAATCTTTGCTGATGCTCTCTCCTATGACCATTATAGTCTTCCATCATATCATTCCTGAACAGCCCTATTCCCCATCAGTATTAATCCATCTCTACAAACAAATTAAGTCAGAAAGCCAGGGGAGGTATGTGCCTCTACTCTCTTTCTCTCTCTTCTCCGTGCCTCTGTCAGAATCAATAAATACTCACCCCAAAGGGGGAAGAGGCAAGCAACTCATTAATACTGCTGCTCACTGTTTCCAGAATATGGGTGGCATGTTAGGTACCCTCTGCAAACCTTGCTGTGAAGTCTAGCTCTTAAGCACACTTAAGACATAGTACTCCAGCCATGGAACATGGAGAGAGGAAGATGCTTACAATAATTACATTTCAGAAGGGGGTATTTGATTCACTTACTCAAAACATTTTCCAAATAATATCTTTCTGGTATAAAAAGCCATTGGTTGTCTGTTTTTAAAGGCTTATCCAAGCCTTACATCTCATTGTTTAAATCTGTCCTTGAACACAAACAAGACTCTGGAAGTTTCTAATATTACATGACTTTTTTTCCCCCAAAGCACATAAAATCAGAGAAGTGACTTGTGATCATCACTGACTTGTCAAGACTGAATGCAACCTTAGCTAAAATCCTCTTCAGCAATTCATGTAAGGAACGGAGATATCAATGTCATAGAATTTCATATACAATATAGGGAGTTAAAGAAACCAGACAAGCAGGAATAGATCTATATGCTTTACTTTTTCACTTTCCTTGACCTTAAACTTGGGCATGTGGTATCTTAGGCTTATTTTTTAAATTGTTTTGTTGCTTCAAGTTTGGAGGATTTTGCTGTTATTTCTCGTAGATTCACTATCCCTAAAAGAAATTGTATGAAAGCAACATCAGTCTGAAATTGGCACTCTCTATTTTATTTTTCTGTGACTTGGCTAAAAGCCATAATACCTTCTATTTATTCTCTCAAAGCACTACTAAAACCGACTATGTAACTCATTGCCATGTAAATTTTTTTCCTTCCAGAGAGCTTTGATTTAAGCAATGTATGCATCAGGAAGAAAACATCATATAATTATTTACTCAAAAAAAAAATTCAAGACAGAGGAGGGTGAAAGGATTATGTCCCATGAGATTGAAGACTGACAGATTAGCAGCATAAAACCTTTTTTGTCTGAAGTGTGAGAAAATGATTCCAAGAATTAAGCACAATATACCTCTCAACTTGTCAAAACTAAAAAAGCTTTATATGTGCAAAATGCCCACCTCTCTTTTCTCATAAACAACTAACTTGGGATTATTTTCTACTTAGAAAATAACAAAACTGAAAATAAACCTGCAGTGATGTACATAGCATTTTATATATTAAACATTCTATTGTCAGGAATTGTTCAGAAGTACGATGCGGACATTTCATAATTTCAAAATAATATCTTAGTGTGCCAATTCATTGATCAAATAAAATTCAATGATAGCCTATCAGTTCCAATTATTGAATATAAAATTTTGAGGAAAGACACTATTTTCCAAGCATAATGATTTATTTCTTACTTTTCACATTTTTTTATTAGTCAGAATAAAACTACAGATTTAATAGTGCTAGTTACATGGAAATAACCTGAGAGACAGAGATTAACTCATTTGATAATATATCTGACATGAGATATCTGAGAAAAATTAACAGAAGTTATATCTTCAGAATACAAACTTGCCTACTCTGCCTAGACATTCTTGATGACTCATTATTTCACTAGATTGCCTCAAATTAAAATCACTTCCCTGATAAAGAATTGAACGCCCTTGGTGCCCCAGCATAGGGGGATGCTAGTGCAGTGAGATGGGAATAGGTGTGTAGGTGAAGCACCCTCATAGAGACAAGGGAGAAGGGGGAGGGGAAATAGGATGAGGGGTTGTGGAAAGGCAACCTGAAAGGGGGATATCACTTGAAAGGTAAATGAACAAAATGATTAATAAAAATGAATTGAATACAATTATCTTAACTTGGAACTTAACACAATAACTTTGCTTTCTCATTTTTCTCTTCCTTCTTCTCTTCCTATTCTCCTCCATCTTATCTTCCTGATCATTTTGCTCTTTTTTCCCTATCTTTTATGATTTCCCTTTCCATGCATCATGATAAGAAATTATTTCAATAGTATAGGCATAGGTTACTCATGCTAGTAACTTTTGAGAAGCTAAGAAAGGAGGACGGTTAACTTGAAAGTTTAACTATTACTCTCTGTGCTAATTTTCATATAGTTGGAAAAAAGCTTCTTTGATGAGGGCAGAAATATGCACTGATCTATGGGATAGCCTCCTAAGTCATTAGAATTCCATTTAATGATGCTTTCCCCATTTAACATAGTAATACTAGATTCTCCTCTAGGTATATGACCTTTCTGGAAGGGGAGGAGAGAGAGAAAAAGAGAGAGAGGAGAGAGAGAGGAGAGAGAGAGAGAGAGAGAGAGAGAGAGAGAGAGAGAGAGACAGAGACAGAGACAGAGACAGAGAGACAGAGAAAGAGGCACAGAGAGAGAGAGAGATGAAAGGATGAGATTTAAGACTGACAGATTATCAGCATAAAAATCGTTTTTGTCTGAAGTGTGAGAAAATGATTCCAAGAATCATTTTTGTCTCCAATATTGGTGTCAGTTATGTATTTTAGTGTTTGGAATACAGTTTGCAGGTGTTGATTGCTGCAATATATTGATGAAGAAGGGGAAGACAAATGTTAAGAGGCAGAGGTCGTGTATAACTAAAGCAAGGCAATTGTTCTTAATGAATTCATAGCAGCTGAGACAGCATATATAAGACCTGTGCAATCTCAAGCCAAACAAAATCCCACTATAGAGAGGGAAAGCGGGCATGAGTTCTCACTCCTAGCTAAGCGCTATTGGAAATTTATACCTACTGGGAGAGGAAAAGTTTTTCTTTCTTTCTTTCTTTCTTTCTTTCTTTCTTTCTTTCTTTCTTTCTTTCTTCCTTCCTTCCTTCCTTCCTTCCTTCCTCCCTCCCTCCCTCCCCCTCCCTCTCCCCCTCCCTCCCTCCCTCTTTCTTTCTTTCTTTCTTTCTTTCTTTCTTTCTTTCTTTCTTTCTTTCTTTCTTTCTCTTCCTTCCTTCCTTCTTTTCTTTCATTCCTCCTCCTTCTTCCTCTCTCTCTCTCTCTCTCTCTCTCTCTCTTTCTCTCTTCCTTCCTCCTGGTGGGTTAACCACAATCCAGTGGAAAGCCACATATCACAGAGTATATGAACAGCATCAACTGTACTTCATCTATTTTTTAAAGAAGAGGGAATGAAGTTGGATTGATATGGAAGTAAAAATAGATCTGTAAGGCGAGAGAAGATGGATAGGATAAAAAATAGTAATTAAATTCTCTAACAAATAATAAAATGAGAAAATTTTGAAATAACAAAAAATACCACAAATATCCTGATTTTTAAATGGGCAACTCATTTAAGAAGGCACTTGACAACATGCTTAGTGCATCCTAATCATTGAGAAAATGTAAATCAAAGCACCAATCTGATAGTATTTCAGCCCAGGAAAGAAACTTATTACATAAAAGACCAAGAGTCGTAAGTACTGATGATGATACAGAGTTGGAAGCATAACCATGCACTCTGTTAGGACAATGGCCATGGAAAACAGCAGTTAGTTTGCCCCCAAATTCAAAGTGTAGCTATCATGTAACCCAGCAATTGTACTACCAGGTGTGCGTCCAAGGGAAATAAAATCTATGTGTCCAGTCATCTGCAATCCATGCAAGCTACAACACAGCTCATTATAGAAAGAAATGGGCACAACTTGTTGGTCAACTGACAACACTGCTCATCATAGAAAGAAATGGAAACAACCTATTGCTCAACTGATGATGGATAGAGAAAATTTCATAGGTGTGAACATTACCTGGGCATGAAATTAAACAAATATAATCTTGTCACGTGCAACGAGGATGGAAGTAGAAATCGCTGTGCTTAATGAGGTAAAGTAGGTTTAAGAAAAAAAAATGCATGGCATCTAAACATGGTGATCCTGTGGTTGAGAAGCCAGTGTTGACTACCAGAGGCTGTAAAGTGGGCAGATGAAGAGACTGGAAGGTTGATCCGTGAATACAACATTGCAGTTTACTAGGAGTAAGCCTTTCCTGTGTACTCTCATATAAAAGAGGGACTATGTTTTGACTTTGAACTGCCTTATCTCAGAACACTTTATGAGAGGATTTTGAATGTTTTCCCCTTGAACTTTAGTTGAATAGATTTATTTAATCTGGGTCATAATGTAACCACCATGTGCCAAAGTAACACACGCTAATTACCTCATTGGTAAGAACAACTATGTACTTTTATGTATCTAATCTAAAATACACTGTATAGGGGATATGGGGAGATGGCTTCAAGGCTAAGAGCACTGACTAGTCTTCCAGTGGACCCTGACTCAATTTTTAGCACTCACATGGCAGCTCACAACTGTTTATAACTCCAGTTCCAGGGATTCTAATACCCTCACACAGATATACATGCCAGCAAAACACCATTGCATATATGTATAAAAAAATACTTTAAAAAGTTTAGTACACTGGACAGTTAAATGATAAAATGAAGCAGTAAAATAAAAAGAAACCCAGATTCAAAAGGCACTTCAAGGCATTGCTTGTTGTGCTCTCCAAGACTGCTTGTACCTATCTCTTTCCTCTCAGCTCACTAAAGTCAGCTGCAGTAGCATCTAATTATGGCTTCACTGGACTGGCCTGGCTCCTCCTTTAGGCCTTTGCATTTGATGTTCTCTCTGTCAGGAACACCTGAGCCTGGATTACTTGGTGCCATCCTCATATCGTCCACAGTCCAGCTCAGATATCATCCTCAGAAAGGTTTCTAGTTTAAGATAGGCACTCTCCTTTTCTACCACCCCCCCTTCCATATTTTAACTTCACACTCTCTAGCTTTCCCAGCCATGTATCACTTTCTGAAAGTGTCTTCTTTGTTAATAGCTTATTGCCTGACTATGCTCTGAAACTGTAAAGACTTGCAAGGAATGACTTTGTTGCATTTGCTTTGGTTCCTTAATTTTTAAACGATGAAAAACCTGTATAGAAATACAATAGTACATTTTGAGAGGGAATGAAGAGATGAATGGAGAGAGAGTGGAGCAGAAAGTAAGAAGGAATCCTTGCCATCTTGTCAAGTCTGACCCAATGGAAGTAATGAGAGCAGGAAAATCTGTAATGTATGCAACGGCTACTCAGGATGAATCAACACTCAAGGTTGCTGCTCTGTCACATGGATAAGAAACTTCCTCGTTCTGTACCTGATTACTCAAGTGTGGATGGAATAGTTACAATGTTAACTATTATAGCTGGTCACTAAGAAGGTTCAGGTTAATGGTAAATTTTAATATGTGTGTGTGAGTGTGTTTTGTATGTGTAGAGTTAAGAACACCAGCATTATAAATAAGAACTATTATTACAATCAACCTTGGGAAAAGTAAGTATTTGTGTACTTACAGTGTTGTTATACTTAAGAACCCCATAACTTTCAGTTTTCTTCTTACCTTAATTATACATTTTAAATAATATTTAATGTCTGCTTGTAAAGGTAGAAGACTTTAATACATTTTGCATTTCAAACAAGATATTCATATAGGATATATTTTTCAAGTGCAGTCAAATAATAAATTGGACCATAAAATATGAATTCTTTACAAAGCGATGAAGTACACATGAATAGAAGAGACATAATGGTTGGTCATAAAATATGATTAACCTAGTTGAAACAAAAGGCCTTAGTACCTCACAAGTGGTGAACTCATTAGTAGGTTATAGGGGTTCCACACGAGTGAAGAAATCATGTATAATGGCTGCTCATTACATACTCTATTTATTCCTCGGGTGCCTTTCAAGAAGCTTGTTTTTTCAATTAAATTTCAGCAAGTAGAGGGGAAAGCACGATATAAGAATATACCAACCATTTTTTAAAACACTATTATTGTAGAAAGTTGGTCTGTATTAATCAAAAGAAACTTAAATCTTAATGATAGAGCCAGTTTGCTGTGACTTCCATGTATGAACAAGCCATTTAACACTGCTTTAAAATGACGACTTTTATGAAGCAGAACATTTTGATGGGCTATTTCTATGAGCATCATGCTGGCCTGCTACCTCTCTGCCTTTTATTATTACCATTACTGCTTTGTAGCTCTGGTTTTGCAATCACTCCTGTGACTTTGGGGAGTATAATTAACCATGCTGGGAGTCAGTTTCATACCAGTGTTGCCTATCTCATAACTCAAAGCAAGACAATGCTTTTGGATGTTGGAAACCCTTTATCATGCCCAAGTCTTGTGCTATTATAGAGTACTTAATGTAGTTCCCTTGTATTGTGGGTATTCAATAAACATTAAGTGAAAAATAAATGGAACTTCAGTTCAATGGGCCCAGCCTTTTACACGGAGAAAAGTAGTGGAGGAATCAGTTGCTCCTCTTCCATTTCTGATATGTGTATAAGGATAACATGATCAAGACTGAAGCTCCAAAAATGCTTATTTCATGTGTTTTCCTTCATTAAGGTAGAAGTTGACAAATTCTAATTGTTTTCATGAATGGAAACAGATGATTTAAATATTGCTTTACTTTATAAGCTTGTATAATTCATAATTTTCCAATAGAAATCATGTAGTCAAAATTTATTGTAGTATTTTATGATGCTATAACATCTGTTGAAAATATTAACAAGCTGAATATAATTTGAAGCATATGCCCTTAGACATATTATATTGTTATCAGAATGCTCTGTATCAAAGTCTCTAACCTCAATTTTTGGTCCTTATAAAAATATTTACATGGCTAAATTCAGAACTCAAGACTGAATTATAAAAGTAAGAGACTAAGGCAATTAAAATTAATATTCTATAAAATAATAAATTATTAATGACCTAGCACAATATTTATGTGTTTCATCTAGAATGAAATTTTACTCAAAAGTTGTTCCTGTATTGACTACTTTTAATTTACCTGTTTAATTTTTACACTACTCAATTGTTCATGGTTATTTAATGGGGTTTTGAGTAACTGACATGATGGGAGTCTTTCAGGTTCAAACAAGAGAAATAATTAAGAATACTCCTTTTGTTACAAGGTTCTAAGCTACAGAGAGTGCCGCTGGGGAAGTTGGGCAATCAGCCTTTTAATGAATGGAAAAGCATCTGAGGATTCATTTCTAAACCCATAAAAAATGAAAATAATACATTTGGCTTGGAACAATGGCTTATCTCTTATTGATTATAAGCACCTCAATAGAGACCATACTGATTAAAACATTAGAACCAGGCTGATTGTGTGATCTCAGATCTATTTGGAATGGTATGATCTGGATCACAGCACTTATCATTCTGTGGTCTCAGTTTCCTTATTTGTAAAGTTTGGACAACCAAGAGTAATGAATTCATAGACTGCAAGGTTTAAACACAATGTGCAGAAGATAAATCATTGAAGTATTCAGTATTACAAGCATAAATAATTTACTCATCTAAATGAACAATAAAAACTCCAATTACAAATTGACATGATGAATGTGCATTTTGTGTATTTCTGTAGATGAATAAAGAGCAAACATATTTAATCAATATTCCGAACACAGCAAACTGAAAGTTGTCTTAGAAAAGAAACATACTATTTACGTTGAAATATAACCATTGACCAATTCTCCTTTTATCTTTTAGAAAAAGTTGAGTTTTATCATTTTGAAAGGGATCTGAGTAAGGGAAAGTTGTATATTTCTTGAGATGACACATCTTATTTATTAATATTAAATTCCATAAACACTGAAGAGACAGGAATGGAAAGATTTCAACTAAGTATAACTTATAATTATAAACACATAAATTTAAAAAATAGTTTCAAAGGATAAATAACCTAGAATATCTGATTTTTTTAAAAATTAGGTAAACTCAAAAGACTAATTATTTTAACCTGAATTAAGAGGAAGCAAAAAATGGATTGTACAAGTCCCTTCTGGTCGGCACCAGCACTGGGTCACCTAGGGCGCAGAATCAGTGGACACCCCCATGGTCCCTAAAGGACTCTCCATGAGATCGTAGGATCACTGGTGAGCAGAACACATCATCAGTTCCAATCCAAATGTGATGGGCCTGTGATAGCAGGAACAAGGACACCAGAGCCCTTCCTGACCAGAGGCTCTGGTTACTTTTGATCAGTAATGGTTTACCTTCTTTTTGAACAGACCAGACAGCTCCATGAACCTCAAAGGAGACACCACTTCCAGGTACTGTAACACACCCAGGATCTTAGGATAACTGGATCCCAGGATAACAGGAGCTGGGTCACATCAGTATTTCAGAGTCTCAGAGGAGGCTTGACTGCCAAGAACTCTGACACACCCAGAATCTCAGGTTCACAGGAGGCCACAATCAAAGGATCACAGAGAAAACTGGACTCCAAGGAGTCCTGAGTCAACTGGGATTACAGGAAGGACAGGATCCAATCAGACATATTGAGGGCAGCAAGCACTTGGTAATCAGATGGCAGGAGGAAAGCATAAGAACAGAAGCAACAGAAACCAAGGTTACTTGGCATCATCAGAACCAAACCATAGCAAATCCTGGATACACCATCACACCAGAAAAGCAAGACATGAATTTAAAGTCACTTCTCATGATGATGATGGAGGACTTTAAGAAGGAAATACAGGAAAACATGGGTAAACATCTAGAAACCCTTAAAGAGGAAACAAAAATCCCTTAGAGTTACAGGGAAAAAAAACCTATCAAACAGGTGATGGAATTGAACAAAACCATCCAGGATCTAAAAATGGAAGTAGAAACAATAAAGAAATCACAAAATGCGAGCATCAGCAACAGAATACAAGAGATGGAAGAGAGAATCTCAGGTGCAGAAGACTCCATACCAAAAAAAAAAAAATGGGGCACAACAATCAAAGACAATGCAAAATTCAAAAAATCCTAACTCAAAACATCCAAGAAATCCAGGACACAATGAGAAGACCAAATCTAAGATTAATAGGTATAGATGAGAATGAAGATTTTTCACATTAAAGGGCCAGTAAATATCTTCAACAAAATTATAGAAGAAAACTTCCCCAACGTAAAGAAAGAGATGACCATGAACAAGGAAGAAGCCTACAGAATTCCAAATAGACTGGACCAAAAAAGAAATTCCTCCTGACACATAATAATCAGAACAACAAACGCACTAAATAAAGACAGGATATTAAAAGCAGTAAGGGAAAAGGGTCAAGTAAAATATAAAGGGAGGCCAATTAGAATTATATCAGACTTCACACCAGAGACTATGAAAGAAAGACGATCCTGGACAGATGTTATACAGACACTAAGAGAACACAAATGCCAGTCCAGACTACTATAACCAGATAAACTTTCAATTACCATAGATGGAAAAACCAAAGTATTCCATGACAAAACCAAATTCACACAATAGCTTTCCACAAATCCAGCCCTTCAGTGGATAATAACAGGAAAGCACCAATACAAGGACTGAATCTATGAACTAGAAAATGCAAGAAAGTAATCATTCAACAAACCTAAAAGAAGACAGTCACAAGAACAGAATCCCAACTATAACAACAAAAAGAGCAGGAAGCAACAATTACTTTTCCTTAATATCTCTTAATATCAATGGACTCAATTCCCCAATAAAAAGACATAGACTAACAGACTGGCTACACAAACAGGACCCAACATTCTGCTGCTTACAGGAAACCTGCCTCATGGGAAAAGACAGACACTACTTCAGAATGAAAGGCTGGAAAACAATTTTCCAAGAAAATGGTTTGAAGAAACAAGCTGGAGTAGCCATTCTAATATCAAATAAAATCGACTTCCAACCCAGAGTTATCAAAAAAGACAAGGAGGTGCTCTTCATAATCATCAAAGGTAAAATCTTCCAAGATGAACTCTCAATTGTGAATATCTATGCTCCAAATGCAAGGGCAGCCACATTCATTAAAGAAACTTTAGTAAAGCTCAAAGCACACATTGCACCTCACACAATAATAGTGGGAGACATCAACACACCACTTTCATCAATGGACAGATCCTGGTAACCGAAACTAAACAGAGACACAGTGAAACTAACAGAAGTTATGAAACAAATGGATTTAACAGATATCTACAGAACAATTTATCCTAAAACAAAAGGATATACCTTCTTCTCAGTACCTCATGGTACCTTCTCCAAAATTGACTATATAATTGGTTACAAAACAGGCCTCCACAGATACAAAAATATTGAAATTGTCCCATGCATTCTATCAGATAAGCACAAACTAAGGCTGATCTTCAATAACAACATAAATAAAACAAAGCCAACATTCACGTGGAAGCTGAAAACACACTCTCCTCAATGATAACTTGGTCAAGGAAGAAATAAAGAAAGAAATTAAAGACTTTTTAGAGTTTAATGAAAATGAAGTCACAACATACCCAAACTTATGGGACACAATGAAAGCATTTCTAAGAGGAAAACTCATAGCTCTGAGTGCCCCCAAAAACAAACTAGAGAGAGCATACACTAGCAGCTTGACAGCACACTTAAAAGCTCTAGAACTAAAGGAAGCAAATTCACCCAAGAGGGGTAGACTGCAGGAAATAATCAAACTCAGGGCTGAAATCAACCAAGTGGAAACAAAAAGAACTATTCAAAGAATCAACCAAACAAGGGGCTGGTTCTTTGAGAAAATCAACAGGATAGATAAACCCTTAACCAGACTCACTAGAGGTACAAGGGACAGCATCTAAATTAATGAAATCAGAAATGAAAAGGGAGAAATAACAACAGATCATGAGGAAATCCAAAACACCATCAGATCCTTCTACATAAGGGCTATACTCAATAAAACTGGAAAACCTTGATGAAATGGACAAATTTCAGCAGAACTTAATAGTCTCCCAACCAAAAAAAGCCCAGGACCAGATGGGTTTAGTGCAGAGTTTTATCAGACCTTCAAAGAAGACCTAATTTCAGTTCTTCTCAAATTATTCCACAAAATAGAAAAAGAAGGTACTCTACCCAATTCATTCTACGAAGCCACAATAACTCTGATACCTAAACCACATAAAGACCCAACAAAGATAGAGAAATTCAGACCAATTTCCCTTATTTTTTCTCAGTTTGTATATAGTTTATTAGATATTTTCTTTATTTACATTTCAAATGCTATCACGAAAGTTCCTTATAACCCCACCCCCTGCCCTACTCCCCTACCTACCCACTCCCACTTCTTGACCCTGGCATTCCCCTGTACTGGGGCATATAAAGTGAGCAATACCAAGGGGTCTCTCTTCCCAATGATGGCCAACTAAGCCATCTTCTGCTACATATGCAGCTAGAGACACAAGCTCTGGGGGTACTGGTTAGTTCATATTGTTGTTACACCTATAGGGTTGCAGAACCCTTCAGTTCCTTGGGTGCTTTCTCTAGCTTCTCCATTGGGGGCCCTGTATTCCATCCTATAGATAACTGTGAGCATCCATTTCTGTATTTGACAGGCACTGGCATAGCCTCACTTGAGACAGCTATATCAAGGGTCCCTTCAGCAAAATCTTGCTGGCATATGCAATAGTGTCTGCATTTGGTGGCTGACCATGGGATGGATCACTGAGTGGGGTAGTCTCTGGATACCCATCCTTTCCTCTCAGCTCCAAACTTTGTCTCTGTAACCCATTCATGGGTATTTTGTTCTCTATTCTAAGGAGGAATGAAGTATCCACAGGTTGGTCTTCCTTCTTCTTGATTTTCTGGTATTTTTCAAATTGTATCTTGGGTGTTCTAAGTTTCTGGGCTAATATCCACTTATCAGTGAGTGCATATCTAATGACTTCTTTTGTGATTGGGTTACCTCACTAAGGATGATATCCTCCAGATACATTCATTTCCCCAAGAATTTCATAAATTCATTGTTTTTAATACCTGAGTAGTACTCCATTGTGTAAATGTATCACATTTTCTTTATCCATTCCTCTGTTGAGGGACATCTGGGTTCTTTCCAGCTTCTGGTTATTATAAGTAAGGCTGCTATGAACATGTGGAGCATGTTTCCTTATTACCAGTTGGAACATCTTCTGGGTAATATGCCCAGGAGGAGTATTGCTGGTTCTTCTGGTAGTACTATGTCCAATTTTCTGAGGAAGCACCAGATTGACTACCAGAGTGGTTGTACAAGCTTGCAATCCCACCAGCAATAGAAGAGTGTTCCTCTTTCTCCACATCCTCGCCAGCATCTGCTGTCACCTGAATTTTTGATCTTAGCCATTCTGACTAGTGTGAAGTGGAATCTCAAAGTTGTTTTTGATTTGCATTTCCATGATGATTAAGAAGGTTGAACATTTCTTTTTCAGGTACTTCTCAGCCTGTCAGTATTCTTCAGTTGAGAATTCTTTGTTTAGCTCTGTACCCCATTTTTAATGGGGTTATATGAATTATTGCAATCCACCTTCTTGAGTTCTTTGTATATATTGAATATTAGTCCCCTATGAGATTTAGGATTGGTAAAAATCCTATCCCAATCTCTTGGTGGCCTTTTTGTCTTATTGACGGTGTCTTTTGCCTTACAGAAGCTTTGCAATTTTATGAGGTCGCACTTGTAAATTCTTGATCTTGAAGCACAAGCCATTGCTGTTTTTTTTAGGAATTTTTCCCTTGTGCCCATATCTTCGAGGCTTTCCCCCACTTTCACCTCTATAAATTTCAGTGTCTTTGGTTTTATGTGGATGTCTTTGATCCAGTTAGACTTGAGCTTTGTACAAGGAGATAAGAATGGATCAATTTGCATTCTTCTACCTGATAACCTCCAGTTGTGCCACCATCTTTTGTTGAAAATGCTGTCTTTTTTTCCACTGGATGGTTTTAGCTCCCTTGTAAGAGATCAAGTGACCATAGGTGTGTAGATTCATTTCTGGGTCTTCAATTCTATTCCATTGATCTACCTGTCTGTCAGTGTACCAGTACCATGCAATTATTTTCACAATTGCTCTGTAGTACAGCTTAATGTCAGGCATTGTGATTCCACCAGAGGTTCTTTTATTGTTGACAATAGTTTTTGCTATCCTATGCTTTTTATTATTCCAGATCATTTTGTGAGGAGCGGGTGTGGCAGCAGTCCCCAGATGGCACCCGGGACTGCAGCCAATTCTTATGACTTGCACCTAACTTCCTCATACACCTGAAAATAAGCCATGTCCATCATGAGAACTGCACAGGTGCACCATAATGCAAGATCGGACTATATGAGGAGTGATGATTCTGGCCAATGGACTGCTGTTACGTGGACTGGGCTGATGGGGCATGGTAGAGGGGTTATATAAGGGATTGCGATTGGGGGTGAGAAGGAGAGAGAGAGAATTTTTTTCTTGTATGCATGTTGAAAGGTTCCTAAATAAACTGCTTTGAGAAAAACGCTGTGTCATTGCTCTTTTCTGCTGGTCGGAGACAGAAGCGACAAATGGTGGCCAGTATGGGGACATTCAGTACTCATTGCAGTCAGGGCAGCTAGCTGGTAAGTTCCCAGGGAAGTGGGACAAGTTATGTTCTCAGATTGAGACAATAAGGTTCCCGGTTTTGGGACAAGTTGCACCAAGCACCATAGGAAATTCAACCTCAGGTCAAACAGTGTGCCAAGCCCTTAAGGACTTGCTGAAAGTGAAAGGAATTGGGCTGAAAAAGGAGGCCCTGGAGAACTTTTTAAAAACAGTGGATCAGATCGCTTCTTGGTTCTCCATATCAGAACATCTTACAGGGCCCAGTTGGGAGAAGTTAGGGAAGGACTTGAAGTTTGCAGAAGAACAGGGAGTTTTCACTAAAGGGGTGCGGACAGTGTGGACACTAGTACGGAATTGTATCGAGGATAAGGAAAGATGTGGAACAGAACTCAAAAAGGGCAATGAGACACTGAATCAGGTGAGAAAGAAGAGATCCCAAAAGTCAGAGGCAGAAGAAAGTTCTAGTGATGGGGATATGTCTGAGGACGATCTGGAGAGCATAGCCAACAGTCTAGAGAAAGTGAAAATGAAGGTAGAACCTTCAGTGCCAGGGCTGCCTCCGTATGCCCCTGACAGAGCATTGGGGCGTAGTCTGCATCCAGAAACCTGGAGGGAACTGTGAGCCCAGCGCTTTCCTGTATTTCAGGATGCACAGGGAGGTCATTATCATGAACCGCTTGATTGGAAGATTGTTCAAAGATTAGGGGAAGGGGTTCATACTTATGGTGTCAGCACTGCTTTTGTAAGAGCGCAATTAGAGAACCTGCACCGCTACTGCATGACTCCAAGTGATTGGCAGAATCTGGCTCGTGCCTGCTTGTCACCAAGCCAATATCTAGACTGGCAGGCATTTTTCATTGAGTTTGCTGCCAAGCAAGCAGCAATCAACGCTGGCAACAGCCAGCCAGCCTGGGATCAAGACATGCTGCTGGGACAAGGGAGATTTGTAGTAGCTCAAACTAATTACCCCATCCAAGTGTGTGAGCAGATTAATAACACAGGGACTAAAGCCTGGGAGTCTCTTCTGAATAGAGGAGAGGTGAGTGGGAACCTGACCAAGATTGTTCAGGGGCCCACAGAACCCCTTGCTTGTGGAGAGCCATGCCACGAGCAATCGCGTGCGTGCCGTGAGCAGTCGCCATTATAAGATGGCGCTGGCTTCCACTGTGCCTAACTAGTAAACAAGCCTTATGCGCAAGTGCAAGAGTGAACTCACGCCTAGTCACTGCCCATCTTGCTGGCGTAGTAATGGGGTGATGGGCGAGCAATGAATCAGGAGCTGTCACGTCACATCAGGTGCTGAAACGTCACGCTGCAGGCTATATAAACAGCACCATTTTCCCGGTTCGGGGTCTTCCCTCCTGATAAGTAAGCAATAAAAGCTTTGCCGCAGAAGATTCCGGTTGTCCTGAGTGTGTTCTTGCCGGTGAGGACAAAAGCTTGGGATATTTGCTGACTTTGTGGCTCATCTTGTACAGGAAGGAGGCCGTGTTTTTGGAGACCCTGATGCTGCCATGCCTCTACTGAAGCAGCTGATTTTTGAACAGTGCACCAAAGAATGCAGGCAAGCAATTAATTCATATAAGCATAAAGGATTAGAGGTCTGGATGAAAATATGCAGAGAAATAGGAGGACCTCTTTCTAATTCTGGTCTGGCTGGAGCTGTCATACAGATGTCACAAGGAAAAGGCAGCCAGCAGAATAATAACTGTTTTAGATGTGGACAGCCAGGCCACATGAAACATCAATGCCCACAATTGAGTGGTGCCAGAAACAAGTGACCAAAAGTGCCCGGGTTATGTCTTAGATGCAAAAAAGGAAATCATTGAGTCAGTGAGTGTATGTCAGTTAAAGATATTCATGGATAGCCTCTTGCTCCCGGATATGGTGGTGCCCGGCCAAAAAACTTGAAAAGGGGCCCCCATCCCCAGGGCCCTCAAATATATGGGGCAGCAGCCGAGGGATGGCCCAGTTTGAGGCCACTGATGCAATGGAGTCACCCCAGAGAGCAACAACAGGGAGTGCAGGGTTCGACCTCTGTTCCACCACCTGACTCGTATTAACACCCTGCATGGGAGTCCAGCTGGTGGACACAGACTTTAAAGGCCCACTGCCAGCTGACACGATGGGGCTGATTTTGGGAATGAGCTCTGTTACCATGCAAGGATTAATAGTTCATCCAGGAGTAATTGATTCAGATTTTACAGGAAAGGTTAAGATTATGGGATCTTCCCCTAGAGACATCGTTGCCATTTCCCCTGGTGATAGAATAGCTCAATTGCTCCTTTGCTCAGCTGTCACTCTCAATTTCCAGCCAAAGATTCAGAACGGGGAGACAAGGGATTTGGCTCTACTGGGACCTCCAATATATTCTGCTCTCTAAATCTTGATACCCGACCCCTATTGAAGCTCAGGATTGAAGGAAAAGCTATATCTGGTCTCCTAGATACTGGTGCTGATCGTAGTATCATCAGTACCAGAGATTGGCCTTCTAAGCAACAGTGAGAACAAACTCTGAGAGGACTCGGGTACTCCCAGATGCCCGAAATGAGTTCCTGCTTCCTATATTGGAAGGACGAGAAAGGACATTCTGGACAGTTTCAGCCATATGTGTTGGCTGTTCCAGTATCTCTGTGGGGCCGTGATATGATGACTCAGATGGGCTTTGTTCTGACTAATAAAGAAGGCTACGGCAGCAAGGCCTGTGACATGATGCTGGACATGGGATATATTCCCGGAAAACGGTTAGGGCAATTTCTGCAAGGTAGAACCTCTCCAGTGCCGATTTGAAAAAGAATGATCAGGCAGGACTTGGTTTTTCCTAGGGACCACTGAGGGAGCATTACCTATTACATGGAAGACTGAGGATCCCAGTATGGGTTCCTCAGTGGCCACTCCCCTCAGAAGAATTAAAAGCCGCGAAAGAGCTGGTAAAAGAACAATTGGATTTGGGACATATTCGGCCCTCTACATCTCTCTGGAATACTCCAATATTTGTTATAAAGAAAAAAAAATCAGGAAAATGGAAACTTTTTCATGATTTGAGAGAAATAAATAAGAAAATAATCTTGATGGGACATGTACAAAGGGGGACTGCCATTGCCTTCGGCCTTGCCCCGGAATTGGCCCACTATAATTTTAGATATTAAAGATTGTTTTTTCTCTATCCCGTTGCATCCAAATGATATGGTAAAATTTGCCTTTACTGTCCCCTCCCAAAATCATGCTGAACCTGAAAAAAGGTTTGAGTGGACAGTTCTGCCACAAGGGATGGCGAACAGTCCCACTACGTGTCAACTCTATGTTGATACAGCTCTGAAAGGAGTTCAAGAGCGATTTCCAAACCTGAAGTGTTATCACTATATGGATGATATACTTCTTGCCGCTCCCAGGGATGCCTTGCTTGATGACACTTATAGCTTTGTGGTAACACAGTTGAAGGAACAGAATTTAGTAGTGGCCCCAGAAAAGGTGCAAAAGGATGTTGTAGTGAATTATTTAGGAACAAAAATTAGGGCAAAATATGTGTCCCTCAAAAGATTCAGTTTCGCACAGATGGATTATGCATCCTGAATGATTTTCAAAAGTTATTGGGAGATATTCAATGGGTCTGACCCTATCTCTCTTTGACCAATAAACAATTACAGCCATTATATGACATCTTACCAGGCAATACAGATATAAATTCTCCCAGATATCTTACTGATGCTGCCAGGAAGGCTTTGTTGTTTGTAGAACAGCGTATTCAGAGTGCTGCCTTGAAACGCTGAGATGAGTCCAAACAGTTTATCTTGTGCGTACTGCAAACAGAGTAGCAACCCACTGGGGTTGTATGGCAGGGAGCTCCCCTGTTATGGATACACCCAAAAATCTCCCCAGCCAAGACACTTGTTTATTATCCTGTCTCAGTAGCTCAGTTGGCTTTGACTGATATACAGCAAAGCATGCAGTTTTTTGGAGTTGCACCTGAAAGTCTAATAGTACCGTATAATGCTAAGTAAATTGAAGTGTTAACAGCCATGGAGGATAATTGGGCTATTTTGAGGTGTAGTTTTCAAGGCCTTATAGAGATTCATTACCCCAAGGATCCAATATTACAGTTGGTTAAAGTACATCCAGTAATCTTTCCTTATATTACTGCTAGACATACATTGCCAGATGCTCCTCTTGTTTTTACAGATGGTTCTAAAACAGGACAAGGAGCCTATTTAATAATAGGATCATTCCCAGTTACCATTCAGTTTCCCCCTGCATCTCCACAAGTCATTGAACTGCAAATTGTGATTAAAATATTTGAATTAATTCCAGGTCCCTTTAATTTGATTTCTGATAGCCAGTATGTTGTAAGTTGTTGCAGTGTTTGGAAATAGTAGGCAAAATAAATTTGAGATCTACCATTGGAGAATCATTTATTAAGTTGCAAGGAATTATTGTGAATCAGCATTTCACCCTTTTTTACTCAACATATTCATGCTCATACTGGATTGCCAGGACCCCTTACAGAAGGGAATAATATAGCTGATAAAGCTTCCAGAAAATGCATGGCCTTTTTAATGGCCTCATCTATTGATTTGGCACGTGATTTTCATGCACAATTTCATGTTAATTCAAAGACTTTGTCATCACTATTTAAAATTTCTCGAGCAGAGGCGAGAGAGATCGTGAAGGCGTGCAAAACCTGTGCCCCTTTATTGCCTCAAGTCAGTGTGGGGGTTAACCCTCGGGGATTGCATCCCCTACATTTGAGGCAAATGGATGTTACCCATTTTCTTGAGTTTGGAAAGTTAAAATATATTCATGTTTCCATAGATACAGCCTCTGGCATTATTTTTGCCTCCTTACAGACAGGCGAGAAGTCATGCCAGGTCATTCCACATTGTTTTGAGGCTTGGGGTGCCTGGGGACAGCCTAAAGAACTAAAGACTGATAATGGACCAGCCTATACTTCAGCCTCTTTTGTTTCCTTTTGCAAGATGATGGGCGTCCGTCTGGTGCATGGGTTGCCATACAACCCTCAGGGCCAAGGCATTATTGAATGAGCCCATCGTACTTTAAAAGAATATTTAATTAAACAAAAGGGGGGAATTGCCCCTGCTGGGTCCACACCAAGAGAGAGATTAGCCATTGCCTTATTTACTTTGAATTTTTTGAATGAAGATAAACAAGGGCCTGTTGCAGCTGAGCGACATGTTAATCCTGATATTTCTCCAAAAGGCATGGTCATATGGAAGGATGTCTTAACTGGTTGTTGGAAGGGCCCTGATCCAGTGTTGGTTTGGGCAAAAGTTTCTGTTTGTGTGTTTCCCCAGGATCACCAACAACCGCTGTGGGTCCCAGAACGGCTGACCAGAATAATTCAAAGCAGAATGATAAGGACATGAATATTCCTGTGGCTGGGAATGCTCCCACTAGTGAGAACTAAAAAGCTACGTTGGGGAATTATGTCTGTGTTCCCGAAACCCTTGCTCCCGAAACCCTTGCTGCTGACACATTCAGCGCAAGTGTTTCCTCGATTCTTTACATTTAATGCTTCGCTACAATTGCCTTTTTTTTTTTAACCATGAGATGGAGAGATAGCTCCAGTGAAGGAATCTATGCAGCTTCAGCTAAAGGGATTGTTGTGTTTTCAGATGATTCAAAATATTTCACAGATGAGTGATTGTGTTCAGCTGTATAATCAGACTGCAGCATGGCTTGATATGCCAGTGAAGAGTTCTACTAAAGCTAATGCTACCTGGATTTGAGGGGTGTAGCCTGCCTGTATATCCAAGGGCAATGGCACTATACCCTCCCAACCTAGATGGGCCCCCTTCTGTAGGGGTGTTCGTGATTCCCTTCCACCTTGGACCGGCTGTCAATCTAGAAAAGTAGCTTGGGCAGTGAAGAATTATTTTTCCTTTTCCCCTTATATAGGTACAGTCCATAATAGTTCCTTTTCAGGGTATAATTGGATATATCAAAATCCAGCTCAAGTAGGAGCTAGTAATCCTTTTAATGTATGGTTGATATGTGGGGTGAATGGTAGTTGCAGTGATCTTTCCCCTTTAAGCATGGTGGTGGGAGGGGCCTGGGGCAATGCAAGTTTTTATTGCAATAGTTCTAGTGTGTTTGAAACCTCTGTATCTCAACTTGCTGGAGGGCACAATATTTCCTTTAAGGCTATGCCTGTTTGTTTGTGGCCTCTTTTTGTGTTATTGTTTATAATGGTAGATATGAGGATAGTATCATTAATTGTAGTAGTAATAATTGCTTCTATAGTATGTGCTGGAATGCATCTTTGCATCATTTAGCTGTTGTTACTAGGATGCCTTGTTTTGTACCCTGGCCTGTTCAGGCTCCTTCTGTTATGACTTTGTTTAGACCTAAAATGGATTTTTGGCATTAATGCGGCCATTGTCACTACTATAGCAATTTCTGCCACTGCGGCCACGGCTACAGCCATATCCCTTATTGAGACAGTCCATCATACATATTAATTATACTCGTTTCAACATGTCCATGGCTGAAGGATTGGCCAGCTGGATCGCCACAGCAGTCTCCCACCTGAAAGAGTGGCCTGGCATTGGTGGACTTGCCATGTGGCCAATTCTCATTGGCATCCTGGTCTTCTGGTGCATCTGCAGCATGCAGAGTCGTCAGTGCAGAGCCCAAGCCTTGATGATACAGGCTTTTGCAGCAGTGGAAACAGGATAATCTCCTCAAGTGTGGCTTGGCATGCTAGAGAATTAGTCAATGATGGGTAAGACTCCCTGGGCATGTCACCAACCTAAGACAGGGATCAAACCAACACTGTTTGTCTCCTGATAACGGGTAAGAGGCATTGCCGCAGGGAGCAACCTAAGACAGGCATTCTCTCTGCCAATAAGAAGGGGGAGATGTGAGGAGCAGGTTTGGCAGCAGTCCCAAGATGGCACCTGGGAGTGCAGCCAAGTCTTATGGCTTGCACCTGACTTCCTCATACACCTGAAAATAAGTCACATCTATCATGAGAACTGTGCAGGTGCACAATGATGCAAGATCAGACCATATGACAAGTGATGATTCTGGCCAATGGACTGCTGTAACGTGGACTGGGGTGATGGGGCATGGTAGATGGGTTATATAAGGGATTGCAATTGGGGGAAAGAAGGAGAGAGAGATTTTTTTTTTCCTGCATGCATGTTGAAAGGTTCCTGAATAAACTGCTTTGAGAAGAACGCTGTGTCTTCGCTCTTTTCTGCTGGTCAGAGACAGAAACAATATCAATTTGCAAATTGCCCTTTATAACTCAGTGAAGAATTGAGTAGGAATTTTGATGGGAATTGAATTGAATCTATAGATTGCTTTCAGCAACATAGCCATTTTTACTATATTGATCCTGCCAATCCATGAGCATGGGAGACCTTTCCATCTTCTGAGATTTTCTTTGCTTTCTTTCTTCAGAGACTTGAAGTTCTTATCATATAGATCTTTCACTTCTTTAGTTAGAGTCACACCAAGGTATTTTATATTATTTGTAACTATTGTGGAGGGTGTTGATTCCCTAGTTTCTTTCTCAGCCTGTTTGTCTGTGGTGTAGAGAAAAGCCATTGATTTGTTTGAGTTAATGTTATATCCAGATACTGCACTGAAGCTGTTTATCAGGTTTAGGAGTTC
The DNA here is from genome assembly GCF_000001635.26 of Mus musculus. NCBI lineage: Eukaryota > Metazoa > Chordata > Mammalia > Rodentia > Muridae > Mus > Mus musculus. The sequence continues at coordinate 14,672,957 of NC_000072.6, read as the reverse complement.
TCTGGTGGATTTTTTTAGGGTCACTTATATATACTATTAAATCATCTGCACATAGTGATATTTTGACTTCTTTCTTTCTAATTTGTATCCTCTTGATCTCCTTTTGTTGTTGAATTGCTCTGGCTAGGACTTCAAGTACTATATTGAATAGGTAGGGAGAAAGTGGGCAGCCTTATCTAGTCCCTGATTTTAGTGGGATTGCTTCAAGTTTCTCTCCATTTAGTTTGATGTTGGCTACTGGTTTGCCGTATATTGCTTTTATTATGTTTAAGTATGGACCTTGAAATCCTGATCTTTCCAAGACTTTTATCATGAATGGGCGTTGGATTTTGTCAAATGCTTTCTCAGCATCTAATGAAATGATCATGTGGTTTTTGTCTTTGAGTTTGTTTATATAGTGGATTACATTGATGGATATTCATATATTAAACCATTCCTGCATCCCTGGGATCTCTGCACACAAGCTCTCCTCTTACAAGGAAGGTACACAGAGATCTCAGGTGTTCAGACCTGCCTCCTGCCTGAAAATGAAGGCTGGAACCAGGGCCTGTCTCAGAAGATGTGTTGACACTGTAGTCTGCATGCTCACCTTCACAGACTGTTCTCCATGGGACACAGGAAACAGATGGCTCTCGCACCTGCTCTGGAGAGTCCTCCTGGGCAGATACCTCTCCTCTGGCAGGGAAGGTCCCTGGATGTATGGAGCCAGAAATGGGGTTTGTCCCAAAAGCTGTGTCAGTTCTGCCTGTCCCAGAAGCTGTGTCCCTTCTGATGCTTACCTGCACAGACTAATCTCTGAGAAACCAGGGACCCAAAATGGCTCCCTCATCTGTTCCAGCAGTCAGAGCCCTCACGGGAGAACACCACTCCTCAGGTGCCGCAGACCCTCTGGGTCCCTGTGTCTGCGTGGAACGGGGTCTCTCGACTTGGGTGGGCAAAGCGTGGATGAGCGACAAACAGACACACACAGGAAAGTTCTTGTGGAATCTGAGTGTAATTTTACAACTCAGCATCAGACTTTTTATGCAGAGGACAATAAGGAAGTTGGGTGACATACTCACAAGGTACAATTGAAGTAACCGGAATCTTACATAAAACAGAAATGCAAACACAAAAGGTCTAACGGGAACCACCTGGGATAGAATACATTGATAACAGCTGGGATCAACAAGGGCTCCACCTAAGATTCACTAATCTTAGAAGCCAGGGTCAAGGGCTTCATGCCCTTGCCATAGTTCCTATTTTAGTCTCTTGTATAGTCCACCTTCCCCTTAGGCCATTGTAAATACGTGTATATGGGTGTAACTCTGCTATAGTTCTATTCTGGTTTCTCCTTTGGTCTGAAACTTCCTTCTTCCTTAGTGATGGTAAATTCCTGTGTAAGGGTGTGACTTAGCTTTTACAATCTTGCTGAATTCTAAACCCTTGATCTTGGTCAACGACGCCCCTGGACTGTTGGAACACTGGTGGAAGGCTTTAGCCATGCCAGAATTCAATTTTCAAAAGCACTTATAATAGGAAAATACTGAAAGAGAGCACATGGATCCATACACTAGACTAATGCGGGAATGGAACATGGGAGTGAAAAATTACTGTATGGGTAGGGAACACTAGACTCCAGGAGGAGAGCTTCCTTGAAACTCTTTTGCCTCATGAGTGACTTTTAAGCCTTTCGGCTTGTCCAGTTGACTCGACCGGAGAGCATAGCACTCAGGCAAGGAAGGTGCCCAGATATCTGGAGCCCAAAATCGGGTTTGTCCTAGAAGCTGTGTCGCTTCTGCAATCTACACTCTCACCTAAAGAGGGACCTGGGACTCAAGATGGTTCAGGCAGTCAGAGCCCTTCTCCATGTACACCTCTCCTCTCCCAATTTCCCTTATGATTATCAGTTCAAAAATATTCAATAATATTCTCCCTAACCAAAACCAAGAACATAACAAAACAATCATCCATCATAATCAAGTAGGCTTCATTACAGGGATGCAGGGATTATTTTATATATGGAAATCCATCAATGTAATCCACTATATAAACAAACTCAAAGACAAAAACCACATGATCATTTCATTAGATGCTGAGAAAGCATTTGACAAAATCCAACGCCCATTCATGATAAAAGTCTTGGAAAGATCAGGATTTCAAGGTCCATACTTAAACATAATAAAAGCAATATACGGCAAACCAGTAGCCAACATCAAACTAAATGGAGAGAAACTTGAAGCAATCCCACTAAAATCAGGGACTAGATAAGGCTGCCCACTTTCTCCCTACCTATTCAATATAGTACTTGAAGTCCTAGCCAGAGCAATTTGACAACAAAAGGAGATCAAGGGGATACAAATTGGAAAGAAAGAAGTCAAAACATCACTATGTGCAGATGATTTGATAGTATATGTAAGTGACCCTAAAAATTCCACCAAAGAACTCCTAAACCTGATAAACAGCTTCAGTGCAGTATCTGGATATAACATTAACTCAAACAAATCAATGGCCTTTCTCTAGACAATGGACAAACAGGCTGAGAAAGAAACTAGGGAATCAACACCCTTCACAATAGTCACAAATAATATATAATACCTTGGTGTGACTCTAACTAAGGAAGTGAAAGATCTGTATGATAAGAACTTCAAGTCTGTGAAGAAAGAAAGCAAAGAAGAACTCAGAAGATGGAAAGGTTTCCCATGCTCATGGATTGGCAGGATCAGTATAGGAAAAATGGCGATTTTGCCAAAAGCAATCTAAAGATTCAATGCAATGCCCATCAAAACACCAACTCAATTCTTCACTGAGTTAGAAAGGGCAATTTGCAAATTCATCTCAAATAACAAAAAAACCTAGGATAACAAAAACTCTCTCAATGATAAAAGAATCTCTGGTGGAATCACCATGCCTGACCTAAAGCTGTACTACAGAGCAATTGTGATTAAAAACTGCATGGTACTGGTATAGCAACAGACAGGTAGACCAATGGAATAGAATTGAAGACCCAGAAATGAACCCACTCACCTATGGTCACTTGATCTTTGACAATGGAGCTAAAACCATCCAGTGGAAAAGAGCAGCATTTTCAACAATTGGTGTTGGCTCAATTGGAGGTTATCATGTAGAAGAATGTGAATTGATCCATTCTTATCTCCTTGTACCAAGGTCAAGTGTAAGTGGATTAAAATACTCCACATAAAACCAGAGACACTGAAATTTATAGAGGAGAAAGTGGGGAAAAGTCTTGAAGATATGGGCACAGGGGAAAAATTCCTGAATAGAACAGCAATGGCTTGTGATATAAGTTTGAGAATTGACAAATTGGACCTCATAAAATTGCAAAGCTTCTGTAAGGCAAAAGACACTGTCAATAAGACAAAAGAGCCACCAACAGATTGGGAAAGGATCTTTACCAATCCTTAATCAGATAGGGGACTAACATCCAATATATACAAAGAACACAAGAAGATGGGCTCCAGAAAATCAAATAACTCCATTAAAAAATGGAGCACAGTGCTGAACAAAGAATTCTCAACTGACAAATATCAAATGACTGAGAAGCACCTGAAAAAGTTGTGCAATATCCTTAATCATCAGGGAAATGCAAATCAAAACTACTCTGAGATTCCATCTCACACCAGTTAGAATGGCTAAGATCAAAAATTCAGGTGACAGCAGATGCTGGCAAGGATGTGGAGAAAGAGGCACTCCTTCATTGTTGGTGGGATTGCAAGCTTGTACAACCACTATGGAAATCAGTCTGGCAGTTCCTCAGAAAATTGGAGCTAGTACTACCAGAGGATCCAAAATTACCTTTCCCGGGCATATATCCAGAAGGTGTTCCAACTGGTAATACGAACACATGCTCCACTATGTTCATAGCAGCCTTATTTATAATAGCAAAAAGCTGGAATGAACCCAGATGTCCCTCAACAGAGGAATGGATACAGAAAATGTAGTACATTTACACAATGGATTACTACTCAGCTATTAGACACAATGAATTCATGAAATGCTTAGGCAAATGGATGGAACTAGAAAATATCATCCTGAGTGAGATAACCCAATCACAAAAGAACACACATTATATGCACTCACTCATAAATGGATATTAGCACAGAAACTTAGAATACCCAAGATACAACTTGCAAAACACATGAATCTCTAGAAGAACAAAGACCAGTGTAGATACTTCGCCCCTTCAAAAAAGTGTGAACAAAAGACCCATGGAAGGAGTTAAAGAGACAAATTTTGGAGCTGAGATGGAAGGATGGAACATCCACAGACTGACCCACCTGAGGATCCATCCCATAATCAGGCACCAAAGGCAGACCCTATTGCATATGCCAGCAAGATTTTACTGAAAAGACCCTGATGTATCTGTTTCCTGTGAGGCTATGCCAGTGCCTGGCAAATACAGAAGTGGATGCTCACAGTCATCTATTGGATGGCACACAGGCCCCCCCCCCAGTGGAGGAGCTAGAGAAGGTACCCAAGGAGCTGAAGGGGTCTGCAACCCTATAGGTGGAACAACAATATGAACTAACCAGTACCCCAGAGCTCATATAGCAGAAAATGGCCTAGTCAGCTATCACTGGGAAGAGAGACCCCTTTGTATTGCAAAGTTTATATGCCCCAGTACAGGGGAACACCAGTGCCAAGAAGTGGGAGTGGGTATGTAGGGGAGCAGGGTGGGGGTAGGATATAGGGGACTTTTGGAATAGCATTAGAAATGTAAATGAAGAAAATACCTAATAAATAATTAGAAAAAAATAAAAAAAAAGAAAAAAAGTGAATTGTTTGAAATAGGGTTCTAGGCTTAGATTTTCCAAAACTTACTTTACTTAAGGTTCCTTATCACTTCAACCTCCCTTCTAGTCCACTACCCAGCAAAGGTAGGGGAAAAGAAAAATTAATAGGAAAGGGGGGTTGTGGAGCTGTTTAGAAATAGTTCTTTGTACTTCATTCCTTTTTAGAATGGGGAACAAAATACCCATGGAAAGGGTTACAGAGACAAAGTTTGGAGCAGAGCCTGAAGGAATGATCGTCCAGAGAATGCCCCACTTGGGGATCTATTCCATAAACAACCACCAAACCCAGACACTAGGCAGATGCCAAAAAGAGCCTGCTGACAGGAGCCTGATATAGCTGTCTCCTGTTTGGTTCTGCCAGTGCCTGGCAAATACAGAAGTGGATGCTCACAGTCATCCATTGGACAGAGCAGAAGGTCTCCAATGAAGGAGCCAGAGTAAGTACCCTGGGAGCTGAAGGGGTCTGAAGCCCCATAGGAGGAACATCAATATGAACTATCCAGTACGCTCAGAGCTCTTTGGAGCTATACCACCAATCAAAGAAAATACATGGTGGAACTTGTGGCTCTAGATATATATATATATATATATATATATATATATATATATATATATATATATATATATATATATATCAGAGGATGGCCTAGTCAATCATCAATGGGAGGAGAGGCCCTTGGTCCTGTGAAGGCTCTATGCCCCAGTACCAGGAATAGGAGTTGGTGGGTTGGGGAGCAGGGGGGTGGGGGTAGGGGATTTTCAAAGGAGAAACTAGGAAAGGGGATAACATTTGAAATGTAAATAAAGAAAATATCTAAAATTAAAAAAAAAGAAAAAGGAAAAAAGGAAAAAAAAAGAAAGAAATAGTTCTTTGTGGAGATTCCAGTCCATGCTGTGAGCAGCCCACTACAATAGCAAAACACAAAATATGAATCAGCAGTGGTAGTCCAATTCACTAGGTGAACACCAAGCATGATTTAGCAATAGCATTTTGATTCAGAAGAATTCCTGAGGCTCTACTGATCAACACATGTCTGTGGAAGCAGCAAGAAGCAGCCAGAATACCACCTTTGGTATGTTTTTTTCTATGAAGTCATGAAAAGAAAATATCGGCAAAGAAAGCAAAGTAAACCAATTCAAGAAAGTCATCCATTGTCTTTTGAGTTATACTCATACTCTATCCAAACATCACATTACGTGGCCTCTCAAGTGTTCAATCCAGCAAAACATCACATGCCCTTTCACTAGGTAGCTTCCAGAAAAATACCACACATTTGTTCTCAGCAAACCAACCTCTCATAAATCAGTTCCTAGAAAAACACCATGTGAAAAAACTGAGTCTCCAAAGAAAACAGAAATTCCCACCTCGCAACTCCTTTTTGTTTAAAACATTGTCTTTTTCTCTAATGTTAATAAGCTACACAATAGAAATGATTATAAGAACCATAAAACTAGAAACTTGCATCACATTTTAAATAAATGGCTTATGTACAATATAGTCAAACAATAGTTTAACAAAACAACCTTAAATTTCCATCAATTTATAGTAATTCAAACAAAACAACCTTAAATTTCTATCAATATACAATAATTAAACAAAACAACTTATGAGGCTAGATAATAACAACCATAACACATCAAATGACCAAAACCATCTACCCCTACTTAAAGGACGAGGACAGTGGTCTTCTTTTTACTACTTGCTGCAGATCTGTGCAAAGAATTCTTGTTTGGGGCCCAGGGAAAAAAGATTAATTTTTAAAATCTAGTTGTAGATTAAAATTAGTTGCTACATCTAATCATTTTCTTTGTTGTCCTAGCTCTGTGTTTATTCAGTCTCTGTGTTGTCTGTCCACTCTATGTCTTGTCCAGTCTTTGTGTTGGGCTAGCTCTTTTGAAATTGATTTGCAGGCATATTTTGGAGAAATCAGTAACTGAGACAATGTGTGAGAGTGAATCACTTGGACTATTCCCTTTGTGAAAACATTCAATCTCAAGGTTTTCCCTAGTCAGACTTAATTTTTATGTCTTTTTGGTAATGATATTTTTTGTTTCCTGTAGATACATACACATAACCATGCCCCCATCTTAAAGCTATTACAGGTTTCCATTCTTATGTCAGCACATCCTTATAGTGTATTGGTTGGCTTGGTTGCTCAGTTTTGTCAATAACCAAGTTTCTCTCAGCTGCTATTCTTTCTTTTTCATCAATATTATGAAAATTTAGAAATAACAAACCATTATTTAGTCTTTCTCTGGGACAGGAACAGATATTGGAAGGGACATCAGCGAAGTACAGAAAGTCAGGAAATCGAAAGGAGACATAGCAGTGGGGCATGGGGAACTGGGGTTACCCACTGGAGAGTCTCAGACTCCAGGGAGGGGAGACCTTCTAGGACCCAAAGTCCATGACTTTGGAGGAGGTGCCAGGCAAGGAGGAGGGGGAGGCAGACTGTGGAGACCACCTCAGGAGAATAGGCACTGCCCCCAGTGGTGGAATGTTGACACCCAAGCATCTCAAAATTTTTGGCCCAGGGCTGTTCCTGTCCAAAGGAAAGACAAGGACAGAGAGTGGAGCAGAGACTAAGGGAAGTGGCCATCTAGAGACTGCCACACCTAGGGATACATTCCATCTGCAGACACCAAATCCCCACACTATTGTTGATGCCAAGAAGCAAATGCTTGCTGTCAGGAGCCTGATATGGCTGTTCCCTGAGAGGCTCTACCAGCTCCTGACCAATGCAGATGTGAATACTCACAGCCAACCATTGCTCTGAGCCCTGGGACCCCAAATGGAGGAGCTGGGCGATGGACTGAAGGAGCTGAGGAGATTGCAACCTCATAGGAAGAACAATATCACCTAACTGGACCACCCAGATCTCCCAGGGTGTAAAATGCCAACCAAAGAGTATGCATGAAGGGATCCATGGCCCCAGGTACATATGTCGCAGAGAATGGCCTTATCTGACATCAATGGGAGGGGAGGCACTTGGTCCTGTGGAGGTTTGATGTCCTATCATAGTGGGATGCTAGAGCAGTGAGGAAATGGGAGAATGGGAGAGGGAGTGGAGGAGCACACTCATAGAGGAAAAAGCGTGGGGGGAGAGGGGGGATGGGATGGGGGGGGTCGTTTGCAGTGATAACCAGGAAGGGGATATCATTTGAAATGTAAACAAAAAGTGATTAGTAAAGAATTTTTTAAAACCTAAAATGATTTCCCCAGTCTTGTTAGGGGAATGAGAAGGAGATTAAAGAAATCCATTGGGTTAGAAAGAATTCAGGTTGCAATCTATAGAGATACAGGTTTAAAATGATTTAAGAAAGCAGTAACCACCTATGGCTTATAGTCATCGTATGTTGTCTTAGTACGGATTCATATTCCTGCATAAAACATTGTGACCAAGAAATAAGTTGGGGAAGAAAGAGTTTACATGTCCACATTGCTATTCATCACCAAAGGAAGTCAGGACAGGAGCTTTCCCAGGGCAGGTACTTGGGGGTCAGAGCTCATGCAGAGGCCAAAGAGGGTGCTTCTTACTGGCTTGCTTCCCCTAGCTTGCTCACATTGCTGTCTTATAAAACCCAGGACTACTAGTCGAGGGATCCACCACCCACAATGGGCTAAACCCTCCCCCCTTGATCACTAATTGAGAAAATGCCTTATAGCTGGATATCATTGAGGCATTACCTCAAGGGAGGCTCCTTTCTCTATAATAACCCCAGCTTGTGTCAAGTTGACACACAAAACCAGCCAGTACATACGTCAAAGAAATACTTAATAATTGTGTAATACAAAATTTTATAATTCCAAAGATTGGATAGATTTGATTACAACAAACTTAGAGCCTGGTCCTCAAGTACAATGTCTAAATGGAAGAAAGATGAGGTTTATATAATTGAGCATCAAAATAGGACCAGAGTTATTGATATTGTCAAGGATCAGTTTCTAGGTGAAGGTTCATATTCCAAATTAAGTACTCCTGACGATGCTGCCCTAGAACAATGCCATACCATAGCTTTAAATGCTTGGGATGACGAGGTTAAACAACCAGGATGAGCTGAATCATTTACAAAGATAACATGTGGTTCAAATGAATCTTTCACTGACTTTTTAAAAATAAAGATGAACTGTTAGTAAAAGATTACAACTCTGAATAGAGAAATATCAGATCTAACTCCTAGAGAAATTTTAGCCGAATGCTAATGCTGAATGCAAAAGGCTATTAGACATTTAAAAGCCAGATCCACCCCTCCTTATGAATGGATTAAAACTACTACAGCTATAGAATCTAATGCTCTTAATTCACTTGTGGTTGGACAAACATTTGCAGGAGATATAAAAACACAAATTGTTATTGTGTTATGTGTGAAAGATGCGGTTATTTGTTGAAGAATTGTAGACAAACAATGCCTAAGGATACATTCTTCAATAAATAATAAGTTCCTTGTGAAATGTAAAACATGTGGAAGGAACAGACATAAGGCTCATGAATGTAGACCATGCAAAGATATTAGAGTCAGTTCCTTAATATAAAAACAAAAACAAAAAAACTAAAGATGGTACCTCACAAAAGCCCAACAAAACCAAAATGAACCTCTCATTTCCTATCCACCAAGGAAAGACTACTCTGGAAAAAAAAACTGGGAAAATAAAAGCCACCCTTCCGGTCAGTGCCAGCACTGGGTCACCTGGGCTTGGAGTAGGAGGACACCCCCAAGGTCCCTAGAGGACTCTTCAAGTGATCTTAGGACCACTGCTGAGTAGAACACAACTTCTGTTCCAATCCGATCACATGGGACCTGAGACAGCATTAGGGAAGCAGAAAACCCGGCCTGACCAGGGTCACAAATCCCTTCCATTCGGCACCAGCACTGGGTCACCTTGGGCGCAGAGTCAACAGACACCCCCAAGGTCCCTAGAGGACAGCTTCTGAGGCAGACGCCGTTTTGGGCTCCAGACATCTGGGTACCTTCCCTGCCAGAGGAGAGGAGTCTGACCCACCCAGGAGGGCTTTGCCAGAGCACCTGGGGGAGACATCTTGGTTCCTGGATCCCTCCAAGACTAGTCTGCACAGGTGAGAGTGTGGACTACAGAAGCTAACAGATTCTGGGACAGGCAGAAGCCACACAGCTTCTGAGGCAGACCCCGTTTCAGGCTCCAGACATCCAGGCACCTTCCCTACCAGAGGAGAGGTGCCCACCCCGCACTGGAGGGTTTTGCTGGAGCACCTGGGGGAGCCATCTTGGTTCCCAGATCCCTCCAAGATTAGTCTGCACAGGTGAGAGTGTGGACTACAGAAGATAATAGCTTCTGGGACAGGCCCTGTTTCAAGCCTTCATCTTCTGCCAGGAGGCAGGTCTGAATGCCAGATATCTGTGCTCCTTCCCTGCAAGAGGAGAACTTGCCTGAAGAGAGAACTCTGACCACTGAAATTCAGGAGAAATCTAGTCTCCCAGGTCTGCTGATAGAGGCTAAAAGAATCACGAGAGGAACAAGCTCTAACCAGAGACAACTACAACAACTAACTCCAGAGATTACCAGATGGTGAAAGGAAAACTTAAGAATCTTACTAACAAAAACCAAGACCACTCAGCATCATCAGAACGCAGCACTTCCACCTCACCCAGTCCTGGACAACCCAACACACCCGAAAACCTAGACCCAGATTTAAAAGCATATCTCATGATGATGGTAGAGGACATCAAGAAAGACTTTAATAACTCACTTAAAGAAATACAGGAAAAAACTGCTAAAGAGGTACAAGTCCTTAAAGAAAAACAGGAAAACACAACCAAACAGATAGAAGTCCTTAAAGAAAAACAGGAAAAAACATCCAAACAGGTGATGGAAATGAACAAAACCAAACTAGACCTAAAAAGGGAAGTAGACACAATAAAGAAAACCCAAAGTGAGGCAACACTGGAGATAGAAACCCTAGGAAAGAAATGTGGAAATATAGATGTGAGTATCAGCAACAGAATACAATAGATGGAAGAGAGAATCTCAGGTGCAGAAGAATCCATAGAGAATATCAACACAACAATCAAAGAAAATGCAAAATGCAAAAAGATCCTAGCTCAAAACATCCAGGAAATCCAGGACACAATGAGAAGACCAAACCTACAGATAATAGGAGTAGATGAGAATGAAGATTTTCAACTTAAAGGCCAGCAAATATCTTCAAAAAAATTATAGACGAATACTGCCCAGACCTAAAGAAAGAGGATTCCCATGAACATACAAGAAGCCTACAGAACTCCAAATAGACTAGACCAGAATAGAAATTCCTCATGACATATAATAATCAGAACAACAAATATACTAAATAAAGATAGAATATTAAAAGCAGTAAAGGAAAAAGGTCAAGTAACATATAAAGGCAGGCCTATTAGAATTACACCAGACTTTTCACCAGAGACTATGAAAGCCAGAAGATCCTGAACAGATATTATACGGACACTAAGAGAACACAAATGCCAGCCCAGGCTACTATACCACCAAACATTCAATTACCATAGATGGAGAAACCAAAGTATTCCACAACAAAACCAAATTCACACATTATCTTTCCACGAATCCAGCCCTTCAAAGGATAATAACAGAAAAAAACAAAACAAAACAAACAAACAAAACAAAACCCAAAAAACAAAAACAATACAAGGACGGAAACCATGCCCTAGAGAAAGCAAAAAAAGTAATCCTTCAACAAACCTAAAAGAAGACAGCCACAAGAACAGAATGCCAACTTTAACAACAAAAATAACAGGAAGCAACTATTACATTTCCTTAATATCTCTTAATACCAATGGACTCAATTCCCCAATAAAAAGACATAGACTAACAGACCGGTTACACAAACAGGACCCAGCATTTTGCTGCTTACAGGAAACCCATTTCAGGGAAAAAGACAGACACTACCTCAGAATGAAAGTCTGGAAACAATTCTCCAAGCAAATGGTCTGAAGAAACAAGCTGGAGTAGCCATTCTAATATCTAATAAAATCGACTTCCAACCCAAATTTATCAAAAAAGACAAGGAGGGACACTTCATACTCATCAAAGGTAAAATCTTCCAAGAGGAACTCTCAATTCTGAATATCTATGCCCCAAATACAAGGACAGCCACATTCATTAAAGAAACTGTAGTAAAGCTCAAAGCACACATTGCACCTCACACAATAATAGTAGGAGACTTCAACACAACACTTTAATCAATGGTCAGATCACAGAAACAGAAATTAAAAGGGATACAGTGAAACTAACAGAAATTATGAAACAAATGGATTTAGCAGATATCTACAGAACATTTTATCCTAAAACAAAAGGATATACCTTCTTCTCAGTACCTCATAGTACCTTATCCAAAACTGACCATAAAATTGGTCACAAAACAGGCATCAACAGATACAAAAATATTAAAATTGTCCCATGCATTTATCAGATAACCATGGACTAAGGCTGATCTTCAATAACAACATAAATAATAGAAAACCAACATTCACATGGAAAATAAACTACACTCTTCTCAATGATACCTTGGTCAAGGAAGGAATAAAGAAAGAAATTAATGACTTTTTAGAGTTTAATGAAAATGAAGCCACAACATACCCAAACTTATGGGACACAATGAAAGCATTTCTAAGAGGAAAACTAATCGCTCTGAGTGCCTCAAAAGAAAACTAGAGAGAGCACACACTAGCAGCTTGACAACACACCTAAAAGCTCTAGAAGAAAACGGAGAAATTTCTCCCAAGAGGAGTAGACAGCAGGAAATAATAAAACTCAGGGGTGAAATCAGCCAAGTGTAAACAAGAAGAACTATTCGAAGAATCAACCAAACAAGGAGCTGGTTCTCTGAGAAAATCAACAAGATAGATAAACCCCTATCCAGACTCACTAGAGGGCACAGGGACAACATCCTAATTAATAAAATCAGAATTGAAAAGGGAGACATAACAACAGATCCTGAAGAAATCCAAAACACCATCAGATCCTTCTACAAAAGACTATACTCAACAAAACTGGAAAACCTGGATGAAATGGACAAATTTCTAGACAGATACCAGGTACCAAAGTTAAATCATGATCAGGTTAATGATCTAAACAGTCCTATATCCCCTAATGAAATAGAAGCAGTCATTAATAGTCCTCCAACCAAAAAAAGCCCAGGATCAGATGGGTTTACTCCAGAGTTCTATCAGACCTTCAAAGAAGATCTAATTCCAGTTCTTCACAAACTATTCCACAAAATAGAAGCAGAAGGTACTCTACCCAATTCATTCTATGAAGCCACAATTACTCTGATACCCAAACCACAAAAAGACCCAACAAAGATAGAGGACTTCAGACCAATTTCTCTTATGAATATCGATGCAAAAATCCTCAATAAAATTCTCGCTAACCGAATCCAAGAACACATTAAAGCAATCATCCATCCTGACCAAGTAGGTTTTATTCCAGGGATGCAGGGATGGTTTAATATATGGAAATCCATCAATGTAATCAACTATATAAACAAACTCAAAGACATAAACCACATGATCATTTCTTTAGATATGGAGAAAGCATTTAACAAAATCCAACACCCATTCATGATAAAAGTCTTGAAAAGATCAGTAATTCGAGGCCCATACCTAAACATAATAAAAGCAATCTATAGCAAACCAGTAGCCAACATCAAAGTAAATAGTGAGAAGATGGAAGCAATCCCACTAAAATTAGGGACTAGTCAAGGCTGCCCACTTTCTCCTTACCTATTCAACATAGTATTTGAAATCCTAGCCAGAGCAATTCGACAAGAAAAAGAGATCAAGGGGATACAAATTGGAAAGGAAGAAGTCAAAATATCAGTTTTTGCAGATGATATGATAGTATATATAAGTGACCCTAAAAATTCCACCAGAGAACTCCTAAACCTGATAAACAGCTTCAGTTAAGTAGCTAGATATAAAATTAACTCAAACAAGTCAAATGCCTTTCTCCACACAAAGGATAAACAGGCTGAGAAAGAAATTAGGGAAGCAACACCCTTTACAATAGTCACAAATACAGTAAAATACCTTGGTGTGACTCTAACTAAAGAAGTGAAAGATCTGTATGATAAGAACTTCAAGTCTCTGAAGAAAGAAATTAAAGAAGATCTCAGAAGATGGAAAGATCTCCCATGCTCATGGATTGGCAGGATCAATATAGTAAAAATGGCTATCTGGCCAAAAGCAATCTACAGATTCAATGCAATCCCCATCAAAATTCCAACTCAATTCTTCAACTGATTAGAAAGAGCAATTTGCAAATTCAATTGGAATAACAAAAAAACCTAGGATAGCAAAAACTCTTCTCAAGGATAAAAGAACCTCTGGTGGAACCACCATGCCTGATATAAAGCTGTACTACAGAGCAATTGTGATAAAAACTGCATGGCATTGGTATAGCAAAAGACAGGTAGACCAATGGAATAGAATTGAAGACCCAGAGATGAACCCACACACCTATGGTCACTTGATCTTTGACAAGGGAGCTAAAACTATCCAGTGGGGGGAAAAACAGCATTTTCAACAAATGATGCTGGCACAACTGGAGATTATCATGTAGAAGAATGCGAATTGATCCATTCCTATCTCCTTGTACTAAGGTCAAATCTAAGTGGATCAAGGAACTCCAAAAAACCAGAGACAGTGAAACTTAAAGAGGAGAAAGTGGGAAAAAGCCTCGAAGATATGGGTACAGGGGAAAAATTCTTGAATAGAACAGGCTTGTGCTGTAAGATAGAGAATCAACAAATGGGACCTCAAAAAATTCCAAAGCATCTGTAAGGCAAAAGACACCTTCAATAAGACAAAAAGGCCACCAACAGATTGGGAAAGGATCTTTACCTATCCTAAATCAGATAGGGGACTAATATCCAATATATAAAAAGAACTCAAGAAGGTAGACTTCAGAAAATCAAATAACCCCATTTAAAAACGGGGCTCAGATCTAAACAAAGAATTTTCACCTGAGGAATACCAAATGGCTGAGAAGCACCTGAAAAAATGTTCAGCATCCTTAATCATCAGGATAATGCAAATCAAAACAACCCTGAGATTCCACCTCACACCAGTCAGAACGGCTAAGATCAAAAATTCAGGTGACAGCAGATGCTGTCGAAGAAGTGGAGAAATAGGAACATTCCTCCATTGTTGGTGGTATTGCAAGCTTGTATAACCACTCTGGAAATCAGTCTGTCAGGTCCTCAGAAAATTGGACATAGTACTACTGGAGGATCCTGCAATACCTCTCCTGGGCATACATCCAGAAAATGTTCCAACTGGTAATAAGGACACATGCTCCACTATGTTCATAGCAGCCTTATTTATAATAGCCAAAAGCTGGAAAGAACTCAGATGTCCCTCAACAGAGGAATGGATGCAGAAAATGTGGTACATTTACACAATGGAGTACTACTCAGCTATTAAAAAGAAAGAATTTATGAAATTCCTAGGCAAATGGATGGACTTGGAGGGCATCGTCCTGAGTGAGATAACCCAATCACAAAAGAACTCACATGATATGTACTCACTGATAAGTGGATATTATCCCAGAATCTTAGAATACCCAAGATACAAGATACAATTTGCAAAATACATGGAACTCAAGAAGAACGAAGATCAAAGTGTGGACACTTTGCCCCTTCTTAGAATTGAGAACAAAACACCCATGGAAGGAGTTACAGAGCTAATGTTTGGAGCTGAGATGAAAGGATGGACCATCTAGAGACTGTCATACCCGGGGATGTATTCCATAATCAGCCTCCAAACGCTGACACTATTGCATACACTAGCAAGATTTTCCTTTAAGGATACAGATATGGCTGTCTCTTGTGAGGCTAAGCCAGGGCCTAGCAAACACAGAAGTAGATGCTCACAGTCAACTATTGGATGGATCACAGGGCCCTCAATGGAGGAGCTAGAGAAGGTCCCCAAGGAGCTAAAGGGGTCTGTAACCCTATAATTGGAACAACAATATGAACTAACCAATACCCCAGAGCTCATGCCTCTAGCTGCATATATAGCAGAAGATGGCCTAGTTGGCCATCATTGGGAAGAGAGACCCCTTGGTCTTTTATATGCCTCAGTACAGGGGAACTCCAGGGTCAAGAATTGGGAGTGGGTGTGTAGGGGAGTAGGGGCGAGGGTATTGGGGACTTTTGGGCTAGCATTGGAAATGTAAATGAAGAAAATACCTAAAAAATATTAGAAATAAAAAAAAAAGCCTGATAGGAAAAACTTTGGAAAACTCTGGCAGACTACTATGAATGATCAGATGTCTTATTTGAAACAAATTAGATATAATTGAGATTGAATGTTAGTTGATATTGTAGCAGATGTAAATATAACATCCCAGGATTCCTATAATCCAACTTGGCAACTTCAAAGGATACCCTTTGAAGTATACATGCCTCCTAAGAATTGGAACATTGTTTCAGGTAAAAGAAATTCTAAAATGTATTAAATGCATAGCAATTGTAAGTTAACTTGGAAAGTTAAGGCCACATGTGGCTAGTATAGCCATAATCTGTGACAACCTATGGAGCAATAATCTATTACAACAGTGGAAAATACAGATTAGTATTCCTACAACTTCAGAGACAGGCTGTAAAAGAAAAGATGCTCCTAAAAAAGGAAATTATAAAATGTGACTAATGACAGTTATAGACTGTCCACACTGTCCATAAGTAGGGTACAGCAGAGGCTGACTCTTCAACTTTATATTGGGGAGCTACTGCTGGTAGATCACCAGCTGTCTTACCATTAAAATTGCAAACTGACAACCCTTTTTGGATAGAAAAATGATCTATGATAAAAGAAAAGTTACAGACACTAGAACAGCAAGTCCAAGAATAGCTGGAGGCTCAATGTATAGAAGTGTCCACCAGCCCGTGGAATTCTCCTGTATTTCTCATTAAAAGGAAATCAAGAAAATTGAACATGTTGACAGATCTGAGAGTAATTGATAATGTCATTCAGTCAATGGGTTCTTTACAACCTGGAATTCCATTTCCTTTCTCAATACCCAAGGCGTGTCCTATTATGGTAACTCATTTAAAAGACCGAATTTTTACAATCCCTTTACATGTGCATGATAGGAAGTCATTTGCTTTCTTCCTACCTAATTTCAATAGAAGTTTGTCAAATAAGGAGACATCATTGGAGAGTCATGTTACAAGGAATGTTGAATGGTCATATCTTATTCCAATATCTTATACAACAACCATTAGAAATAACTTGTAAGCTGTTTTCTCACTGTATAATTTACCATTATAAGAATTACCATTATTGACTGATTCAGATACAAATACTTTAGAAAAATGTTTGATGAAGTTAATAAAATTTTGCGTTTCTGGGGATTACAAATTGCTACTGGAAAAAAAATACAAAGAGGAGATTATATTAATTATCTAGGATATGAGATAGATCTTCAAAAGTTTAGTTCACAGAAGGTACAAATGAGGAGAGACCAATTGAGAACTCTTAGTGATTTTTGAAAATTGATAAGAGACATTAATTGGCTAAGGTCCATAACTAGATTAGCTACTCAAGTGCTAAATAATTTACTTCAAACCCTACAAAGTGATAAATTATCAGCTGAGGTGGAAAAATATTGGCCCTGGTAGAAAAGAAATTACAGTGAGTACATATAGATCATTTGAATCCAAAGATACCTTGTATTTTAGTTATTTTACCTTCTAATTCTCCCACAGAAATTCTTATGCAGAGAGAAGATAATGTCTTAGAATGGATAGCTTCATCACACAGAGTAAAAAGAATTAAATACCCATATAGAAAATATTTCTGAATTGATTCTGAAAGGCAAAATGAGACAATAATTAGGAAAAGAACCATTAGAAATTGTACTACCTTTTACTAATGTAGAAATTGCCTTATTAGGGGCACAAAACAAACATTAGCAAAGGGCTTGCAGTATGTTTATGGGAGAAATTAAAAACAAATACCCCCAAAACAAGAGACTTCAGCCTATAAAACTAATTGAATTCTCCATTATATTGTAAAAGGGACACCATTTTCTGGAGCCTGTACATTCTTTAATGATATAAATAGTTCAGGAACGGCAGGTTATAAGTCAGTAAAAATAAATATGGTGTCTCAGAGCCCTTATAATTCAGTGGAAAATCAGAGGTCTAAGCCATTCTTACGGTATTACTAGGTTTTCCAGAATCTCATAATATAGTTATAGGCTCTCAGTGCACAAACAGAGTTATTTTGCATATAGAAATTTCTGAGGAATCGAGACTCGAGCCCCGGGCTACCTTGCCAGCAGAGTCTTGCCCAACACCCGCAAGGGTCCACACGGGACTCCCCACGGGACCCTAAGACCTCTGGTGAGTGGATCACAGTGCCTGCCCCAATCCAATTGCTCGGAACTCGAGACTGCGGTACATAGGGAAGCAGGCTACCCAGGCCTGATCTGGGGCACAAGTCCCTTCCGCTCGACTTGAGACTCGAGCCCCGGGCTACCTTGCCAGCAGAGTCTTGCCCAACACCCGCAAGGGTCCACACGGGACTCCCCACGGGACCCTAAGACCTCTGGTGAGTGGATCACAGTGCCTGCCCCAATCCAATCGCGCGGAACTTGAGACTGCGGTACAAAGGGAAGCAGGCTACCCGGGCCTGATCTGGGGCACAAGTCCCTTCCGCTCGACTCGAGACTCGAGCCCCGGGCTACCTTGCCAGCAGAGTCTTGCCCAACACCCGCAAGGGTCCACACGGGACTCCCCACGGGATCCTAAGACCTCTGGTGAGTGGATCACAGTGCCTGCCCCAATCCAATCGCGCGGAACTTGAGACTGCGGTACATAGGGAAGCAGGCTACCCGGGCTTGATCTGGGGCACAAACCCCTTCCACTCCACTCGAGCCCCGGCTACCTTGCCAGCTGAGTCGCCTGACACCCGCAAGGGCCCACACAGGATTCCACACGTGATCCTAAGACCTCTAGTGAGTGGAACACAACTTCTGCCAGGAGTCTGGTTCGAACACCAGATATCTGGGTACCTGCCTTGCAAGAAGAGAGCTTGCCTGCAGAGTATACTCTGCCTACTGAAACTAAGGAGAGTGCTACCCTCCAGGTCTGCTCATAGAGGCTAACAGAGTCACCTGAAGAACAAGCTCTTAACAGTGACAACTAAAACAGCTAGCTTCAGAGATTACCAGATGGCGAAAGGCAAACGTAAGAATCCTACTAACAGAAATCAAGACCACTCACCATCATCAGAACGCAGCACTCCCACCCCACCTAGTCCTGGGCACCCCAACACAACCGAAAATCTAGACCCAGATTTAAAAACATTTCTCATGATGATGATAGAGGACATCAAGAAGGACTTTCATAAGTCACTTAAAGATTTACAGGAGAGCACTGCTAAAGAGTTACAGGCTCTTAAAGAAAAGCAGGAAAACACAGCCAAACAGGTGATGGAAATGAACAAAACCATACTAGAACTAAAAGGGGAAGTAGACACAATAAAGAAAACCCAAAGCGAGGCAACGCTGGAGATAGAAACCCTAGGAAAGAGATCTGGAACCATAGATGCGAGCATCAGCAACAGAATACAAGAAATGGAAGAGAGAATCTCAGGTGCAGAAGATTCCATAGAGAACATCGACACAACAGTCAAAGAAAATACAAAATGCAAAAGGATCCTAACTCAAAACATCCAGGTAATCCAGGACACAATGAGAAGACCGAACCTACGGATAATAGGAATTGATGAGAATGAAGATTTTCAAATTAAAGGGCCAGCTAATATCTTCAACAAAATAATAGAAGAAAACTTCCCAAACATAAAAAAAGAGATGCCCATGATCATACAAGAAGCATACAGAACTCCAAATAGACTGGACCAGAAAAGAAATTCCTCCCGACACATAATAATCAGAACAACAAATGCACTAAATAAAGATAGAATATTAAAAGCAGTAAGGGAGAAAGGTCAAGTAACATATAAAGGAAGGCCTATCAGAATTACACCAGACTTTTCACCAGAGACTATGAAAGCCAGAAGAGCCTGGACAGATGTTATACAGACACTAAGAGAACACAAATGCCAGCCCAGGCTACTATA
Organism: Mus musculus; assembly: GCF_000001635.26. Lineage (NCBI taxonomy): Eukaryota > Metazoa > Chordata > Mammalia > Rodentia > Muridae > Mus > Mus musculus. The sequence goes on along the minus strand of NC_000072.6, from coordinate 14,653,044 downwards.
CCCGGCCAAACTCTCAATTACCATAGATGGAGAAACCAAAGTATTCCACGACAAAACCAAGTTCACACAATATCTTTCCACGAATCCAGCCCTTCAAAGGATAATAACAGAAAAGAAACAATACAAGGACGGAAATCACGCCCTAGAACAACCAAGAAAGTAATCATTCAACAAACCAAAAAGAAGACAGCCACAAGAACAGAATGCCAACTCTAACAACAAAAATAAAAGGGAGCAACAATTACTTTTCCTTAATATCTCTTAATATCAATGGACTCAATTCCCCAATAAAAAGACATAGACTAACAGACTGGCTACACAAACAGGACCCAACATTCTGCTGCTTACAGGAAACCCATCTCAGGGAAAAAGACAGACACTACCTCAGAGTGAAAGGCTGGAAAACAATTTTCCAAGCAAATGGACTGAAGAAACAAGCTGGAGTAGCCATTTTAATATCGGATAAAATCGACTTCCAACCCAAAGTTATCAAAAAAGACAAGGAGGGACACTTCATACTCATCAAAGGTAAAATCCTCCAAGAGGAACTCTCAATTCTGAATATCTACGCACCAAATGCAAGGGCAGCCACATTCATTAGAGACACTTTAGTAAAGCTCAAAGCATACATTGCACCTCACACAATAATAGTGGGAGACTTCAACACACCACTTTCTTCAAAGGACAGATCGTGGAAACAGAAACTAAACAGGGACACAGTGAAACTAACAGAAGTTATGAAACAAATGGACCTGACAGATATCTACAGAACATTTTATCCTAAAACAAAAGGATATACCTTCTTCTCAGCACCTCACGGGACCTTCTCCAAAATTGACCATATAATTGGTCACAAAACAGGCCTCAATAGATACAAAAATATTGAAATTGTCCCATGTATCCTATCAGACCACCATGGCCTAAGACTGATCTTCAATAACAACATAAATAATGGAAAGCCAACATTCACGTGGAAACTGAATAACACTCTTCTCAATGATACCTTGGTCAAGGAAGGAATAAAGAAAGAAATTAAAGACTTTTTAGAGTTTAATGAAAATGAAGCCACAACGTACCCAAACCTATGGGACACAATGAAAGCATTTCTAAGAGGGAAACTCATAGCGCTGAGTGCCTCCAAGAAGAATCGGGAGACAGCACATACTAGCAGCTTGACAACACATCTAAAAGCCCTAGAAAAAAAGGAAGCAAATTCACCCAAGAGGAGTAGACGGCAGGAAATAATCAAACTCAGGGGTGAAATCAACCAAGTGGAAACAAGAAGAACTATTCAAAGAATTAACCAAACGAGGAGTTGGTTCTTTGAGAAAATCAACAAGATAGATAAACCCTTAGCTAGACTCACTAAAGGGCACAGGGACAAAATCCTAATTAACAAAATCAGAAATGAAAAGGGAGACATAACAACAGATCCTGAAGAAATCCAAAACACCATCAGATCCTTCTACAAAAGGCTATACTCAACAAAACTGGAAAACCTGGACGAAATGGACAAATTTCTGGACAGATACCAGGTACCAAAGTTGAATCAGGATCAAGTTGACCATCTAAACAGTCCCATATCACCTAAAGAAATAGAAGCAGTTATTAATAGTCTCCCAACCAAAAAAAGCCCAGGACCAGATGGGTTTAGTGCAGAGTTCTATCAGACCTTCAAAGAAGATCTAATTCCAATTCTGCACAAACTATTTCACAAAATAGAAGTAGAAGGTACTCTACCCAACTCATTTTATGAAGCCACTATTACTCTGATACCTATACCACAGAAAGATCCAACAAAGATAGAGAACTTCAGACCAATTTCTCTTATGAATATCGATGCAAAAATCCTCAATAAAATTCTCGCTAACCGAATCCAAGAACACATTAAAGCAATCATCCATCCTGACCAAGTAGGTTTTATTCCAGGGATGCAGGGATGGTTTAATATACGAAAATCCATCAATGTAATCCATTATATAAACAAACTCAAAGACAAAAACCACATGATCATCTCGTTAGATGCAGAAAAAGCATTTGACAAGATCCAACACCCATTCATGATAAAAGTTTTGGAAAGATCAGGAATTCAAGGCCCATACCTAAACATGATAAAAGCAATCTACAGCAAACCAGTAGCCAACATCAAAGTAAATGGAGAGAAGCTGGAAGCAATCCCACTAAAATCAGGGACTAGACAAGGCTGCCCACTTTCTCCCTACCTTTTCAACATAGTACTTGAAGTATTAGCCAGAGCAATTCGACAACAAAAGGAGATCAAGGGGATACAAATTGGAAAAGAGGAAGTCAAAATATCACTTTTTGCAGATGATATGATAGTATATATAAGTGACCCTAAAAATTCTACCAGAGAACTCCTAAACCTGATAAACAGCTTCGGTGAAGTAGCTGGATATAAAATAAACTCAAACAAGTCAATGGCCTTTCTCTATACAAAGAATAAACAGGCTGAGAAAGAAATTAGGGAAACAACACCCTTCTCAATAGTCACAAATAATATAAAATATCTTGGCGTGACTCTAACTAAGGAGGTGAAAGATCTGTATGATAAAAACTTCAAATCTCTGAAGAAAGAAATTAAAGAAGATCTCAGAAGATGGAAAGATCTCCCATGCTCATGGATTGGCAGGATGAACATTGTAAAAATGGCTATCTTGCCAAAAGCAATCTACAGATTCAATGCAATCCCCATCAAAATTCCAACTCAATTCTTCAACGAATTGGAAGGAGCAATTTGCAAATTTGTCTGGAATAACAAAAAACCTAGGATAGCAAAAAGTCTTCTCAAGGATAAAAGAACTTCTGGCGGAATCACCATGCCAGACCTAAAGCTTTACTACAGAGCAACTGTGATAAAAACTGCATGGTACTGGTATAGAGACAGACAAGTAGACCAATGGAATAGAATTGAAGATCCAGAAATGAACCCACACACCTATGGTCACTTGATCTTCGACAAGGGAGCTAAAACCATCCAGTGGAAGAAAGACAGCATTTTCAACAATTGGTGCTGGCACAACTGGTTGTTATCGTGTAGAAGAATGCGAATCGATCCATACTTATCTCCTTGTACTAAGGTCAAATCTAAGTGGATCAAGGAACTTCACATAAAACCAGAGACACTGAAACTTATAGAGGAGAAAGTGGGGAAAAGCCTTGAAGATATGGGCACAGGGGAAAAATTCCTGAACAGAACAGCAATGGCTTGTGCTGTAAGATCGAGAATCGACAAATGGGACCTAATGAAACTCCAAAGTTTCTGCAAGGCAAAAGACACCGTCTATAAGACAAAAAGACCACCAACAGATTGGGAAAGGATCTTTACCTATCCTAAATCAGATAGGGGACTAATATCCAACATATACAAAGAACTCAAGAAGGTGGACTTCAGAAAATCAAATAACCCCATTAAAAAATGGGGCTCAGAACTGAACAAAGAATTCTCACCTGAGGAATACCGAATGGCAGAGAAGCACTTGAAAAAATGTTCAACATCCTTAATCATCAGGGAAATGCAAATCAAAACAACCCTGAGATTCCACCTCACACCAGTCAGAATGGCTAAGATCAAAAATTCAGGTGACAGCAGATGCTGGCGAGGATGTGGAGAAAGAGGAACACTCCTCCATTGTTGGTGGGAGTGCAGGCTTGTACAACCACTCTGGAAATCAGTCTGGCGGTTCCTCAGAAAACTGGACATAGTACTACCGGAGGATCCAGCAATACCTCTCCTGGGCATATATCCAGAAGATGCCCCAACAGGTAAGAAGGACACATGCTCCACTATGTTCATAGCAGCCTTATTTATAATAGCCAGAAGCTGGAAAGAACCTAGATGCCCCTCAACAGAGGAATGGATACAGAAAATGTGGTACATCTACACAATGGAGTACTACTCAGCTATTAAAAAGAATGAATTTATGAAATTCCTAGCCAAATGGATGGACCTGGAGGGCATCATCCTGAGTGAGGTAACACATTCACAAAGAAACTCACACAATATGTATTCACTGATAAGTGGATATTAGCCCCAAACCTAGGATACCCAAGATATAAGATATAATTTGCTAAACACATGAAACTCAAGGAGAATGAAGACTGAAGTGTGGACACTATGCCCCTCCTTAGATTTGGGAACAAAACACCCATGGAAGGAGTTACAGAGACGGAGTTTGGAGCTGAGATGAAAGGATGGACCATGTAGAGACTGCCATAGCCAGGGATCCACCCCATAATCAGCATCCAAACGCTGACACCATTGCATACACTAGCAAGATTTTATTGAAAGGACGCAGATGTAGCTGTCTCTTGTGAGACTATGCCGGGGCCCAGCAAACACAGAAGTGGATGCTCACAGTCAGCTAATGGATGGATCATAGGGCTCCCAATGGAGGAGCTAGAAAAAGTAGCCAAGGAGCTAAAGGGATCTGCAACCCTATAGGTGGAACAACATTATGAGCTAACCAGTACCCCGGAGCTCTTGACTCTAGCTGCATATATATCAAAAGATGGCCTAGTCGGCCACCACTGGAAAGAGAGGCCCATTGGACTTGCAAACTTTATATGCCCCAGTACAGGGGAATACCAGGGCCAAAAAGGGGGAGTGGGTGGGCAGGGGAGTGGGGGTGGGTGGATATGGGGGACTTTTGGTATAGCATTGGAAATGTAAATGAGTTAAATACCTAATAAAAAATGGAAAAAAAATATATAATAATAAAAAAAAAAAAAGAAATTTCTGAATTTATTCAGGATGCTTTTAAAAAAACTTCACTGTTTATCCATCTACAAGAAATGATCAGAAATAGAAATCATTCGTTGTCTATAACACAAATCAGAACCCATATGGGTCTACTAGGCCCTATAACACAAGGTAATGATATTAATCAGGTAGTAATAGGAAATATGCTAAAAGCATCAGAATTTCACTTTTAAAAAGTGCCATCATGTTAACGAAAGTTTAAAAAAAGATTTTACTATCACTGACATTTGGCCAAGGAAATTATAAGGAAATGTTGTAACAATTCTTTCTATAACCAAACTACATTACCTGCATGGAAACAAAGAAATGAAATTTGACAAATGGATGTGTTTCATTTTCATATTTTGGAAAATTAAAATGTTAACACCACGTCATAGACACTTGTTCAGGATTTTAAGGGTGAACTGCTTTAGATTCTGTAAAGGCTGGTTCTTTAATTATACACTTATTAAAAATTCTGACAATTATGGAAATGCCTGTACAAATTAAGAATGACAAAGTTAGGGGGCGTGGTGGCACATACCTTTAATCCTAGCACTCAGGAGGCAGAGGCAGGCGGATTTCTGAGTTCAAGGCCAGCCTGGTCTACAAAGTGAGGTCCAGGACAGCCAGGACTATACAGAAAAACCCTGTCTCGAAAAAAAAAAAAATGACGAAGTTTTAGCTTATTTCCCTAAAAAAGTAAACAATATTGGCATATTATAATGTAAAGCATATAACACATGCACCATACAACCCTACAGGAAAAAGAAGTTGTATAGAGATCTAATTATATTTTAAAGAATATACTTAACAAACAAAAAGGGGTAACAAATTACCCAGAAATTACATTGATTTATTTTAAATTTTATTTTAAATTACTTAACATTAAATTTTTGAATGATGAAGAACAAAAAAAAAAAAAAAACAAACAGAAAACCCAAGAACTGTTGCAAGACATTAAATTATGTAAAAAAAACAAAAAACAAAAAACAAAAAAACTGCTGAACTAAATCAGCCTGTTTATATTAAGGGTGGCCTAACTTCAAAATGGAGGAAGAGAAATATGTTACACTGGGGATGAGGCTTTGAATATGTTCCACAGGAAAAGAAAAGCTGTGAATTTCTAACAAATTGATAAAATCAGATTTAATAAGGGGAGACTCCCTGAAGATCCTTTCCACAGACATGAAAGAAATCAAGAAGTCCAACAAAGCAGGTAACTTACATTGCTGGTCCTCCTACATGGGGATAGCTCTGAGACTGGCTGAGAAATTAAAATGTTTCTATCCAGAACTTCAGCTATGTCTATCCAATAAATCTTGTTGGCTACAGAATCCTCAAGACTTAACATGTTATGTCTTTCAAAAGGCATAGTTGAAAATGTATGTTATAGTTTGATTATACAATCCAAACTAACTTATAAAGAAAGATTCCTTACATGCTCATTTTTAATTGAATTGTGTGCATTCCACACAATGGAATGGTATTGCAGAAATGTGTATCACCCATGACAGTTTATTGTTTACAGACATTAATGAAGTTAAGATAGCCCTGACAAGGTTCACTCTCAGGGATGCTGAGACACTGAGACATATTTATTCCAGCATCTTGCTTTATCCTACCTCAGACGACCTCAATGCAGAATCTTCATCTGGTACAATTTCAAAATAGCTAGCTATATCATCCAGTACCACAGACTGTTCCAGTCAGAACTTCAGTTAAGCTCTGAATTTCTCAGCATGCAGTTTGGACAGCAAATACTATATCTAACTTTCTTGATTGACCAATATTTCAATTTTCTTGGGCCCCCAAAGGAGGAAAACTGACACTCCCAGTCATCAGGAAGCAATTTTATGATAGCAATGTCTCCATTCCCAAAAGGTGGGATGTGTGGGTTTTGGTCATTCTTTGGGTGATGATCATTGTGAAAGGGGATGTTTACAAGCCGTTAACTGTCTTAGTCATGGAGGAAACAAAATATAGGAGGTTAGACTCAGGGATTTCTCTTTTCTGTTTTCTTTCCTCTATCTTTCTTTTTCATATGCTAAGTGAAAATGGGTAGAAGGGTTGAAAAGAAAAAAGCAGGAATATAATGAAGGGATAATAAGAATAAAGAGTAGATTCCTCAATCTATTCTTAAACTACCTACCTACTACTTGCCAAAAATCTTACATTGGTACAGATCATTGCATAGTGATAAAAATTAAAGTTATATTTGGTTACATTGATATAGATCTTGGTATATTGATACAAAATTAAGGTTATGTTTGGTTACATTTGTGCAAATACTTGCTATTGATACAAAATTAAGGTTACATTTGGTAACAACATACTATGTGTGGTGGTTTGTATATGGTCAACCCAGGAATTGGCACTATTAGAAGGTGTGACGATGTTGAAGTAGTTGACCATGTTAGAGTGAGTGTGGCACTGTGGGTGTGGGCTTTAAGACCCTCATCCTAGCTTCCTGGAAACCAGTATTCTGCTAGCAGCCTTCAGATAAAGATGTAGAACCCTTAGCTTCTCCTGCACCATGCCTGTCCTGTCTGGATGCCACCACGTTCCTGCCTTGAAGGTAATGGATTGAACCTCTGAACTTGTAAGCAAGCCCTATTTAAGATGCTGTCCTTATAAGAGTTGCCTTGATCATGGTGTCTGTTCACAGCAATAAAACCCTAACTAAGACACTATGTATCAACACTTTTTATCTATGTAATTATTAAAAACACAGCACTAAGGTCTAGTCTTTTAGAAAGTTGCCATTACAATCTATTAGGATAATTAAGAAATGCAAGTTAAAAAATAATCAAACTCATGGTCATGTTAGATTCTTGTCTAGTTAATTACAATAAAATGTAATTCCTAGGTTGAAAACATAGTAAATAGTAAGAACAAAAGATTAAGACATACTAAAGATAGTCTTCAAAATCTTCAGAAATCTATAGAATATGGAATTTAAAGATGTTTCTAAAATAAAGGATCTTATTTTTGAAAATGAGACAGGTCTGCTCCTGGTAGCACTTTCATTCCAATCCAAAGAAGGTGATGGGCATCAAAGAATCTCCTTATGGAGTTTGCTTCACAAGTGGCACTGGGCAAGAAACTGACCATGCCTCACTGAAGACAAAATACTATTCTAACTGTACAAATGAAACACAGGGTAGTCTACTGCTGAGCTATGCAGGCACAAGGTAGGGAAGTCATTTATAACTCTTGCTTTGCAGAAAAATCTTTAAGATATTATGTGCCAGGAAGGTTGGAAATGATGCTCCAACAACACAGAGAAATTTGGAGGAATTATTCAGGCAATCAGCTTTCTCTATTATTTCTGTAGTTTTTGGAAGCTGCTTGCCTTCACTTCCTTCATACTAAGGTAATGGTTATTCTTTCTGAGCACTCTGATGAGGTTGAAAGCTAAATAACTATATTCTCACATATAAATTAGGTTGTTTAGGATATAGGAAAATGATTTTAAGTCCACGAAGATGTTTTTGGTTGGTAATACAAGTTGTGATAGAAATTGCACACACTAGCAAGATTTTGCTAAAAGAACCCAGATATGTCTATCTCTTGTGAGACTATGCCAGGGCCTGGCAAACACAGAAGTGGATGCTCACAGTGGATGCTATTGGATGGATCACAGGGCCCCCAATGGAGGAGCTAGGGAAAGTACTCAAGGAGCTGAAGGGATCTGCAATCCTATAGGTGGAACAACAATATGAACTAACCAATACCCCCCCCCCCCCTGGAGTTCGTGTCTCTAGCTGCATATGAATCAGAAGATGTCCTAGTTGGCCATCAGTGGAAAGAGAGGCCCATTGGTCGTGCAAACTTTATATGCCTCCGTACAGGGGAATACCAGGGCCAAGAAGTGGAAGTGGGTGGGTAGGGGAGTGGGTGGGGAAGCGTGTGGGATACTTTTGGGATAGCATTGGAAATGTAATTGAAATAAATACCCAATTAAAAAAAAGAAATTGACTTAGGTACAGAACCCTGAACTCATCAAAATAGGGTAGACAGTAGAGAGAGTATATTCTCCAAGGTTGCCAAATGCATATGTGTTGGCATCAAGACCTCCCAAACCTATGGCATCACTTAGGCGACAGTGCAACCTGCAGCATATTCCCAGCACCCAGTTAGTTCACCTCCCATCTTTACCTGTGTTATGCCATTTTTCATATAAATAAGGAGAACCTCTCTCTCTCTCTCTCTCTCTCTCTCTCTCTCTCTCTCTCTCTCTCTCTCTTTCTCTCTCTCTTTTCTCTTCTCTTCTCTTCTCTTTCTGCAGCTACCTTTTCTCTCTCTCTCCCAATAAAACCTCTTCCACATGGATCTGTTTTGGTCTAGTGCACTGTTCAGATGAGACCCACCATTCTAACACATTAATATGGACTGATTATTGTGACTGTAATATTACCTGATAGTTGTCACAATTGTTGTTATTGTAGATATTTTATTATTATAAGAGAAAGCTTTTCATTGTACTAAAAGGGGGAAATGTAGAGAAAAATATCTTGTGTAGTTTATGGAATAGAGTGCTAATAAGAAATCTTTTGGCTTTTCAGCTTTGGAAGGAAATAGGAGGTTAGAGCTCTGGCAGGCAAAGAGGATTCTGAGTTAGTTAGGCACCAGAGGAGATTTGCCCCAAACACTGATGGAGAAGGTCACATTAACACGAGGAGAGGTAACTAACCATGTGACAGGACCTAGACTAGAATAAATGGGTTAAGTCCCAAGGTAGTTGGGGAACCAAGCACAAGCTCATGGGTTAGAGTATTTTTAATAAATGATAAATCATTTTGGAGCTGGGCATGGTGGCACACACCTTTAATCCCAGCACTTGGGAGGCAGAGGCAGGCAGATTTCTGAGTTCGAGGTCAGCCTGGTCTACAGAGTGAGTTTCAGGACAGCCAGGGCTACACAGAGAAACCCTGTCTCGAAAAAACCCTGCCACTATGCAAGTTTATTCTTACACTTGGATGTGCAGTTCCACTCTGCTTATATAGATGTCAGAGGGCAACTTGCAAGAGTTTCTTTTATTTTTCCACTATGTGAGTCCTGAGATAAATCACACATTGCCAAAACTGATGTCAAGTGTATTTACCGCCCAAACTTTGCTGTCAGAATCTCACTGCACTCCTAGTTTTATTTTTATGGTTTTGCTGTTACAAATGGATTTTCTATGACTATAATACAAACATTCTATAGAACATTTTTTTAAATAAATAAATAAACCAGTTGTCAATTTAATAAGGCTTAAAATAAAATATTATAGCAAATATTCACATTATGAAATTGTTGAGCATAAAATTCATGATATTGATATCTATCAGTTATGAAATTATTCTTCAAAGTTTATTTAATAAGCATAAATGTAAAATACTGTTAAAATTAGACTATACTTATATTTGTTTGTAAGTTAGTTCCTGAATTAGACCAAGTAAATAACATTTATATTTATTTCATAAATATGAGAAATTATACTTAAGCAATTTGTTCAAAACCTAATTGACAGTAATTCTTAGAACCAGGCTATAAATTTCACATTTTGAATCAATTTAGCAATCATTGTCTTCATTACCCTATGCTATCCTCCTGGATGATGCTACCACATGAAGACAGCAACATATGAAGTGATACAACTGTAAGTCTGAGTTATTAATTTGGCTTCATTATCTCTATTTGTAATTCATATTAATTTTATTAAATATCAATTACTAATGGGTACCAATTCTTATTTATGTTATGTTCTTAAAGGACTTGCATCATGAATGGAGATGACTCAATTGGTAAGAGCCTTGCTGTACTACATTAATGCTAAACCAAGCACGTCCAAACATGTCTGTAACTCCAGCACTGGCGGTATAGAGACAAGCAGATCCTGAGAGTGTAGCAGGCAGCCAGCTTAGGCAAGAGATCCAGATTCATTTAGAGGCACTGTATAAACAAACAAACAAGGCAGGTAGAAGGTTATAGAAGCAGATATCCACTGTCTGTCTTTCTTTGACCAATATATACCTGTGCATGCGCCAGCATGTTTACGTAAGTGCATACATAGTAAAGGCACATGCGTCCACAGGCATGCATGTATCTGCACACATACACATACCCTCTAAAAAATAATCCCCTGGAAAAACAAGTCTTGTCTGATTTCTCCCTATGTTCATGGCTTTATAGACCATCCCACCTTCATTTTATCCTTTTGTTGTAACAAACATCATAATGTTTATACAAACTACCAGTAAGAATCATTGTCCCAGTAAGAATCATTGTCAGAAGAAATCAGAATGTCTTTCATGTAACAATATGTGATCTGACTTAATGTCTGATACTGTGTAATAGCTCTCATCTTTTTCAAGTTAAAGCAAGATCTTCCACAGCCTTCCTTCTGTTAAACTCTCATAGTCCCTTCCCCCAACAAAAATATAAAATAAAATAAAATAAAATAAAATAAAATAAAATCTTGTCCTGAAAGCTGGTTAATACCCTTTGTCCACACTTCTTTTTTAAAGATATATTTAATGTATATATCTACATGTACTTTTGCACACCAGAAGAGGGCACTGGATCCCATGGGGTTACAGTTATAGATGGTTGTCAGCCACCATGTGGATGCTGGGAATTGAACTCAGGACCTCTGAAAGAGCACCCACTGCTCTTAACGACTGAACCATCTCTCTAGCCTTGTCCATACTTCTTTAGTTGTAAAATCATTATTGCAGTAAGTCATTAGTTTGTTTTGAGGCCGCTGGCTTCTGCTACCCTGGCAATACTAGATCCTCCTTGGAACTTGGATATCCTGTTATTTTCCTGTGTCATGGAGATCATGTGGGTTTGGGTCAGTAGAACTGGATTCTTCATGAACTCCAGCAGTTCATAGATGGGGTAGATATTAGGGTGGGCCAATTCAAAGCCCTGGATCTAGGCCTGGGTGGTAGCTGAGTTGCGTAGCCCACAAACTCTCCTGTGCCTACACCATCAGGGCAAGCTCTCTAGCACAGATAGCAACAGGCAGGGACAGCTCTTCTGCTTTCACAACTTGGGGACCAGCTTATTGAATCCCAATTCTATCAGAGTCAGATCTATTATGCTGCTCAGGCCAGGTTCAGGGCCTGCTCTCCAGAATGCTGCAGGCTCTGGTGGACTAGGGTTAGTTTTCCCACTCTTAGGACCTTTTAGAACCATCCCTCCTTCCTGATGAAGGTTGGAAGTGGCAAGGGGGAGGTGAAGGGTCTCTCTCTGTCTCTCTGTCTCTCTCTCTCTGTCTCTCTCTCCCTCTCTGTCTCTCTCTCTCTCTGTCTCTCTCTCTCTCTGTCTCTCTCTGTCTCTCTCTCTGTCTCTCTCTGTCTCTGTCTCCCTGTCTCTCTCTGTCTCTCTCTGTCTCTTTCTGTCTCTTTCTGTCTCTCTCTCTGTCTCTCTCTCTGTCTCTCTCTCTCTCTCTGTCTCTGTCTCTCTCTCTCTCTCTCTCTCTCTCTCTCTCTCTCTCTCTCTCTCCCTCTCTCATACCACACTGCAGAAGGTGAAGAATGGTTCCAGCTTGCCCTTGTGGAGGCCCACCTGCTCCCTGGCCACCAGGGCCAGATCTCCTGTGCTGTTCAGGAAAGGATCTGGGCCAGCTCTCTTTAGTGTAGTGGCCAGCAAGGGGCAGGGCCAGCTCTCCCAGAGCAGGAAAGACATGGGGGCACCTCAGCACAGTGTCTCAGGTAGCAGTACAGAGCAGGGAGATTGCTCGGTGCTTAGAAGCACTGGATGTTCTTCCACTGGTGTCTGTCTATTCCTAGCACCCCTATAGTAACTAGCTATCATTTGTAACTGGAGTTTCAGCATATCTAATGCCTTCTTCTAACTTACAGGGGCATTGAGCCCATGAATGATGCACAAACATAGTACGATAAACACTCAGACACAGAAAATAAAATAAAAAATTGAATGCACTAAATATAGTAGTTGACCAGTTGAAATAGAAATAATGCCATATTATATAGATTTTAATGAAATTCATTTATTCAGTATTTCCTAGGTGGTTACTAAAGATAGGATTCTAGTTTAACTACTGAAATATCCTATTAAACAAGGACTGGGTCCAACTTTTGTGGAATCAACATTCCATGTACACCTATATTTTATGACAATCTGTTACTGTTCAGTTGGGATTAAACCTTCAGTCTTTCACAACAACAAGAGAGAGAGAGAGAGAGAGAGAGAGAGAGAGACAGAGAGACAGAGAGACAGAGAGACAGAGAGACAGAGAGACAGAGAGACAGAGACAGAGAGACAGAGAGAGAGAGAGAGAGAGAGAGAGAGAGAGAGAGGGAGAGAGAGAGAGAGAGAGAGAGAGAGAGAGAGAGAGAGAGAGGCAATTTTAAACTTCAAAACCATTTTTGTCAAAATTTGAATGCTTTTGAACTTTGGGCATTCTACTTGTAGCTTTCATCACCTATAAAATAAAGCACCCTGTTCTTCTGTCTGCCATGACATGGTCTCTGCCCAATATTCCATGAAACTCAGGTGGACCCCCTAACCTGGATTTGTAGCTTTTTGGATGGAGCCCAGAGCTTTTAGATCTCTAGTAAACATTCTACTCTAAACTCATCAGCTCTATTGTATCCTAAGCAAATTTCATAAGCACTTTTAATAATGAGTCTTTGTTCAAAATATGTTTATTTCATTTATATTACAGTAAAACCAAGAGCCTTCTCTATCTTTGCTTTTCACAATATTTCACGAAATGTGGCAATTGCTGCTTCCACTAACTATAATATGCCCTTCCTGCTCTCTCTTCTCTAGTCACCTTAGCTTTCTTGTTGTCAGCTAGAATGTGCTGATATCTCAGCTTAAACAATTTGCTTCACCTACTTGGATGGCTTCATTACCCCATTGTTATGTGGCGAAAATGCTTTCTTAAAGTCTTTAGGAGCCACGCTTTCCTTGACGCTTCTCTGTCTTTCTCAAGCTAGATATTCCTTAACAGAACTTTGCTTATGTGATTTTTTAATTGCTCATTCTTGTCACCACAATGTAAACTCTACAATGTAAAAATCTTCTTTCTCTCTTGTTAACTACTGAAAACGTACTAACAAGTAAACTCTCTGACACATAATAAATGTTCAAAACTGTGGTTTGAATGAATTATTAGTAATGGTACTAGAGAAGTCAGGTTTTGCTTTTGGGAATCTTAGTCTCATTCATAAAAGAATTTAAGAGTCGACTCAAATGGAAACTCAAGGACAATTTATTGGAGTTTAAAGAACACTTCAGGGGAGAAAGATTTTAAATCTTGTAGGCTTTCTAGAGGAGGAAGATATAACAGAGAAAGAAAAGACCATGCCTGTAACATGGATGTCAGCCATATAATAGACATGCAGGCCCATAGCAGGAAGGTTGCTTAGAGAAAGTAAGGAAATCCAAAATGCCAGAGAAAGCATACTTGGTTCTGGCCAGCATTGAATGGAGAAAAAGCAGAGAAGAATAAAGAGAAAAGGCAACATCTTTCTGACTTCATTTGAGAGTGGAATTTCTGGGAAGGAAAAGTATATTATTTCATTAAGAAACTAATTAGTTCTCCTATTTCTTTAGGCTGGCTTAAGATAAACCTGTATCCCTGGTGGATGATCCCCAGACCAAGTGGGTTGGCTTGTTAAAATGGATTAACTCTAGGGGGAGGAGAAAATGCCAAGTCTCCTACCAGAGGTGAATTTTTATTGTTTTTGGCTTAAGGTCCCAATTTTCTACCAATGGGGTTTCAGTGCTACATACTAACAAGTAAACTCTCTTAACAGTTGCCCAGTGTTTGACATCAGCTATGGGGATAGAAATCAAAAGGGTGTAAATTCTTTCATGCTTCCTTAAGCAGCATTCATGGCACTCTGTTTATTTATTTTTTAAGATTTATTTATTTTATATATGTGAATACACTTTGCTGTCTTCAGTCACCCCAGTCTCTCTCTCTCTCTCTCTCTCTCTCTCTCTCTCTCTCTCTCTCTCTCTCTCTCTCTCTCTCTCTCTCTCTCTCTCTCTGTATTTACTTAAATTCCAATATCTTCTGCTATACACTTTGTTGTAAAGGACAGATGCCATGTCTTATCCATCAATCTAATGCTTAGGATACATTGGCACTAGTCTATGCTTAGCATCTATGACGAGAAAAGGTTTTTGAGTCTTTGCCATTGTGCAAGGTACTGAACTACATGTTGGCTTAGAGTTTGTTTTTAGTTTCACAGCTAGTGAAACTGGGAATAGAAACTGATTTAACATCTGTTTCTGTCTCCTAGGGAGCAAGCAGTTTTTCCTCAGCTCTATCAGCATTTGTGTCTCTTTGGATAGTTGTGTCCTTGCTAGAGAGCAGAGATTGATTAAGAAGTATTTATATCAAAATGCCTTTGATTCTGGGCCAGTTTACAGAGAGAGAGAGAGAGAGAGAGAGAGAGAGAGAGAGAGAGAGAGAGAGAGAGAGAGAGGTGAGAAATTAGAAATACAAGGAACCTGAGGGCAGATTTAGAGTATTGAGCAAATAGTAAAGGGAAGGGGCACATTATCAGGGGGAGGCTTAGAAGAGCCCAGCCACTGAGATGTAAAGCAGGTTAAAAATGAGCTAATGTGTGTGTGCCCTTCCTCTGAGGATCCAAGGGAACCAGGATGATGGCTGGTAGCAAGGTCTGCCTGGAGCTTAAATCAGGGTGGTAGAAACCACATACTACAGAAAAACAAGAAAGCTACAGACATACTCAAGCAGAAACCGAAATATAAAAACAAAATAACAATACAACAAACAAACAGAAAAACCCAGATGAAGTAAAATAACACACACACACACACACACACACACACACACACACACACACACACAGGAAAATACTATTGAGTTCATTTTGTGTTGGCCAACTACTCCTAACTATGGTGGTTACCCTGAAGTGTGTAGCTAACATACCCTGTGAGACTTCACTGAATAAAACTATTGTTTCCTTTGCCAATATGTATCAGATACAGATAGTTTCTTGACTGGAGTGGGGGCCTGTGTCTACTTGTCCTTCTCAGTTTGTGTATTCTGTCTGGCTTGAACCTGTGGATGTATTGTGTATGTTGCCACAGACTCCATGAGTTCATGTGTGCATCAGTCCTGGAAATCTGTTTAATGGTGTCACACATCTCCTCTGGCTCTTACAGTCTTTCTGCCTCCTCTTCTGAATTGAGCTTTGCGGGAAGAGTATGATGAAGGGATCCTATTTAGGAATGAGTGCAGCAAAGTCTCCCATTGTCCTGTTGTGAGTCTCCACGTTAGTAACCAACCACTTACTCCCTGCAAACCCCCAACACCACAAGGCTTAAGGAAGTTCAGGCATCCAAAGATAGATAGAAAAGTAATTGTCTCCTTCTCTCTTTGTGTCTTTGAGACTTTGCTGCTTTCTCTCTCTTTCTCTCTCTCTCTTCCTCCCTTCCTCCTCCCCTCTCCCTCCCTCTTTCTTTCTCTCTCTCTCTCTCCCTCCCTCCCTCCCTCCCTCCCTTCCTCCCTCCTCTCTCTCTCTCTCTCTCTTTCTTTCTTTCTTTCTTTCTCTCTTCCATTCTTTCTTTCTTTTTCTTTCTCCCTCAGCTAAAGAATGAATATCTTCTCCATTAGCCCAGGGTTTACTTAATGGAAAGAGAAAAGAAAATGGCTGGGAACTTTCCAGGATACAAGTTCAAAATGACGTCATCTGCTTTTAGACTATCTTTAATCTATTTAATAATACACTCATTTATTCAATGTTTTCCCCCTTGTTTCAGACATATTTTTGCGTGTCCTCCTAGTAAATCTAGGTCAAATTGTTTTGGGACTAGTTGATATTTTTTTTTCCTTTTTTTTTTCTTTCCATTTTTTATTAGGTATTTAGCTCATTTACATTTCCAATGCTATACCAAAAGTCCCCCATACCCACCCACCCCCACTCCCCTACCCGCCCACTCCCCCTTTTTGGCCCTGGCGTTCCCCTGTTCTGGGGCTTATAAAGTTTGTGTGTCCAATGGGCCTCTCTTTCCAGTGATGGCCGACTAGGCCATCCTTTGATACATATGCAGCTAGAGTCAAGAGCTCCGGGGTACTGGTTAGTTCATAATGTTGATCTACCTATAGGGTTGCAGATCCCTTTAGCTCCTTGGCTACTTTCTCTAGCTCCTCCATTGGGATCCCTGTGATCCATCCATTAGCTGACTGTGGCCATCCACTTCTGTGTTTGCTAGGCCCCGGCATAGTCTCACAAGAGACAGCTACATCTGGGTCCTTTCGATAAAATCTTGCTAGTGTATGCAATGGTGTCAGCGTTTGGATGCTGATTATGGGGTTGATCCCTGGATAAGGCAGTCTCTACATGGTCCATCCTTTCATCTCAGCTCCAAACTTTGTCTCTGTAACTCCTTCCAAGGGTGTTTTGTTCCCACTTCTAAGGAGGGGTATAGTGTCCACACTTCAGTCTTCATTTTTCTTGATTTTCATGTGTTTAGGAAATTGTATCTTATATCTTGGGTATCCTAGGTTTTGGGCTAATATCCACTTATCAGTGAGTACATATTTTGTGAGTTCCTCCTAGCCAAATGGATGGACCTGGAGGGCATCATCCTGAGTGAGGTAACACATTCACAAGGGACTAGTTGATATTAACCATCTTAACTACTCCACATCTTGCCTTTTCCTTCTGAGAAGTTGCCAATTTCTTTTCTCTACTGAATAGTAACCTAAAGAATCCTAATTTCCTTCACCTTAAACCCTGAAGCCAGTTACTTGAGAACTCTTATAGCCCTCTCAGCTTCTTCTAGTTTTACTGGCTATGAGTATTTTTCTCGTGGACCTGGAAACTGTCACTTCAAAGTACAATAACCAAGAAAGACAGTGCTCTGTTCCTCAATCTCTCTACAAAGTTACCATCTTAGCAACACAACACTGCCTCCTTCACCAAGCTTTCTTCTACCAGCTTTCTTTCCTGCTTTGGTGACAGAGTTCATGCTACATGTCTTGCTATACCCCAGACCTCCATCACAATAGTCTTAGATATCAAGTTTTCCTTCTTGTTTAGTGATGTGTCCGGAGTAAGCTTTTGTTGTTGTTGTTTTTTTTTGTCCAGCATCTTTGTTCTCTGCAAGCTGTGGAGGCCATGTTGGTTAAATTCTTGCACTGAAACTTTTATCAAACTAGAATGTGAAGTACACTTTTTTTGGAGAGAGGAAAAGAAAAACATTTTCCAGACCTACTAACATGTGGTAACATCATTGAAAATCTGTTCTACAGCTATAAAGCTCGAAAACATTATCATTAAGAAACACATTTGAGATATATCTGTGGCCATCTTGACCCTGGAAATACAAGCTGTGGCCCTTTTTAATTATCCAAGGACACCCCCCAGAAACAACATTGAGGGTGCTTTTCTAAAGTTCAATTAATTCTCTTCCTGGTGAGATGGTTATTATTATGCAAAATATGTGGTAACAGCTCATTTTGAAATTTAACTTTCTCTTTTAAAAGAACTATGCTTCTGAGAGAATGGACAGAGCAGCCAGACCCACAGGGGACTTTCTGTTACAGAACCCTGACCTTTAATGTGTGAGGGTAGGATTTAGAATCCTATTTATTTATTTATTTTATCTATTCTTCAGTGTACATGTTTAAAATGTTCTAATTTGGCACCTGTTTGCCCATGCAATTGCCCACCTGATACAAAATGCCAGTTTGCCTCTCCCTTTCTTTTAGATAGCCCTGTATGTAACAAATGGCCTGACTGTTAGTGACTGGCAGCCTGGGATTATTGCAAACTGCTTAAACAAATGATATGCAACTATAGATGAAAGGTAACCTTGTTCCTGGTTGAGCTAGAAACCCCGGTGATTCAGAAGGGACACGGTAGGCATTTCGCCTGTTCCCAGGCATGAGGTCGTAGCCCTCCATAGAATTATGGCCATCATTCATGTAAGGGCAATGCCCCAAGCCCCTCCACATATAGAGGATGTGACCACAGGTCACTTAGGCTCAAGACAGATTTCCATTTTAATGAGGCACCTACAGGCTTGGAGACTTAGCCAATAAGCCTTCATTCCTAGACATTCTTCCCTGCAAAATGTATTTAACCTCAGGACCACCCTGAGAAGTAGGGTATGGTACTCATTCACTTTCTGCCATGACAATAGATGTCATAAAACCATGGACTGCCTCTTTGCATCGGGATCTGCTGTCTAATCTCTTGTAGAAACCCTCTCTGCACTCCCAGCCACAGGGACCACCAAACCCAAGCCAAGCTCAAGCCCCGCCACCACTGCCAAGCCAAAGACTCTCACCATGGAATCAGCTGGAGCTCTTTCCCCCCCTTGCCCTGGGCTAGATCCAGCCCATGGGCCTGCACTCCGTTCTCAGCTCTTCTGAGAAAACCAGCAGCCCCTGAGTGCCCAAGAACCTGAGAACTAGGCAGCCCTGGCCTGTTTGCAGGCTCCAGGACCCCAGAGCTTGCTCCAGCTGTCCCCCACCTTAGACTGTGCTTCCCAACCCTGGAGCGGTGTCCTGGGGCTGCCCTATGACCCAACACCCACCAAGTAGGGTGAACACAGTCAACTTCCTGCTTCTTGCCTCCGAAGTGGCCAAGTCCTGTGGCAGAGCAGACGCTGGACCCAATAACCCTACATATAATATCAATCGATGGATTCAGATTTTAACATAGTAGAGACATTTACTAGAATAATGGGAAAATTTTCTACTACTGTTTGCTTAAGGCCTATTAAAAACCAAATCCTTTAAAAATAAAAGTTCTATATTGTGTCTTATGTAATTTTAACTTTAATGCACATAAAGGCAGTTGTTGCTTAATGTTGACTAATATAATTACACACAATTTATAATTATATCTATATAACACATTTGAAAGCCTATTAGAAAAAATATATATTATAGAAACAACATAGGACAACAGAAACTCTCTTCTCACAAGAAAGTGACTCTATTGTATTCATTTTTACAAAATAAATTACTTTAAAAAGATCTCCAGCAGTCCAGTAAAGATAGCTATAATCCAAGCTAGTACATAGTAGATTATGGCTTAATAAATGAAAGTTTAAAGCGTACATTCTTTACAGCAAAAAAATGTATACCTTCAAATCCAGAGATGTACCTAGCAAGTAGGAATTTATGTTGAAGCCACAGTTGTGTAGCCACAGTTGTGTAGTTGTGTTGTAGCCACAGTTGTGTGGGCAGGGTGGGGGTGTGGTTGCTGGGGTTGCGTGCCTGGCCTGGGTAGACCTTGACTTTAGGAAACCACAAGGAATGCTAATGTATACGCTGCTCTGCCCTGGGATATAAAGACCAGGAGTGAACAGATGAATGATGTCCTGAGATGTCAACTCTAGAAAGATTCGTGAAGTCTAGACATTTGACACCAAACTCCACTATACTAGGAGAGACTAGGAGGCAAAAAAAAAAAAAAAATCTTCCCTTTCCATGCAGTTTGGACACATTTTCTTGATCCACAAATTTAGTCCATGGCCCATAAATGTAGGTTTATTAAAATGCAGGACTCTTTAGGCCCTAGCTCCACTGGAAAGTGCAAGTGGTAACATTTCTCTTCCCCTGAGAGAAAAGTAAAATCGGTGTCCTTTAAGGCAGAGGGTTTTTAATGAGGGTGCATCATAACTCTCACAGAGGCAAAGCCATTTAATTTTATTACACAACACTTTAAATTGGGACTGTTTTTAAAAGGCCAAATCACAGACAGGGGTCAAGATTAGATGCATCCTTAGTAGACAGCTGGCAGCTCCTGCCAGCATGAGGATTTAGAGGTGTGAAGCTGGTAAGAAATAGCTGGCATTCAGAGAAGCGGGAAGCACAGAAAAATAAACTTCCCAGAGAAAGTTAAGAAGGACTCAAAAAAAATAAAAGGGGGGGTGGGTGGGGGGGTGGGAGAAGAAATAACAGACAGAAAGAAAACAGGTCATAATAATTTCCCCTAGGACTAAAATGTGTGACATGAGCTTTGGCATTAAATCAGAAATTTCAGAATTAGAGGGAGAAGGAAAGAAGGCAAATTGGGAACAATGTGGCTATTGTGTCAGGGAGGGCTCAGATTAAAAGTTACTGAGTCATTTTCCGAACCCACCAGCAAAATGGTTTATTATTTCTGTAAAACGTACTTGCTTCTAGGAAAAGGGAATTAGACTTATTTTCCTATTTCCCATTCAATTACAGCATGGAACTTAATAATGAATCAACTAAAGTGCAGAGAGTAGAAAAACATCCTTGGACCTTAACAAAACTGAATTCCAAGACTTACCAAGTGACTTTTTTTTACTGGACACAGGACATCCCTGAAGCCAGCTCATTGCTGACTGTTTCTGAAACTTAGGAGGCTTTTGCTAGCTCCTTCCAAAAATGGCAATTCTGTCTATGTTTAGCTTTGCCACATATTTCACACTCCTGCACTTTAAACAAGCAATAATTTAGTGTGTGACTCTATACTGGAGTTCAGACATTCTTTTAAGGACATATTTTATTCTTAAAAGGGCACATTGCAAACTCTTGCCTACATTTCTAACAAATGAATACCCTCCACTCTCCTCCTCCAGACATAAATGAAACGCTTCTCTGAGATATTCCGGAAGTGGACAGTCTGACAAATGACACAACCATAGGAAAGGGTCAATATACGTTTCTTAATCTCATCTGTGAAAACTGACTTCTGGCTGTGTCTTTGGGGAGAGAGAGAGTGTTTCTACCAGATCCTCAGGGGTACACAGAGAGAGCAGTGATGCTCCTGTTTTGTCAGTGACAGAAAATTTGTTTGGAACTCAAGCAATGTTTGGCAGATTCATAGGGGAGGATTTTAAATGCCAATTGAGAATAACTTTGAATAACGTGAAAATTGCCACTGATCTTAAAAGCTACCGCTAAAGTCCAAATAATGTTTTCTAACAGACTGAACTTTATGTTGACTGAAGGTCAAAATACAAATTTTTGGAGTAGATTGAAGAAATAAGATAACGAATGCAGCTGAAAATGACTTAAATTAAAGCACAGGACGGATTTGCTTTCTTGTGTTTTTTGTGAGAGTTTTCAGAAGCATGAAAAATATTTGTTTTTAAAAACTATTTTCTTTTATGTTTGATATTTGCTTATGACTTCTTTTTTTTTTTTTAATTATTTTCTTCCAGACACTCTTTTGGTAGTTTAGGGTCAACTCATGCCATTTGTATAACTCAGGCAAACAATTTTATTTTATTCTTTATAATCTTGCTTTTATTTTTCAATCAATTACTGTACATACTTAAGTTGAACACATTTATATTTAGATATACATAGAAAAAACCTGCATACTAATACTCTACATAGACACTTTGTGAGCATTAAAACATTTAAAATTCTTTTTAACTTTTCATCATTTAATACCTCTATATAACTTCCAATATGTTTATCCTTTAGGCAAGATAATGAGTCCTTGAAAATTGAAAGAATTTAAGTTAAAACAATATGACTTGGTTTTATGAATTATATATTAATAAACACACTAAAAGCCCCAAATGTTCAAGAACACAAGAACACACATACACACACACATGCATATATATCATATATATATAATGTGTGTGTTTGTATGGGCAAGAGTCATATGGTATAGAGGGTTGGTTTAAGTTTTCAAAGGAGAAATTTGCCCCAAAATTAACAATTTCAAGGCTGTTTTGTGTTCCTGAGTTGGTCCTCTGATTGTCAAGAGTTAAAGAGATAAAACTTAATTATTGAATATTTTATGAGAGACATGCTGCTTCCTAGGATGGGATCTTAGAGAAGGATTGCAGGAGTAAATGGAGTGAGGTAGGATGTGAGGCGAGGACATGAGCAGCCTGTCTACAGAGGGAAATGGCTAGTAAGGATGGAAGAGCAAGGATGAACTTGAGTCAGGATGTTGCTTGTCCTGCATCAATCAAAGAGTCTGTAGTTATCATTAGACTGTCAGGCTCTTGTTCAGACATCACCTTTATTGTTGCAATTAAATATACTTGGACACATTCTATTAATATGACAATGTATTTTTAATAACTTCTGATAAAACAACTAAAAATTTCCTTATTATGGAAACTCCTAGCAGCATACAAAAATGTATACTAAAATAATTAATAAGGTCATATAAATTAAGCAACAATAAACAAATAGTTGATGAGTTTTCTGCATGTTAATTGTAGATATTTGAAGTAAAGATGGGGCTGAGGGTATAGTTCTCCAATTTTATAATATTTCATATATATATATATACATATATATATATATAAAAGAAGGAAGGAAGAGAAAAGCTGATAAGAACAGGGTATAGAACCTGATAGGCAGAGAAAAAAGTTCTGAAGTTCTGGGCACACGCTTGCTGGAGTCTAGGGATGCCAAAAAGGAGTTCTGGTTTCTAGTTTCTTGACCTCTATTATCCTGGAAGCTATGGGCAAAGATGTGACTAGAATTGAGAGAAGCAGCTACCTATCTATAGTTAGGCTAACTCTATTGACTACATTTGCCCCTCCACATGCATCAACTTATCTGCTTTACACACACACACACACACACACACACACACACACACACACACACAGAGAGAGAGAGAGAGAGAGAGAGAGAGAGAGAGAGAGAGAGAGAGAGAGAGAGAGAGAGAGTTCACCAATACTAGAATATTGTATTCTGTCCCTGGAGATATGTTCATGTCTCTCTCTCTCTCTCTCTCTCTCTCTCTCTCTCTCTCTCTCTCTCTCTCCCTTTCCCCTTCTTCTCTTCTTCTTCTTCCTCTCTCCTCTCTTCCTCTCTCCCTCCTCCCTCTCCCTCTCTCTCTTTTCTCCCTCTCTCCCTCTTTCCCTCTCTCCTCCTTTCCCTCTCTCTCTCTCCCTCTCTCCCTCTCTCCCTCTTCTTCTCCCCCTCTCCCTCTCCCCCTCTCCCTCTCTGTCTCTCCCTCTCCCTCCCACTCCTCTCTAAACTTCTTCCTCCACTTTCATCTCCCTGTGCTTCTTCTCCTGCTTTTCTAAGAATTCTAGGATGGCATTTCCTTTAAATCTCACTCCCTGTGGGCTGGATATTTTATTTCATAAATTTGTGAGAAAAGAATCTGAAAACCTACAGCTCAGAGAGCTTTGGTTGCTATTCAGTTTTCTGAAATGCTAACATAAAACCCCTACCCCTGCCATCCAGATAAACTCCCCAAGAAAGGAAAAAGGCTCTGTTGAACTCAAAGACACTATATTTTCCCATAGCAGTCTCATTGTAACATAGAATTTTTTTAAAGCATAACCATATATTCATGTTTACAATTTTCTGTTTCATAACTATTTTAACTCTTTCTCATATTGAAATAAGAATAAAGATTTGAAATCCCAATTTCACTCTAGACATTGCTCTAAAGCCTCGCCTTTTCTCCAAAAAACTTTAAAAAATACAGTATGATAACTACTCTTTTAGGTTCTTTATTTTTTAACATTAGTAGACAATAATACAATTTTAAATGTCACTATGCTACATAGAAAACTTTTTTAATTTTAATTATTTTAATTATGTCCTTATAGACTACATTAATCATCTTTTTTTTTTATCTTGAGCATTTCTGATCTAAGAAATAGGATATAGAGCTAGAGTTGCTAATTTTCTTCCCAGGATGATGTCTGATTGCTCTAATGTAATCTGAACAAGTTTCTTTTTTTTGTTTGTTTTTTGGGTTTTTTTTTTCAATTTGTTAATTTTTTTATTAGGTATTTTCCTCATTTACATTTCCAATGATATCCCAAAAGTCCCCCACACCTTCTCCCCCACTCCCCTACCCACCCACTACCACTTCTTGGCCCTGGCGTTCCCCTGTACTGAGGCATATAAAGTTTGCACGACCAATGGGCTTCTCTTTCCACTGATGGCCAACTAGGACATCTTCTGATTCATATGCAGCTAGAGACACGAGTTCCAGGGTGGGGTATTGGTTAGTTCATATTGTTGTTCCACCTATAGGATTGCAGATCCCTTCAGCTCCTTGAGTACTTTCCCTAGCTCCTCCATTGGGGGCCCTGTGATCCATCCAATAGCATCCACTGTGAGCATCCACTTCTGTGTTTGCTAGGTCCTGGCATAGTCTCACAAGAGACAGCTATACTAGGGTCCTTCCAGCAAAATCTTGCCAGTGTATGCAATGGTGTCAGCGTTTGGAGGCTGATTATGGGATGGATCCCCGGATGTGGCAGTCTCTAGATGGTCCATCCTTTTGTCTCAGCTCCAAACTCTGTCTCTGTAACTCCTTCCATGGGTGTTTTGTTCTCAGTTCTAAGAAGGGGCAAAGTGTCCATAGTTTGGTCTTCGTTCTTCGTTGAGTTTCATGTGTTTCGCAAATTGTATCTTATATCTTGGGTATTCTACGTTTCTGGGCTAATATCTACTTATCAGTGAGTACATACTGTATGAGTTCTTTTGTGATTGGGTTACCTCACTCCAGGTCCATTCATTTGCCTAGAAATTTCATAAATTTATTCTTTTTAATAGCTGAGTAGTAATCCATTGTGTAAATGTACCACATTTTCTGTATCCATTCCACTGTTGAGGGGCATCTGGGTTCTTTCCAGCTTCTGGCTATTATAAATAAGGCTTCTATGAACATAGTGGAGCATGTGTCTTTCTTACCAGTTGGAACATCTTTTGGATATATGCCCAGGAGAGGTATTGCGGGATCCTCTGGTAGTACTGTGCCCAATTTTCTGAGGAACTGCCAGACTGATTTCCAGAGTGGTTGTACAAGCTTGCAATCCCACCAACAATGGATGAGTGTTCCTCTTTCTCCACATCTTCACCAGCATCTGCTGTCACCTGAATTTTTGATCTTAGCCATTCTGACTGGTGTGAGATGGAATCTCAGGGTTGTTTTGATTTGCATTTCCCTGATGATTAATGAATGATTCTGAACATTTTTTTTTCAGGTGCTTCTCAGCCATTCGGTATTCCTCAGGTAAGAATTCTTTGTGTAGCTCTGAGCCCCATTTTTTAATTGGGTTATTTGATTTTCTGGAGTCCACCTTCTTGAGTTCTTTATATATATTGGATATTAGTCCCCTATCTGATTTAGAATAGGTAAAGATCCTTTCCCAATCTGTTGGTGGCCTTTTTATCTTATTGACAGTGTCTTTTTCCTTACAGAATCTTTTTAAATAGGTGATAGTCACATAGATTCATTTCTTGACCTATATATTACTATAATGATATATTTACCATAGATATCTGGATTCACTATTTGGATACTGTATTTTGTGGTTGTTTTGTTTTGTTTTGTTTTGTTTTGTTTTGTTGTGTTGTGTTTTGTTTTGTTTTGTTTTTGAGATAGGGTATTGCTATGTGACCGTTTGTTAGCAAAGAACTTGGCTAACTTCCAACCCAAGAGATCAACCTAATTCTGCCTCTGGAGTGCTGAGAGGAGTCCTGTGCTGCCATGCTTGGCTATATTTTGACTTCTAAGTTAGACAGGTGTTTATTCAGAACTTGAGGACTAATGTTATTAGACTTTGAGAGAACAATGACAGGTGTAGGGAAGCTGTAAATCTTAGCAGCTGTAGCAGGAGAGAGATGGAAAAGAGGACAAGAAATAGCCATTGTTTTGAGTTAGGGTCTGAGAAAGCTGGTTCATTCAGCAATGGAGTTTCGTAATAGCTGCATAGTAGAAGGAGACAGAAGGTTTGGAAAGATTTTGAGAAAGCCCACAACATCAAGTAAAGCAAGTCCAGGCTTGGACCAATATTACAAAATAAAAGAGACAGACAGAGAGTTATACTTGCTTAAGTGAGAGCTAAGAAAAGTGAGCATGAGTACTGCTGTGGAAAAATATACAATGAGTAGAGCAATGAAATTCATCAAAAGGAGCATCATTTTTCACATCTCTTTGTCATGTCTTCAGGTGAATCTGCTTTTCAGTAGGAAGTGGATGTTGGGGAGAATCCTGGTAGGAGAGTAAATAATAAATATCACATTTTGTTCTAGTCTTTGAGTCAAACCAGAGTGCCATGTCTCCATGAAAAATGGAGGATATTCTATTCTTCTGACCAAGAGGCCTAAGGATGGGTGGTGGTGATACTATTTCTTTCTAGTGTTATCAGGGAGTTGGGAGGAAAGGATCTATCTTTAATGGACTTTCTGGCTACCTGACAATATAAGAATAGTACAAACATGATGAAGTAGGACGTAGAACAGAAATAGTGAACTAAAGATAGCTAAAACTAAGGGTATCTACTTTCAAAGACGACTGAGGATGCTGCTTAGTAGTTGAAGACTTGCCTAACATGGACAGGACCTAAGGTTGTATTCCAGTACAGCAGAACAAACACAAATAAACTTGAAAGGGTCTCTAAATCCAAGTACATACTTAGTGAAGATTATGTTCAGAGACCTGGAGGTTTGAGGCTATTCAAGCAATGAACACCTAGGTTACGTGTGGTGTGCTATACTGTGTTCTTCATAGACTATTCTTATGACTTTTGAGATATAATTTGCTAGACAAACAACTTAACTTGCCTGTAATATTGATATGTTAGGAAGGAAGAAGCAGTTTAAAAGGAAAAGTCATTTTCTCAAGAGTAAGAGCATTCACTCTGTAACCTGATAATTGAATTAGCCTAGTCTTAGGTGGAGATCAAGGGAAATTAGTCCTTGGTCAATCCCGTGACTAGTACTTTGACTTTCTTTTGGCTTTAATTAGAGTGCTAGATATATGGATTAAAAAAAACTGGTTCTGCCTGAATGATTTTTAGTGTACACACTAGCAATATTCTGAAGATGACATAGAATTTTTTCTAGGTTGATGCAGAGATAAGACAACAAAACGTAACCATTTCTGATGAAGAGGATACTACATAATGTAAATAAATTTTCATTGAAAAGTGAGCTTTTCTGAATAATGCATGGGATTTAATATTCAACAAGTTGTCATGTACATGTATTAGCTAGTAGAGATGGTTCTCATTTAACTGATTTATTTCAAAGCAAAACTTAGCAGAGGGTTTGTTCTAATTGACACATGAAGAAGCAAATGTTATCTCAACTCACCCTATGTAACTGACTCTATTTCCTTAGTCAACTAATAAAACCACCTCAAAATTCCTGAAGAGAATCTTTTGAAAGATTCCAACTATAATTAGATGTAGATCATCACCATGCTAGAGACGGAATAATAGAAAGAACTGACTCATTTATCTGTTGCTAGAATTAGGCTATTTTTTCTCTTCGAGAAAATTTGATTTGGCTTCTTTATTTGATGAGAGAAGTTGGCAGATTGCTGCAATCTTGCTCAGACATTAAAGAAGACAGTTAGTGGAGAGGTTTTGCTAAAGAGCTGCTAAACAAACACAAATTTTTCCTTCCATCAGTTTTGTTTCATACATATATCTGTTAATGATGCAGAATGAATCATATG
Source organism: Mus musculus (assembly GCF_000001635.26). Classification (NCBI taxonomy): domain Eukaryota; kingdom Metazoa; phylum Chordata; class Mammalia; order Rodentia; family Muridae; genus Mus; species Mus musculus. The sequence continues at coordinate 14,624,883 of NC_000072.6, read as the reverse complement.
GAATGACTAGTCTGCTTTTTTAATATTCTAAGTAAAAGTTCTTTCCCTGTGGTAGGGTCAGTGTCTGTCAAACACTGCTCTAGGATCCTGCATTGCATCTCTTCACCATTTCTGGTTTATAATATGCCTGCTTAGATGGCCAACATGAACTAGGATATTTATCGGCCATTAAGAATTGCAGTCATATTTATAATAGCCAGAAGCTGGAAACAAACCAGATGTTCCTCAACAGAGGAATGGATACAGAATATGAGGTACATTTACACAATGGAGTACTACACGGCTATTAAAAATAATGAATTCATGAAATCCACGGGCAAATGGATGGAACTTGAAAATATCATTCTGAGTGATGTAACTCAGTCACAAAAGAACACACATGGTATGCACTCACTGATAAGTGGATATTAGCCCAAAAGTTCAGAATACCCAAGATACAATACACAGACCACATGAAGCTAAAGAAGAAGGAAAACCAAAGTGTGGATGTTTTGGTGCTTCTTAGAAGGGGGAACCAAATACTCACAGAAGGAAATATGGAGACAAAGTCTGGAGCAAAGACTGAAGGAAAGGCCATCCAGAGACTGCCCCACCTGGGGATCCATCCCATATACAGCCACCAAACCTAGACGCTATTGTGGATGCTGGGAAGTGCTTACTGATAGAAGCCTAATATGGCTATCTCCCAAGACGCTCTGCCAGAGCCTGACAAATATAGTGGCAGATGCTTGCAGCCAACCATTGGACTGAGCACAGGTCCCTGATGGAGAAGTTGGAGAAGGAACTGAAGGAATTGAGGCTGTTTGCAGCCTCATGGGTGGAGCAACAGTGTTAACTGGCCTGGCCCACCTCCCTGGAGCCTCCAGGGACTGGACCACCAAGGAAAGAGTATGCATGGAGGGACCCATGGTTCCAGCCTCATATGTATCAGAGGATGGACTTGTTGGGCATCAATGTGAGGAGAGGCCCTTGATCCTGTGAAGGCTCAATGCCCCAGTGTACAGGAATGCCAGACTGGGGAGGAAGGAATGGGTAGGTAGGGGAGCATCCTTATAGAGGCAGAGGGAAGGGGATGGGATGGGGGTTTCCAAAGCAGAGACCTGGAAAGGGGATAAACTCAAACACAAAAGAACTCACATGATATGTACTCACTGATAAGTGGATATTAGCCCAGAAACTTAGAATACCCAAGATATAAGATACAATTTGCAAAACACATGAAAGTCAAGAAGAACGAAGACCAAAGTGTAAACATTTTGCCCCTTCTTAAAATTGGGAACAAAACACCCATGGAAGGAGTTACAGAGACAAAGTTTGGAGCTGAGACAAAAGGATGGACCATCTAGAGACTGCCACACCCAGGGATCCATTCCATAATCAGCCTCCAAACGCTGACACCATTACATATGCCAGCAAGATTTTGCTGAAAGGATCCTGATATAGCTGTCTCCTGTGAGGCTATGCCAGTGCCTGGTAAACACAGAAGTGGATGCTCACAGTCAGCTATTGGATGGAACAGGAGGGTTCCCAGTAGGGGAGCTAGAGAAAGTACCCAAGGAGCTAAAGGGGTCTGCAACCCTATAGGTGGAGCAACAATATGAACTAATCAGTACCCCTGGAGCTCATGTCTCTAGCTGCATATGTATCAGAAGATGGCCTAGTCAGCCATCATTGGGAAGAGAGGTCCCTTGGTCTTGCAAACTTTATATGTCTCAGTACGGGGGAACGCCAGGGCCAAGAAGTGGGAGTGGGTGGGTAGGGGAGGTGGGGGGAGGGTATGGGGGACTATTGGGATAGCATTTGAAATGTAAATGAAGAAAATACCTAATTTAAAAAAGAAAATAATCAATAAAAAAGAAACAGAAAAAATATTAGTTATCAGGTTAATTTAAAAGAGTAAATATTACAGATTATAGACATCTATTTAATTAACAGCATCTCTTCTAACCAGCATAGCTTGTATTTGTCTCTACACAGGCACATGGCTAGGTTAAATGGGAGAATTAACAAGTAACAAAAATAATTAAAAGTTACTTTGCCAAAAAAGTATTTTGGAACTCTCTTTGATTGTATGTTATGATATCTGCACACAAGGAGACAGAATATAAACACACTTCATTTTTGTATAGTCCAGGACCACTCATGGGTTATGAAAATAGAAAGAAGGCTAACTGGAGATTTCTTGTCAAATAGCAATAAAATATATTTTTACTAGATAAATCAAGAGTTGAGATATGTATATTTAACATTAGTCGCTATTTGTTTAGTGATAGTTATTAGCACCTACTTAAAAATGATGGCACTAATTACAGCTGAGTCCATTCTTATTAAACTGGATTTGGAAGGGACTTTACTTAAAATCCTCTTTTTCACAGTTCAACAGTGGTCTTCATTTCAGTCATTTCACTGATCATCAGGGTATTAGCTCCTCACAGTAGTCTGGGTCAGTATAGATTTACACTATAAACCACAGAAGTTGGTCCACAGGCTTCTCAGATAGGGCAAAAGAAATTAACACTTCAAAACACTACCAATTTAGTGACCTAGTTTTAGGGAGGATTAACCTATAGTAAGGATGTAAAACTAAATTAAATTCCAGTTAAACACAAATATTTTCCTTCACATTCTGAGCCATCTGATTCAGACTCCTCAGGGTACAGTGTTACCTCACTTGGTGAACTGTATAATTATTTATAGATTTTCTCAGCATTAAGCTTATCCTTATCTAACTTTATATAAACAGACTAGGTGGCAACTTTTACGGAGATACCCTGATGCACATGATGGTCACTCATGATAGCTGGTAGTTCAGGGCCCCACTGTCCTTCAGACTCCCTCACTTTGTTTCTGGCATGTTATTATAAGGCTAACTTAAAAAAAAAATAATTTCTAACCAAATGCTTCTACATGGGTCTGTGATTACATACAAGATACATAAACAAAGAAAAAAAAAAGAAAAAAAGAAGTGTTACTTATTGTTGAGAACAGAAGATCTAGGACCTAGTATGAAACTTTAATAATTTTGTTTACATATGTAATTGTAAATCCAAGGCACACAAAAATTTCATTTCCTGATAAAAAATTAATGATAAAGCAAGAACGCACACTTAGGATGCTAAAATGTTAAATGTTAAAGCATACTTCTATTGAGGTCCTTGAGCCTGAGGATGTTTGATTGCCCAGTGTAGGGGAATGCCAGGGAGGGAAGATGGCAGAGGGTGGGTGTGTGGGGGAGCACCCTCATAGAGGCAGGGGAGTGGGGATATAATAGGCGGTTTCCAAAGGAGAGACCTGGAAAGAAGAAAACATTTTAAATATAAATAAAGAAAATATCTACAAAAAAGGGGATGAAATTAATTTTAGGATACAAATTATTATTTCTTCTAAGGTACAATATTCATTCTATAGTGGAACAGATGCATGTGCACCCAAGAAGATCTTTACGTTCTTAAAAGTAACAGACTTTGCATTTCTTCAAGATACTGATTTTCCTTTATATTTGGCATCAGACTACTTTAGGTTATTGCAGTTTGCTTCTCCTGCTTAAAAATAAGGAAAGGGAAACTTCAAAAGGATGCCCTGCAAGGGCTTCTTTGTTACTCAATGCAGAGGTGAGTAGGAAAAGAGAAGGTGATCATAGATTCATCTAGACACCTGATTACGTTGCCCAACTTCTTTGAAAGTCATCATGGTACACTTCGGCAGGCTCAATAAAAGTATACCGAGAGCTGGCACACATGAAAGGGCTAGGGGCCTACTCAGTCGGTAAAGTGGTTACCACAAAAGTTGGAGCAACTGAATTTGATCCCCAGAGTACATATTTTAAAAAAGAAGAGGAAAGCTCAAGTGGTGTCATGTGTTTGTAATCCCAGAGCAGGCTGCTCCCTAGGGCGAGTTGGGCAGGCAGCCTCGCCTAATTAATGAGCCTCAGGTTAGTAGGGAGCTCTGTCTTTAAAAAACAGGACGGATAGTTCCTAAGGGGCAGCACCACAGGTTGATCTTTGCTATTGCCCCCTAAGCCCTCCCCATGTATTCCAATGCACAAGTCTGAGTGATACGTGCCAGACTGCCAATGTATTAATCTGTTGTTAGAAATAGGGCAATTATATGGGTTTGGATATACTTATGGATTGATTACTACACTCTCTGTACATAGTCAAACTTCATGACTATTCAATTATAAACAGAAAAATCGCATTTGCGAGGAGAAAGGAGTGTAATGAATTAAATATGAAATAGAATCATTTAAAGGTGGTTTCAAAGTGTCATCTCACAGGTAAGCATCTTGCCAATGGGAGTGGAAGCCAGTGAAGCCTGTCACCTCTCCTCACCTCTGCACAGTTCCACTAGAGAGACAGGCTTACCACAGGGACTGAGAAGACGTAGCAGGTGAATTCTGCTTCCATTTATGTGTTGAAGTCCCAAATTTTCGTGCAATAATATAACCATATTTGGAGATAGGTCTTTGCAAATATAACTGGGTTAACATAGTCTTATAAATGTATTTTACAGTAAAGACTCATGCTCTTATGTGAAGAAGAAATTTTGAGACCCGTGTATAGGAAATGTAACATTGTGGTATAAAAACAGTCATATACAAACTAAGGAGAAAGGCTTGGAAAGGGCCCTTCCCTTGGAAGAAACTCACTTTGTAAATACTTTCTCTTTTTTTCATTTTTCATTAAATTTATTAATAGAAATTTTCATTTTAAAGTAATATACTTTTAAAAAAATATCTTTAATCTATTTTTACAGTCCAGTCATTATTCCACTCTGAGCCTATCCTCCAACAGTTAACTCATTCCTTTCCTCCTCCCCGTCTCCAATGAGCCACCAACCAGGCACCATATACTAGCTTATAAACTACTATTTTTTTTTAATTTTTATTTTTTATTAGGTATTTGTTTCATTTACATTTCCAATGCTATCCCAAAAGTCTCCCACACGCTCCCTCACCCACTCCCCCACCCACCCACTCCCACTTCTTGGCCCTGGCGTTCCCCTGAACTGAGGCATATAAAGTTTGCACGACCAATGAGCCTCTCTTTCCACTGATGGCTGACTAGGCCGTCTTCTTCTTCATATGCAGCTAGAGACACGAGCTCTGGGGAGTACTGGGTAGTTCATATTGTTGTCCCACCCATAGGGTTGCAGATCCCTTTAGCTCCTTGGTTACTTTCTCTAGCTCCTCCATTGGGGGCCCTGTGATCCATTCAATAGCTGACTGTGAGCATCCACTTCTGTGTTTGCTAGGCCCCGGCATATTCTCACAACAGACAGCTATATCTGGGTCCTTTCAGCAAAATCTTGCTAGTGTGTGCAAACTTTCTAAAAGACCTCTAAAGCATTGAGATGATCCGTCTCTGTTGCATAACATGCTCAGCCCATGTGACTTTGTAAGGCAGCCAGCTCAGTATAATACATCGTTTTATGTGAAAAAGATTATAATGAGGTTTTACTATTTACACCTGACCAGACTTTCAACACTTTTGTCTATGTTGTTAAAATTATTCAATTCATTTTAACTTTTCAAAAAAAAAGATCTGAATTTATGAATGTCCTTGAATCCTTTTAAAATTAAGTGAAACTTAATGTCCAAGGTTCACAAAAAAAAAATGTTTGAAGAAAATTTCAAAGTCAGCTTTGAAGGTACCCTCTATATTCCCCAGCAAGATTTCTGATAATACTCATATTTTCTCCATGAACTCTGCTGTTTTTCAATTTGGGAAATCAAAATCAAGGTCGAAAGTAATGATAGCACAAGCAATTGGACACTTCAGGGACAAAGCAAGAGAGGAGGAGGAGGAGGGATAAGAAGAAAAGAGAAAAAGAAGTTCCATAAAGCAGATTGTTCAATTCTAGTAGTCTCTCTGCAAATGTTTTTATTATAATTCTAGTCCAAAGTTAACCTGAAGGTTTACACTTTCACATCTTGCTTGTTTATTTTACCATTTACATGTTTTACTCTAAAATAATAATAAAACTTGCAAAGAAATAATGGGACACAGTCAAATTAAACAGAAACAAAACTGTACAACTTAAACCTGTACACAGAGTTGACATTCAAAATGGAAGCTGTGAAACTCCACCTTAAACTGATGGGCTTATCCTCACAAAAACCAGAGAAAAGGAAAATCCACAACAAAATTAGAAGAAGCATAATAGAAGCATAATGTTTGGATGCAGATGCGCGCACGTGTGTGTGTGTGTGTGTGTGTGTGTGTGTGTGTGTGTGTGTATCAGGTCCATTATTATTGCCTAATTTTACAAAGTTCTTATTATTACAGAAATGGCTACTTTGTAAATTAGTTTGAGGGATTGGAGTTTTCTGGAGTTAGAACCTGAAACTGTGTATTTACATTAGCCAAGCACGAATGCAACGTCTGCCTATTCCTAAAAGTATAATAGTTGGGTTTGTGATAGGTACAAAACTGAACACACACACACACACACACACACACACACCCCTCAATGAAACAACAATGATTAAACAGTCACAGTTCCTAATATTTTTGTATATTTCATTCTTATTTTATGCATGTAAAAGCAAAATGATTTGTGTTCAGTATTTACATAATGTAATGTCTAAGCCTCTGTTATGTCATCTACCACACTAGGAAAACATAATGTGAAAATATCAACTATCTGAGGTCAAGGACAATGCTATTATCTATTTTGTTTTAGTTCATTGGATACAGCATTTACATAATAGTTGAATGGTTACAAAACAAAGGGAAATTAAAGAGAAATGTTGAACAACACGCTCTCTCTCTCTCTCTCTCTCTCTCTCTCTCTCTGTCTTTGTCTCTGTCTCTCTCTCTGTCTCTCTCTCTCTCCATAGTATATACCTAATTAAATGAATACAATCAGCTGAGTCCATTTAGCATTGCTTGTATGTTTATGATTTTAAAGCTGACCATTTGATATTAGATAACCAATTAAGAATATCATACTTGGGAAAGATTAATTAAATATGTAAGATAGCTCTAAGCCCAACCAATAGGAATATTCCCAAGAAACGCCACCTTGGCATTTTAGCCTCTGCCCCTTAGGACTCATTTGAAATCACTTTTATTCTATTCTTCCATTGTTCATTCAGGTTCTGTTCCCCATTGTCCCTAGGGATCAAACTGAAGTTTGTGATTTCATCATCTACCTATGAATGACCTTGGACTCCTCTGTCGGCCAGGATGCCTTACAATGAGTTTTGTGTGTCAACCCACCACAAGCCTTTCCCTTACCAACATCATGAATTCATTCATGATCCAACCACAGATAAGGAGAGAAACTTGACTCTAATGGTTGAATTTGATAGCCAGAATTTATTTAGAAAGAGGAATAACTTCTGTTTTCCTAGCTTATAGGCTGCTTTATTTAAGTAATCTATAATAATGTATTTTTAAAGCTACAACTAATACACACTATGATGAATATGTTATCAATAATCATTATCATAAAAATTTAGACTTAGGGAACAAGCCAAAGGGTAGGGCCAGAAAAGGTGAGAACAGTAGAGCCACAAATTGTGAAAAAGAAATTCAAAACATACTTACGTTTCACACAGGTTCTATGTATGTTACTCCCTTTCACTACTTAAGTGAAAATCGAATCATGGGGAAAGGGGGGGCTTATAATGAAGAAAAATGTTTCATATATTAGCTTCTTAATTAGTAGCTCAAAAATTGTAATATGATTCAAAAGTGATACCCAAAATTCTGTGAAATGGGGCCATTAATGCCTTTAGACCATATTATTTATTTTATGTTTTACCATTTCCCCCTGATCTAGGCATAGAAGATTAAGGTAGCATAATTTGGCTGCCAGCTCAGACTCAGCATTCTTCATGCTGCCCAGATGTACATGGTTATAGCTTCTACTATATGAGCCATGGGGACATATGGGTTTTTCATCAAAAGTGATGAATGAAAACATCTTTAAGGAAGCTGAAAATATTGCTTGGGAAACAAGCTTCTTGGACTGGAAAGAATTTTATATTGCTTTCTTTCTCTCTCTCTTTCTCACAACCTGCTTATTCAGCGGTCTAAATGGACTATGTGTATCAAGAGTGTTGAAAGACGGGGTACAAATGCATAATAAGATCCAAACAAACCACAGCTTATGATTTATGCCAAAGAAACTAGCACGAAAAAAAGGAAAAGAACATATTCAGATAGCTAATAAATTTTACTTTTGGAACACTGGCAAATCATGACACAATTAAAATATAAAGTCACTCATCCATTTTTAAGTATCCACCAACTTTCCTTTTCATTAATTGGAAAACATCCTGAAGATTGTAATTGTTCATGTTCATCTTTTGAATGAACAAGAATTGGATTTTTACTTTCTCCTTTATCTATGTATATAAAATTATAACAACTAGCTTACTCCACATTAGTGAGTTAAGCACAGTATGTAAAATTTGGTGATGTGAAGAGTCTCTTCATCCTCAAAATATTGGATTACCTTTTGGGAGTCTTAAAAGTATGGATTTAGCATTGCTGGTTATGTACTCCTGAAACCCAGCATTTGGGAGGCAAAGAGGTGGGCATTACTAGTTGGAGTCTAGCCTTGGAAACAAACAAATCCCAAAGCAGCAAAGCAAAGCAAAGCAAAGCAAAGCAAAGCAAAGCAAAGCAAAGCAAACCAAACCAAACCAAACCAAACCAAACCAAACCAAACCAAACCAAACCAAACTCCAACCTTAGAAACACTAGAAAACAGAATATTTTATGTCATAACATTTACATAATTAAGGAACAAAAATAGGATTATTTAATTACATGTAATTTTACATTACCTCTGCAACTTCCATTTTTCTTTTCTTTGTTGATCCCATAAATAAGCTGAGGTTATTTTTTCCTAAGAGCAAATTACAACTGAAAGTTGTCCAATTAAAAACATTATCTGGGTTTAGGGAAATGATGATCCCCTTCTTAAGAAACAGTCTGCTCTGAGAACACTTTCAAAAACTGCCATAAGATCTATGTTCTGGGTTTGAATTATTTTCAAACATTAAATAGGAAATTTGTCTTGATTTGAAAGCATTCAAGAAGACTAGATTTTTTTTCCTATAAAAAAGACAATTAATAAATACAAGAAGAATGTGGTAGAAAATTATGTAGACCATTGTAATTATTCAAATTAATTGCCAGCAGTGAGTATATTATCATTTGAATTTTTTAAATAGAGTTACTGAATTAAAAACTTGATTTTTCAGTACTGATTTAAAAACTTGATTTGCTGGCAGCATTTCTAAGTAGTGTTGAGTTTCTTCCAGTAGAAATATGCTTCTTTTGATGGAAAAAGATGTACAGACCCACAGCTAAACAAAGCAGAGCTGGGGAATCTTCCTGAACATGGGAAGGAAAGATTGAAGGAGCCAGAGAGGCCAAGGACACTGCAAGAAAACCTATCAACTAACCTGGTCCCATAGGGGCTCATAGAGACAGAACTGCCAACCAGGGACCTAGGCTCTCTGAACATCTGTAACAGATGTGCAGTTGGGTCTTCATGTAAGACTCCTAACCGTGGAAGCAGCCAGTGTCTCTGACTCTGTTGTTTTGGGGACACTTTGCCTCTAGGCCCCGTTAGGAGAAGATGCTCACAGTCTTCCTGCAGCTTGATGCCCACGATGACGGATATCCATGAGAGGTCGTTCCTTTTCTGAGGAGAAAAGGAGGAGAGATGGAAGGGCAAGGGAAGATGAGAGGGAGACAGTGGGAGGAGAAAAGGAAGGGGAAGGAGTGATGGGATCTAAAGCAAATTAATTAATTTGTTAATTAATTAATTTAAAAATCTTCTTCTGTGAAGACCTCTCTGTTCAACCTCATCTGAAAGTATAGAGGTTTCAAAAGGGCAGTCCAATATAAATAGTAGACTGTTCCTTAAAGTAAGCATTTACTACTGATTGATCTTATACAGAAGAGATTCCATCAATGCTTTCAAATAGTTTCCCTTAGTTAAAAAGCAGACACTAGAAAATAACCAACAGTGGCTAAGAAATTGAAAAACAATGCACTTATGATCAAAAACAATTAAAATACATATTTTAGGGTAACCAAGAATAGTGAAATTAACACTGAATGAAAAACAGCAGATAATGGTTATATTTGTACTATTAAGAGAATACATTTTATAATCAAAAGTAAGAGGCAGAAAATAATTTAATAGTAGTGAAATTATAGTGAAGAATATTAGTTATCTGTGTTCACGCTGTGGTCACTGGTACTATACTAAGCTATGATGACAGTTCCTCCCTATACATATGGTCTTCCTCCTTTTCTCTGAATGAGAAATGTCTGGTTGCTTTCTTTTGAATGTTAACATATATATGTCTTCTGTGCGATACCTAATGCATGGAAAGATTGCTCTATTTTGACTAATTATCATATTGGAACCAATTGATGATTATGGCTCATAGTCTCATTCAAATATCTATGTTTAGTATAAAAGTATTTTATGACATTTCTTTAGAATAATTTATTTCAAGGTGTAAAATGTGAAACAGTACAAAGTATAAAATCTAGTAGAATATACTCTATATGAAAGTGGTTTGCTTTCGAAATGAATAGTGAAGGATTTGATAGCAACATTAAAGGGATAAATTACAGAATACAATGATTTTCTCAATGAAGTTAAACAAATCTGGCAGCCTTCTTTTCTGTCAAATTTGACATATGAAGTCAGAAATACCTGCAAATCTCACTCTTTAAATGTGTACCCAGATCTTTAAAATACATTTACAATTGCTCCTATTGCCTTATTTTACTTGGTAGATAAAATATTACTATAGTCCAAATTTGAAAAAGAATAATTTTCATAATATGAATACTTACAGTGCAGATATTTGATGTTTTTTGGAGGAGAACATTTTGCAAGTTACATGATGGATAAACTTGAAAGACAAAATACATTTACTTAAAAGCATAAATATGTGTTTATGTTTTCTATCAAAGTAAATAAACTAACAATACATTTTTTTGTTTCTACTGAGACAGTTTTTCTGTGTTGACCTGGTTTCCTGGACATCACTCTGCAGTGCAGGTTGGCCTTGAACTCAGAGATCTGCATGTGTCTGTGGTGGCACATGGCTTTAATCTCAGCACTTAGAAGGCAGAGGTAGGGGAATGTCTGCGTTTGAGGCCAGCCTAGTCTACAGAGCATGTTCCAGGACAACCAGGACTACACAGAGAAATCCTGTCTTAAAACAACAGCAATACACAGTAAAAATTTTAATGATAGCTTTAAACATGTTCATAGAAGTTCATGTGTGTGGGAGTATGCACTTAAGCACATCCACTTGTGAAGTTCAGACATCAATATCCCCTATCTTCTTTACTCATCCTGGTCATCCTCTATTTTATGCTTGTGCAAGGTTCCCTTTCAGATCCAAGCCTGCAGCGCTTCACCCAGAAGCTAAGCCCCAGGGATTGTCCTGTCTCTGCATCTCCTGTACTGTCCTCCACGGGTGCCTTTTTACATGGATTCTGAACCATCTTCCCAGCCCAAAGTCATTTTTAAATGTTTACTGTACTGATCCTCCCATAGTCTCTGGAGATTCTGTTTCTCAGGACATCAGACGCCTTAGGTCTCTCTAGTCAGTATTTTCACTTCATTACCTACTGCCCTTTTGTGAGAGCAACATATACAATTCATTGAATGCTCAGTCTTCATGCCCTTAAAAATATCTTTCTTATTTCTTTCCTTACTTCTTTGTAGATATATTTTGCAATCCTCCCATTCTTTGCTTTCATAGAATTTTTTAAATTTCTTTTCTATTATCCATTCTGATCCCTTAGAGTAGAAGAAAGAAAATCTCCTTCATAAAGAGCCCTAGACTAATTTCACCTTTGCAGCATATATAGTCTCAGTTATCAAATTTAATTCTGCAACTGCAACCAGGGAAGGAGCATGCTAAATGAGCATGGTTGAGTTCCAAAATAATTCTCATGCTGTGGGGTGAATTACTTCCTGACCTCCAAATCTATATTTTGCATTTCTCATTTCTATTACATCAAAATGGGACTGCATTTGGTTCCAGAAATGTTTGAATTCTAATAAAATCTAAGTGAGATTATTAAGGTGTGCCCTCATTCACAAACACAAGGAAACAGGACAGACAAGAGGAGAACTCTGTCAAGACTGACAGAGAAGGCTGCCATTCACAAGCTAAAGCATCTAGGCATCAGAAGATACTAGACTTGCAAATACTTTATGGATTGTTCAAACTCTCAGTGTCCAGAACTGTGGGAAAATAAGTATGTATTGACATACTATAACTATATCTCTATATCTCTATATCTCTATATCTCTATATCATCTCTATATCTCTATGTCATCTCTATATCTCTATATCATCTCTATATCTCTATATCTCTATATCTCTATATCTATCTCTACATCTCTATATCATCTCTATATCTCTATATCATCTCTATATCTCTATATCTCTATATCTATATCTCTATCTCTATTTCTCTCTATCTCTCTATCTCTATCTCTTTATATCTTTATATCTATCTCTATCTCTATATCTACCTCCATATCTATCTCTATCTCTACATCTATCTCTATATCTATCTCTATATCTCTATATCTCATCTCTATATCTATCTATCTATCTATCTATCTATCTATCTATCTATCTATCTATTTATCTATCTATCTATCATCTATCTATCTATCTCTATATCTGTATATCTATCTATATATCTATCATCTATATATCATCTCTATATCTCTATAATCTATCTCTATCTATCTATCATCTATCTATCTATCTCTATATCTGTATATCTATCTATATATCTATCATCTATATATTATCTCTATATCTCTATAATCTATCTCTATCTATCTATCTATCTATCTATCTATCTATCTATCTATCTATCTATCTATCTATATCAGTGGCACATACCACAGCAGCCCTGGCAAATGAATACGACATTCAGTTATGTTTAATCATTTACAAATGGAATTTAATCAGTCTTTTTAGCTGACAGGCCATATAGAAAGAGACAATGGGGTAGACTGCATTACACACTTGAGGGTTTCTGTTTTTTCTTAGCTACATATATTTGTATGTGTATGCATGTAAGGGAACATACATTTACATATGTGTGCCATGCCATGTGTATGGGGATCAGAGGATAACTTTCAGCCATCAGTTTTTTTCCTACTGTGTGAATTTTAGAGTTACTCAGGTTCTCAGGAACTCAGGTTCTCAGGTACTCAGGTTCTCAGATTCTCAGGTTCTCAGGTCTGGAGACAGCCTCCTTTATCCACTGAGCCATCTTCCTGGAACACACTTTCAGTAAGGGAAATTTCAAGAACCTTGTTGAGTATACATTTTTTTTCTTTCAGAAATAATTCCCACACCTATATATTATCTGTGCACAATATTGCACATAATTTAAGGCTTCTGCAAAATTCCAATCTATCATACTGAACATTCTTTGTTATATATTTGTAATATATATTGATTTTTTTAAAAAAATAAACATAGTAAAGTTAATTAAATATTACTGGATAAAATCTGAACTAAATTCAAATACTTAAACAACTACATTTCTTTCAATTATTTGTATTCCACGCAATACTCAGCACATTGTCCTGCAATAACAGTAATTTAATAAATATTTGTTGAATTGAATTGAATCCTGATTTTTTTGTATCTCAGAGAAACATCAATTACAGTGATATAGGTAGAAAGGGCTAAATAAATATTTAGAATGACTCTTTCAACACTTCATCTTATTGTTTTAACATTCTACAGACTGGAATCCACTAAATTAAGTACCTTGGTGTTAATAGAAACACTCTCTTAATCTTTTTTTTTTTCCATGAAATGTTTAAATTTTAAAGCACCTGGGTTATAAAGAAACAAAGTAGAAGCCATTCTTTCTTTTATAAATGTCACTACATTCTATTTTGGGAATAATGTGAATAAGGGCCGGGTCTAAGAATTATAAAACAAAGCATTTCTACCAGGAAAGTGAAGGTACGAGACACCCTTTACTTCTACAGTCAACCCAAGTGTCTCACCACTTAAAACAGATTTTCTTCTGCTTGGGTAGCAATTCTGTTCTTAGCAGGTTTTGGAATAATGAACTACCCTCTTCATAATGACAGAAGTTTGAGCCTTAAAAATAAAATAAATAATTAAAAAGGAGTAGGGAGAGCTGACTGATTGGAACGACACCAAATTTTTTATTTTCAATGGCATTTGTAGCTGCTGGAAGTGACACAATTTGTGTCAGTCTGAGAACTCCAGGTAACTAAACACAGATTGTAATTGACCAAATTACAGTAAGAAGAACTGTAATTAGTTAATTTAATAAAAGATGTAGGGGATTTCCAAGGATAGTAGTGAACTACAAAAAAATGAACTACTAATTCAAGAGAACTGAAGATGAAGAGGAATACAATGAGAATTTTAAAATCTTTCTCTTCAATGAAAGCAAAGATAATACAATGGGACTCAGTATTAATAGAAGAAGATTTAATTAGGAAGGAAATTGCAAAAAAGAGAGTATTCCAAGTGGGATAGAGAAGTGGGAGAGGGAAGGCGATGAATGTGATGGGGGTTTAAATAATGATCTATGAATGGCTTTTATTTTCTAAATCTTTCAAGTAATGGATAGAGTACATGATGTGCCTCCCTTGTCCCTCATTTATACTGTCATGTCAGATACATTTTAAGGCAATCTGCAATAGTAAGCACAAGATACTAGGTTTCTCTCTTTCAAAAAAAAAAAAAGCACAATCAAATTGATGAGAAGATTATCTAAGAACCTTACACAAATTGTCAGAAAGGCATAGGGGAGAGTAAAACTTCTTTATATACTATGAAATAATTCAAAAGAATTATATGCTATGTTCCATCAAATCTACCAGGAGAGTGATAACTTTCAGTTGCTATCATCTAGTGAGCATGCCACCAAATAACAGACAACCATTGTACCCGGGGCTTCTCTTCCCAATTGTGTCAGATCCTATGCTCTGCTTGTGAAATGTCACCCTGTGTCCCTATTTCCAAATATGTAGAAGGGAGTAGTAGACAGAAAAAGGGAGAGTGAAAGGGTGATAGCTTGCAAATACTTCTTGGTGCATAGTTTTGTGATGCTCTAAATATTCATTTCCTCCGCAATTTGAAAGACCTCACTCAGTCTCTGAAATAGTATGTTTCAAACCTACGACAGTCTTCCAGGTTTGTTTTGATTACTTCAATGACAACTTTTGGTAAATCTATCTTTTATAAAAGTGGTCACTTTTCTAGGTTTTTCAATTTTATTGGTGTAATATTTTTGTAATGAAAAAAATGTCTTACGAAAATGCTTTGGCATCTGGAGCAGGTAAAAACTGCACACAAGTTCATAGAGATGTTTCAAAACTGTCCACGGTACATGAGGGTGCAGGGGTCCCATCTATGAAGAGAGGTTTTAAATCTTTAATAGTCTGTGTCCTCTTCCTCTCTGTTTTCCTTCCTTGATTTCTCTTCTCTTTGAAAGATAAACATGCACCTCTCTCTCTCTCTCTCTCTCTCTCTCTCTCTCTATCTCTCTCTCTTCTATAGAAAAGTTATCTGGTGTCTTTTAGCTAGAAATAACTATGGGAATTACAGAGGATTGAAATATGTGGCACACAGAGACTTCAAGGTAATGCCATCCAAATCTGTTTCTGCACTCTATACCTCAATTGACTGATAGTTTTAAATGGTATCTTCCCTTCTGTCTCCCATTCAATCTATAGTCTATGTAGGTGTACTGTTGATTCATCCAATCCTGATGATTCTATTAAATATGTCTCTCAAAGTTACCCAACCCTCTCCATCTATCGATGGTTTCAATTACAGGTTTTTGGTTGTTTTTTTTTTTGTTTTGTTTTTTTTTTTTTGTTTAACATTACTTGTCAAGGTTTGTTAATTATACTTCAAATACTGTTTTTCATTCAATTCCAATTTGTAAATATTTACAGACTTTATATTCTAAAATGAAAATAAGATCATTCTATTCTTTTCAATGAAAATTTCTGATACATCTTTTTAAGTTCACTTTAGTTAGGGGCCTTGACTATACAGTTTGTTCTTTGCCTACACATTGCTTATCTTAACTGACTAGGTATATATACATACATGAAACATGTTTAAACAGTTCTTATGAATAGCAACTTATTGTTCACTAAGTGTAAGAACCACAATGAAATTTACAAACCTCTATATAGTTTTACAATATATAATTTTGTAAGTGTATAATATTAAGCCATATTACAAAGAACATCATTATTCATAAAAATCTGTACATTTACCTTAAATCCATAGATGAAAACCAAGACAGATAACATGTACTCATGCAGAGGATTCTATTAAAAGAAGGTAAGTTGGAAAGTTTTGAAGCCAACTCTTTTAAAAAGAGGGAGAATCATGCTTCCCCTTGGCTCTGGAGAGTCAACTTACCCTTGTTATATCAGATAGTAAGCATACCTAGGGACAAATCCTTTCAACACAGTTCTACAACCAACCAACCACCATAGGCTCTGTTCTGTGTCTGTCTCCTTAAGACTTTGTTCTGGCCTCTTTACAAGTCTTGAGGCATTAATCCATGTATCTTGATACATAGATAAAATCTAGGGCAGATTCTGTCATCCTTGGCAATCCAGTGCAGGAGAGGCATTAATCATTTCAGTTGGTATCCAGTTTAAATTTCATGCTGTTTTGTAGTTAGATAATTTCCATCAAAGGATAGACATTACCCTAAATATAAATTATGAGGCAATTTTATTTTGGGAAGTTTCTCCCAAGAAGTCTAAAGTGCCCTCATTTTGGAAAACATTCCACATTTGTCTTATGGAAAAATGCTGTCCTAGTAGAATTTCTTTTAACATTTAGAATCTGTGTGTGACTACTTCTTAGCAGAAAATTACTATACTTTGGGAAAAGAGATAAGGTAATTGTAGTTTCTACACAACTAAGTAGACTAGAGGTATAAAAATATCTCTGGGAAAATGTAATAATGATGATTGTTATACCCCAATAAAGTCACCAATATAAGTTGGAATCACAATTTTTCAATTAATCTATGAAATAGAACTTCCTTTTGGGTAATTGCTGTTAGAACCCTAGTTCTATTTAAATCACTGAATACATGTCTCAGATAATCCTTTCAATCCATATTGTTTATCCAAAATAGCAGAAAAGTACTATCTGTCCATAGCACAAGTAATAGCCTTGAGCTTAAAAAGTGGTGAGAGTCATTGAAGTGTGCATAGTTTGAGGAAGAAATACAACTTTCTTTTTAATTTTTTCCTTTTTTATTGGCTGTTTTTGTTTATTTACTCTTTCCCCTTTGCAAATCTCTTATCTCATACCCCTTCCCCCAGCTTCTGTGAGGGTGCTCCCCCACCCACCCACCCACCCACATCTATCTCACTGCCCTGGCATTTCCCTACACAGAGGCATAAAGACTTCACAGGGCAAAGGGCCTCTCCTCCCACTGATGCCAGATAAGCCCTTGCTCTGCTATGTATGTGGCTGGAGCCATGGGTCCCTTCGTGTGTACTCTTTGGTTGGTGGTTTACTCCCTGGAAGCTCTGGCAGCAAACCATTGGACTGAGCACAGAGACCCCAATGGAGAAGTTAGGGAAAGGACTGAAAAAGCTGAGGGATTTATAACCCCATAGGAAGAACAACAATATCAAACAACCAGTTGCCCCAGAGCTCCCAGGGACTAAACAACTTTCTTTTCTTTAGATAGACTTATCATGAAAGACCCAGGGAAGAGTAGTCAAATTCTGTCCAAACTTTTCTTTCATTCCATGGCACACCAATATTAAACTAAATTAAAGATGTTTGCAATGGCTGCAGAAAACCACAGCAGGCCCTTTTCATTTCAAAAAGAAAATAGCAGGGGAATTGTGATAAATGAAGTTACAGATGTCTTCTCTTTGCAGCCCTTGCCTTACAACAAACAAACAAACCAAATGAACAAACAAAAAGATTCATCCTGCTCAGCATCCTTTCATAAGGGTTGCCCAATGCCTTATGACAACACATATATTTACATTATGATTCAACAGCAGAAAATTACAGCAATGGAAATAATTTATGGTTGGGTCAGCACAACATGAGGAACTATAGTAAAGGGTCGAAGCATTAGGAGGGTTGAGAATCACTGGTCTAGTCTCACCATTATGTTTCTATGTGGGTGATGTTCAATATCCCCAGGGTTTTTCAGCCTCCATAAAGAGAACTACCAGTTGGAGCAGAAATCTTCAGACAACCCCGGAATATGGGAAATAATTTCACATTCAGTCCACAGTTACAAAAAAACAAAAACAAACAAACAACCAAAAAACCATTAACTACCAACATCTTGTAGCCGTGATGCAAAGTCAAACTAAACTAAACACCTAACACTTCTTAGTGGTCAGGAGGTCAGGGACAGCTGTCAGGCACTGTGAATCATAAGAAGAAGGCACCCATAGATAAGATTGACAAGGTAGTTGGTAGTGAATCAAAAGTTAAATGTAGGAAAAAAAAATCCTAAAATGTTTCAAACATAATCTTCCCTGCCAGAACACAACTGAGATGTACTGTATTGGTGGTCACAGATTTGGAATCAGTGGGGTAGAAACATAGAGTCCTCTCCTTTGATGATGGTACAGTTAACTGTGTGATATAATGGTGGATCCCAGTAGTAAAGGCTCCTTAAGGGAATAATTAGGAGCAACTAGGTTACCTGTTATGCACCTGGTCCTATTTTTTCAGTAATTTGTTCACATCAAATTTGTTTTTAAGAATTTAAAATTTGACTAGACAAGGCTGCCCTCTTTATCCCTACCTATTCAACATTGTACTTGAAGTCCTAGCCAGAGCAATTCGACAACAAAAGGAGATCAAGGGGATACAAATTGGAAAAGAAGAAGTCAAAATATCACTTTTTGTAGATGATATGATAGTATATATAAGTGACCCTAAAAATTCCATCAGAGAACTCCTAAGCCTGATAAACAGCTTCAATGAAGTAGCTGGATATAAAATTAACTCAAACAAGTCAATGGCCTTTCTCCACACAAAGGATAAACAGGCTGAGAAAGAAATTAGGGAAACAACACCCTTCTCAATAGTCACAAATAATATAAAATACCTTGGCATGACTCTAACTAAGGAAGTGAAAGATCTGTATGATGAGAACTTCAAGTCTCTGAAGAAAGAAATTAAAGAAGATCTCAGAAGATGGAAAGATCTCCCATGCTCATGGATTGGCAGGATCAACATTGTAAAAATGGCCATCTTGCCAAAAGCAATCTACAGATTCAATGCAATCCCCATCAAAACTCCAACTCAATTCTTCAACAAATTAGAAAGAGCAATCTACAAATTCATCTGGAATAACAAAAACCTAGGATAGCAAAAACTCTTCTAAAGGATAAAAGAATCTCTGGTGGAATCACAATGCCTGACCTAAAGCTTTACTACAGAGCAATTGTCATAAAAATCATGGTACTGGTATACTGACAGACAAGTAGACCAATGGAATAGAGTTGAAGACCCAGAAATGAACCCACACACCTATGGTCACTTGATCTTCGACAAGAGAGCTAAAACCATCCAGTTGAAAAAAGACAGCATTTTCAAAAAATGGTGCTGGCACAACTGGTGGTTATCATGTAGAAGAATGCGAATTGATCCATTCCTATCTCCTTGTATCAAGGTCAAATCTAAGTGGATCAAGGAGCTCCACATAAAACCAGAGACACTGAAACTTATAAAGGACAAAGTGGGGAAAAGCCTCGAAGATATGGGTACAGGGGAAAAATTCCTGAATAGAACAGCAATGGCTTGTGCTGTAAGATCAGGAATTGACAAATGGGACCTCATGAAACTGCAAAGCTTCTGTAAGGCAAAAGACACTGTCAATAAGTCAAAAAGACCACCACCAGATTGGGAAAGGATCTTTACCTATCCTAAATCAGATAGGGGACTAATATCTAATATATATAAAGAACTCAAGAAGGTGGACTCCAGAAAATCAAATCACCCCATTAAAAAATGGGGCTCAGAGCTATACAATGAATTCTCACCTGAGGAATACCGAATGGCTGAGAAACAGCTGAAAAAATGTTCAGCATCCTTAATCATCAGGGTAGTGCAAATCAAAACAACCTTGAGATTCCATCTCACACCAGTCAGAATGGCTAAAACCAAAAATTCAGGTGACAGCAGATGCTGGCAAGGATGTGGAGAAAGAGGAACACTCCTCCATTGTTGGTGGGATTGCAAGCTTGTACAACCACTCTGGAAATCAGTCTGGCGGTTCCTCAGAAAATTGTACATAGTGCTACCGGAGGATTCCAAAATACCTCTCCTGGGCATATATCAGGAAGGTGTCCCAACCCGTAAGAAGGACACATGCTCCACTATGTTCATAGCAGCCTTATTTATAATAGCCAGAAGCTGGAAAGAACCCAGATGCCCCTCAACAGAGGAATGGATTCAAAGAATGTGGTACATTTATACAATGGAGTACTACTCAGCTATTAAAAAGAATGAATTTATGAAATTCCTAGGCAAATGGTTGGACCTGGAGGGCATTATCCTGAGTGAGGTAACCCAATCACAAAAGAACTCAAATGATATGTACTCACTGATAAGTGGATATTAGCCCAGAAACTTAGAATACCCAAGATATAAGTTACAATTTGCAAAACACATGAAACTCAAGAAGAACGAAGACCAAAGTGTGGACTTGTTGCCCCTTCTTAGAATTGGGAACAAAACACCCATAGAAGGAGTTACAGAGACAAAGTTTGGAGCTGAGACAAAAGGATGGACCATCTAGGGACTGCCATATCCAGGGATCCATCCCATAATCAGCCTCCAAACGCTGACACCATTGCATACACTAGCAAGATTTTGCAAAAGGACCCAGATATAGCTGTCTCTTGTGAGACTATGCCAGGACCTAGCAAGCACACAAGTGGACGCTCATAGTCAGCTAGTGGATGGATCACAGGGCCCCCAATGGAGGAGCTAGAGAAAGTACCCAAGGAGCTAAAGGGATCTGCAACCCTATAGGTGGAACAACATTATGAACTAACCAGTACCACGGAGCTCTTGACTCTAGCTGCATATGTATCAAAAGATGGCCTAGTCGGCCATCACTGGAGAGGCCCATTGGACATGCAAACTTTATATGCCCCAGTACAGGGGAACGCTAGGGCCAAGAAGTGGGAGTAGATGGGTAGAGGAGTGGGGACGGGAGGGTATGGGGGATTTTTGGGATAGCATTGGAAATGTAAATGAGGAAAATACCTAATAAAAAATTAAAAAAATAAAATTTGAAATTGCATGTTTGTGTGTGGTTTGTGTGTTTGTGTGTGTATGTGTGCACGCACATGTGTATGTATACCTGAGTTCAGGTGCCTGTTGAGACAAGAACCATCTTATTGCCAAAGTGTTGGAGTTGTAAGTCACCTGACAGGTTCTGGGAACAGAATTCTATTCTTGGAAGAGTAGATAGAGTTTTCAACTGCTGAGCTATCTTCCCTGACTCATATAACAAACTTTTAATAGTCCAATAATAGATAATAAAACAAAATACCATTTACCTCTAGGTTAGCTATAGAAAATGCTTAATGAGTATTTCTGATCGCTATGCACCTTTACAGTTAATATTTACAGTATATTTTCCCATATAATATCACTTAATATAGCCATATTTTTTCTCAAATGGTGATGATTGCCATGTGGGTTTCTTATCTTTCTTATCTCAAAAATTGTATCTTTGTTGATATCCTGTATTCATCATCAAATTTTCATGGATTATTATCTGCCTGAGACTTTTTCTTGGAATTATCAAGTTAACTTGAAACATATTATGGATTCATGAATCTATACATAAATATGAAACTCCTTTGTCACAGAGATCATCACTAACCATGGCATGAAAAACAGGGTATAATTTTTTCTGGGACTGTGTAAGTTAACTTTAATAGGGCAAAACAAATAACCACATGTGCCATATGTTGTATACAAGGAAAGTCTGGTACTGGCAATCCAACGTTTATACTTGGCACCTCTAATTATAACCTAAAGGGAGATACTATTTCTGTCAGACAATAAGCAAATCATTCTCTCCCTAGGGAGGAACTGGCCACCTCTACCTTCATGCTTTTTCTACCTAATTATGTAAGGAGCAAAGAATGACAAACCTCCTTCATATCCTGTGCAGTTGATTACAGTTAGTGCAGAGGAGAGAGAATTTCAGCATAATCCCTCCCTGATGCATTTTTCAGCCCCTTACCTTAACAAGTTTCACTCAGTTCCTTCATACATGAAAACCAGAGTTCTATTAAAGGTCAAAGTAAACTTAAGGATCTCCATAGAAAAATAAACTAACGGCTCATATTAACTTATTTTGCTACAGTGGGCTGAAACACTGCCTACAGTGGAAAGTATAAGAAGTTGGTTAACAGTTAAAAACCCAGGAATCATGCTCACAATATATATTCTCTATAAAATAAAATATAATAATATGTACTATTGTATATTATGTAAATAATATTTTATATAGCAACTTTCTTTGCTCATCCTGAAAGTATATTTTACTTTAATTCAAATAATTAATAAACAATATCAACAACAACAACAACAAAAAAACCCAAGTATCTATTACTCACTTGCCTTTTGCCAACTTAACTACAAGTAAATTGTGTATTCAGAAAGCGCACTGCTGTCTCCTGAGAGGCTCTGCTGCAGCCTGACAAATGCAGAGGCAAATGCTTGCACCAAACCATTGGAGTGAGCACGGGGTCACCAATAGAGCAGTTAGAGAAAGGAGCTGAAGGAGTTTGCAACCCCATAGGAAGAACAACAATATCAACCAACCAGAAGCCCCAGTGCTCCCAGACACTAAACCACCAACCAAAGAATACGCATGAAGGGACCCGTGGCTCCAGCCACTTATGTAGCAAAGGATGGCATTTCTTGGCATCAAAAGGATAAGTCCTTGGTCCTGGGAAGGCTGGATTCCCTAGTGTAAAGGAATGCCAGGACTGGGAGGTTGTAGTGGGTGGGTAAGTTGGGGAGCACCCTCATAGCAGTAGAGGGAGGGGGATAGGATAGGAGTTTTCTGGAGGGGAAACTGGGAAAGGGGATAACATTTAAAATATAAATAAATGACATATGAGAGAGAGAGAGAGAGAGAGAGAGAGAGAGAGAGAGAGAGAGCTCTTCAGAGCTTTCTGGCAGTTGCTTGTATGAAGTGTTATCATTTTTTCATGTCTAGACATACAAATATGGTGGTTCTGGCCTGCAATCCCAGAACTAGGTTGGCTGAGGGAGGGGCCCTATGAATTTTATGATAGCCTTGGCAACCTAGTGAGTTCTATGCCAGCCTTAGCTACATGGTCTGAGGTATTTTAAAGGCATCTTGTTAATGGTGAAAAAAATCTTAGCATTTCTTGATGGGGGAATTGAAGGAATTGTTTCTTTAGACCATGAAATCTTACTATTTTCCAGAGATAAGGGCTATGTATGGTAGGATCTATGGTCTGTCTTAATGATACAATGACAGAAAATTTCACTTCAAATTTCAGTTCCTGTAGTAAGCACCCATTTTCTACGTTTATGTTGAGGATTAGGGATAGCTGTGAAAGGAGTTCTTAGGTACAAATATATCCCAAGACCAGCATTCACTTTTATTTACAGGAAAACCCTGAGTTATCACATGGTTTACTCAGTGCTTAGGACAAAAACCTACCCTTGTGTGTGTGCGTGTGCGCGCGCGCATGCCTCTATTGCACAGGTGATACTATCTGTCACCCTTTCAATGCAGCCTTTTGCTTTCTCTGGCATTAATTGTTCTCTGTTTCCCGGGAGTCCTCTGGCAAGAGAGCTGTAGTCAAGTTAAACTGAGAACTAGAGACTCACTGACTTGTTTGTGTGTGCTCTCACCTGGCTTTCTGTAAAGCTCTAATAGCACAAAGAGGTGGTCTTGGCTTGTTAATAATTAATAGCACCCGGTGCAAATGAAGCGCTTCTGTCATAGGGCTTTGTCAGTGAGGTCATGGTACAATAGGGCTTGCAAGTTCTGTAAGCATGTGTGGTATTTGCATATGTCAGAACAGACCATGCATGCCAACAGCACAAACACTTCGCAGCTGCTGCTGTTTAGTCCCATGCTAACACTCCAAAGTACAGGACTCCTGCATTAATTGCCCAGTTCCATCCCGGCTGTTGATGTGCTTTCCACGGGAGCTTTCCCTAAGTGCTCGGTGGCAAATAAACTGCTAATGACTTCGCTTATCCCAGCTACCCTTTTAAAGAAATCTACAACATCCACATAGATTAATGATTCCCCTGTTTAGCGGTGTGTCTTGTGACTAGGTTTGCATAGAAGCAGTATCAATTAAGTAGCAATTATCTGCAAAGTGGAAAAAAAGAGAGAAAATATAAATAAGTAATGAGGCCGATGCTAAAATCTCTGAGAAAAACGTATTGAACTCTGAGGCAAGGGCACCGACTAGTGAACAGTTTTTACCTTGTCTCCCACCTGAAACCTATAAAGAACTTGTGAAAACCAGAAAAAGATGGGTCGTAAAGTTTCATATACAAGTTTTTGAAAGCTCTGATTTCATGGTTTATCCTATTTTGAATAATAAATGATATAAACCAAAAAGGAGAGAGATCCAAATTACTTTAAAGGTTATACAATCAGAATAAATTAAAACTAGTCTCTGTTACAAAAAAAGACTTGAATAAAACACCCCAGATCTTTGTCTTTATAATGGAGATCTCAGAGTCTCAATTTATCTCCCTGGTTTTATCAAGCAATGCTTTTTATCAGTATCTTTCAAGATTTACCTGGAAAATTCTTCATTATCTGGTTACAAACCAACGAACCAACCAAAACAAAACAAGCAACCCCCCTCAAATAAGCAAACAAACAAACAAACAAAATCTCTGGTATTTCTGAAGCTATAAAGGTATCCAAGCTGGTAGGATTTATAAATGGCTCACGAACTCTATATTTGTGTGTTTTATCTTGTCCTATGATAGCCAGGTAGAGTCTTTGAACTCAGTCTTCCTTAAAGAAATACACCTCAAGACAAAACTCCATTCAAGACAATGGAACAAGAAAACTAGAGCCAGGAGTTCTGCCCTTGTCAACCAAGACAATTTTGATCTCATTTTCCAAGACTAAATGCAATGTGCTATCCTAACTAAGCCATGTTCTTACCATTTATTTCATTTGCAGTGATCATATTTTCTATAACTTAAAGTATATGCTTTGTTAGGTAGAAAGAAAGATAGAGATAGGATGTATCCTGGCTAAAAAAAAATAAAAAATAAAAAAATAAAAAAAAAATAAAAAAAAATTAGTTAACTATAAGAAAGTTATTTAGGAAAATAGAAGTTTATGATGGCTTTTGCTTTAGCACTTCATCCCAAAGTGACTTATTTGGCCTCTGAACTGCTCTGCTCCCTATTGTAAGTCAGGATTTGCAGAGCTTAGCCTGTTCTCCAGAGCTGTCAGAATAACTTTTATACATTTGTATGCCAACTGACTGAGTAGGGAGTGTAGAACCAGCCATTACTATCTAATACATGACTCCACTAGTGGAAAATCTTGTCCAGGAATTCTCCCTTGGCTTGGGTGAGACTTTGCAGAAATGCTCTGCAGTTTGCAGCCCAGGCAGCCCAATCCCTCCCCCTTCTTGACCCTCAATTACAAGTGTATCATATTCACTGTGGTCTGAACTATCGCCCACCTAACTCACTCCTCGACTTTACTCAGATCTAAGTTTCCCTGAAATACTCTGTAGATTCCAGTTTACTTACTTTCATGTTTTATCGTCAATAAAACCTTAATAAATAATTTCTGGTAATCATTTACTTATCTCAAATCACTTGAATGAAATATGGTCTTGGATACAAACCATGGTGTGTCTATCATTTACCACAGAATAATCAATTTGAGTCATCACACAGGCACTACAAATGAGACCCAAACATGGTCAGAAAAAGGATGGACAGTAGTTGCACCTTTTCTCATATAAATATAGTTTATTTTTCCCTAAACATTTTGATCAGATTTGGAATTTATTCTAAATAAATGACTAAAAATATTTTCAATGCTGCTGTTGGCATTGGTGCCTTATGGCTTTTACAGTCGTGAGAGAGCTGTAGTAAAAATCTATCTTTTGCACTGCTAACATATTATTGTACTCTAGGATTTATAATATCTTTCTTATATTATGGGCCTACTGTGACTTTTAACCAGTTGTTAAGAGCTTCAGTATCAATAATGTATTTCTATGTGGCAATATTCAACTTTCAAATACTTATTCAAGAGGGTTAGGTTTTAACATGAGTTTGCATTTTCTGCAAGCTCACCTTTGACTCTGATGCACAATATGTTTGGGTCAGGAATGTGCAAACATTCAGACAATGAGATGACTTTCACTCTCACTAATCTTCTTAGATCCAGGGTTAAATATGGATTTTGAGGCTTTATTTTTGGTTGCTATTTTTATTTTTAAAACTTAAAACTAGCTAACAAACTTCGTCTGTGACTCTCCAGTTCCTCCTCTGCCGACTTTCACAGTTAAGTCTTACAACCGTTCATTGCACAGTGATATTAACTTCACTGATAACTCTTCAGAGATATTTATCCTGGAATGGTTGAAGCTAGCTTTTTGAACTGAAATAGAACTGAATAGCTTCCACTTATCTTCGAGTACCTGTCTCACTAGAGTCTCAGCACTGAGTTTATAGAGTCGTGCAAGGAGCCCCAATTCCCATTACTGCAGGAGTTATAGGTAGAGGAAATAGAGATCGGTTCTAAAGTAAATGGATTCCCAACAGGTGTAGAAGAGCAGCTAGCATGGAATACATTTGTAAGTGAGCTCTCAACTCAGCACGACTGTTAGCTTGGCTCTCTTGCAGGACCAATTTTTTCAAAATGTGTAAAGATGTTGTATTTCTCTTTCCAACTGTGTTGCTGATTTCTACTTTAAGCCATGAAACATTAAGCCTTCAAGGCGGTATAGTCAGATTAAAAAAAAACAAAAACAAAAACAAAAAAAACCAACAAAACAAAACAAAAAACGTGGGGAATGTGGAGTATAATTTCAGGTAATTATTTAGATACTATACGTTTTCCTGAAAATAATTATTTATTTTCCTTTGAGTCACAATTAAAAATTCTTTCCTAAACAAAAACAGTTTAAATGGTGTCTTATCAAGGAAAAGAAAAGGAAACACAAGCCCTAAAGCCTACTTTATTTAGAATTCCATGAGCTTCAGGACTGTTGTAGATTTATGGTGACTAAATGCGGGGAATTTTGCATGTGTTTAGCAGGAGTTAAGAGTACAAACCTCAGGAGCAAGAGTACGAAGGAAACAGTTGGAGAAAACTCATAATTTATCTGCCAAAAATAAACAGAGGCATTATGGTTTAAAATACAAAGTATGTATGTTTTAATTAATAAGACACAAGACTATTGAAAATCATAAATGAAAGCGTCTCCTTAGGCTAATACCTCATATCCTATAGGGCTTTGCCTTCTGTTTCAGTGACTCTGGCCAAGGTAGTGGGAAAGTTTAGGAAGCACTGTAGCTGATTGTGACCTGTGTGGTTAGGTATTTCCTGTAAAAAGCCCAAATGTGCCCACTTGGTTTTTCTAGCTCCTGCCCTTGAATTCCTCATCTCAGCTTACAACAGAAGGAGTTGAAAGCTAGAGGAAAATCGTGTGTTTTAGTTGTGCTACCACGGATATGCAACAGGATGTTAAAGCTGAACTATTTCTAACTCTGTTTTGGCTAAAGCCCCAAGACAATATTTGCCAACTACCCCATGCCCTAGAGTTAGACCACCTAGTAGAATATATATATATATATATATATATATATATATATATATATATATATATATATATAGGGCATAGAGAAAGAACGGACAATTACCCTTTCCCTTTATAGGTAACAACCTACAGCAGTTCAACGGAGGCCAAAGGGCCAGTCTTAAGTAGGAAATTTGAGAATTACATGAGCCAAACCTTTTAATTCTAGATGTGAGACTTTTTTCTTGTGACTGATCACATGTAAAATTTATATCATTATTACCTATGAGCAACTAAAAAGAAAAAAGTCATGGGCTTTTCTATCCATTCCATCTGGTGAATAGAGAAAATAATTATCCACAGTAGGTTGGAGTGAACAGTAGTAGGATAGATTTTATGTTATTATGTCTGTGACTTAAATGAGGAAGCATAAAGGGAACATAAGAAAATGTTTAAAGAATTCTCTTATACACTCTTTCATTGTTTAAGGACTTCCCTGGTATGCTCAGCTTTCCTCCCACAGGGTGTTTTCCTTTTCTAACTGCTAGTACACTTACTTATATCATGTGTCTTTAGGTTTAGTTTATTTCGTGTCATTCATGGTACTGGTCTTGTCTACAAGCCCTATACTTTCAAATATTTGGATGGCATTACATATCACTTTTTAAAAAAGACTGTATTCTTCCAGTGATGATGCTAATATAATCTCTGGCTTCAACTGAAATATCTGGCAATTCCTCACAAAAAGACAAATACAGAAGAAAACAACAACAACAACACACACACATGCACACACGCATGCACGCACACAAGCACACAGCGACAGATAACACAAAAGGAAGAAAAACATTCTTGATCATAGAACATAGGAAATACTAAATTTTGTGAGAGGATTAGATGGACAAAGGACAGCTTCACAGAATCTATCATTTCCACCACAGTAAATCCAACAATACCAGTACTAATGGAGGGGGAGCAACAAAATTAGTGGACATACTTCTGTTCTTCTTTCCTTTTTCATTGCTGAGATAAAATACTATGACAACATAAGGACTGTGATGGTTTGAATAAGGCTGATCCCTATAAGAGCATATAATTGAATGTTTGATCACTGAGGAATGAAATTATGCGAAAAGACTACAAAGACTAGGAGGTGTGGCCTTGTTGGAAGAGGTATGACCTTGCTGGACTAGTGAATCACTAGAGGTGGGCTTTGAGATTTTAATTGTCTCCCTTCCCTTCATCTCCTTCAATCCTTTCCATAATTCAATAACAGGGGTTTCCAACTTTTGTGCAATGGTTGGGTATAAGTATCTGCTTTAGTCTCAGTCAACTGCTGGTTGGGCCTCTCAGATGGCAGTCATGGCAGGCTCATTTCTGCAAGTACATCATAGCAACAGTAATAGTGTCAGACCTTGGTGCCTGCCCATAAAATGGATCCCAAGTTGGGCTAGTCACTGGACCTCCATTCCTTCAATCTGTTCTCCATATTTGTCCCTGCAGTTCTTTTAGAAAGGAACAATTCTGGGTCAAAAATCTTAACTGTAGCTTGGTAAACCCCTCCCTCCACTTGGGGTCCTTGTTTATCTACTAGAGGTGGACTCTTAGAGTTATCTCCCCTAAAATATTGTGCATTTTTGCTAAGGTAACCCCATTGAGTCCTAAGAATTTCTCAACTCCCCACTCTGGGATTTTGAAGTTTATTCAGGATACTGCCATTGTTCTGGTAGGTTCAGAGAAGTCTCATTATCAAAATTTGTCTCAGTTTCTCAACTCCTTTATGCTATGTCCAAAGTCGGCCCATAAAATGGCAGTACTGGTGACAATATCCTAAATAGGATGCTGAATGGTTTGGGGGAGGGAAAACATAAACTTGAGTTCATCTTCCTCAGAAATCTCATGAGTTTCTGTTTACCAAGACCTCTCTAATTTTGCTCTCAAAGGTGAACTACTTTGAACAAAGGTTTCTAGTTCCCAGGCATACCAACAGCCTGTGTCAGCTCAAAGGCCCCACACTGGTGACTGTCATACAAAACTCTACTTGGTTTCCGATCTTACCTCTTTTTTCCCTCAGAACCTGAGAGAGCCTTGATACTTTGATCCCCAGTAAACCTTTCTTCTACCTATGGACTGATCCAGGTTGGCGGCTTCACTAAAGCCTTGCTTACTTTTTTTTTTCTGTTTACTTTAATTCATTTATATATTGTCACTGGTGCTTATTATGTAATTTTATAAAGATTTAATAGTTATTCTTTTTTTGCCAACTGTACTGGCTGTTGGTGGATTCAAGGGGACCATTCTCACAAAAGGCTGTATTGCATAAGATGTACATACATTTACATTTACATACACATGTAATATAATATAATATAATAGATATGTATAATGGAATAATCAGTAATATAGAAAAATATAATCATGTCACTTGCAGGAAAATGGATACAGCTGAATATTGTCATGTTACATGAAACAAACCTTGTTAAATGAAATAAGCCAAAACCTAATACAGAATCATATTTGTTTTTCATATCTTGGTTCTAGCACAAAATAATGTCAGTCTGGGAGGAGAAGTAGTTTTAGGATAGCTCTTTCCTTTGGTTGTGACATGATACTTGACTGCTCTGAAACACACATATTTTTGTCCAACAGTGCTGGTAGTGTAGTAAGCAGGACAATGCAGTGATAGCTCTGTTAAACCTTCGAATAGGACACTGGAGAGAAGAGGCTTACCAACCCCACATGTGAGGGCTCAGTTGGTCTCTACTCAGAGTTCCAGCTGCCCATCGTCTGGGGTCTGGTAGAACATTTAGGGGTAGAAGATGAAGCGCAGCACGGATTCTTTAGAAGTAGCTGCAACTCATGCGAGGGAAACTTTTCAATGGCACAGTAGTCTTTGTTTCAGCACCTATAAATCATCCACACTCCAAAACACCTGCCCTTTCACCTAGACAGAAGGTACCCTAACAATGGTAAGCATTAAAAACCACACTAGTTATTTGAAATGAGTTACCAAGTCCAGGGTGATTCTGTAAAAGGGACTAAGGGAAATGGCTGAAATTATTAAGGGCTAAAAGTTTCTTGGAGTAGAGGGAGCAAATACAAAGGAAAGAGTGGGTCCAGACTTCTGAAAGGTGAGTGCTAGACTGATAGAGTATACCCTTCCTAATGCTAGTGGGATGCAGAAGACAGAATGATATGTGGTAATGAACATAGTGTTGTAAATGTTTGAAATCTATAAGGTAGATTTAGCTATCTTGTAAGAAGCCATCATCACCTCATCAATGAAATGTCACTGGTATGAGGGCAACAAGAGAAATAGTAAGGAGAGAAGCAAGATAGGAGAGATCAAACACATTGGTCTTCCTTTTGGAACAATTCTACTGTCCTTTATTTTCTAGGCACTGACAATAATGCTATCAAGAAAAATGGAATGCTAGAGTTACACTAGTATCCTACAAGCAAACAAACAAACAAAATAACAAAACAATTAATAATAACAGCAAAACCAATATTGAAGAATAGATTTGAGCAAACAGACAACAAATTGAGAAGTAGAATAAATAGGCATAGGAATATCTTGTAGTTGTTTTTATTTTTATTTATTCATTTTTTAGATAGGATGCTTATAGAGAAACAAAGCTTCTCATTTCAGTAGAAAATAAGACTAGAGAGGATTGCTTCCAATCATGAATTACTAATGGACATAGCAGGGTTTTTTGATAAGTTAGTTGGTATGAAAGCTACCTGTGATACTTTCTTCAGAAAAGAGAGGGCCAATCTTTTTAATGCTGCAGTGAACACAGAATATGAGGTAAGGATGTGTTAAGACACACATCCTCTGAAATTACTGGGTCGGGATTAGCAGAAGGGGATCTCATCCTGAGAGGAGAAAGAACTGGACCCCTCTGGCACACCCATGGCACCTGTATGATGATGGAATTCTCCAGCTATCTGAGTAAATAACCTCTCCAAATGCACACAAGCCTCCATAAAAGGGACTCTGAACAAGCAAAGGAGACAGGCTAGGCATTTTATTTGGAGTAATCTAGATGATATGACTAAAGAGCATCAAGAGAAAAAATAATGGTACGAGAAAGATAATGATGTTAGTAAATTTGAGATAGGTAAACAACTAAGCCATTTGTTTCTACTGTTGTGTCAAAATTACTAGAAAGATAAGTATAGAAGTATCATGCAAGAGGAAAAATAGCAAGTAGATTTTTAGCAAGATGAACCCTGTGTTATTATTCTATCACCTGTAGTTGCTATGACCACTGGTCTTAGACTGTGATGTGTATAGATAGATGTTATTGATCATTGTGATAGAAAGGGTGAACTCTGCCAGAAAGACTATGCTATTAAATTGATGATGATGATGATGATGATGATGATAAAAATACAGCAAGTGAGAAAGACTAACTCTGCAGGAGACTTGATTGAAGCATGCAAAGAACAGTGAGAGCTGGCAGAGAGTAACGCTGGATTTGCTTGTGCTGGGTGACAGAGTCATGAGCTCCAAAGTCATTAAGAGCCTGCAATAAATGATAGATGAGTCCCTAAGAGTGAAGTGAACAGAAAAGAGCAGTCTTCATACAACACCTTGGTGATGGCTGTGAAGAAGAAAACAACTCTAAGTTCCATTGTCTTATACTTGAAGGGACCACCCTGGAGATGAGTGCAAATATAACTTTTATTTGCCAGCTGTAATTGTCATCTTGGAGCCTTACAGCTGAATAAGCTCACCCTTTACTAACTCTTTCCAAACTCTGGCTGGCTGGGTCAACTGGGCTGTTCTGCTTCAACCTCCTTACCAACCTGACTGATTCAGATTGGCTTGTCTGCTTCTGACCGAATTGTTGTGCTCAGAAAAATTGTCACTGAACTCCAGGAACTCAACTGAACTCAGCTCAACTGAGCTCTCCTGAACTGAACTCAAATGAAACTCAACTCACTTGAGTGAAATGAACTGCTCCAAACTGAACTGGACTCATCTGAGCTCAACTGCACTCAACTGAACTGCATTAAACTGAACTGCTCCAAACTAAGATGAAGTGCCTCTCTCTCCCTGCAGTACTCTTTAAGTAGCCTCTCTTTCCTGTCATCATCATAGTTGGGTTAATACTGTCTTTGACTGATTCTATTAAATCTTTCTCTGACTCCTCACTCTGTCTGCCCCTCAGTCAGCCATCATTGTTCAGGGTTAAAGGCATATATTAAAAGTCTATCTGTATTTCAGTCAGAGGGATTAAAGGTGTGTAATTCCAGGTTTTTAGATGTGATCCCTTGCCAGAGCAGTCATGTCTGGACTAAGATTCCTCTACAGATGAGAAAAGCAATTATTGTCATGGTGGCTTCAATCTTTATGTCCCTCCTAAGAGATGATACGTACTTGGCTGGACATTGAGTATACATTGTCTTGCTTAATTCTTCAAAGCAAAATTAAAGTAATTGCTATTGCTGCTATACATATGAATTTGAATATAGAAAATTAAAATGAATTGATTTTTCATCGATACTATTTTCTATTCAATTGTCCATTTATTTCTTTCATAATATTTAATATCTTGTTTCTTTTGCTTACTTTAGGTTCAATTGAATTTGGTTTGATTTAACTTATGCAGTTTCCTAAGATGGAACATTAGGATATTGGGGTTTCTCTTCTTTTCTAATCTATGGATTTGATGCCATAAAAATTGTTATGCCATCAAGTAGTCATTTAACATGACATCAAAAAATTGTTTTTCTGAGTTTTCACTCTTTTTAGTTAAAGATATTGTTTAATATTATTTTTCTTCTTTAAAAAAATAAATTGACATTTTACTGCTAATGATAGCTCTCTGGTCAATGTTATCAGATTCCATGCTTTCTATAAGTTAAATTTTTTCCAATTTTTTAAATTATTAGTTAAGATCTGCTTTTAGAACTGTCTTGTTTCTATGCACAGCATCTGTGAGTCCATCCTGTTTGCTTAGAGAGCCATGCTTTCTTGGTGTCCTCCATCACCTTTGGCTCTTACACTCATTGAGCTTCAGTTCCCACAGGGTTTCCTGAACCCTAAATCCTGGTTAGGACTGAGTGTTCCAAGTTCTCTCTGCATAATATCTAGCTGGGAATTTTTGTATTTATTCTCATCTGCTTAAGGAGGAAGCTTCCCTTTTGATAGTTGAGAAAGCACTGAACTATGACCATAGAAGAGTTATATTAGGAGTCACATTATTGCTACCTTTTTTGGAACAGAAGTATTTGGTTTTACCCTAGTTCCCCAAGTTATCTGTCTCTGGTTCTTGGTCACGCAAGCAGCTTTGACTGTAACCAGATACAATATTGGAAGCTTCATTTGGTAACAAGAGATATCCAGTTGGGGCTCTGTTTCATTCTTAATTGGCAATTTTACTTAGATTACTTTCATATATGTATTAACTATAGGAAGCTTCTACTCTATTAGGTTTCCTGACTTTCTTTAATCTGGTCCTCATTTCCAGTGCCTCTCCCTATATTCCTTCATGATTCCTTCTTTCCTCAGAAAAGAAGAACTATTTATATTCTATTTCCCTTTTCTAGGAAAATCTATCTGTCTGTAGTTAGTGACTTACTGCGTAACTAAGCTCTGTGGCTCTACATAGCTTGGTTATCATTGTTTTAACAGCTAACTTCCACATATGAGCACATACATACCATATTTGTCTTCTGGGTCTTGGTTACCTCATTCATGATTTCTTTTCCTATTTCCATCCATTTGCCTGCAAATCTCATGATTTGAACTTTTAATAATGAGAACAATATTCCATATTGCAAATATATTATATTTCCTTCATTTGGATATTTGTCTAGATGTCTATCTAGATAGTTTTCAATTTCTGGTTATAATTAATAGACCAGCTATGAACATGATTGTGTAAGTGTGAGGTAGAATGGAGTATCCTTGGGCATATGCACAAGAGTAAGAGAGTTTGATCTTGAAGTAGATCAACTCCTAACTTCCTGAAGAACCACCATACTGATTTCCATAGGGGCTTTACAAGTTTCCACTTCCACCATGAGTATTCTCCTTGCCACGAATATTATGGATCTTAGCCATTCTGACAGGTGTAAGATGGGATCTTTGATAGCACTGCACAGATGGATAAGGATGTTGATCAATTCTCTATGTGTTTCTTAGTCAGTTGAAATTCCTCTTTTGAGAATTCTGTGTTTAGATCTGTACCCCCTACCTTTTAAAATTATCTTTAATTACTTTTTACAGTCCGGTTGTTACCCCCTCCCAGTCTACCCTCCTGACAGTTACACAACCCATTCCTTCTCATCCCATCTCCAAGAGGATGCCCCCGCCCAGCCAACCCCACCCTGCCCTGCCAGACCTCCCCACTCCCTGGGGCCTCAAGTTGCTAGAGGGTTCTGTGCTTCTTCTCTCACTGAAGCCAGAACAGGCAGTCCTCTGCTGTATATGTGTCAGGTGCCTCGAAGGCTGCCTGGTTGGTGGCTCAGTGTCTGAGAGATCTCAGGGGTCCAGGTTAATTGAGACTGCTGGTCTCCATATGGGGTCATCCTCCACCTCAACTTCCTCCAGTCTTTCCCTAAGTCAAGCACAGTGGTCCTCAACTTCAGTATATTAGTTGGGTATAGTATGCTTGTTGGGCCTCTTGGAGGGCAGCCATGCTAGACTATTGTCTGTAAGCACACCATAGTATCAGTAACAGTGTCAGGCCTTGGATCCTCCCCTTGAGATGGAATCCAATTTGGGCAGTCTGTACCCTTTCTGAGGCCCTTGGTCCTGTGAAGGCTCAATACCCCAGTGTAGAGGAATGCCAGGACAGGGAAGCAGGGGTGGGTGGGTTGATGAGCAAGGGGAGAGGGGATTTGGAGAGGAAACTAGAAAAGGGGATAACATTTGAAATTTAAATAAAGAAAACATCTAATAAAAAAAATATATATATATTAGATATAGCTCTGGGCTAATTATATTTAATGTTAATTCTGTTCTCCAGTGAGGCACTGCGAACAAGGAATGAGTCAGCACTCAGGTGATTTCCTGTAAACCTGCTTACCACCTTAATTTGTCAAATAAAGGAGAGCTGATAATTGGGCAGATAAAGGAAAGGTGGAGTGGAAGGTAAGAAAGATAAGAAGGAGAAAATGGAAGAGAGAGAGGACTCAAAGGAGGAGAAAGAAGAAGAAAAGCAGAGGTGAAGCACATGGCCTGGAGAAACAGCAAGTTCTAAGGGGTCTCATAGATGTGGAAGACGGTAGTGTAGGGTAGGTCTGCCCAATCTAGCCACACAGCATGTATTCATATTAACTTAGTCGTGTTTTCATTGCTGTGGCATATTTGGGTTGGAGATTTACTGCAAAAATATATATAATTATTTATTTGTGTGTGTTTGTGTGCATGTGTGTGTGTGTGTGTGTGTGTGTGTGTGTGTGTATTTGTCAAACAATTCTGTCTTTGCTTTATGGAAACTTTTTAGTTTCATGAGGTCTCATTTATTAATTGTTGATCTTAATGTTCTGTTCAGAAAGCCTTTTCATTTGCCAATGAGTTCAAAACTATTTCACACTTTTTCCCCTTTCAACTCCAGTGTGTTTGGTTTTATGTTGAAGTCTTTGATGCAAATAGGCTTAAGTTTTTGCAGTATGATAAATATGTATCTATTTGCATTCTTCAGCATGCAGCCATCTATTCTGATGATCACCATTTGTTGAAGACCCTCTCTTTTCCCCCCAGTGTCTATTTTTGGCTTCCATATCAAAACTCAGGTGTCAATAGGTGTGCGGATTTATGTTTGGATCTTCAATTTGATTTAATTGATAGCTTGTTCCATTTTTTTGTGCCAAACCCATGGTATTTTTATTACTATAGCTCTGCAGTACAATCTGCGTTTGGGGACAACAAAACCTATATCAGCTCTTTTATTTTTCATGATTGTTTTGGCTATCTTGGGTTTTTATCTGTTTCCATATGAATCTGAAAATTTTTCTTTCAGGTTCTGTGAAGATTTTATTTCATTTTTAATATTCTTTACTTTTAAAAATATGTTGTCCCACTTTCATTAATGTAATAATTGCCTATGCTTTCGAAATTCAGTGTAACAAGTCAATATACCTATAGAAATATGTGCTGATAAAATCTAGCATCTGTTCTGTCATGAAATAAATATTTAACTTTATATCAATATATGTTTTCTCCACTTTTTCAATATATTCATATTAGAGAATCTATACTATCCTGAGACAGACATTCTAATTGGGCATGAAAAACACAATAAGATTAAGGGAAATTAACACACTAACACTCTTCTCTTTCATCACTAAAGATTTACTTCATATCAGAAATGAAACCATGCATTGTAGTTCAAAGTTAAAATAAGATGAAGTGTCTAATCTGAGATGCTAGTATCTTCAAATAGGGCAGGCATTCAAATAATATATACATATATCTTTTACACACTTCTATAACTCAGCTAATACCTGACAATCCTAGAGCATTTAATAAGAATAAGTAATGATAGTGATTATATAAAGTTTATAAGTAGTAACTATATATAATATCGTACAATGAAGGATATGTGCAGAGTATGTGTTTTGCCAATGTACTGGTTGGTTTGTGTGTCAACTTGACACAGGCTGGAGTTATCACAGAGAAAGGAGCTTCAGTTGGGGAAATGCCTCCATGAGATCCAGCTGTAAGGCATTTTCTCAATTAGTAATCAAGTGGGGAAAGGCCCCTTGTGGGTGGTACCATCTCTGACCTGGTAGTCTTGGGATCTATAAGATAGCAGGCTGAGCAAGCCAGGGGAGGCAAGCCAGTAAAGAACATCCATCCATGGCCTCTGTATCAGCTCCTGCTTCCTGACCTGTTTGAGTTCCAGTCCTGACTTCCTTTGGTGATGAACAGCAACGTGGAAGAGTAAGCTGAATAAACCCTTTCCTCCCCAACTTGCTTCTTGGTCATGATGTTTTGTCCAGGAATAAAAACCCTTACTAAGACAGACATTTTGGTGTATTTATTTTTCTTAGACATGCAATAATTGCAGTGAGTATTTTCTCATTGCATCAGGACAATACTAAAATACAAATGCCCTCTGTGTCAAGGTGTTGATTTGATAGTACAGCTGGCTGTACCTATTATAGCCATCATCACAAATGTGTAAACGTTGAAGAGAACACAAGATATCCAGACATAGAATTGAAGTCAAAGTAGGGAAAGGGAACATCATTTTAAAGAAGCAAAGGAATAAAAACGACAAGAACTGTATTTATCAAGTACAAGGTTTTTTACTAGTGAGGTAGCAGAAGGGGAGGATAGGTAAGAAAACAGCTGGGATCAGACCAGGGATATTTAAGAGGTTGACAGATTATTGCTATAAGACACAAGGTCAAGGGTGAAAAGAACTAAGAAAAGTCCAAATTCCTGGCCAGGATGAATAGGTGGGTATTTAAAGGAGTGAACAGGTTTAATGGAATGATGAAAGTTTCAGTTTGGGACACAGTGACTTTTAGTTACTCTGAACACTATGTACCCAAGCCCTGCAAACATACCCATCTTCTGATCTGT
Source organism: Mus musculus (assembly GCF_000001635.26). Classification (NCBI taxonomy): domain Eukaryota; kingdom Metazoa; phylum Chordata; class Mammalia; order Rodentia; family Muridae; genus Mus; species Mus musculus. Next base: position 14,586,482 of record NC_000072.6, on the reverse strand, counting down.
GGCTCAGAAGAGAAAGCTGAACAGAGAAGCCAAAATACATTACTAACAATTATTAAAAAGTATTTCATCTAGAAAATAAGAAACTACACTACTCGAAATAGTGCTGGGTCACTTAAGATTCCAGAATCTGCATCAAGGTTGTTTTCACTTAGCTCTCACAGAATGAAACCAATGTTTCAATGATTGACACACTCGCTTTAAAGTACTCCAAATCCACATTTTAAAATGATGCATTTCATGTAATTAAAAAAAACTTTTAAATTATAAATTCTTTTATTTAATTTTTAAAATGTAATAGGAAAAATAAAATATTTTCTTGTTGACCAAATAGTCACATGCCTTTTAAATTTAGATTTCTGACAGGGAAGAGTGCTTGTCTGTGGCAAGATTAATTTTTGCTCTGTCAGAACTGACCTGATACTGTAGCTATTTTAAGCACTAGAAATACAGGAGTGTTAAGCTTGCCAAATACTAGGTGCCATCTAGTGGTCATTGATGGTTAAGACAAATATCTAGCCAATTTCAAAAGTTCTTTATTTCGTCCATGTATACAAAAATGTATACACAAATATACAGATATATGCTGGCATTGTGGTAATTGCTATATTCTGATTGACACAATCTGATTATTGGTATTTTTCAAATAGTTAAATTTACACTTAAGCTAGTAAAATATATCCTTCAGGACCACTATTGGCTGGGTTAAAATGTTAATTAGGTTGATATTTCGAATTTGGGCCATGCAATGTTCTTACTTGATTTTATAATAAGGAATGCTTATGCATCTGTACATTCTGATTAAAATAAGTTTTGCAAAAATATATTGGTTTTCAGTAGGCTCAAATTTATATCTAAATTTTCCAGATTATTGAGAATGTCCTTGTAAAAGAAAGCATTGACTAGAAGAGTTTAAGTGATGTTAGTAACTGTCATAGTTAGTGATACTAAAGTGTAAAACGTATATAACTTTGGATTTGTATAGATGATAAAGTTTCCTGAGATTCTTTAGCATTGTGGAATTATTAAACAGAACACATTTAGAGCTATTGACATGCTTACCAAATTCAAATCCTACAGTAAGTAGCCCTAATCCCTAAAACTTGTTGAAGGGTGTAGATTAATAAGTTATAGTTTTCTGATAAATTTTAAATAAGCTTACTAATTTTGTGATGAATTGTTTGATATTGATATTGTAATAATAACAAAAATATATTATGAAAAGCAAATGAAATGACACTGTATCTTGCTAAATAAGTAAATAGTTGAAAACTAACATTATCCTCTTCATCAGAAGCATTGCATGTATGTTCACTCTTGTACCAGATCTACTGCAATCTTGTTACTTTAACAACAGTTCAGTATTCTTCTCTCTTGAGAAATCATATTCTATTTGGACGTTTGTACATCAATTCCATGGTAAAGTCAAATCTCCATATATCTTCTCTAATGTATCCCAGAAGACCACCATTTGTTTGTAGCAGAATTCATGAGCATAAACAAATGAAACACTTTGGACTGTCCTTCAGAAATGACTTATGTAATAAGCATGACCAAAACTCACATTGTCAGTCAACAGATATTTATTGGACATCTACTATAAAAATGAAGCCAGGGGTATATTTGTTATAATATATGCAATGTTGACATCTTTAAGTACATTGTATTTTGGGAATAGTTCATAAGGGACTAATAGATTGATAAATGCAAATTGTCTAAAATAAACCTCAACTATACAATTAAATAAACCTATGGGAGGGTAAATAATGGGTAACTTCATACAAAATAGATAAACAATTAAGAAGCCCTTAATAATTTTCTTGTTGATTTGAAAATGTTGAAAGCAGTGCTGTGTAGACATCTCCAAAGGTACCTGTTAGTTTAGTAAAGTAGTATCATAGCCCACACTGCCATCAAGAGTTAACATCTGTCTGCAAACTTCAAAAGTCAAATCCTAAGGAGAGCACTGACCCATCAATATAGCCCAATGACTCAAAATCCAAATGTTGGAAGAAATTTGTGTAACCAGGTCTGGAAACATTTAACTTTAGTAAAATGTAACACAAAGATTTCACTCTTCTTTACCAATCACTTTTCCTGCAAGGGTTACATTGAATCTTATGTGACTGATGAGTCTCCGATCTCCTAACAAAGTTTGAACAGTGCTATCTAGTGACACTGAGCTGTTAAAATCATATTTACACCCTGTTTGCTCTGTCTTATAAACTATAAGCTTAGTTGGAGAACAGAAGAAACACTTGTTTGTTACTTGGTATTTGTCCTTCCTCTCAGGTTAACCTCATAATTGTGAGGCTAGAAAACCATGGTTTTGGAGAAAGAACACAAATCTTTTCTCTCAGATGAGCATGTGATGAAAGTGGTCAGTTGGCAAGCTGCTTTCCCAGGGAGCCACTGGATAGGGCTGGAGGGGAAATGCTCCACACTGGCTTTCTTCCAGGGTATGGCCATAAGCCTCCCTCACACCTGCTCCAAATCACTCACGTCCAGATCTTCTCTGGTTACAGAATACAACTTTAACTCTGGAAGTGTGTATCACAGCACTCTGTTGCTAAGATCATCCTAAGATAATTCAAGGTCAGATATCTGGATTCACTTAATCCAAAAAATAAATAAATAAATGGCTGCAACCTTGCCATGCCAAATAGTAGGGATTATGGATAAAATATGGAACAAAGCAGCTTCCAGAACTCAACAGAATGCATATTGAAATAGTAAACACTCAAACATTAAGAGAATAGTGGTGGGTCCATATTTTGGTGGACATTAGCATGCAAGATACATAAATCTACCTAATTGATAACCAGAGTTCTTAGCCCTTGTGAGTATTCAGTATATCTTAGACAATATAATACAGAACACGCAGTATAGTTTTAAGCTTAATTTGGTAACATCCCAGCTCTTTTCCAAACTTGAAGACACAAAGGAGTGGGAAGTTTTGAAGAAATAGATTGTTAGATTCAGTAGAACATTTTGAGGATGCCACAAGCCATTTGGTAGCCAGTCATTTGAAACAAGATTATTTATGTGAATATCACTTTACATAATTTAAAGTTGTCTATAGAATTCCTACTTTGTTGTTAAAAACATTTATTTATCTAAGATGCTAAATTCCTTTTCTTTACTAAACTTGATTTTGAAATTACACTTTTTTCTTACCTGTTGTAAAAGTGAAACGTGGCATGCATCTTGAAACTCTAACTATACTTGCAGTTCTTTACAGAATGTCACTCTATAAATAGAAAGTTATATTACTATTACAGAGTGGGAGTTAGACAATAAAATGTCCACACAATTCAATTATATTTGCATAACCCTCATTATATTTTTTAGCACAATTGACTTTCTAATAGCATATGATTTCATTGCGGAAATAATGCTCTAGTGAATCAGAAGTCCTTCTCTTCAAAACTTGTGTGATTGTGCAATTAGAACTCTAGATTACACCCAATTAATAATAATAAACATGCTAATATAGGTTTTAGTTACAGTAGATGTTACCTTTGCATATTTATCTTCAGTATTTTAAATTTAAAGCAAAGAATGTCAGGCACAAATGAGGCTATGAATGTTTTTTCGGGTGTGGTCTGTACATTTCTGTTCTCTACCTTAACAGGTAGATATTACATTTACAATGTAGCAGTAAACTTGCTAGAAAAACTTAGAGGAAGCAGAAAGCATAAACTTGGAAGTGAAAAAATATCATGGGATTGCCTAATATAAAAATATAATTAATTAGAGAAACAGCTACTAGAAAGATAAAAGTATATGACAGCATATAAAAGAAATATACAATATCGGCTATATAAGCTTCTCTAGAACACCAACACCAACTGACCAACTAACACAAGAGAGAACACCAACTAACACAAGAAGATACATTGGTATTGGTAGGCTTAGAAGCCACTGCGAGGTTATTCTTTTGTTTTGTTTTTGTTTTTGTTTTTGTTTTAGTTTTTGTTTTTGTTTTGTTTTGTTTTGTTTTTAAGAAAGGTTAATAGGAAACTGCTCTGGTCAAAATGATAGCTCTACCTCTTATAGAGCTGAGATATTCTGATCTGTTCAAGGTATTCGAACATTGCACACTGTTATTGTACACTCTCTAAAAGAGTAACCCAACTAGGCCTGTCTCTTACCTAGTCAGACTACCCCTCAGAAAAGTCGATTCACCTGGTAAGAAGATAGGAGGAATATTTGCTCCTTAGCTAGAGAATGTGCTTATAGATCCCAGAAAGTCCTCTGTCTGGGCAGTTATTGAAAATCTTTATGCTAAGTAAGCCTGCTTTGCTCAGTTTTAACTCAAAAGTGGAATCCTTCTTTCTCCCTCTTTTAGTTCTTCTTCAGATACTGTCTAAATTTCTAAACATGCTTTCCCTAACATTCTCACTATTTTCTTTGAAGATCCCATTTCACCTTGAATAGGTGCTTGGGGTCGACCCTTGGAGCCAACTACTGTTGACCTAGCACAAAAGGAATGACTTTTTCTTTTCCTCTTCTTCATCTCCTTCTCCCCAAACTTGCTATGATGTAAAGATTGTCTGCTCTGTGATTTTTCTCTTAAACTGCAATAAAATAGTCCCATGCTTTCTTATGAAAGCCATTTTTAAATTTGTTTATCCATGTGACTAAGAACTTATGAAGAAGACTCATTCCCCAGTAACATGTATCTTTCTCAATTCTTTGTTTCAGCCACAGAAAGGGGAAGTAGTGTTATGGGACACATGAATCCACTACTAACACTTTCTTTAGTTGTTTTGCCAGATATTTTGACACGACTGGAAAAAAGTAAATACAAGAGTAACATGGGCTGGAATCTCTTCAGTATAATAATAAAACCTACAGAGGAGAGAGAAAGCAAAGAAACTGTGGATTTGCCTCAGGAGGCCATGAGAAGCATAGTGTGTAGATGTCCCAACAGTTGCAAGAGGTGGACCTGAGATCTCACTCAATGCAATTGGATCCTTGGGTTCTTTGTTCTTCTTGGGAATCTCACTGTGATCCATTATGTGCAAAGGGCTAAGCTATGCCTGAACCAATGAATGAGATGAGACAACAGGACACATCTTAAAATATTTCAGAAAAGCATAATAATATTCTGTTGAATAAAAGTCTCTTAGGTAACAAACACAAGAGGTAAAAAATGATAATCAGAAGCCAAAAGTAGGTAATTGTTTTAGGAATAATAGTAAAAATTAGGGCAATGCTTACATATTTCTAGGAACTTTTTTTTTTTTTTGGAACACAGTCAAAGTATCAGCCAAATATGAGAAAATAAAAATAATTTCTGATGGGCAGGATCAGAATTATACATTTTATACATTTGCAAATGTTATTTTTTTTAAACTTACAACATATAGATACCTGCAAGACAAGAATGCACTGACAACAGAGGACTGGAGAAATGCCTCAGTGGTTAGGAGCACATCCCACATACCGCTCTTGCAGAGAACTTTGTTTCAGTTCCCAGCACTTTGATCAGACTTCTCACAAGGGCCAGTAACTATAGTTCCTCGGGGACAAACACATACACACATATTTACTTTTACTCTAAATAACACTCAAGAAAAAAAAAAAAGTAGCAGTCCTGGGATTTCGGAATGAGAGATTTAACATTAGTTGGCAAAGGAAAGCATTGGGTTTAAAGCTTTATTTTTAGGCTTTACTGAAAAATCATTGCCATTTTTCTAGTGGTTACATATCATTGCCCACCAAAGTGAATGAAAATTTCTCTAGATAATTAGGCAAATGAGCAAATAAACATCATTTGTGACAAAGGAACTGTATCCTTCAGCTTAGTTCAACATTTCAAAGATACACAGACTTAATTTAAACACATGTATTTAAGCAAACACACTGAAAACATTAGGGAAAGGTAATCAAATGGGGGTGTATGTAGCGATTTAAGACAGCTGACTAGTGAACCCCACATAACCTTGGGAGTTCAATTGTGAATTAGCCCCTTATGTTACTAAAACATAATTCCTGAAGCTTGGTAACTGAATTAAATAGGCATATTTAGCCCATATTTCTTCAAGTTCTAGAGCTTAGCACAGTGCAAGTTCTCTGCTGAAGATCTCAAGGTGAACAAACAATATTTGAGAGGACCATATCATTGGCCTACAGGATACCAAAGAACAATAGAGGGGTTCTGTGTAAGTGTATATACAATTTTCTCACAGGAGAACTAAGTTAAGATGTCTTTAGAATCACCTCAATCCTTTCTAGTGGATATATGGATTTAGTACTGGACTCATGGATAAACTACTGTATCCCAAAGTCCTACAGGTTTTACAAACTCTCACATGAACACACTGAGGACTAACCACTGATTTCTTGGGAGTTGTCTTAGTTAGGGCTTTATTGCTGAGAAGATGTACCAGGAACACAGCAACTTATATAAAAAAGAACATGTAATTGGGTCTGGCTTAGTTTAGTCCATTATCATCATGGTTGGAAGAATGGGGGCATGCAGGCAGACATGGTGCTGGAGAGGTAGCTGGCAGCTCTATACCTGCATCCCCAGGATGCAGGAAGTGACTGTGCTTGAGCATTTGAAACCTCAAAGCCCACCTTGTAGTGATACACATCCTCCAACAAAGCCACACCTCCTCCAACAAGGCTACATTTCCTAAAAGTGTCCCTTCCAATGAGCCTACAGAGGCCATTGTTATTCAAACCACAACAGGGCAGGGGATGAGCCTTCTCCAAACACACGAGTGAACAAATTCACTATCACAGATAAACATGCCCTGTGTGATAAAGACAGGCTATGACAACACCATGACAAAACATTGTCTTCAATGTCTAGGAAAAGTCAAAAAACCCTACTCTCACCATTCTTTTTAATATATTTCTCAAAGTACCAAGTTGGACAGGACAGAGCTAAGTTTTCCTTATAAGCAGATGATGTGATTATATATGTGGAAAACACTAAGAACTAAACATGCGCGCGTGCACACACACACACACACAGAGTAAGAACTAATAGATGAATTCTGAAAAAGTAGAAGATTCAAAATCCATGCATCAAGCTCTGCTATATTATTTTAATGTAATAAAGACAATAAAAAATAATTAAAAGCATCTTTTTATGACAGCATAAAAGCAATAAAGTTCTTAGGCAAGCATTTAACTAAGGATGTGGAAGATCTGTCCTCATAAACTCAAGAGACTATTGGAAATAGTTGAAGAAGGCATAACTCAATGGCATAATATCCAATTCTCATGGATTGGAAAAAATTAATATTGTTTAAATATCCATTTCATAATTTATTAAAACACCTCTTAAAATCTCAGTGGCATGTTTTTATTTTGATTTCTTGATAAATTTTGTTCTTTGTCAATTTATTTTTATTTATTAATTAATTGATTGATTAACTTTACATCCTGATTGGCACTTTCTCCTACCTCAGGACAGTCACTTTGTCTCCTCTGCCCTCCTCCTATGCCTCTATCCCTTTCTCCTCAGAGAAGTAGAGACCTCCCATGGATATTGACCTGTCTTGGCATATCCAGTTATAGTAGGACTGGGTTCTTCTTTGCAAGAAATTGAAACATGTATATGATCCACTCAAGTTACCCTTTTCTCCATTCTCTGTTACTGCCCTCCTGCCCAGACCAGGCTCTTTTCTTCTTTACATATCTTTCTCATATTCACACTTTTTTGTGTGTTTATTTTCCATAGAGTTTACCTAAAGTCATATGTGTGACCAAGGGATTAGAATTATCATTTGGAGTATTTTTTCTAATGCAATGAGGAAATTTCTAAAATACATGTGGAACCATAAAAGAAACTGTCTTGTTTAATCTTCCTAAGAAAGGGAAATTTAGAGGCATCAACTTTCTGATCCAAATCACTTTAGAAATCTATCATAATTAGTTTAAAACACTCTACTGATGACATTTAAAAAATGGACACAGAGACTAGTGAAATGCTAGTGAAACTGATCAGAGAGACTAGAAGTAAACTCAGACACATGTGATCAAATAATTTTTCACAAGAGCATGAAGAAAAGGGTATCTCAGCAAAACAAGATAATTTCTTTGATAAATAAAGTTGGGGAAACTTGCTCAAAATATTGATAAAAGAGCTTCCATGAGACACATTTCTTCCCTGTTTACAGCAAAAGAAATAAAATAAACACCTAGTATTTTCTTGCAGATTTATTATATTATACACAATAATAGCAGGATTCAGAATCAACCCGTGTTTTATCAATGAATGAGTGTAGAAGACAAATGTAATATTAAAACAATGAGTTTAACTAAATATGGTGACATATGCATTTAATATTAATATTTGGAAGGGAGTGAATCTCTAAAAGTTTCAGGCTGCATAGACAATGTCTTGAAAATGAATGAAAAATGAATAATTGTTTATGTGGAAAGTCCAATATTATCTAGCCTTCAAAAATGCAATTCTCCATGTTAAGATTAAAGGATCTTTGTACTATGATAAGTAAAAGAAGCCAGAGAAAGATTCTGCATAATTTGTAGAGTATAATGAAACTCAAAGATATAGACACATAAAGTTTATTAGAAGGAAGTTAGATGGAAATTAACAAGATGCAGATGAAGGAGCATAATATTGTAGGGTTATTTTTTCCCCCTTTGGTTTTTTCGAGACAGGGTTTCTCTGTGTAGCTCTGGCTGTCCTGAAAATCACTCTGTAGACCAGGCTGGCCTTGAACTCAAAATCTGCCTTCCTCTGCCTCCCAAGTGCTGGGATTAAAGCCATGCACCACCATGCCCGGCCATAGTATTGTAGTTTTGCATGATAAATCTAAAGAGTTAATAGATAGCATGTGGTCATAGTTAATAAATATTATATTGTGTATGACATCCCAATAAAATACTTTCAAGAAGACAGAACCACTATTAAAGCACTATAAGTGTGTTGTTGTTGAAACAGAGTGAAGCTACATGCCTATGCTTGCCTTAAAACCATGCTCCTCCTAATTTAGTCTTCTCAGCATTGATTTAATACTCCATTTATAACTGAGTATTCAAAAGCCATTTATTCTCAGTACTTTGAGTAGTTATGAGTCTATACAATCATTGCTGATCACTGCAAAAATAAATTTCTCTTATCAAAGCAGACTACAGCACTATTACTTGGATACAAATACACTTATTTAGAAGGCAATTTGATGAATACATCATGTCCATTTGTGAAAATAACAGTAGGTTCTCCTCTAGGACTGACGATGTTCTTAACCTGGAGCTTCAGACCAGGTTACAGTGCCATGTATGAATGATCTCCTGTGGAACAAGTCTCAAATCTAACCCAAGTCATCAGGTTACTTCCAGTGCAAACTTGCCACTATTGTATCAGCATGCTCAATATACTTGATGGATCAATGCTGTTATGTAAAGGATCCATAGCTGAATAAGATAGTTAGTTGCAATTGTCCTTCATCCATTTGCACCCTCTAATACTAAGAAGTCTTGCCATAGAGAAGAAGTTTCCATCACAAATTCTCTATGTTCTACATCCAAGGTTTTTGAGTTCTCAGCATTAGAGTTTAGCATGTAGTTTTTGGTAGATTGCAGTATGGACCCCTCACAGAAGCTCTGATTACCTCATATCATCTGCACAAGACTGAGCCCATTAATGCTTTGATAAACAACAGTGACTTATAGAACTGCTACCAGTGCTGAGACTCTATATGCACTGCATGGATGGGTGATGGGGAAGGCAATGACATTTTCTTCAGTGTCATAGACACATGGAAGGTACTCCTGCCCCAGCAAACGAACATGATCCTGTAAACCCTGATGGAACTCAATGAGCACACATGTGCACGTGAGCAAATACGCAAATACACACACACACACACACACACACACACACACACACACACACACACTGAGGAAGAAAGTATATGGCGCTAGCTGAAAATAAGCAAAGAATAGGCAGTCATGGAAGGGGGGCATGGGAGAATAAAGGGTGAATAAGATTAAAATTAAATAGGTTCTATGCATGACGATATTATAATGAGACCACCAGTTATATACAGCTAACATATGTTATTACAATATTAAAAAGACATAGAGAAATAATGAGAAGATTCAGAGAGAAAGCACATACACAGTTCTATGCCACTCCCTGAGCACAAATCGCCATATATACTCATGTGCTTGCATTCACCACACTCAAAAGATAACTTCAAATATCTAATATTACTAAATGAGGATGCTGTTAAGAAAGATTTTTAGAGTATGTTGCACCATTGCTTGGGGAATAAATTTGATTGATAAGAATGTTTTTATTGGCTAGGCGGTGGTGGCGCACACCTTTAATCCCAGCACTTGGGAGGCAGAGGCAGGCGGATTTCTGAGTTTGAGGCCAGCCTGGTCTACAAAGTGAGTTCCGGGACAACCAGGGCTCCACAGAGAAACCCTGACTTGAAAAACAAACAAACAAACAAACAAAAAACAACAAAAAAGAATGTTTTTATTGCATTTCTCATTCATAAAAATGCTTTATGCAAACAAGAAAGAGCCTTGTTTTATAAAAATTAATACAGTCCCATAATGAACTTCTAAAGTATTATTCACAAAAACCTTATACATTATTGTTGAGTTTTATTACTAAGTTTGGTTGAAGTTAATATACTAAAAAGGATTGGGATTAAAAATGTTAAATCTTTATTACAGGCTCATAACACTTACCTTAGACGTATGTTTTAAGAGGATATTTAGTACCTTCTCTGAAGTATATAAAAATGTTTAATGCATGTGACATTATCTCTTGAAACTCAAAGAGACCAACTGTGGAGTTTTGTTTCTGAGAGTGTTACATTATTCAATAATCTCATAGTAGGTATGGCTCTATTTTGAAATAATCTAGCATTAATTTACCATTTACATTTATGAATGCTTTGCATTTCTGTTAAGAGAGAACTGAATGACTGTAAATAAGTTGTCCATATTTTGAAATCTGGTTTATGTTGTAACAATAGCAGTCTCTTACAGTAGTATACTGTCTTAAATACTGGAATAGTTTTTGTCTGGCAAGCAACATTTTCTACTGAAAGAGCGCTCAGTGGGACTACAAAAGTCTCACTGGTAGAAGGAGCCTGGGGACAACTTTATCTTGTCTCCAAGGCTGAAATCTCTCCTAAGAGTTTATGGAAGAGAAGTGGAAAGTACATCCTTCAAGTTGCTCCTTCATGCATTCCTCTCTCCATCCTCTCTCCCTCCCTCCCTCTCACTCAGTCTCTGTCTGTCTCTCTGTCTCTGTCTCTCTGTCTCTCTTTTCCTTCCTTTTCTTTGCATTTTACAGTATATATTTACAAGGTTATTCAAATATTGCAGGGACCTTACAGGTTGTGCCCTTTTCAGACAATACTATACTATGGGTTTACATCATGTTATTTCAAGAATAAACAATTTTAAACTAAGAATATTCTTACTGTGAAATGTAAAGGTAGACATTTTTCTCTGTCACTTCTTAGAACTTTTTTTTTTCTTGCAAGCTTGATTTGTGATTCACTCTCCACCTCTTTGAGCTCTGTTCAAATAATTTTAAAAGCCTCTTGCCAGTTTTACAACCCAGACATGTATGCCCATGATTTGGGAAGCATCTCTTGATAAGTAAACATCAAGGGACATAGCAATCCTCCTTCCCAGGCTCTGTGGGAGGGTGGGGATCTAACCCGAGGGTGCATTGCTCCAAGTACAACACTCCCTCCTGCCATAAAGATATGTTTGCCTTAGCTTTTATGACCCCAATTATTAGGCAAAGTTATAATAAACTTCGCGTGAAAAGTGTTACCACCATCAAGTTCTCTTAAGAACCATGTTCACCTTGAGTATGTGAATAGAATGGGAAATCTGGATTACCTTTTGGTCTCTCACACTCTGATGAGTGTTCCAAGAGGACATCATATTTAGATTTAGTGCTAATTAAATAACAATCTTGGTTTCCTTCTTTCCTACCTCCACAGGGATTTCTTTGCTGAGAAGGCTTTTTTTTTTAATTTTTGATCCTATTTCCCAAAGAAATATTTATTTCCTATGTTTTAATGTGTGACACAAAATGACTTTAAAACCATCCCCGGCACAGTTCTGCTGCATTAGAATCTCTTGGGGCATGAGACTTCGTCTCTGCACGTGCATATCTGTGCATATAATGGTTACTCCATAAACCCTGCTGTGTTGGCATTTTGACGACGCCAACAAAAATAAATCTCTGTACACCTTCTCTCAGAAATTAATTCAAATTCTTATTCCTTTTACTTGCATTTGGCTTATTGGTATAAATTCTTAATCCTTCCTTTATAGCCTCCCTGCCAAATTAGGATACTGCTGAAATTATTATATTATAAACTAAACATTAAAACTTTAATACCTACTAATATTCATTATCATCTAGTTTGTATACATTTGTTGCCATAAGAAAGCAAAGAAGTCCATTCTATCCACTTCTTTTAATTTTGTGGTATTTGTGAAAATGATAGTCATGAATATTTTCAGTTTTCCAGAAACTTTATAAAAGATTCATTCATGTATTACTATAATTCTTATTCATGGGATTCTAACTATTCAATCTATTGGTAGATAAATTTACTTGTTAGAATAAATTGTATTTGGAATATGGAATATAAATAGGAACAAACTATTTTATTGTTTTAAGTATTTAAAATAATTCAAAATGTTGAACTGCCAATTAATCCTCAGGTTTTAAGTGTTTCTATGATTTTCCAGTTTTGTCTAATTTCAAGTTTTATTATGATAAAGTTTTCCAAACTAATGTATGGTTTTTGGCCTTCTTGTTTACTTTTATGTGCTTATAATTATGCTCTTATTTTGTAAATAATGGGAATGTTATATAAAAGATTGATGTGTTGCATTTAGTTGTTGGGTACACGTAAGTTATATTATATAATTCCTACTACTTCTCACAAAGTTTTCCAGGGTCAAATTCATCAAAATTTCCCATTGTTAAAGTAATGCCTCAGGCTTTAATTCTTGGACTCTATGTTTTTTTTTTCCAGTTATTAAAACCCAAGTTCATTTGGAGAAACTGCTCATCATTAAATGTGTACTGGTGGCATGTGTGGGCTTGTGTCTGTGTATGTTTCATATACCTTGTTTGTGGATGAAACTTCCAAAATAATCTCTAAACACACTATTACCAAGTGGAATATTATCTAATTAACCTTCAAGGCCTGACAGCCTGGGAGGTTATCAGGAAATAATCATAGCCCTCGGGTGCTGGGAGACACTGGGTGTAGCTAAGTGTCTCTAATTCCCCAAGGGTATGATTAGCTCACGTTAACAATGCTTCCTTGAATTGGTACAATGCTTTCATAGAGGTCTTTATTGTGGGAGAATGTTTATTTTTATGCAGGAGGAGGATGGAGCTGACAGCTGGAATGGTGGAATGAATGCATTTACCCCTGACTTGTGGTACAGGCCATGACAAAGTTTTCCATTTAGAATGCTATCAGGCCAACCTGGATGTTTTGAATATCTCAGAACCCTGGCAGTGACACCTATCATCCCTACTGTACCATTGTGAAATTTTGTTTATAACCTAAAGGTGTGAATTCTCTAAAATTAGACAATGATGCAATGTAGAATAGATACAGATGCATGTATTAATGGGCTTACAACTCATGGCAGACCAATTACTTTATATCAGCCTTAAATTTTTATAGCCAATACCTGAGACAGTCTATTTTGAGAGGGAGAATGTTGGATTTTGTCTCACTTTATTCCATTGTAGGTTCTTTGTGTTGCTTTTGCCTGATGACAGCATATGCCATATCAAAACTTAAGTCATATGGCTAAGAAGCAAAGGAGAAAATAAAGAAAATACTGGCTTGCCTGAGTGCCACATTCTTATTTGTGGGAAAACCCCAAATGTCCTGAATATGCCCCAGTATACCTGACCTCTCAAAGGTTCCACAATTTTCAAAGAACACCACCCCAGAGAAACCTCTTCTCACATAGGCCTTTGGAAGACGATCAAGGTCCAAACTGAGGCATAAATATTTTGAATTATTTGGATATTCAAATAAATGCTCTATCATTTTGAAGTACCTTACTAACTTTACACAAAACCCTTAAATAAAAGTGTTTATTTTGTGTAAGACACTACTCAACACTGTTAGGAATGCTTTGCCAATGTATATCTAACTCATAACGAAAAAACACGTTTTAATGTCTATCACTGATCTTCCTTCTTCTTAGCAGAATTCAGAAGTTTCTTTTTCTCTGAGATAATTTTATCAGAAAAAATCTGGAACAATACTTCAAGTAGTAACCCCATTGGTCAATGAGCCAAAAATGAGCTTATGACCCAATTACAGACAATAAGATTTTATCTGGAATTTGGTAGAGATTTCTGAGAACACATCTCCTTTTTGCTTAAATGTTTTTTTGAGATTGTAATTTAATTACATTTCTCCCAATACTACTCTAACTCCTCCTCAAATTCATGGGCTCTTTTGCATATGTGTTGCGCCCACCTCGTCCCAGCAAGGAGAATGCAACACAGTCGGATTCTTCTCAACAGCTTTATTGCAGGAATGCCTCGATGCTACAGGAACCCAGGAACCCAAGGAGGACTGCTTATATACACTCCAGCACTGGGGAGGGCTATGTGTCCTCCTGGGATTGGTCAGTATGCTGGCAGTAATTTGCATGCACCTGCTCGGGAGGGGTTGGTGCCAGATTCAGGCTAGCGCCTGCACAGTGGTGGTGTTTACAGCGATGGGTGTACCAGAGACCAGCTGTCTACATCTCCCCCTTTTTTGTTTAATAATATAATGCTGGACTAGGTCTGGGCAAGTCTGTCCATCAGCCACAGCTCCTGTTTTAGGTCGATCCTTTCATGTCACAGCCTTACTCATCATAGGGTTACCGTATCGCCTACAGGCCCTGTGTCTTAGGTTGGTCTGTGCATAAGGAAAGTTGCCTGTCACTGGATACCGTGGATCTGTGTGACTACAACTGCCAGACAACCTAGGGCGAGAACTCTTAATTTTTTCAAGAGACCTAGAACTCTTAATTTTTTAAACATTGGGAGATGCGCCATCTTTAATTGCCATCAATGCTTGGTACACCACTGCCTTATACTGAGCATGCTCTCGTTTGAGTCGACACAATAGCCAGATACAAATGACACAACCCAGGAGGACCACTGCCCCCCCCCCAGGCCAATATTCCCACCCATTCCTTAAAAAGTGAGAAGGCATTGGTGATCCAGGAGGTGAAGTCCCACAAGGTGACGGGATCCAGTCGAGTGCTGTTGAGTTTGGCAATCTAGAGGAGCAGCTTTCTGGACAACTGCTTCGCTTTAGCTGACCAATTTCCTACTCAGATAAGAGGCGACTCTGTTCAAGAGACTGAGAGAAATTAGCTTGTACAACTTTATACAATTCTTCAACCTGTTCTTGAACTAAGTCTATTAAGTAAGAGAGAGTCCCATATGACTGAGGAGGCATACATGACAAAATGTGGCCACAGCTTTTGCTACAAGTGTATTCATCAGAGTTTGGAGGACAATAATAGATGTCCCAAGTGTAATTATGTTGTGGACAATATTGAGCATCTCTATCCTAATTTCTTGGAGAATGAACTCATTCTCAAACAGAAGCAAAGATTTGAGGAAAAGGGGTTCAAATTGGACCACTCAGTGAGTAGCACCAATAGGCATAGGTGGCAAACATTTCAAAATCTACTATAGGCACAAAGGTGGGAAGTTTCACAACCACAGCAGTATACCCTGCCAACACTCTGCTAAAAAACATGTCTTTCCGGAACTATTACAATCTATATCTCTGTCGGGGGGAGCAATTTTCACGTCAGCCTCTCTGGTACCCAAATCAGGTGTTCTTGACCCTGTGAAAAACACAAACAGCTCCCCTGGATCTCGAAATAATGGGATCTGGGCCATACCATTTTCCAGTTAGGACATCTTTCCACTTGACATCCTGTTTAAAGATAGGCGAGGTCATGGCATGCCTATCTGCAGCCGAATGACCATGTTCATCCAGAATTAAAAAAATTTAAAGTAAAGAGGGCTAAAGATAATTGTTCTTTGGGTGGCCGGCCATCGGTGATTCCGCCTTTTTGTTTTTGTAAGAGTTCTTTTAAGGTTCGATGTGCTCTTTCCACAGTGCCTTGGCCCTGTGGATTGTAGGGAAGGCCAATAGAGTGACTAACCTGCATTATTCTGCAAAAGGTTTGGAATGATTTTGATGTATATGCTGGGCCATTATCAGTTTTTAAACTATCTGGCCTTGCCCAAGCTGCCCAGGCTTCTAGGCAATGGCCAACCACATTGCGGGATTTCTCACCGGGCATGTGGGAGGCAAAAATGACACCTGAACAGGTGTCAATTGAAACATGAACATATTTTAATCTTCCAAATGCTGAGACATGAGTAATATCCATTTGCCACAGTTTTAGAGGAAGCAATCCATGAGGGCTAATACCAACATGAGGAGGGTGGTGAAATTTTACACACTGTGGGCATCGTAACACCACATCTCGTGCTGAGGCTCGAGAGATATCAAATTTCTGCTGAAGTGTAGCAGCAGGAATATGATACAATCGATGAAAATCTTTTGCAAGCTCCAGTGGGGTGACGTGAAAAATAAATTCCATGCGAGTGCTAGCGTCCACTAAGCCATTTCTTTCAGCCATAGGGCCTGGCAAGGTAGAGTGAGCTCGAATATGTTGAATAAAGAATTTATGTGTTCTTTTCCAAATCAATTTTTGTAACTCTAATAAGATGGTGCACACAGGGCTGGTGGGTCTAATGGGTCCTGCAATTTCTAATGCACGCACTGCATTTACTACATAAGCTGAATCAGAGACTAGATTAAAAGATTCCTTAAAAGCTTTGAATACTTCCAACACAATTTTACATTCAGTAAGTTGCAGGGTGCCAGGATTGTATTGAAAAAGAACAGGTTTTGAGAATTAACTACATAGGCACCAACACTTGTTTTAGAACCATCTGTATAAATATCCAATGCACCTGATATGGGTTTAGATGCTGTGACTTTGGGGAAAATCACTGGATGTTCACTAAAAAATTTTAGCAAAGGATCTTTGGGATAATGATTATCTAATTCCCCATCAAAACTACAGCGCAATAGGGCCCAATCATCTATCAAAGAACTTAGGATCTGTATTTGATTAGCATTATAAGGTGTAATGATTTTCTGAGGGGGTGCTCCAAAATGTTGAATACACGATTTAATGCCCAAAATCGCTAATTGAGCTACAGCAATGGGATAATATTGAAGGGTTTTATTGGGAGACACATGAGGATAAATCCTCAATAGAGGACCTGACTGCCACAACACTCCTGTTGGTTGACGGAATGTCTTCAAAACGCATAGGAGGATGTCCTCTCCTTCTTTCCATCTATACAGCTTGGCCTTTTCTAAACACCTTTCTACCTTTCCTAATGCTACTCAGGCCTCAGGGGTGAGAGCACGAGGTGACAAAAGCTGTGGATCACCCTCCAATATATCAAAAAGAGGGATTAATTCAAAATTTGATAGCCTCATATATGGACGAATCCAATTTATATCTCCCAACAACTTCTGGAAATTATTCAATGTTTTCAAATGATCTTTACGTAATTCTATCTTTTGAAGTGTAATAAAATGTGGAGTAATTTGAGCACCCAAGAATTCTCCTAAATTTCCCATCTGAACTTTGTCAGGTGCTACAAATAATCGTTTCTTTTCTAATTTTTTTCTTTTCTTTTTTTCTTTTTCTTTTTGTCCTTTTGTTGACCGATACTCTCTTTTTCATTGGGTTGGCTCTATATGGCCAATCCGGATCATACCTATCCCTCTCATATTGAGCTGCCTCTTCTTCTAGGTCAGCTTCATCATCTTTATTAAGCTCTGAGTCACTGGAGTCAGAACTTGCTGAACTTATTGTTAAGTCTTTTAATGAGAGATATATTTTTGCTATTTCCTTTTCTTTCTCATTATTTCCTTTTCCTTTTGAATTTGCCTTTTCTCCTTTCTCCTTTTCTCTCTCTTTTTTACCCCTTTTTCTTTTGCTTATGCATTTCCTATCTTCCTCTGACATACTTTCTTGTTGTTCCATGAGAATTTTCTGACCTGCTTTAACTGCTTCTATCAAACAAAAGCAGAGGCCAGAAATTACAAAAAACGAAACAACAAGGATAAGAGCTACCCACACTGGGTCTACGGGCGAGAAAAACATATCCCCCCTTTTAACCGGGGATCAATTTGGGAGACTTACCAGTACTGCTGTTCCTCAGCTAAAGAGTTCTGAATCCACGAGATCCTCGGGTCCCTGTGCTGGCCACCAATTTGTTGCGCCCACCTTGTCCTGGCAAGGAGAACACAACATGGTCGGATTCTTCTCAACAGCTGTATTGCAGGAATACCTCCATGCTACGGGAACCCCGGGAACTCAGGGGGGACTGCTTATATACACCCCAGCACTGGGGAGAGCTATGTTTCCTCCTGGGATTGGTCAGTCTGCCGGCACCTTGATTTGCATGCACCTGCTCAGGAGGGGTTGGTGCCAGATTTGGGCTAGCACCTCTGCAGTGGTGTTGTTTA
The DNA here is from genome assembly GCF_000001635.26 of Mus musculus. Lineage (NCBI taxonomy): Eukaryota > Metazoa > Chordata > Mammalia > Rodentia > Muridae > Mus > Mus musculus. Next base: position 14,567,892 of record NC_000072.6, on the reverse strand, counting down.
TAGGTGTACCGGAGACAGGCGCCATCTTTTAGGCGCAGGCTGCCTACATATATATATATATATATATATATATATATATATATATATATATATATATATATATATATAAAATATACATATGTGTCCCTAAATATAACTTGTTTAGTTTTTGTAACATTGTATGTATGTATGTATGTATGTATGTATGTATGTATGTATGTATTCGTTACTCACCATTTGGCAGCAAGGAAGACCATCTCTCTTGCCTCAGCTTTCTTCAGTTTTCTACAGCTCTTTGTGCAAGGTTGAAGCATCATGGGTTTTTCACATGCAATTTGTTATGTGCAGAAATGGTATCCTTGTTGAACTCACATTGGGCAGTCATGTTTGAGAGACTTCATAGGTTGCTTCTGATATTACTAGGAGACACATCTTACAAAATAATCCCTGTTCCTCTGAATCTTGTAGTTTTCTAACCCTTTCTACTGCAAAGTTCCCTACACCTTAGGTGTGGAAGTGTTTTATAGATGTGTCCATTAAGACTGGCCTCCACGACTATGTATTTTGATTGGCTGTGATTTTCTGTAACAGTCTCTGTTGCAAAGTTGACAGGTACAGACTATAGATGCTTGTGGATATAAAGGCAAATGTTGGCAGATTATTGTTAGGAATTTTGTGGACAGAAAATTATGGGTTGTAGATTCTCTTCTAATAGCCATGACTACTAGGTTTCTAGCACCACATGGTTTTTCTCTTTTTGAGAAGTTCATGAGTCCAATAAGAAAGGTATTGATTATTGCCAAGGTATGCATTCCACTACTATACCCTGAGGGCTATAATGTTATGCTAGGAGTTGATATGATTCATAGGTGTCATGGCTTGTTAGGATTGTTGATTGCCTCCCTGCTTTGGAAGCTAGCATACTACCCCTGGTACCAGGAACTCTAGTCTCCAGAGAGGGGGCACTCATATCTGTTACAGCTCAGGGGTCTGTGGGCTCTGTTTATGAAGTGCTCAGTGTCTTCAGCAAAAGAGACTGACCTTCTAACTTGGGGATCTAACCAAAGAAAACAACATTGGGGGTCTCTTAGTCAGCCCTGGACAACAACTAACTAAAAAGGGGGATTATCATATCTGGTATTTTTTTTTGAAACTTTTGTTCTTGAAGTGAGCATTATTAGCTGAGATGAAAAAAGTTCATTTAAAAATATAAAGAATATGTATGAAAAAGTACATTAAAATATATATGTAAAGAGGAGTTCATGATATAACTCTCTATATATGATATGGCATATCATACATATATATAATATGTATGGTATACATATTCAATTTGTATGTATGTGTATATATATATATACATATATATATGGTTTTAATGAAATTACATATATATATATATATATATATATATATATATATATATATATGCACACACACACATATGGAAATATATGAATCATTGTTTATTGCTGTTGTTGTTTTAGATAGATACAAGGAGAAGAAAATATAGGTTCTTTGATACTCTGTTCTGTAACCTGAGTCAGTTCATGAGGAAGCAGCAGGCAACCCAATTGAAGGTTGTCTATATATCACAAAGGAATTATTCCTCATAATGGCTGCTATATGATACTATTTTGGCAACATTCCTATAATCTAAATAGTTTTCTGCAAAACATAATAATAATGAATAGATCATATATAGGTAATATAAATATATCCTTAATATCTTTCTCTCCAAACAAGAATGATTGAGATTGATAATATCCATGAGGACTTGAAATGATTTGTGTTAATTTAGCTCACATACAGTGGTGGGAATGATGGAATTCCTGTTACAGTTATAAGATAATTCTCTATCATCCATATGATCACAGTGAGCATTAGAAGAGACAACTAAAATCAAGAGCAATTTGAGAGCAAGTATAGAAACCTACTACAATAGCAGCTTCCTAAAATACATACAGACCTGAAGGTAATCTAAATAAAATTGCCAAATAACAGGAAGACAGTTTCTCATTTGGATATCTCTTATCACAAAAGGAAGCTGACAGTCATTGGTCCATCATTGGTTACAAATAATTGTGTTATTGACCATTGGAGTTCAATGAAAACTCCAAACCACCAGGCTGATGCCAAGACTATAGTTTCTTTTCCAAAATCTGCCAGCAAGTCCACATTACTAAAGACAACACCTACACAACTCATTGAGCATGGAGAAATGAAGTTGCTGCCTACATAGAGCCGTCATTCCACATGCCTTTGGTGTCCAGAGAAACTCTTCATGCTACCAAAGGAGAAACATAACCACCAGCCCAGCTGCAAATTATTCAGTCTACAATGGTATCCTGCCTTCAGGGTTGTGTGAGTTGGAAATAAGGCAGTGGCTCTTGGTTAGTAATGTGTCAGATGAAGAGTTCTAATTGTGTTGGTACAATTGATGGATGCTGTGTCGATATTGAACATAGGAATTTTTGCTAACAGACATGATTGATTATTAATTAACCAATTCACACTGGACTTGAAACTGACTTTGAAAACTAAACTATTGGGTGATTTTTCTCATCAGCCTCCTTCCTATGATACATATTTAGATTTTTCTGCTAATTTTCTGACACAATCCCTTTGTATTTTTTTGTAAATTTGAATTGATTAGAGTTTCTGTAGTAGTTAGCAGTGAGGCCTTATTTTTCTTTCTTTTTAAAAATAAACTATTTGTTTACTCTTTTATTTTTCTCTTTTGTCAAAAATATTCTTTTTTATACAATATATCCTGATATCATTTGCCTCTCCCTCCACTCTTCCCAGTTTCTCCCCCACCTCCCTCCCTTCCAGATCCTCTCCCTTTCTGCCTTTCACTAGAAAAGAGAAGGCTTCCAAGAGAAAATGACCAAATATGAAAAAATAAAATATAGTAGGGTAAAATAAAAACTAACACATCCAAACTGGACAAGGCAACCCAAATAAAGGAAAAGAGTCACAAGAGTAGGCTCAAGAATAAGAGATCCCACTGTTCACACATTTGGGAGTCACATTTATGACATTTTTTAAAAACTTAGGCTACATTAAAATTCATTTAATTTCTCTTTGAAAGTTTATAAGGTACAAATTTTTTTTCTGGGAGACAATTTTTTAATTCAGGCTGAAAAAAGTGTGTACAGTTTTTATTTCTTATCTTACTCAAGTATTGGTTGCTTTATATGTTGTGATTAGAAAAGTCATGTGGTAAACTTACAATGTGTATGTAGCTCAGAGTGGAAATATTATATATGTGGCCAAAGTATGATTTTATCTAATGAAAAATTTATGACTAAGTATATGTGTAACTGTATACGATTTTAAAATAGGCTGTTCTGAAAACAAAAATTATGGAATAATTTTCATTTGCATTTTAAAATCTGTGCATGATTTCATTGTTGTTTTCAGGAGGTCTAGTGGTGATAATTCAGGGTTTGTAATGTACCTACACTGTGAGCGATATGCTTCCATCTGGCATATACAATGGGAATAATGAAATGCAAGCCTGTTATTTGCTTCCTTAAAAACCAAATACACATAAATTTTCTCTCACTTTTTTCCACTATTAATCCCATTTCAGCCAGATCTGTGTTACTTGTATAAGGACCATTTGGCAAGAATAAATTAAGAACATTACAATTTGACCTGACATCATTAATAATTTTTATATATTTATTTTTAATACTTTCAAATAAATAAAAGTATTTACTGATCATTTAACAGCTCAAGTCAATAAAATAAAATATAACATTAAACATTTATTATAAGGGAATAATGGTTCAATTTGCAAGCCCATCAAATGCTCATTTCTGGAATGCTGTCGCCAAGAGAGTCTTGCATTATCATTAAATGACCCTTTTTGCTTCATGGTTACTCACAACTGACATCTCGCTTTTTTGAAAATGGCATCGAGTTATTTGCAAATGCTCTAATGCACTCTTAAGAAAAATATTTTTTCTTCCCATGACTCCTAATGAACCTCTGTATTATTCAGGGTGTAAAAGTTGCCAAGATGTGTAATACAATTAGTGTGACAAGAACAGGAGTCTTAAAAAGCCATTTTGCTTGTGTAATGTGTGTGAAAACCCAGAATAACTCCTAAGGGAAAAATTAATTTTAATAAGCTTCTCTTCTTGCTCAAAGTCATTGTCACTTGAAGGCACATATTGTATTAATGGATCAGGAATTATATGAGTTAGATACTATGAAAAATTCTGTTAGTGTCAACCTAGTTTCGTGTACTTGAACGGTAAGGACAATGACTACATATTGCCTGAAATAAGCATACGTAATGCCCCAAAGCAGCATGGCACTAGGTAGGTAATGCTCCCCCCCCACCATGAAATCCTAGTGAATTTCTGATGGTGTACATGTTTTTACTAGTTAAGATCACTTTTTATTCTGTGATTCTAATAGTAGTTGAAATCTATTTTTGAAGTGCCTTATATGTAATGACATTTTAAAAGACATTTTAAGTCAATATTGAACACAGTCAATATATCCTACAAAACTTAGTAACTTAACTGTAAGTTAACTTTATTTTTAAAACTAGGCTTCATTTTCAGTTTCATGTAATACTCTTTAAGAGGATACTTTCTTTTTTATATTTTTTATTTTTGTTTTATTAGATATTTTCCTTATTTACATTTTAAATGTTATCCCCTTTCCTGGCTTCCCCTCCGAACCCCCCTTCTCCCCCCACCCTGCTCACCAATCCACCCACTCCTGTTTCCTGACCCTGGCATTCTCCTACATCGGGGCATAAAGCCTTCATAGGACCAAGGGCCTCTCCTTCTAATGATGACCGACAAGGCCATCCTCTGCTACATATGTGGCTAGAATCATGGATTCCTCCATATGTACTCCATGGACACAGCAATCCTGGGCATATACCCAGAACATACTCCAACATATACACATACTCCACTATGTTCATAGCAGCCTTATTTATAATATCCAGAAGCTGGAAAGAACACAGATGTAGCTCAGCAGAGGAATGGATACAGAAAATGTGGTACATTTCCACAATGGAGTACTACTTAGCTATTAAAAACAATGACTTTATGAAATTCTTAGGCAAATGGATGGAACTAGAAAATATCATACTAAGTGAGGTAACTCAATCACAAAAAAACACACATGTTATGTCCTCACTGATAAGTAGATATTATCCCAGAAGCTCTGAATACTCAAGATACAACTTACAGACTACATGAAACTCATGAAGAAGGACTTCCAAAGTGTGCATAAATCGGTCCTCCTTAGAAGGGGGAACAAAATACCCATGGGAGGAGTTCCAGAGACAAAATGTGGAACAGAGACTGAAAAAAAGGCCATCCAGAGACTGTTCCACCTTGGGAACCATCCCATATATAGTCACCAAACCCAGACACTATTATGGATGCCAACAAGTGCTTTCTAACAGGAGCCTGATATAGCTGTTTCCTGAGGGGCTCTGCCAGTGCCTGACAAATACAGAGATAGATGCTCTCAGTCAACCATTGGACTAAGCGCAGGGTCCCCAATGAAGGAGCTAGAAAAAGCACCCAAGGAACTCAGGGATTTGGCAGCCCCATAAGAGGAACAACAATATGAACCAATCAGTACCCCCAGAGCTCCCAGGGGCTAAACCACCAAACAAGAGGCTATTTCAAGGCATTTCATCCAGTCATACATTCGTTGGCCTCGGTAGCTTTCTGCATCCACAGTGTAAGCACCCACAGCCTCACAACCCCAAAGTCCATTTTTGCATTCTGTGTGGATAGTGTTGTCAACTCCTGCTGCCATCCACAAATGTGGTCTGTGTCCCTTCTACCACATTTTTAGTGGCTTCTGCATACTTTACCTGAACCAAGGGAAATAGCATCCTGGATGGTTGCTTTTCAGCACAGAACCTCTTCAGAAGCCATCTCATTATTTCACAACTGGGAGCTTTTAATGGGTTTAATCATTCTTTCATGTCACCTTTCGTATTGTCCTTGTGCAGAGCACGGTTTTCTCTTTAGTGGAGCTGATCCCTTTACAAACGGTGACATCTTTCTCTGAACAAACACATATGTATGTATACATTTCTTTACTCACAATACTGCATGTTTTTGCATGTTTCTCTTATCTCTCACAATAAAGTTAATAAAGAGCAGTGATCAGCAGCCACGTTGCAGCCTGGATGATGCACTGCCTTGAAATCTCCTCCATCAAACAACTTAGTCTATGACTTTTTACTTCAGCCTCAGTAGTCAAACTTTCAAGTACGTGAGTAGAACACATTGAGAATATTTGCAACAACACAAATGACCTCTAATTATGTTCCCATACAGTCCACATTTGTTCTGAAATTTCACGACACAGGCTTCCACTGGTAGGGTGGTTTTCAGCATTCTTGTTTCCAAACCATTAAAAATAGCTCATGACCCTTGAGCCATAGCAGATTAAACAATCTCTGTCTTCCAGCCCCAAAAGATAACTTGTGTAGTATATGGAAATTACCATGTTAGACTTCTGCATGCTACCCAGTTCAGTGTTCATAAGAACCCCATGAAATATGGACTTTTAAGTACATTCCCCAGCTTACAGACAGAGTATCTAAGGTTAAAACATCAGTCACATCATCTCAGATCACAGAACCACTGATCACAAAAGCTATGATTCATACTCAGTCAATCTGAAACTTTAATGCTGCACTGTTTCCATTTCAGAGAGAATAGAGGGGCCAGTTTCCTTGAGAACATCTCTACAGTGCAGACTACAACAGGAAATACAAGTAATTGGACAACATTAAAATTAAGAAGATAGTTGTATTAACAAAAAACAGAGTAAAAGCACAAGAAGGACCCAGATATAGCTGTCTCTTGTGAGAATATGCCGGGGCCTAGCAAACACAGAAGTGGATGATCACAGTCAGCTATTGGATGGGTCACACGGCCCCCAATGGAGGAGCTAGAGAAATTACCCAAGGAGCTAAAGGGAACTGCAACCCTATAGGTGGAACAACAATATGAACTAACCAGTACCCCGGAGCTCTTGACTCTAGCTGCATATGTATCAAAAGATGGCCTAGTCGGCCATCACTGCAAAGAGAGGCCCATTGGACTTGCAAACTTTATATGCCCCAGTACAGCGGAACCCCAGGGCCAAAAGGGGAAGTGGGTGGGTAGGGGGTTGGGGGTGGGTATGGCGGACTTTTGGGATAGCATTGAAAATGTAAACGAGGAAAATACCTAATTAAAAAAAAAAAAAAGAAGAAGGTTGCCATTGTAGCACTAAGGTTATATAAGGTAAAGTCCCCTCTTCAAAAGTTATGTGCTGATGTACCTTCTAGTGATGTAACATAATGTCTGCAACTCACTGTAAAACGTCAGGAAAAAGAGCATGTGTAGATTAATATAGTAGTGATAATGAAATCAAATAAATGTGCCTATGTGTTAATGCAACTAAGTCTAAGCAACAAGAATATGAGTATTCATTGAATTATTTCGCCAAAATTTTAAGCTGAAAGAGCTTTTTAAAATACTGGGGAATGGGGAGGAGTACAAACATGGGTTTTTCCCTTATACTTACAATTTATGAGATTAGTCTATGAAAGGGCACATAAAAAGAGCAGTAAAGGGAACCCAGAGACAGGAAGATATGGTTCAGAGAAAGATCATGCATGTGGTAGGAGGTGCTTTACTGAATGTCATATTGTACCTTACAATTTATCTAAACATATAAATATTGTGTATTGAAGAAATTAATAAAGTAAATTAAAATATCAAATCTGTTATAATATGATTATATCTGTTTTCTTATGAACTTCTAAGGAAATAAACAGTAAAGACTATTTAAAAAAAAAAAGACAGTTGCTATCCTTAGTAGCTAAAGAATGTCTGTTATCACTAAGAAAAATGCAAGCAAGAGGATTAAGATTGGGACGTGTCACAAAGGCATGTTACAAAGGAAGAACTGGGAAAGGTGGATGCTATTTAAATACACTCAGCTACCACTATTCAGAGGAAGGCAAATATTTAAATGGCAGATTTGCACACTCAAAGATTGTTAGAAATTAAACATCTAACATTTGTAGACACAGCAAAAATCTGAAGTAGTCATGCATTTGTCATGAAAGTAGGCTCAGCTATTAAAAAGAATGAATTTATGAAATTCCTAGGCAAATGGATGGACCTGGAGGGCACCATCCTGAGTGAGTTAACACAATCACAAAAGAACTCACACAATATGTACTCACTGATAAGTGGATATTAGCCCAGAAACTTAGAATACCCAAGATATAAGATACAATTTGCTAAACACATAAAACTCAAGAAGAATGAAGACCAAAGTGTGGACACTTTGCCCCTTCTTAGAATTGGGAACAAAACACCCATGGAAGGAGTTACAGAGACAAAGTTTGGAGCTGAGACAAAGGATGGACCATCTAAGACTGCCATATCCCGAGATCCATCCCATAATCAGCTTCCAAATGCTGATACCATTGCATACACTAGCAAGATTTTGCTGAAAGGACCCAGATAGAGCTGTCTCTTGTGAGACTATGCCGGGGCCTAGCAAACACAGAAGTGGATGCTCACAGTCAGCTATTGGATGGATCACAGGGCCCCCAATGGAGGAGCTAGAAAGTACCCAAGGAGCTGGAGGGATCTGCAACCCTATAGGTGGAACATCAATATCAACTAACCAGTACCTCCCCAACCCCCGGAGCTCATGTCTCTAGCTGCATATGTATCAGAAGATGGCCTAGTGGGCCATCACTGGAAAGAGAGGCCCATTGGTAGTGCAAACTTTATATGCCTCAGTACAGGGGAATGCCAGGGCCAAGAAGTAGGAGTGGGTGGGTGGGGGAGCATGTGGGGGACTTTTGGGATAGCATTGGAAATGTAAATGAAGTAAATACCTAATAAAAAAAAGAAGGTAGGCATTGTTATGACCATTTTGCCAAACATTATGAACATAAGTACTGAAGCTGATGCTTTTTAAACTGTGTTCTAAACATTCTGCTCCTATATCTGTATGGAGAAGACATAGGCTAGTTTTGTTTGTAAACACTTAAAAGGGGTAGTAATAGAGTGACATCTAATTGAAAAATATAAAATGAGCATTTTTAATGTAAATTTTTATTTGTATCATTACAATTACAGATTTCTCTCTGTTCTTCCAGAAAGTCTCCCTGTGTAGTCTAGACTGGCCTCCAACTCACAATCTTCCTGCCTCTGACTTCAGAGTGTTGGTCACGTATATCCACTACTTTACCTATAACACTAAAAGTAATGATGGATATCTAAGAGGACAATAAGGAAGAATAGATGCCAGAAGATGATGTTAAGGTTGCACTTAATGACAATCATGATTATTTCAAGTGAAAGCACTCATTGCCCCAGCTCAGTGCCCAGCAGGTCACCCTTGTCAGGAATAGTGTTCATTATTTATGTGTCTTATTAGCCTTGGATAGCATGAATTCACCTGAAATTCTAGGAAAGAGTAAAACTGGGAATGGAAATTTCCTGATGTCAAATAATTTTTCTCAGTCCAGGTGAGAATGTTTTCAATCATTGGGCTTCTAGGATGGGAAGACATTCTTTAATACCCTAGTCTAATAAAGTCACCTGTCACTACACAGATAAGGAAATTGAAATCCAGTAAATCCCAGGAATTATACAAATTCCCAGTTAGGGAGTCCTAGAGCTAAAATTGTCCACTGTGTTGGCTGATTCTAACTGGGAGCAACGTTTATTGGACTGTACTTATTTAGTTTTGGCTCGGAATCATGAAAATGTACAAACGTAAATCTAGAGCAGCAATGAATCCAGAATCTACTTATAGTAGATAGCTAATTGATTTGTTAAAAAGTTTACTTATGTGAGTACATGTAATCATCCAGGTAATAGACAACAGAATGGATTTAATTGTGTGAGTTATCTCATAATGGTGAATGAAAGCGTGGATAGACACTTTAAAACAAAGACAATATAGTCTTTCATTACAAGACATGAAGATCTGTCAAACTAGGTTACCCAAGAGAACGTCTAAAGCAGTCTCACCTTAAGCTGGGAGCTTCTGTGACATCTTTTAAAATAGAAACTCATGTAAATGTACACCAATCTATCCACCTGTCTCTATTTTTTGCCTTTTCTGGGAGATAGGAATATTATAAAAATAAATAGCTGAAAAGAGATGAAGGTATACACTTAGAGTAATGTAGAACCTTTTTGGAAGTCTTAACAAACTGTTACTTTTATCAAGGATGTTGCAAGACCTCCAAGATAGTAGGTCAAAGTTCTCACAAGGGAATTGTTAAATTGCTTCATTCTCACCTGCCCTGAATTTCTATTAACCACGCCTCACAAGAGAAAACATCGCTTAATAGAATTTTCCCATTATTTTCCAAATTGCTTAGATGACTGTTATATTGAACAAACTACTTTTCAGATAAGTATTAGAAACAGACAGCACTTTAATTTATTAAAATTTAATGAATATGTGACATTCCCAGTTGTTTTTGTTTCTCAAATATTCTAGAGAGGACACCTAAATAGATACATATTAATAATCTAGGAGAAAGCCTAGCTTATATTTTGACTATAGTGCTTAGCCATTTAGTACATAAATAACAAAGTTTAGTGTCCATGAAATACATTCTCACTAACATGAGAAATTCTTATTTGAGTATCTTCCAGCTGCATATCAAATTTCTTTAGGTAAACATATAACTTCACAAAGCCTTTTGATGTATAAGAACAAATTGCAAATGTTAAAACTGTTAAAATCTTAGTAAATAAAAATGATCATTTAGTCATGTATAAAATTTATGTAAACAAAATATAAGCATGATCCTCAGTATTTTTAATGATACGAGGTTTGTCCAGTTTGGTCTGTGATAGCTAATAGTCAAGGTCAGTTTGAGGTTAGCAATGCTGGAAGAAAACCCCTTGGTTTCATCCATAATAGCTGATGCTAGGAAAGTAACCATGAACTTGGGAAGCCAACCTATAGCTAAAGTTAGGAGAGAGATTCAGTCACCTAAATATAAAATCACTTTTTAAACAATTAGGACTAGTTGAAAATTGCCTCTGAAGTTTGAACTATAAATATCTCATTGTATAAGTTGAGAAAATTTCACATTATAAGAGGAGAAAGAAGACCATGTGCTTTCTTTTTTTTAATTTAATTTTATTTGAAATTCTTTTTTACACTCCATATTCCATTGCCCGCCCCACACCATCTACGTTCCGACAGCTACACATCCCACACATCCTCCCCACCCCACCCCATCTCCACGTGGATGCCCCCACCCCGCACCCCACCTGACCTGTAAACTCCCTAGGGCCTCCAGTCTCTTGAGGGTTAGGTGCATCATTTCTGAATGAACATAGACCTGGAAGTCCTCTACTCTAAGTATGTTTGGGGGCCTCATATCAGGTGGTGTATGCTGTCTGTTTCGTGGTCCAGTATTTGAAAGATCTTGGGGGTTCAGATTAACCCAAACTGCTGGTCTTCCTACAGAATCACCCTTCCCCTCAGCCTCTTTCAGCCTTCTCCAATGCAACAACAGGGGTCAGCTGCTTCTGTATAATGGTTGGGTGGAAATAACTGCATCTGACCCTTTCAGCTGCTTGTTGGGTCCCTTGGAGCACAGTCATGATAAATCCCTTTTTATGAGCATTCCATAGCCTCAGTAATAGTGTCAGGCCCTGGGGCCAACAGGCAAGCTCAAGAAATAGGGGGTTGTGGGGATTCCCCAGAATGCACCAGTTGAGAGACTCCCAGGACTCATAGGGAGGGACCTTTGATGATGTGCATGACAGTGAGGAGAGGGAACTTGTGGAGCCTACCTCTAGCAGGAAGACAGGATATTTGTGGGGTTGCCATCCCACAGTTACACCTCTGACCCATAATTGTTTCTGTCTGAAACAATTACAGGGATGGAAATGGAGAGGAGCTTGGGGAGAAGAAGGTCCAGCGACAGGCCCAAAGTAGGATCCAGCTCATGTGTTTTTCTTAAATTAAATTTGAAAGCTACCAAAGAAGTTGTCAGTAGGATGGAATCAAATCACAGAAGTTGCATGTACTCATTAAATTATTTGCATGCTTATTTTCCTATGGAGGAATCAAAAGTAAAAACGAAATGATCATTCATGAAGAGAATTAAAAAAAAAAAAGCAAACTGAAAGGGCTAAAATATCAACTGAGCATCTCAAAGATACAAACCATGGGCCAGGATTATAGAAGAAGTCATTCATCATGTTGGCTCTATTCTAATAGTTGAATTCCTGAGATAGAATGTTAAGGTCACCACTTGACACAGAAGAAATTGGAAACCGACAACAAGAGGAAATGTGCAAGAGGTCAGTGAACATCAGATTTAAAGGTCTTTAACAACTGTGTGCATATCTGCACGTAGAAGATGATGTAATAATGCCATTCTGGGGTGCATTTATAAAGAGTCAACCCAAAGCAGAGACATTTCAGAAGCTGCAACTCCAGATCCTTATGTAAGAAATTTCCTTTGCTATGAGCCACAATTTTTACAGTGTTTATTAGCCTTAAAGTGGTTTTAAAATACTGTGAGCTCTTTCTAGCTCATTTAATACCTTAGATTTTATTAGTTCTAACAGATTTTCACATTTGTGCTCTTTAAGTCAGGTTCTGATAGTGTTGTCTGGAGAGGAAAGCCTCTCTTTTTATGCAGTTGGGTCAGATTTTATGCACACAACCATAGATGTTTTTATAACAAATTTTACATATATATGTATTTTTTCATATTTTAGACTCCTAAGTTCTTCAATGAGATTGATATTAAAAAATGTTAATTTGTATAAGGTTGGATCCAGCTCAAGGGGAGGTCCCAAGGCTTGACACTATTACTGGGACTATCGAGCACTCACAAATAGGGACCTAGCATGACTGCACTCTGGAAGATCCAACAAGCAGCTAAAATAGTCAGATGCAGATATTTGCACCCAACCAATGGACAGACGCAGCTGAGCTTTGTGGTTGAATTAGGGTGAAAGAAGCTGAGGAGGAGGATGACCCTGTAGGAAGACAAGCAGTTTCAATTAACCTGGACCCCCCCCCCAAGATTTCTCAAACACAGCACCACCAAACAGACAGCATACACCAGCTGATATGAGGCCCTGAACACACATAGAGTAGAGGACTTTCAGGTCTGTGTTTAATCACAGATGATGTACCTAACCCTCAAGAGACTGGAAGGCCCAGGGAATTTAGAGGTCAGGTAGGGTGGGGGATTGGAGTAGAGATATCCATGTTGAGACAGGGGCATGGAGAAGAGGTATGGGCTGGGGAACAGTTGGAGAGTGGATGGGGAGAGGGTTAAAATATGGAGCATAAAAATATTAATTTTTAAAAATCCAAAAATATTTCAATATGTTTAATTATAATTTTTGTATAGTACTTCATTCATAATGCAAGAAATTTTGGTTCTATTACTTTGAAAAACTATTAATCAAGTGATTAGCACCAAGGTCATGTAGAATAACCTCAAAGATGTAAATACAAGTGAGAAAATTGTTTATTTTAAAATAGTCACCACTTTCAGAGGCAGGGCACAAAGATAATGTTGATGTACCTATAACCAAATTTCACTATTTGATCTTCTAATATTTTATTTGCTTTACTATTTCCTAGTGAGCTTGTTGATTTTCATTTAATACATTTTCAGAGGTACAAAATAAAATGTTTAAGCAAACACAATTGTTCGTATCTCTGCCCAGAGAGAATTATATAAGCAATTCAAAATAATGCTGTACTGGCTAGTTTTGTGTCAACTTGACACAGTTGGAGTTACCACAGAGAAAGGAGCTTCATTTGAGGAAATGCCTCCGTGAGATACAACTGTAAGGCATTTTCTCAATTAGTGATCAAGGGTTTCAGGCCCTTTGTGGGTGGGACCACCTCTGGGCTGGTAGTCTTGGTTGTATAAAAGAGCAGGCTAAGCAAGCCAGTAAAGAACATCCCTCCATGGCCTCTGCATCAGCTACTGCTCCCTGACCTGCTTGAGTTCCAGTCCTGACTTCTTTCAGTGATGAACAGTAATGTGGAAATGTAAGCTGAATAAACCCTTTCCTCCCCAACTGCTTCTTGGTCATGATGTCTGTGCAGGAATAGAAACCCTGTCTAAGAGAAATGCACAAATAAGAACCATTTCTATTTTGCTACAGAAGAGTTTCTGTTGTTGTGTATTAATTGCCATTTCATATGTGCTTCAAGAATGATGAAATCATAAGCAAAATAATAAAGCCATATTAAAATACTGAGTTCTTAGGATTTTACATACACTTAATACCTCTCCCAGTTAACTTAACTATTTCGCCCTCGGTAGTTTATCAAACTCCCGGGATCCCTGTAGCAGCAGCATCGAGGTGTTCCTGCAATAAAGGCTGTTGAGAAGAAGAAAAAAAAAAAAAAAGAAAATACTAGGGAGAGCCAAGTTATATGTGGGAAACCTTTTAAATGTCCCATCAGGTTGAGTCTCTTGTTTGTTCCCACACTTTTCCAGATGATGGGACTGTAGTAGTAGATAAGACAGAAATAGTTCCTCTGTTCCTGGAGCTTAAATACTACAGAAGGAAGTAGTTAACCCAAGAATAGTCAGTGAGTAGCAGAAATCTGCAGGTAACAAACAATGTATAACAAGAGAGAATAACAGATACTTTAAGATGGGATAAGAAAAAGCCTCTTTGTGATATCATAACAGACATGGAGCTAGAATTGTAAAGAATGGAGTATACAGAGATTTGTAAAAAGAGAGAATGTCAGGTGAGAGAAGAAAAAGTTCAAAATCACCCCCTCAAAATGTACAAAGCCCCAGGAGGAAGGAGAGTTGCTGTATAAATTTATTCACAGAGGAAGAGGTACTCATATTAATATGAATGAGTTGATTGGAAAAGACTAATGGCATTATATACCAAAAGATAATTATCAAAATAAGGACATATTATCAATATGTTTATTTCCTACTTAACCCATATATAATTCCTTCCATGTGAATTAAGTAGTACTCTTCTTTTTTTTTTTATTAGTTTTTAGTTAATGTTTTTTTTTCCATTTTTAATTAGGTATTTAGCTCATTAACATTTCCAATGCTATACCAAAAGTCCCCCATACACACCCACCCCCACTCCCCTACCCACCCACTCCCCCTTTTTGGCCCTGGCATTCCCCTGTACTGGGGCATACAATGTTTACGTGTCCAATGGGCCTCTCTTTCCAGTGATGGCCGATTAGGCCATCTTTTGTTACATATGCAGCTAGAGTCAAGAGTTCCGGGGTACTGGTTAGTTCATAATGTTGTTCCACCTATAGGGTTGCAGATCCCTTTAGCTCCTTGGGTTCTTTCTCTAGCTCCTCCATTGGGAGCCCTGTGATCCATCCATTAGCTGACTGTAAGCATCCACTTCTGTGTTTGCTAGGCCCCAGCATAGTCTCACAAGAGATAGCTACATCTGGGTCCTTTCAATAAAATCTTGCTAGGGTATGCAATGGTGTCAGCGTTTGGATGCTGATTATGGGGTGGATCCCTGGATAAGGCAGTCTCTACATGGTCCATCCTTTCATCTCAGCTCCAAACTTTGTCTCTGTAACTCCTTCCATGGGTGTTTTGTTCCCAATTCTAAGGAGGGGCATAGTGTCCACACTTCAGTCTTCATTCTTCTTGAGTTTCATGTGTTTAGCAAATTGTACCTTATATCTTGGGAATCCTAGGTTTGGGGATAATATCCACTTATCAGTGAGTACATATTGTGTGAGTTCCTTTGTGAATGTGATACCTCACTCAGGATGATGCCCTCCAGGTCCATCCATTTGGCTAGGAATTTCATAAATTCATTCTTTTTAATAGCTGAGTAGTACTCCATTGTGTAGATGTACCACATTTTCTGTATCCATTCCCCTGTTGAGGGGCATCTGGGTTCTTTCCAGCTTCTGGCTATTATAAATAAGGCGGCTATGAACATAGTGGAGCATGTGTCCTTCTTACCAGTTGGGGCATCTTCTGGATAAATGCCCAGGAGAGGTATTGCTGGATCCTCCGGTAGTACTATGTCCAATTTTCTGAGGAACCGCCAGACTGATTTCCAGAGTGGTTGTACAAGCCTGCAATCCCACCAACAATGGAGGAGTGTTCCTCTTTCTCCACATCCACACCAGCATCTGCTGTCACCTGAATTTTTGATCTTAGCCATTCTGACTGGTGTGAGGTGGAATCTCAGGGTTGTTTTGATTTGCATTTCCCTGATGATTAAGGATGTTGAACATTTTTTTCAGGTGCTTCTCTGCCATTCGGTATTCCTCAGGTGAGAATTCTTTGTTCAGTTCTGAGCCCCATTTTTTAATGGGGTTGTTCGATTTTCTGAAGTCCACCTTCTTGAGTTCTTTATATATGTTGGATATTAGCCCCCTATCTGATTTAGGATAGGTAAAGATCCTTTCCCAATCTGTTGGTGGTCTTTTTGTCTTGTTGACGGTGTCTTTTGCCTTGCAGAAACTTTGGAGTTTCATTAGGTCCCATTTGTCAATTCTCGATCTTACAGCACATGCCATTGCTGTTCTGTTCAGGAATTATTTCCCTGTGCCCATATCTTCAAGGCTTTTCCCCACTTTCTCCTCTATAAGTTTCAGTGTCTCTGGTTTTATGTGAAGTTCTTTGATCCACTTAGATTTGACCTTAGTACAAGGAGATAAGTATGGATCGATTCGCATTCTTACATGATAACAACCAGTTGTGCCAGCACCACTTGTTGAAAATGCTGTCTTTCTTCCACTGGATGGTTTTAGCTCCCTTGTCGAAGATCAAGTGACCATAGGTGTGTGGGTTCATTTCTGGGTCTTCAATTCTATTCCATTGGTCTACTTGTCTGTTTCTATACCAGTACCATGCAGTTTTTATCACAATTGCTCTGTAGTAAAGCTTTAGGTCAGGCATGGTGATTCCACCAGAGTTTCTTTTATCCTTGAGAAGACTTTTTGCTATCCTAGGTTTTTTCTTATTCCAGATGAATTTGCAAATTGCTCCTTCTAATTCGTTGAAGAATTGAGTTGAAATTTTGATGGGGATTGCATTGAATCTGTAGATTGCTTTTGGCAAGATAGCCATTTTTACAATGTTGATCCTGCCAATCCATGAGCATGGGAGATCTTTCCATCTTCTGAGATCTTCTTTAATTTCTTTCTTCAGAGATTTGAAGTTTTTATCATACAGATCTTTCACCTCCTTAGTTAGAGTTACGCCAAGATATTTTATACTATTTGTGACTATTGAGAAGGGTGTTGTTTCCCTAATTTCTTTCTCAGCCTGTTTATTCTTTGTATAGAGAAAGGCCATTGATTTGTTTGAGTTTATTTTATATCCAGCTACTTCACCGAAGCTGCTTATCAGGTTTAGGAGTTCTCTGGTAGAATTTTTAGGGTCACTTATATATACTATCATATCATCTGCAAAAAGTGATATTTTGACTTCCTCTTTTCCAATTTGTATCCCCTTGATCTCCTTTTGTTGTCGAATTGCTCTGGCTAATACTTCAAGTACTATGTTGAAAAGGTAGGGAGAAAGTGGGCAGCCTTTTCTAGTCCCTGATTTTAGTGGGATTGCTTCCAGCTTCTCTCCATTTACTTTGATGTTGGCTACTGGTTTGCTGTAGATTGTTTTTATCATGTTTAGGTATGGGCCTTGAATTCCTGATCTTTCCAAAACTTTTATCATGAATGGGTGTTGAATCTTGTCAAATGCTTTTTCTGCATCTAACGAGATGATCATGTGGTTTTTGTCTTTGAGTTTGTTTATATAATGGATTACATTGATGGATTTTCATATACTAAACCATCCCTGCATTCCTGGAATAAAACCTACTTTGTCAGGATGGATGATTGCTTTAATATGTTCTTGGATTCGGTTAGCAAGAATTTTATTGAGGATTTTTGCATCGATATTCATAAGAGAAATTGGTCTGAAGTTCTCTATCTTTGTTGAATCTTTCTGTGGTTTAGGTATCAGAGTAATAGTGGCTTCATAAAATGAGTTGGGTAGAGTACCTTCTACTTCTATTTTGTGAAATAGTTTGTGCAGAACTGGAATTAGATCTTCTTTGAAGGTCTGATAGAACTCTGCACTAAACCTGTCTGGTCCTGGGCTTTTTTTTGGCTGGGAGACTATTAATAACTGCTTCTATTTCTTTAGGTGATATGGGACTGTTTAGATGGTCAACTTGATCCTGACTCAACTTTGGTACCTGGTATCTGTCCAGAAATTTGTCCATTTCGTCCAGGTTTTCCAGTTTTGTTGAGTATAACCTTTTGTAGAAGGATCTGATGGTGTTTTGGATTTCTTCAGGATCTGTTGTTATGTCTCCCTTTTCATTTCTGATTTTGTTAATTAGGATTTTGTCCCTGTGCCCTTTAGTGAGTCTAGCTAAGGGTTTATCTATCTTGTTGATTTTCTCAAAGAACCAACTCCTCGTTTGGTTAATTCTTTGAATAGTTCTTCTTGTTTCCACTTGGTTGATTTCACCCCTGAGTTTGATTATTTCCTGCCATCTACTCCTCTTGGGTGAATTTGCTTCCTTTTTTTCTAGAGCTTTTAGATGTGTTGTCAAGCTGCTAGTATGTGCTCTCTCCCGTTTCTTCTTGGAGGCACTCAGAGCTATGAGTTTCCCTCTTAGAAATGCTTTCATTGTGTCCCAAAGGTTTGGGTACGTTGTGGCTTCATTTTCATTAAACTCTAAAAAGTCTTTAATTTCTTTCTTTATTCCTTCCTTGACCAAGGTATCATTGAGAAGAGTGTTGTTCAGTTTCCACGTGAATGTTGGCTTTCCATTATTTATGTTGTTATTGAAGATCAGTCTTAGGCCATGGTGGTCTGATAGGATACATGGGACAATTTCAATATTTTTGTATCTGTTGAGGCCTATTTTGTGACCAATTATATGGTCAATTTTGGAGAAGGTCCCGTGAGGTGCTGAGAAGAAGGTATATCCTTTTGTTTTAGGATAAAATGTTTTGTAGATATCTGTTAGGTCCATTTGTTTCATAACTTCTGTTAGTTTCACTGTGTCCCTGTTTAGTTTCTGTTTCCATGATCTGTCCCTTGATGAAAGTGGTGTGTTGAAGTCTCCTACTATTATTGTGTGAGGTGCAATGTGTGCTTTGAGCTTTACTAAAATGTCTTTAATGAATGTGACTGCCCTTGCATTTGGAGCGTAGATATTCAGAATTGAGAGTTCCTCTTGGAGGATTTTACCTTTGATGAGTATGAAGTGTCCCTCCTTGTCTTTTTTGATAACTTTTGGTTGGAAGTCGATTTTATCCGATATTAGAATGGCTACTCCAGCTTGTTTCTTCAGACCATTTGCTTGGAAAATTGTTTTCCAGCCTTTCACTCTGAGGTAGTGTCTGTGTTTTTCCCTGAGATGGGTTTCCTGTAAGCAGCAGAATGTTGGGTCCTGTTTGTGTAGCCAGTCTGTTAGTCTATGTCTTTTTATTGAGGAATTGAGTCCATTGATATTAAGAGATATTAAGGAAAAGTAATTATTGCTTCCTTTTATTTTTGTTGTTAGAGTTGGCATTCTGTTCTTGTGGCTGTCTTCTTTTTGGTTTGTTGAGGGATTATTTTCTTGTTTGTTCTAGGGCGTGATTTCCGTCCTTGTATTGCTTCTTTTCTGTTATTATCCTTTGAAGGGCTGGATTCGTGGAAAGATATTGTGTGAATTTGGTTTTGTCGTGGAATACTTTGGTTTCTCCATCTATGGTAATTGAGACTTTGGCCGTGTATAGTAGTCTGGGCTGGCATTTGTGTTCTCTTAGTGTCTGTATAACATCTGTCCAGGCTCTTCTGGCTTTCATAGTCTCTGGTGAAAAGTCTGGTGTAATTCTGATAGGCCTTCCTTTATATGTTACTTGACCTTTCTCCCTTACTGCTTTTAATATTCTATCTTTATTTAGTGCATTTGTTGTTCTGATTATTATGTGTCGGGAGGAATTTCTTTTCTGGTCCAGTCTATTTGGAGTTCTGTAGGCTTCTTGTATGCTCATGGGCATCTCTTTCTTTATGTTTGGGAAGTTTTCTTCAATTATTTTGTTGAAGATGTTTGCTGGTCCTTTGAGTTGAAAATCTTCATTCTCAGCCACTCCTATTATGCGTAGGTTTGGTCTTCTCATTGTGTCCTGGATTTCCTGGATGTTTTGAGTTAGGATCCTTTTGCATTTTGTATTTTCTTTGACTGTTGTGTCGATGTTCTCTATGGAATCTTCTGCACCTGAGATTCTCTCTTCCATTTCTTGTATTCTGTTGCTGATGCTCGCATCTATGGTTCCAGATCTCTTTCCTAGGGTTTCTATCTCCAGCGTTGCCTCGCTTTGGGTTTTCTTTACTGTGTCTACTTCCCTTTTTAGTTCTAGTATGGTTTTGTTCATTTCCATTACCTGTTTGGATGTGTTTTCCTGTTTTTCTTTAAGGACTTCTACCTGTTTGGCTGTGTTTTCCTGCTTTTCTTTAAGGGCTTGTAACTCTTTAGCAGTGCTCTCCTGTAATTCTTTAAGTGACTTATGAAAGTCCTTCTTGATGTCCTCTATCATCATCATGAAAAATGCTTTTAAATCTGGGTCTAGATTTTCGGTTGTGTTGGGGTGCCCAGGACTAGGTGGGGTGGGAGTGCTGCGTTCTGATGATGGTGAGTGGTCTTGATTTCTGTTAGTAGGATTCTTACGTTTGCCTTTCGCCATCTGGTAATCTCTGAAGCTAGCTGTTATAGTTGTCTCTGTTAAGAGCTTGTACTTCAGGTGACTCTGTTAGCCTCTATAAGCAGACCTGGGAGGGTAGCACTCTCCTTGGTTTCAGTGGGTAGAGTATTCTCTGCAGGAAAGCTCTCTTCTTGCAGGGAAGGTACCCAGATATCTGGTGTTCCAACCGGACTCCTGGCAGAAGTTGTGTTCCACTCACTAGAGGTCTTAGGATCCCGTGGGGAATCCTGTGTGGGCCCTTGCGGGTGTCAGGCAACTCCGCTGGCCAGGAAGACCTGGGCTGGAGTGGAGCAGAAGGGGCTTTTGTCCCGGGTCAGGCCCGGGCAGTCTGCTTCCCTATGTACCGCAGTCTCAGGTTCCGCGCGATTGGATTGGGGCTGGCGCTGTGTTCCACTCACCAGAGGTCTTAGGATCCCGTGGGGAATCCTGTGTGGGCCCTTGCGGGTGTCAGGCAACTCCGCTGGCCAGGAAGCCCGGGGCTCGAGTGGAGAGGAAGGGGCTTTTGTCCCGGGTCAGGCCCGGACAGTCTGCTTCCCTATGTACCGCAGTCTCAGGTTCCGCGTGATTGGATTGGGGCCAGCGCTGTGTTCCACTCACCAGAGGTCTTAGGATCCCGTGGGGAATCCTGTGTGGGCCCTTGCGGGTGTCAGGCAACTCCGCTGGCCAGGAAGCCCTGGGCTGGAGTAAGTAGTACTCTTCTATAATATGGTTTGGCTTTAAACAGCAGAAATATCTTAAGATACTATTAGTATGTTTGGATTTCTGTGTCTTCCACCATGGCAGAAACACCCAGCACTCCTAAAATCTGATGTTTTAGAAAGGAATTGAAAGATCAGAGTTCTATCTCTTTTTAGAAAATCCTGTTCTTTGAAATTTCCTATATGTATAGATGAAATAGAATCATATTCACTCCCATTTCCCCCTTCAATTTTTTCCAGACCCTCTGACAACTTCATGCCCTCTTTATCTTACAAAAACAAACAAAAATACTGAATCTAATTAACACTGCCAATATGTGCATGGGTGTAGGTGTATCCACTGGAGCATTTACAACTTACAAGTGGGATACTTCTCAGGAAGAATGGCCCTAGTAGGTGACAAAGACATCCCATTCTTAATTTTTTTTCTAATTAAGAAATGTATTTCAACCATTTCAATTTTATTTTACCATCTTTTATGTGTAAAGGTAATTTGCCTGCATGTACGTCTTTTCATCATTTGTATTTCTAGAACCTGTGGATGCCAGAAGAAGGTATCAGATGTCCTGGAATCAGAGGTATAGACAGATACAAGCTGCCACATGAGAGCCAAGAATTCAATCTTGGTCCTCTTCAAGCCCAGAAAGTGCTCCTAACTGCTGAGCCCAACCTAATTTTTGTAAATCATTCAAGTTACATAATATATAACAATTTATAGTCACCCTCATATTTCTCAGAGATGAATCACCAGTCCAGATGTCAGTTCAATAGTACACTTTCAAGGAAGCATTCCATTCAAAGTGCAGAAAATCATCTTAATATAAACAGAACAATTTAAAAATTCTACAGGAAAACACAGAAACAAGCATTTAAATATGTAGGTGAACATAACAAGGACTTTGTGCAAAGGATACTGATAGCTAGGAAACAAGTTATAATAGATAGAAATGCATGATGTTAAGAAGTTTTGGCATAGTAAAGGGAATACCACAGAGTGAAAAGCCAGTTTACAGATTGGATGAATATCCCTGACTGAGAACTATTTATAAAGTATTGGTGAACCAAATAAGCATCATCAAAAAGAAGTAATATAAAAGACTGATGAATGTGCAGAAAAATTTTAAGCATCCTTAGCCAACAGAGAAATGAAAAATGGAAACTGCTTTTAGATGCCAACTTATTCCAGTCAAAAAGTCCATCATGAAGAAAACACTCTGTCAATGATATAAACCACCAACCAAAGAGCATACATGGAGAGACCCATGGCTACAGCGGCATATGTAGCAGAGGATGGCCTTATCTGGCATCAGTGAGAGGCAAGGTCCTTGATCCAGTCAAGGCTTGATGTTCCACCATAGGGGGATGCTAGGGCAGTGAGGCAGGAGTGGGGATAGGGGATTGGCAGAGGGGAAACTGGGAAGGGGAAGAATATTTGAAATGTAAATAAATAAAATAATCAATAATTTTTTTTAAAAAAAGATAGGCTTGTGCACTGTTTTGAGCAACATGAACTGACATAGCAATAATGGAAATCAATATGCTGATTTCTAAAAGAATAACAATCCTGGTGGGCATGTATTCGAGAGATTCTAAGTCAACATAGAACAAAGATATCTTCAGTCCATGCTTATGCTGCACTACTTATTATAGCCAAGTTATCGAAACAGACTTGATGCCTTTGAACAGAAGAATACAGAAGTTGTGATTCATATACACTTAAGGCTTTATTCAGGTATAAAGAAGAAGGAAACTATGAGGTTGTAGGAAAATATATGGAGCTGAGTACGTCATATTAAGGGAAACAAGTCAGATTCAGAAGAACAAACACTATATACTTTCTCTTGTATGCAGAATCTGTGTTTAAATGTAAAGTATCCATCTCTCTCTCTCCCTCTCTCTCCCTCTCTCTCTCTCTCTCTCTCTCTCTCTCTCTATATATATATATATATATATATATATATATATATATATATATATATGTCTGTGTGTGTGTCTGTCTGTAGCTCTGTCTGTGTCTCCCTCACTCTCTCCCCACATACATGTGTGAACATGCACCCACATCCAGAGAGAGAGAGAGAGAGAGAGAGAGAGAGAGAGAGAGAGAGAAATTTGTCCTTTTTTCTTTCAATTAGCTTCAGTGTGTGTGTGTGTGTGTGTGTGTGTGTGTGTGTGTAATGAAAATAAGTAGAAGCCAACAGGATGGTATTTGTAAAGGAAGATGAGGAGAGCAAAGGATGGCTCTGGTTTCCATCTCTGCCCCAGATCTAACCCTGTGCCACAGCTCTCCATACCCAAATCCTGCCTGGAGAGAGCTAGTCTCCCAGGAGTTCTGTCACACCCACGTTCACAGGTGAGACCACCACTATTGCTCTAATATCTGGAGTGCAGGAACTGTGGAGCTGCTGAGTACAGAACCCTTCCGGTTTCCATCTGCACCTGGGAGCTAACCCTGTGCCACAGTTCTCAGCACCCAAATCCCACCCAGAAAGAGCTTGTCTCCAGGAGTACTGGCACAACTAAGGTCACAGACTCATTGGCTCACAAGAGGGACAAGCTCCAGTCAGAAACAGCAAGACCAGCTAACACCAGAGATAACCCGATGGTGAGAGGCAAGGGCAAGAACCTAAGCAACAGAAACCAAGGCTACTTGGCT
This sequence comes from Mus musculus, assembly GCF_000001635.26. NCBI lineage: Eukaryota > Metazoa > Chordata > Mammalia > Rodentia > Muridae > Mus > Mus musculus. The sequence goes on along the minus strand of NC_000072.6, from coordinate 14,543,799 downwards.
TCATCAGAACACAGTTGTCCCACCACAGCAAGCCCTGTATATACCAACATACAAAAAAAGCAAAATTATGATTTAAAATCACATCTCATGATATGATAGAGGACTTTAAGAAGGATATAAATAACTCCCTTTAAAAAGTACAGGAGAACACAAATAAACAGGGAGAAGTCCTTACAGAGGAAACAGGTACATTTCTTAAATGAATACAGGAAAACACAAACAGGTGAAGGGATTGAACAAAACTATCCAGAAACTAAAAATGCAAATAGCATCAATAAAGAAATCACAAAGGGAGAGAACACTGAAGATAGAAAACCTACAAAAGAGGTCAGGAGTCACAGATGCAAACATCACCAACAGAATACAAGAGATAGAAGAGAGACTCTCAGGTGCAAAAGACTACCATAAAAAACATTGACACAACAGTCAAAGAAAATGCAAAATTCAAAAATCTCCTAACCCAAAACATTGAGAAAATCCAGGACAGAATGAGAAGACCAAACCTAAGGATCATAGGTATAGAAGAGAGCAAAATTCCTAACTCAAAAGACCAGTAAACATCTTCAACAGTGGTTCCTCAGAAAATTGGACATAGTTCTACTGGAAGATCCAGCAATACCACTTCTGGACATATACCCTGAAGATGCTCCAACATGTAATAAGGATACATGCTCCATTATGTTCATGGCAGCCTTATTTATATTATCCAGAAGCTGGAAAGAACCCAGATGTCCCTCAACAGAAAAAATGGATACAGAACATGTATTTACACAATGGAGTATTACACAGCTATTAAAAATAATGAATTTATGAAATTCTTAGATAAATGAATGAATCTGGAGGATATCATCCTAAGTGAAGGTAACCCAATCACAAAAGAACACACATAATATGTACTCACTGGTAAGTGGTTATTAGCCCAGAAACTCAGAATCCTTCTTAGAAGAGGAAATAAAATACCCATGGAAAGAGTTACAGAGACAAAGTTCAGAGCAGATACTGAAGGAATGACCATCCAGAGACTGCCCCACTTGGGGATCCATGCCATAACAATCACCAAACCCAGACACTATGGCAGATGTCAACAAGAGCTTGCGGACAGGAGACTGATATAGCTGTCTCCTGAGAGGCTCTGCCATTGCCTGGCAAATACAGAAGTGGATGCTTACAATCATCCATTGAATAGACCACAGGGTCCCCAGTGAAGGAGCCAGAGAAAGTACCCAAGGAGCTGAAGGGGTCTCAAACCCCATAGGAGGAACATCAATATGGACTAACCAGTACCCCCAGAGCTCCTTGGAACTAAACCACCAATCAAGGAAAACACGTGATGGAACTTGTGGGTCTAGCTGTACATGTAGCAGAGGATGGCCTAGTCAGTCATCAATGGAAGGAGAGGCCCTAGGTCCTGTGAAGGACATATGCGCCAGTATAGGGGAATGCCAGGACCAGGAATGGGAGTGGGAGGGTTGGGGAGCAGGAGAAGCAGGGAGGAGATAGGGGATTTTCAGAGTGGAAACCAGGAAAGGGGATAATATTCGAAATGTAAATAAAGAAAATACCTAATTTTAAAAAAATTTAAAAATAAAGAAAAGAAAAAAATATGGAAGAAAATTTCCAGAACCTAAAGAAAGAGATGGCCATAAACATACAAGTAGTCTATAGAACCCCAAATAGATTGAAGTAGAGGAGCAAAAGACTTAGGATACTAGGGTAGAGGAAGGCACACAATGGAGACTAGATGCTCTCTCATCATATTTTGTCTGCAGCCAGGGAGCAGAGAATGAAGTGTGGGCAGGCTATAAATTCCCCAAGATTCTCCTTAAGAAGTTCACCTCTCTTGTGAGGTTTCACTTCCTATAGTTTTCACAGGCTTCCCAAATCATATCCCCAGTCTATGGGAGATATGTCATACTCTAACATAAATAACAGATGAAAAAATGTGTTTATTAAAAGAAGGTAATGGTGAGATGAGAAGGTCATAGAAACAGGGAGAGTGGGGTATATTTGTTCACTACAAAGTATAGGAATTTTTTGAAATATCACTCTGAAAAAATTTAACCAGTACAATTAACATTAGCTAATAAAGAACCAAATTATTGAAATATAGGAATGAGGCAATGTGGCACATATATTATTCCCAAAGGGGATACATGAGATCCCTGAGCTGCCTGAAAATTTATTAAATGGTGACAAAGTGCACATGTATGTATAAAAATGTCATAAGAAAATCCATTGTCTTATGCAATCAAACTGTGCTAGTAAATAAAATTTAAAAACAGAATATAATAAAATGGAAACAATTTAAATGAAGAAAAACTGTCCCAGAGTCAAGGAAATATGATTAAATTGTTATTAATATACTGCTTGCCCACGGTTCTAATTGTCTTATTTTTCACAGGTACTGTGCCAATGGGAATTTATTGATGTCCTATTTCAAGCTGATTTTAGAAGTAAAGTAATTTCATATATTTTTAGAAACTAGGTAAATTAGAAAATTGGGCCAGAGCAGAATAAAACAAAATGATTCATCAATAGAACGCCAAAGTAAAAGGAAAGTGAGACCAAGTCACAAATTAAAATAATGGCTGTCAATTTCAAATTTCTCTTTAGGCATGAGTGGTAAGACTCTTAATTCTCCCTCTCTCCCTCTCCCCCTCCCCCTCCCCCCTCCCCCTCCTCTGTGTACTCATGCATATATTTGCATATGTTTGAATAGAAAAATTTGAAGATATGACAATTTAATTTACATTTACGATTAAATAGGGATATCCTGAAATTGTGCTATGTGGTCTGCTTTGGCATTGGTGGGCATAGAACTGGCATAACTAAATATCAAACTGAAAAAGCATATGTTTCAATGCATTAGAAAAGAAAACTTTCAGACAAAACTAATTCTTCTGATTCATATTTTTTGGCTGAGATTTCAGGTTACTTTAAATTTAAATTTATTTTAAATAATAATATATACATGACAACATTATATATATCCATGGGCTTCTAAGAGATGTTTTGACATATATGCATTGTATACTACTGTATGTCAATTAAACAGGCTTTTTCATGCCTTAATAAGAATAAATCCAAGTGCAATCTCTGGACATTATGTTTCACAGGAAAGCTTCCACAGTCAAGGAAGGTTTATGAAAGGGTTATAGGTAGTTAAGATACTTACAAGTCTCCCAAAGCTATTAGCGAGTGTGCCTGTGTTCACTTGTAGTGGGCCACAGAGCATGTAGCCTTGCTGCTGACTGCACAGGTTTCAAAGATAAAATGGAGCGTGTGGACAGTTCAGTGCTGACTCCAGCTAAACTGGTTAATGAGTAGTATCATCTAAATGGGGTAGCAACTTGAAAGACTCATAATCTCCCCCCATGCGCAGACTTTAATTAAATAATTATAATGCCCTTGTTGTAATTATTTATCAGTAACTGTGCTCCTGAGTATTGCCTCTTTCGCCGTCACCTGTTCTGTCAGCTCAGCTGAACAGTGAAATGTGCACTTGGCCAACACAAGGGGGAAATGAATGATTCTTGTTCACAGCAATATAACACTTGAAGAATTGCAGCAGTAAGGCAGGATTCTCAGCTTTACAGTTACAGCATTATACAATGACATAAGGACGTTCCAGTTTCCTCATCTGTGGTAAAAATATGAGTACACATGGTACACAGTGCTTATTTTCTAGTGACCACAAACCAGTCTCTCTGAGAACTTTCAACTATAAGACCAGAAATTATGATTCCCAGTTACTAATTTAATTTTATGATAATTAAATCCTTTGAAGAATGACATTTAAAAACCTGATGTTATTGGTTTGGCAAGATGACTCAGTAGGTCAACATGCCTACCACCAAGCCAGACAAAGGTTCTTATTGTGGTACATGGTAATTAACACAGATATTCTGTGGTGGATTAAAAGAGAATGTTTCAACAGGTTCAAATGTTTGAATTTTTGGTTGGTCCCAGATGGTAGAACTGTTTAGGGAAGGATTAGGACATATGGATTCAATGATGGACGTGGGTATCCTCAAAATGCTCTGGGCATTGGAGTTCCAAAATCCCATACCACTCCCAATTAATGCTCTTGCACCCCCTACAGCTCCAGGAGCTCCCTGATTCCCTGCTGCTTTGCTCTCTGCCATGATCCTCGTGGACTCACCCTCAGAAACTATAAGCAAGCTACCAATTAAATGCTTTCCTTACAAGTTGCCTTGCTCATGTGTTTCTTTACAGCAATAGCAGTGTAAGTAACTAAGATAGACACCCTACTGGAAAGTGTACAGTCAGAGGCTTTGGAGTACTCATCTCCAAACCCCATCTCTCAAGACTTAGGAACCTGAGCAGAGAAAAGGGTGAGAAGATGGCAAGAGCCAAGGTAGCAGATGTCTCCAAGTAAACAGCCTCTTCTAGACACAATAGGACTGATGCACTTATGAAGTAAGCATGCAAGATTTGCACAGGTTCAAATCAGACAAAGTTTCAGTAAGGAAACTTTGCCCCCACAGTGGATTGACACTGGGTATACTAACCACCCTTCAAGGCTGGCCCTATTCCCAGGGGGAGTTGACCAATACAAGGAAGACTACATTGTGTGTGTGTGTTTCATTTTCACATTTTTCATTTTATTGTCTTACTGAGTTGTTTGGTTTGATTTTGGGTGCTTTCTTTTTCATATTTTTATTTGAATAAAGAAAGAGAAATAATGAAGTTGGGTAGATAGTGAGTGGAGGTGGGGGGAGGGACAGTAATAATATACAAGAGAGTAAAGAATAGGACCAGAATATATATATATATATGGGATCAGGAAGAAGCATGGAGTTGGCTTCAGAAAACCATGGAAAAGAGATCCAGAAGTCCACAGTTGCCTGTTTTTACTTTAAGACTGAGTTTACAAACTGAAACATGGATTTCTCACTTCTTTGGGAACTTTGAAATGAATCTCAGCCCCTCCCTTTCTGCCATCATCTCACTGTGCCAACCTAGTGCACTGCACAAGGCAACCAGCTTCAACCTAATCCTCTAAAGGGGCTTTACATTTGCTGTGGGAATTGGAACAGTGAAAATAGCATGGGCTGCTAATATTTTAAATGAGTTATGGAAGCTCTTTACCTTGCATCAGAAATATCAGCTCTGACTAAAGACATGTAGTCTTACATTTAAGGTTGCAAGAAATTAAACAGACAGAAAGGTACTGGAATTGCATTTGTCTGCATTTACTAATATGAGTTTGTACAAGGCTATACACAGAAGAGACATAGCTCTAATTTCTATTTTCTTTTTTGAGGAATACCAATATCTACTTCTTCTTGCACTACTTTGAACAATATTTTCAACCTTGTATTGCCATCACTATTGTGCCAAAAAGTTATGACTGAGTTTGTGTTGGTTCACTTCCAGTTCTTTTCCAAGTTGTTACAAACTTCAGAATTAGATTTTAAATGTCAACAAAATGACTACAGAATGCTGATGTTAATGAGGTGAAATATTGAGATCACATTGTTAAAACTGACATTTTTAGAATATTTACATTTCCTATCCATTAACATAAAGTTTCCTATCCATGAACACTAAAATTTTAAAATGAACTTAAGCTTCATCCATTTATAGGAGAGCAACAGATATTTTATATTAGCTTTCAACTTTTTGCTAATAGTTTAATTATCTCAACAGAAAGGTAGTTACATTCTAAAGGACAGAAAATCATAACCTGGGACTGGAGAAATGGTTCAGTGATTAAGTTATATTTTAAGAAAGACTTTTAATCACACATTTTAAAAAGTTGGGTATAGCATAGTCCTAACAAAAATTTAAATATTTAATCTTGATCCACAATTGAGTATAGTCTTCATCCCTCAGGGAAAAACAAAAACAAAAACAAACTTCTTTTTGGAACAGAAAACACTAGAGAACAACAAAACCAATAAAAATTCAGAGCAGTGGCATCCACGGATAGATCTACAGAACATGCCAACAATAAGCCATAGAGACCATTTTAGAAGTTAGTGTAAGAAAGAGTATGATATGAACCAAAGGATCAGGAAGTTTGCTGGCAGATTGTGTCTCCTTCTAACGTCAGAGTCTCACCATCGTGACAGTAGGGACCTGAGCTGAACAAGGCCAACACGAAGGAATATACCAGACTTTGTGGGGGAAAGCCCACAAGGCCTCAACCCCACAGAAAGAATTATAAGCAACTGAGAAAATCTGGAAACAGGATGGGTGGTCTTTGCTAGGAAAGGACGGACCAATCAGTTGTCCAGTGGCAAATTTTGAGTCCTGAGAATATTCATATAACATTATATAGACTTAGCAGGTTATATTTAAACATTTGTATATTATAATATGTATCAATGTAATAAAAATTAATAAAAAATGAAATGATCAATTTGAAAAAGAGCAAGAATGGATATATTGTAAGGGTGGTATAGAGAAAGCAGTGGGAGGACTGATATAATGATATTAAAACCTCAAAAAATTAAAATTTGGTGTTGAACTGTTTATATTTCCTATCTTTTTTCTCTTAGTTTTCATAAATTTTATGCTTCAAAAGTTCTTTCTTTGCAACTGCTGCATTTATTAATATAAATATTTACCAATTGTCATTTTAAAAATAACCCATAAATATAATGTATTATGTTTATGTTATTATTCAGTAAAGCATTTCCTATCTTCCAATATATTTTTTTTATCTAGTGATTACTTTCTTTTTTATTTTTATTGTTTTGGTTATTAATTATTCAATTTTATTTCACTGTGTGATTTAGTTCTTAGTATGTTAGAGTTAATATTCAGAATAAGGTAATTTTTACCATTCAATTAGTTTTGATTGATTGATGAGTTTCCGTTCCATCTACTCCTTTCCGCCTCACTCTACATTTCTTTCCCTAGATATGGCCTCTTCAGTTTCCTTCTCACGTAGGAGAGGGCCTTCAAGAGATCAAAGCCAAACAGCACAAAACAAAATATAATAAGACAGGGTAAAAAACCCCTTACTGAGACTGGGCAAGGCAACCCAAGAGAAAGAAAAGACTCTCAGATTAGGCAAAAGCGTCAGAGAAACATCCATTCCCACTATTAGGAGTCCCACAAAAACACCAAGCTAACAGCCATCACATACACAAAGGACCTGATACAGACCCATGCATATCCATGCTTGCTGTTTCAGTCTCTGAGAGATTATGGGCCCTAATTAGTTCATTTGGTAGGCCATGTTCTCTTGGTTTCCTCTATTGCCTCTGACTTCTCTTTCCTGCCTTTTTTCCATGCAGTTCCTTAGTCTCCAAGGGGAGACACCTAGTGGAGAACTCAGTGAGACTCTCTGCACAGTGTCTGGCTTTAGGTCTCAGCTGATGACTGGGGAAAGCACTCACTGATCTATGAGTATAGCAGAATATCAATAGTAATCACTTCACTGATACTTTTTGTTCTACTCTAGTTCTTCAGCTTTCAAATTTCTAGTTCCTGGCCATCCAGGCAGTCTAAGACATAGATTTCTTGTGGTGTAGGTCTCAAGTTAAGCCAAACAATGGTTGGTCATTCCCACAAATGTTGAGCCACCATTGTTCCAGCACACCTTATATGTAGGACAAATTGTGGAGAGTTTTATGACTAGGCTGATGTTTGGGTGTCTTTTCCTGTCATCTCAGAGTACCTTCCTGTGCCAAAGAGATTAGAATATAGAGACAAGGTTCCATGCCCACATCAGTTCCACCTCTCACCCCTCAGTGAGGGGTGTGGGTGTTGTCCTCAACAATGGAGTTCACACTGTCAGTTTTAAGAGACTAACATCTGTCCTAGCATTAGTCTAATGTTTTAGGGATTCCTGAGACTCCCTTGACCAACAACTCAAAGCAATGCACCTCATTTCCACCACCAAATCCTTGCCTGGGTACCAAAGATTCCTCATCTTCCATTATAAGGAGTCCTCACTAGAGTAACTGGTAAAGATCGAGGGGGTTTCCACTGTACTAGGGTTCCACACACCTCTACAATGCTCAACAATTCCAGCTGCCTATCCTTGAATGCTCTTCCACTATCCTCTCCCCATTCTTCTCACTCCTTTCCCCACCTGCTGCCAGTCCACCTCACACCTGTCAGAATGGTTAAGCTCAATGACACAGTGACAGCTTATGCTGATGAGAATGTGGAATAATGGCGATACTGCTCCATATCTAGTGGAAATGAAAACTTGAAGAGCCTCTATTCAATATGATGATTCCTCAGAAAGCTGGGGATCAACCTACCTCAAGATTTAGCTATACCACTCTTAGGCATATACCCAAAGGACACCATATCTTACCAGAAGGACACTTGCTCAACTATGTTCATTGCAGCTTTATTCATAATAGATAGAAAGTGGAAATAACCTAGATGTCCCACAACTGAAAAATGGAGAAAGAAAATGTGGTATATATACACACAATGAAGTCTTACTCAACTGTTAAAAAAAAATGACATCATGAAATACGCAAGGAAATGGATGCAACAGCAAAAAACAAAGCAAAGCAGTATCTTGAGGGAGGTAACTCAGACCTCGCAGAACAAATATGGTATGTAATCATATATAAGTAGATATTACCCATTAAGTAAATGATAACCATGCTACAATCTGTAGACCCAAAGATGTTAGGAGGGATGCATGGACTTCTGTGGGAAGGGGAAATAGAGTTCCATGTAATTCTTACATTTTCTAAGGCATTCTGCAACTATATTCTTTGATCTCTACTGGTTCATCAGTATCTGTGGTTTATCATGTTTGGTGTTGTATTTGTCATTTTTCTCAATTAGTAAGGATGGTTTTATAATTTGTCTTCATATGACTATGGATTTGACTTCTGTTGCTTTAAACCAATTATTTTTTCATTTCATACTTTGAAACTATCAGAATTTTTATTGCATCATAGTAGGAGAAAACACAAACCTACTTCATTTTTGGTCTCCTTTAAGTGGCTATTCTAGAGAATTCTCTTGAGATTTTGTTTCTGGTATAAATTGTTTCCACTTGTCAGAATAGGCAAGAAATTAAAACCTTGATCTCAATAACCCATTTCTCACCACCGCATCGCTATTTGTCCCAATATTTCGCATATTGCAAATATGTAATAAACATTCATAGTTTCAACAGTTTTAGACCAGCACAAACATTAAAAGAATGCCAGTTTCACAGAAGCAGAGAAGGTTAAATAAGGAAGCTGAAGAGGTGATAAGGAATACTTTTACTAGCTATTTATCTGAAAGTAAACACAATACATTAGTCTCTCTCTCTCTCTCTCTCTCTCTCTCTCTCTCTCTCTCTCTCTCCCTCTCTCTCTCTCCCTCTCTCTCTCTCCCTCCCTCCCTCCCTCCCTCTCTCTCTCTCCACCCTGTGTACATGTGTCTGGGTGTATGTGTTTGTGTGTGTGTGTGTGTGTGTGTGTGTGTGTAGTTTAAATGAAAATTTCCATCCATTGTTGATAATCTTCTCAAGACAAGAGTCATAGAGTATCCAACAAAAACCCTTATATCAGGCATGAGACTCTCCTGATTGAGTTTTTTGACAAAGGGCACAGGACTTAGAAGAATTAAGCAACATTTGACTTCAAAACATCTTCCTTGAGGACTAGCTTTCATGGTACAATAAGGTGACATGTAAGCTTCCAAGGAATTAAAGTTCTCACACCTCATGAAGACTCCTCTCATTGGAACAAAGGGAAACTAGTTCAAAAAACTACAAACAATCAAAATGTAGAGGAAAGGTGATTGTTGGATTTCAGTCTTAGCTGGTATATTTATACCACACAAAACATGCATTGAAGTCTCAGGGAACGTAACAGCAGAGGAGGCAAAAAGATTCCATGACCTAGAGAATCAGAAAACCTGCTTCCAGATTGTATTCCTAGAAATTTCAGGAGGGCAGCTTCAATAACTTGTCTAAATAAGAAGTGAACAAAGATTACACCAATAGACACATTACCAAGAAAGGGACAAAGCTCATTAGGCCTCAGTGTTAGACCAAGAATACGGGGAGATAAGGAATGCTAAAAATAAGAAAAAGGGTCTCTCCCAGAGAAGAGATCTCTTCCCCAGTTGGTTATTTAATATTAAGTGGTCAGCCCTGAAGTCACATGCATCCACGTAGTATTTTAAGGACTGAGCTAATTGTCCTTATAGAAAATGAAGCCCCGAGACTGAGAGAGAGTATGAGAGGTTATGCTGATTGGAAAGATTTTCTGAGTGATGAATATAACAGCCTGAAGGAATTCATTACTTCACAATTTCTTATTTTTAGGTCAGATAGATCCCAAGTGTTTTGAAGTTCTAAAAAGTTATAATTTTTATATCTACATTAATTTGGGTTAACAAATATATACTATCACTAATTTCTTTACTTATATATGGTATCTTTTTCTCTATGAAAATACAATTTTGCAGAACTTTGGCTAAGACATAGTCTAAGCATCACAAATGTATGAGTAAAGCTAATTACTGTGTCACACATGTTATTGCTATTCTGAATATTTGGGCTTTCTTTTTTTTTTTTTTGGTTTGTCCAGACAGTGTTTCTCTGTATAGCCCTGGCTGTCTTGAAACTCACTTTGTAGACCAGGCTGGCCTTGATCTCAGAAATCCGCCTGCCTCTGCCTCCCGAATGCTGGGATTAAAGGCGTGTGCCACCACTCCCAGCAAATTTGGGCTTTTAAAACAATAATAAGACACTTGTTTTGCAAAGGGAGAAAACTGATAAATAATGAATAATTTTGCTTTTCAAGTTACTATCAAAGTTGTTAGACCAGACTCTGAATTACCATGTTAAAAATTCAGTCATCATAGATTTGGATTTTTGATTGAGAGAGAGAGAGCTACCTAATATTTGTAAACCTTGTGCTGGTTCTCCAGAATCATAAATAATCAATCTTATTTCCATGAATTAACTTTTATTTGCTATAATATCTATATGTATTTTTGGTACAATGTGATGGCTTAATCCATAATGTATTGGATAATGGTCAACTGAAGATATTATGCATATGTATCATCTTCAAATGTCATCTTTCTTTTTAATTTTTAATTTTAGAGATTTTATTATAACACTTGCAAGTAAGTAAAAATATCACATCCAAAAATCATTTCTTCTTTAGGTCATATTGATGTTTATTAAAACTAAAAGAAATATAGGTTTTTATATTCCCATTTCCATTTCTTAAATCTTGGTGGTAGAAACAGTAAAATTCTTCCTTCTACTTTAATAAAACTCATAGCATATTGTTAATGTACATAGTTACTCTAGAATGAATAAGAAGACCAGATCTCAATTTTCATATCTAGTTGTAATCAATACCTGTCAATCAAGTTTTTTCACTTTTATATTCCTGCTCTCCACTAGCCTTTGGTAACTACTGCTATTGTAACTTCTATGACATCAATTTCTGCTTGTGAATTTACAAATGGGTGATAGTCTTATAGTGTGTCTTTGTCAGCCCCCTATTCATCCAGACATTTTATTATAGGTATTTTCCTCGTTTACATTTCCAATGCTATCCCAAAAGTCCCCCATACTCACCCCCACAACCCCCTACACACCCACTCCCCCTTTTTCACCCTGGCATTCCCCATGTACTGGGGCATATAAAGTTTGCAAGTCCAATGGGCCTCTCTTTGCAGTGATGTCTGACTAGGCCTTGTTTTAATACATATGCAGCTAGAGACAAAAGCTCCGGGGTACTGGTTAGTTCATATTGTTGTTCCATCTATAGGGTTGCAGTTCCCTTTAGCTCATTGGGTACTTTCTCTAGCTCCTCCATTGGGGGCCATGTGACCCATCTAATAGCTGACTGTGATCATCCACTTCTGTGTTTGCTAGGCCCCGGCATAGTCTCACAAGAGACAGATATATCTGGGTCCTTTCAGCTAGATTATGGGTCCTGGAAGCTGATTATGGGATGTATCCCTGGATATGGCAATCACCTGAGGAATACCGAATGGCAGAGAAGCACCTGAAAAAATGTTCAACATCCTTACTCATCAGGGAAATGCAAATCAAAACAACCCTGAGATTCCACTTCACTCCAATCAGAATGGCTAAGATCAAAAATTCAGGTGACAGCAGATGCTGGCGAGGATGTGGAGAAAGAGGAACACTCCTCCATTGTTGGTGGGATTGCAAGCTTGTACAACCACTCTGGAAATCAGTCTGGTGGTTCCTCAGAAAATTGGACATAGTACTACCGGAGGATCCCGCAATACCTCTCCTGATATATATCCATATATATATCCAGATGTTCCAACCAGTAAGAAGGACACATGCTCCACTTTGTTCATAGCAGCCTTATTTATAATAGCCAGAAGCTGGAAAGAACCCAGATGCCGTTCAACAGAGGAATGGATACAGAAAATGTGGTATATTTACACAATGGAGTACTACTCAGCTATTAAAAAGAATGAATTTATGAAATTCCTAGGCAAATGGATGGACCTGGAGGGCATCATCCTGAGTGAGGTAACCCAATCACAAAAGAACTCACACAATATGTACTCACTGATAAGTGGATATTAGCTCAGAAACTTAGGATACCCAAGATATAAGATACAATTTGCTAAACGCATGAAACTCAAGAAGAACGAACACCAAAGTGTGGACACTTTGCCCCTTCTTAGAAATGGGAACAAAAAACCCATGGAAAGAGTTACAGAGACAAAATTTGGAGCTGTGACGAGAAATGTTCTTAATTTTTAAAAAGCACTGTGTACTATTTTCTATGGGGTGTAGTAATTTAGTTGGTGTGTGATTTCTGGTTTTCTATATCTCACTGGCACATTTTTGCTTTTGGTATTTTTTGATGATAGTCCTTTGAACTGGAGCAGTTAACTCAGCACAGTTTTGACTTCTATTTCTTTGATGATTAATGATGCTGGGCATTTTCTTCACATGATAGCTAGAGTGTCAATATCTTCATTAGAGAAATGCCTTATAATGCCTGCAATTCTTAAGAAAGCAGTTATATTTCATAATATAGGCCAAATCAAAGAAGTTAGATGGAATCTAGATAAAGGCATAGGACCTGCAATAACATTACTTTTTAAAAATAATACATATATCAGACATCTCCTTCTTACGTCAAGGCAGATCTGAATATTCCTAAATGTAAGAAAATTTTCTATTAGAAAAACACAGTCAAAAGAGCTTTTCAAAAGTATGTTGCAGCACCATCTAGCAAAAGCCTAGTGTATTTACATCACAGATAGTTTATTTCCGTATCAGGTAGTTAATAGGTTTTGCAAAATTTATTCAGTCATGGAAATTACAGTTTAGAATGCAGGGAAAAACTCTTGAAGATAACTAATAAGAGATAATGGCACATTCATACTATTAAATACAGCTTATTTTTATATCACTATGCATTAACAGAAAGTATGCATGTTTTTTTATTTTTAACAAAACTCCTTGAGAAGCATTTTAAAATTGTGTATTAGCATTTGATATTACCATTTGCTTCCATTTTACTGGTTTATGGATAAAGTTTAGAGTCATGTGTCCTATTTGTAGGCATTGTGGTAAAATTTGAAATTAATGAACCAACTTTTTAATTACTGTCTAATTAGTTTTTATTTTCAGATAGAATTTTATTATGTGGCTTAAGCTGACACCAAATTTGCATGCTTTCTGCATTCTCTTGAGTGATAGGTTTACAGGCACATGCCACCATGTCTGGCAACTTCTTATTCTATAACACTATTTCTGATGGCAGGGCAGACAGCTTATTAAATGGAAGAGAGCATTGTACGCAGAGAAACTTGAGTTTGGAGATAAACCAATGTACTATATTTATAACTCTAGGAAAATTATATAATGTCCCTGAGTCTTAGTTTCCTGGGCATCAACATGTCAGCAATGACAACAACAGCACCAGGGTCATTAAGCAGATATGTTAGCTCAGAATATAATTTAATAAATAATTTTTCATAATCTATTTGTCACTCAATTTGTTTTCCTTCTGACATGTAAACATTTCAAGAATAAACTGAAGATAACATTTTAAAAACACCCAATTGGTAGAGACTGATTTCGTTCATATTGTCTGATTTCTGACAAAAAAAATAATCACACTTTTGCATTTCAGTACTCTAGCATAATCAATGATAAAATAATCATTTCTGTCCCTGTACCTTATTAACCGGATTTTTCTTTTTCAATTTACTAAGTCGACAATAGTATCTAGAACAAACTATATTAAGAAGAAAAAAAACTGAATTCAAACAGTACATGGTCAAATATCCAGATAAATTTGATGAATTTGAGTTGCCTGTGGTTTGGAAATGTAATCAACCTAATTCAGCCAATGGATTTCCCCACAAAGCAAAATCACAAACAAACAAACAAACAAACAAACAATTTCTCTTTTAATGTAGAAGCAGTTCTCGGGCTCTGGATTGCTAGCTTGTTTGAGGCTTTTGATGTGGCTGGGTCAGAAACATCATAGTATTCTCCTGTCAACTATCACATTTCTCCAGTGCAGCATCAGGTTACTCTGGGCAGGGAATGGCCTGTTGGATGTTGACAGCTCCATCACTGCCAGCAATCTTATAATAGCTAAAGGATTCAAACAGTAACCTTTTTATTTAGCATTGAAAAAGACTGCCTGAAACCCAAAGCTTGGGAAACATCAAAAAGGGTTTCCCATAGGTCCAAGATTTAGTTCGGGTTTATTTAAATGTATTAACTATTGTGTTTTTTAAAAATCTGAAGAAGTAGCTGACTACAGCAAGCCCATTGTTTACAATCACTAATAACCGTGAACAATCCTAAGTTTAAAACACCCAGTCAACTGTTTTGTCACCTGCCTAAAATCTAAGCAATGGCAATCTGATGACTTGGGGATGAAAAGGGACCCTTTTATGACTGGCCGTATAAAAGCGACAAGAAGAAATTAGCAGTAAAGGCTTTTCAGAAATGGGTGGCCTCTCGGGTATAACTAAATGACCCCTGAGAATCAGACAGTGTACTTCAATACTTGAACACCATGCATTGTTGGGTTATTTCAGACGTGACAAGTAATGTGTTGTTTAGTTGCACCCACGTTCACCATTAAATGCATCACAGTGTGGCACAGATTCAGCAAGTTTTAGTCATAACATGCCAGCTGGAGAATATTAAGGGGGAAAATCCGTTTTCAATTTCTGCTTAATGTTCTGGTGAAAATAATCCTAGTCACATCTGTGAAGATATTTACCCTCTAAGTGGTAGGACGACTGCTCAGTGTATAGGAGCTAAAATAGAATTTCCAGGAATGTGGTCATTTGGTATTCACTCTTTCTTATTCAGTTTCACATTCCCTTCTTACTCTTCATTGATGCACGTAACTTCCAATGCCTTCCTTTTACTTATAGCTAATTAACCTTCACCTGACATTTGCGAGGTTTACTGGAGCAACAAAAGTGTCTTTGTAGGCAAGAATTGGACAAACACCATGCATTTTGAGATTATTTCCCTTCACATTCTGTGTCTGTGACAGCCTCATGGTGGTCATTCATAATAATTGCTGTGGCCTCTTTAAAAAGAAAGTGCTGTATTTTCCATTTTTGCCATTAAAATAATTTTCATTTGCTTTGTTTCCCCAATCATTAAAATCTACCCAGAGGATTCCGCCTGGTCTATTGAGCATGCCTACCCTACTAAGAACTGCTCCATATTTAACTCACTGTTAGATCACCCCATGGCTTGAGAATTCTTTTAATCTCTTTTCCATTTATAACTGTACTGCTTGACCTTTTTCAGCAAGGTGTCTTGTATATAAAATGTCAGTGAGCGGATTACAGACATGGGACAAAGATATAGTTTAATTAAAAAGGGTCCTGTGAGATTGAAAAAGGTTACTGGCCTAGATCACAAATATTTAATGCCAGATGACTATTTATGAGTCTAAGAGGAAAAAAAAACATAAAAGAAAGAAAGAGAAAAAAATTTACTGACCATTTGTAATTGACCAACCATTAAATTTGCAATAGTTAGATTATGCTTTTGATTAAAGTTATACTTATTTCTTATGATAAATTAAAATAGTTAGGCTATAAATTTATAAAATAAAATAATTCAAGTTCTCTACAAGTGAGACTATATAACAGGGTCTATATACATGCTTATTTTTAATGTCAAAGTCTGAATATTTTTAAAAATGTACTTATTGCTCAGAAGCCACTAATGTGCAGCTACATGTAGATTAACTATATCACCTGTATCTATGCAACAAGTGTTAACCCATTTGTCTACTCACTCTCACATGTATATTGAAATATTCAACTACTAAGTAATTTGATCACTGATTTAGTGATGACACCAACTATTCAGAAGGGGTGTGTGGGACTGTGAAAGATAGCCTGGTTCCCTGTTGAGATAAGGTGGTCACATCCTTTACATGCAGAGGGGTTTGAGGAGGTCCCCTTATGTGACTGATGGCCACAAATCTACGGGGCCTATGGCTAGTGGCAGAGGCCTGGTGCCCAGGAGCAGGCAAAGTTCTTACTGTCCCTTCAGGGTCTCCGGGGCTTCTAACCTTTGCTCAATTGGGAACCAGAGTACCTTTCATGATCCCACAAGGATATCCAAATAGTAAAAGAGTTACTGCTGTGGAAAACTATTCGATAAAAATCATGGGGTCAAGACTAGTATATATACACATGCAGAAGTGCACATATGTGAGCATACCAACACACACACACACAGAGAGAGAGAGGGAGAGAGAGGGGGGGGGAGAAGGAGAGAGAGAGAGGGTGGGAGAGAGAGAGAGAGAGAGAGAGAGAGAGAGAGAGAGAGAGAGAGAGAGACAGAGAGAGACAGAGGGAGAGAGAGAAAATGAATGAGAGAGCAAGCAGGCGAGCCTGGCAGGTGACTTAAACAATGAATGTTCCAGTATGGAGCACACTCTAGGCTCTCTAGTGTTTGATGGCTAAATTTATACCACTTAGTGAGGATTGCAGTACATGTGGATATTAAAGAATATGAGAAAAATGAATTAAAGTTTTATTTAAACCCTAAAAATAGGAGTCCCATCAAATTATCAAATAAAAATAGTGTTAATCTACTTTAAAGAAATGCTTCTTACACAAGTGCTCAAAAACTCGAAAACTTCCTGGAATCCAACAACAGACCCAAGCACTAAAATCGTCCTGGACTGCAGTGTCCCCCAAGTTTGCACTTGGTGTCTGGTTAGTGACCATTTCATACTCTTTTCTCTGATCAGGCATTTCTATATATGGATGATGGTTTTCTCTGTGGACTTAGAAAAGAAAACTTTTTTTTTATTGTGCCAAATTTAAAATTAAAATTTAAAATGTCAAGGACTTAGAAATTCCATAAACATTCAGGTTTCTCTACTTACATATTTCAGTCACCAACTATCCAAGTCAGAAGATGAAATATTACTTTCTATAAATACCCATTCAGAACCTAAATGAAGTCTTTTCACAAGTGATTTGCTTGGTAAAGGCAGAATAAAAGAGATTTGCTTTGACACTCACGTTATAGTAGAATGGGTATTTATTTTGATGGGTGAGTATTGTGTGCTTTGGTACTATGTTTTCTTCGTGTGTGTGTGTGTGTGTGTGTGTGTGTGTGTGTGTGTGTGTGTTTGCGTTCATTAAAAGTGATGGAATAATATGTGTTTTCAAATAATTTTAGTTATATATAATATAGTATAATTATGAACCCAGACAACAAATATCAAATAAAAATCCTTTATAAGAAGGTAATGCAAATGTGTTATATATACATACACACACACACACACACATACACATATATACACATACATACATACATACTGGTCTTACTACATAGATTTCTTGTTAATTTAATGAAGCACCAGACAAAAGGCACTTTAAAGGCTATTTGACTCACTGTGTGAAGTCATGACACATGTGTCATCATGACAAGGACCTCATGCCAATGAGACCATGAGGCGATGAATGCACAAGCCAAAAGCAGACAGAGATAGATGCTACCACTCTGGTTTTCTTCTATTTATGCAGCCAAGGACACAAACCCATTAAAAAATGTTGACAACATCTAGGTTATGTCTTCCAACTTCAATAATCTCAATCTATAAATTTCCTTGCAGACATGAGTAGGTTTTTTTCCTAGGTGATTATGTGGGTTTTCAACTTGATCATCAGTATTATCCATTAGAGTGAATGAGCAGTATAAGAGCATAGAAGGCAGTGCTCAGAAAGTGAACGAGAGTGAGACCATTACTCTAGAACCAGAGAAATGTCAAAGCCTCCAAGAGCAGGACCCTGAATACAACTTCAGCACTTAAAACTTAAATATGTACATAGGTAGCCTCACTGCCATTAACAGTATAACATCATGGAAAAAATTAGAAAGGCCAGCAACCAAGAGATTTGGCTCCATTCCCTCAAATCTGCATGTAATAAATCACTCAGTGCCATAAATTAGGTATTTTAAATAACTATGTAAAGTATTTTAAATAATAAATAAATATAATGCATATCATTGGAAATATATATATGCATATATATGTTATATATCTATGTTATAGAAACACACATACTCAAATTTATAGATGGATAGATAATTAAAATTTTGACTTACAGCATGAACTCAAACAAAACCCAAATCTTATCATATAATGAGTTGAACACAAGAGGAAGTCAGCCTGTTGCCTCAAGTTAGAAGAAGCCAGGATTCCCCAGTAAAGAAGTATTGGATTTTCTCTTAAGGTCTTCAGTTGATTAGATGAAGTCAACCCTCATTTTAAGGCATGATCTCTTGTTTAAAGTCTACTGATTTAAATGTTAAACATACAGAAAAAACACATCATGGCAACGTGTTGACTAATATTTAGTAATATTACTGGATAGCTTATCATAGCTAAAATGGCAACATGATAACTAGTGTTTAAAAATATAACCAGTTCACTTAATGTAGTAAAATGGACAAAGAAATTTAATCCTTATAATGAATAAATATTGCAGATTATAATCTACACAACTGTATGAAGGATCTTACACCAATCTACAAGATGTTCTAGGAGAGCTAGACACTAGAAGTGAGCCACTGTCTGAATGTTTGCCAAATTCAAATGAAAAATAATACACTTCATCCTGAAGTACAATGCATGTCCAGCTGAATGAATATAATTAAATACACACTCAGATACAATAAAACTTCAAAAATAAAACAATAAAGTTTCCAAGGGAAATTAGATTAAGAACTGACTATTACGTATTCCCAAAAAAACCTCTATAAAGAGGGTGTGATAGATTATAAAGTAGGAAGACCATAATGGTAAGCCCAGGACTTTAGAGGCTGAGGCACAGATACATAAATTCAAGATCAACCTGAGCAACAGAGTGAGATCCTGTCACAAGCAAACTGGAAGAAAAAAAAACAAAGTAACCTGCCTCATAGTCATGGGAAGATGTTTTCAAAGCATGAAGACACATGAATAAACAAATGGAATTTCATACCCAGGTAAATAATTAGCAAATTACTAAAAAATGCGTGAAAAATAAAAAAAGTGAAAATGAGAGCATTTTTCAAATCTGACAATGCTGTGAATTTTTCTGAAGGACATACTAAACAGTACAATAAAGAAAACAAAGAAACATTTTGAGTATAGTGTTGAACTGTGTCTACAGAATTTTTAATATTTTATAAAAATATACTTTTAAAAATTATGTATCCTATGTGTAAAGTATCAGTAACAATCACAAAAGAGGACAGGAACCTAGAAACTTTTTTTTTATGTTTTAAGATGACAGATATTTAATGTTTTACTTATGGAGAGAATGGTAATTAAAAAAATGAAAAAGAAGAATGCTAAGAACAATAAATAAAATTATCTCTCAACCAGTAGAAGATAATAAAAATTAGAAGTCTTGAGAGAACAATTAAGCAAAATATCCATGAAAAATAGTAAGCAAAAGAAGGTGCTAGAAATAAGTCCAAATAAATGCTAATAATCATTGAGATATACCTGGACTAGTATATAGATCTGAAAGATTTGGGTTTTTGTCTAGCTCCGCTCCAGAAAAATGGCTGCACATCCTAACTGCAACCATAAGAACACGAGGATGACAAGAGATGCTGGGACGTTTAAACCAACTGAAAGTTCATGCCACTGTGCTCATTCCGTAGAAGTCAATGTTAAGGCAAATGGAACCAGATCGTCAACCACCTCAGATACTTACAGCACACAAAGTCAAAGAGACCTTGTTGAAATAGCCATGGTCTGGACACTAGGTATAATTCTCCAGAAGATGTCTCAGTAACTCTCAAGGACTACCACTGTGTTGGGAATCAATTTTAAATTATTGCCTGGTCAGAAATTTATTATGGAAGAGCATGATGTGTTTTTTTTTAAATTGGGTATTTATTTCATTTACATTTCCAATGCTATCCCCAAAGTCCCCCATACCCTCCCCCACCCACCCATTCCCACTTCTTGGCCCTGGCGTTCCCCTGTACTGAGGCAGATAAAGTTTACACGATCAATGGGCCTCTCTTTCCACTGATGGCCGACTAGGCCATCTTCTGATGCATATGCAGCTAGAGACACGAGCTCTGGGGGTGGGGGGGGGGCGGGGAGTGATGTCTTTCAATGCTTTAAAACTTTACTCTTGGCTTCTAAAAAATAGTGTTTACTACTTAGTTTGGAACATTAAGTATGCAGTGTGTTATTGAAATATAAAGGAAGAGAAAGTTGAGCTCACTCTCCTTTCATTTTTTTTCATTTTTGTTGTTGTTGTTTTGTTTGTTTATTTTTGTTTTTGATGGGGGAATACACAACTCATCAGTCTGAGAGAGACTGCTCATCCATTTTTCCAGTATGCCTAGGGATTTCTGACTGCAATTCAGGTTACAGACCGCTAGATGGCCCAGGGCTTATTTGCCAAATGATGCTGAATCAGTCTAAGAACTTCATCACAGAATGGTACTTCATCACAGAATATAGGTTCTTGAATTTTTGCTGCACTGTCTATTTGATAATTATATATATAAGCCATATGACAACCCGGGTCTTCAAGATCATATAAAATGAAGAACTGAGTTCAAAGAAAAATTCAAAGTAAATATCCAGTGCTATTCTTCATAATTCTATTTGAAGAAGTGCATAAAAACAACCAAACTTCTTCAGGGATCTGAGGTTATATGAGAATCAACAGGGAAAAACACCTCAATCAGAGGCATGACTTAGCCTGAGACTTTTAAACTCTGACCACACTTTGTTTTCTAAATCTATCTCATTAGAAGTAATGAAGGAAATTGAACTCGGCAGTTCTGTCATCTTAACATAAGACCAGTAACAAACTAAGGCTCGTTAGGAAGTTTGTAATATATTCAGCTGCATATACTAAATGTAAGAATAGTAATTATGTAAAATCTCATACAAGTTATTAAGGTGCTGAAACAACAAATAATGTGGCATTACATTAGCTTTAGGTCCTAGGAACACAAGCACGGTCTGCCAACTTGTTCAGCTTGGATTCGATCTCAAGCAGAGTACTATATTCATTTCCAATAGTAAGTAGCATCAAAAGTGTTTGGAAGCACAGCTCATCACATAAATGCCTGTCCTGGCTCAACCAAAGACAGAATACTGAGGATACAGGCTACTTGCAAGTTTGAGAGGCAGAGGCCACGCATGCCGTCGATTAGGATTTTCAGGAATGTACTTAAAAGTCCCAGATAGGATCAGCTGGTGAAACTGGAAGGTATGTAAAAGGTTGACAAAACAGATGAGGGCACTGACAGAATCTTAAACGTCTTATTACTAATAGTGGCTATTATTGTAGTTTCACAGGTCTTACTTTCAGTAAAATCATTCTTTTTAATCTACCTGAAATTTATGTTTGATGGCTAACCTGGTGTTACTCTTTGTGGAGCCTGGCATGTGAGAAGGAAATGTCTGTTCACTTTCCAGAAGATTCACTGGAAATATTTCTAGGAAAGAGATAGTGTGCAATACTGAAGAAGTATTACACCCTAAAATTCAATTTATATTAATATATTTTATCGTGATGGTGATCATCAGATCTCACAGAATTGAAGATCAATGGCATGTCACTAATTTTAAGTAATGTAACTTACAAACCTCAGCTGGTACTAGCTTGGTTGTGTGCACACACGCTTTAGCTTCTGGTACCTGTAACCTGTTCCAGATGGACAACTCCATGCCTTCCTGGCTTCTAAGCATGAATGCAGTGTGGGGAAGCACCACAGAGGAACTCTGCTCTCCCTTACTCTATGCAGCTGCAGCTCTGACTTCTGTAAAGCTGGAGAGGCACTACTTCTCTTTTTAGAGGAGACTTGAAAGACCTCAAGTTGGCAGGTGTACACTGAGTCACCACTGAGGTTATGGGATTCCACCAGTGCCAATGTTAGAATGAAAGCATGAAGGAAGAGAGAGGAGTGTGATGTTCTAGTGGCCCATTAAAGGTACATGCAATGGATGGCTGCTACCTGAATGTGACTCACACTATGAATATGAGCATTGTAGTTAATGGAAGTGAGGAGTCTTGGGATATCAGAGCAGCAGCATTATAAATTTAGCAGTGGGAGACTTCAAGGAAAGTGATAGACACCCGCAATGACCATTGGGATCTCCTTATAATATTTTTACCCAATAGCAAGTGAGAAAGATCACAGACAAAGGCACATAGTACACAAGATTTAGGAAACAAGGACCAAGTGTGTGGGGCTCAGCTGCCTTTCCACCCATTGTAACCCTCAGTGCAGTTACTCAAGGTCTAACTATCTCTCTCAAAACTGTTGATCCGAGAGGCTGAGTGAAACAAAGCAATTTCTAAATTAAGTTTAGAAAGCACAACATACTGTATTTACAACTTTGAGGATAATTAAATTACCTACTAATATATTAAATCTTTGAGAATTGCTAAAGGTTTGTAAGGAAAGGTATTTGATTTTACTCACCCAGTGTTTCTCACAATTCTGTTTCCTTTACCTTTTCTGGGTGTTACATCCAGTTGATTTTGAGAGCACCCATGCTGGGAATCTATGTGTAGATTGGGGTATAAAATATTACTCTGAGGATGAAAATTCTGCAGTTGAAAAGATTATCAGGAGGTATTTTGCAGTGAAATACAAATCATTGAGAGAAAAAGTCAGGTGAATTTTCTTTTTTTAAAAAATAAATCTATTTATTTATTTATTTACTTACTTATTTTAAGCTCCAGATTTTATTGCCCTCCCGGTCCACCCTCTGTCTATTCCACATCCCATACCTCCTTCCCACCCCTTGGTCTCCATGAGCATGTCCCCACCACCTACCACCCATACCACCAGACCTCTAAACTACCTGTGGCTTCCAGTCTCTTGAGTGTTAGGTGCATCTTCTCTGACTAAACCCAGAACCAGCAGTCCTCTATTGTATATGTGTTGGGAACCTCATATCAGCTGGTGTGTGCTGTCTGGTTGGTGGTCCAGTTCTGAGAAAGAATACAACAGAATACAAGAGATAGAAGAGAGAATCTCTGGTGTAGAAAATACCATAGAAAAGATTGACACAACTATAAAAGAAAATTCAAAACATAAAATACTTCTAACCCAAAGCATCCAGGAAACACAGGACACAATAATAAGAACAAATCTAGAAATAATCAGAATAGAAGAAAACGAAGATTATCAGCTCAAAGGACTTGAAAATGTCTTCAACAAAATCATATCATTTATCAGGAACTTCTGTCCTTTGGTTGGGTGCAAATATCTGCATCTGACTCTTTCAGCAGCTTGTTGGGTCTTTCGGAGGGCTGTCATAATAGCTCCCTTTTTGTGAGCTCTCCGTAGACTTGGTAATAGTGTCTGGTCTTGGGGCCTCTCCCCTTGAGCTGGATCCCACTTTGGGCCTGTTGCTGGATCTTCTTTTCCTCAGGCTCCTCTCTGCAGTTCTTTCAGTCAAAAACAATTATGGGTCAGAGTTTTGACTGTGGGATGGCAACCCCATCAATCACTTAACATCCTGTCTTTCTACTGGAGGTGGGCTCTGTAAGTCATCTCTCTCCATTTCCGCTAAGGTGCCGCTCTTTGAGTCCTGAGAGTCTCTCACCTCCCACATCTCTTGAAGCCACCCCCCCTCCAACCTCTTACCTCCCAAGGTTGTTTCCATTTTTTTTCTGCTCCCTCTCAGGGATGTCAGTCCTTTTTCTCCACCCAATACCCAATCATGTTCTCCTTTCCATTACCCCTTCCAATCCCTTTTTCCTTCCAGACCCCTCCCTTCCCCCATGTGGTTGCTTTCTTCTACCTCCAAGCAGACTGAAGCATCCTCACTTGGATACTTCAGCTTGTTGACCTTTGTGAGTTCTGTGGACTGCATCTTGGGTATTCAACATTTTTTTGGCTCATATTCAGTTATTTGTAAGCACATACCATGCATGTCCTTTTGGGTCTGAGTTACCTCACTCAAGATATTTTCTAGTTGCATCCATTTGCCTACAAAACTCAGGATGTCCTCATTTTTGATAGCTGAATGTACACGAACCACATTTTCTGTATCCATTCTTTTTTTCATGAGACATCTGGGTTGTTTCCAGCTTCTGGCTATCACAGACAAGGCCACTATGAAAGTGTCCCTGTGGCATGGTGGGGCGTCTTTTGGGTATATTCCCAAGAGTGAAATAGCTAGGTCTTCAGGTAGATCTATGTTCAATTTTTCTGAGGAATCTCCAGTTTGATTTCCAGAGTGGTTGTACCATTTTGTAATCCCACCAGGAATGGAGGAGTGTTCTTCTTTCTCCACATTCTTACCCACATGTACTGTCGCCTGAGGTTTTGATCTTAGCCATTCTGATTGGTGTAAGGCAGAATCTCAGGGTTGTTTTGATTTGCATTTCTCTGATCACTAAGGACTTTGAACATTTCTTTAGGTGTTTCTCAGACATTTGAGGTTCCTCTTTGTGAATTCTCTGTTTAGTTCTATACCCCATTTTTTGATTGGGTTGTTTGGTTTTTTGTTGGTTAGCTTCTTGAGTTCTTTATATATTTTAGATATTAGCCCTCTATTGGATGTGAGGATAGTGAAGATTTTTTTCCTAGTTTGTATGTAGGTTGCTGACTTTGTCTTATTGACTCTGGCCTTTGCCTTACAGAAGCTTTCTAGTTTCATGTGGTCCCATTTATCAGTTCTTGATCTTTGAGCATGAACCATAAGAGTTATATTTAGGAAATTACCCTCTGTGCCAATAAGTTCAAGACTCATTTCCACTTTCTCTTCTATTAGATTCAGTGTATCTGGTTTTATGTTGAGGTTCTTGATCCACTTGGACTTGAGCTTTTTGCAAGGTGGCAAATGTTAGACCAGGAACATTTGTTGAAGATGCTTTCTTTGTTCCAGTGTATATGTTTGGCTTCACTGTCAAAGATCAAGTGCCCCTAAGTATTTGGTTTTATTTCTGGGTCTTCAATTTTATTCCATTGATCAACGTGTCTGTCTCTGTATCAATATCATGCAGTTTTTAATCACTGTTGTCCTGTAGTAAATCTTGAGGACAGGGATGGTGGTTCCACCAGCCATTCTTTTATTGTTAAGTTTTTTTTCTTCCCTATTCTGAACTTGACAATTGCTCTTTTCATGTCTTTGAAGAATTGTGTTGGGATTTTTATGGGGATTGTATTGAATCTATACATTGCCTTTGGTAGAATGACCATTTTTACTGTTAATTCTGCCAATTCGTGAGCATGGAAGGTCTCTCCATTTTCTGAGATCTTCTTCAAATTGTTTCTTGAAAGACTTGAAGTTACTGTCATACAGGCCTTTCACTTGTTTGGTTAGAGTTACCCCAAGATATTTTATATTATTTGTGGCTATTGTGAAGAGAGTTGTTTCCCTAATTTCTTTCTCAGCCTGTTTATCATTGCTATAAAGGAAGGCTACTGATTTATTTAAGTTAATTTTACATTCGGCCACTTGGCTGAAGTTTTTATTAGCTGGAGAAGTTCTCTGGTAGAGTTTTCGGGGTTGGCTTATGTATACTATCATATCATCTTTTTGTTGTCTTATTATTCTAGCTAGCACTTTGAGCACTATTATTAAATAGATATTGGGAGAGTGGACATCTTTGTCTTGTCCTCGATTTTAGTGTGATTGCTTCAAGTATCTCTCCATTTAATTTGATATTGGCTGTTAGTTTGCTGTTTATTGGTTTTATGATATTTAAATGTGGACCTTGAATTCCTGATCTTTCCAATACTTTTAACATGAATGGGGTGTTGTATTTTTTTTAAATGCTTTTTCTTCATCTAAGGAAATAATCATGTGGTTTTTTTTCCTTTGAGTTTATTTATATAGTGGATTATATTAATGGATTTTTGTATATTGAACCAACCTTGCATCCCTGGAATGAAGCCTCTTTGATCATGGTGAATGATGGTTTTGTTGAGTTCTTAGATTTGTTTTGCAAGAATTTTATTGAGTATTTTTGCATCAATATTCATAAGTAAGTTTGGTCTGAAGTTCTCTTTTTTGGTTGGGTCCTTGTGTGTTTTAGGTATCAGAGTAATTGTGGCTTGGTAGAATGAATTAGGTAGTGCTCCTTCTATTTTATGGAATAGTTTGACGAATATTGATATCAGGTCTTTTTTGAAGGTCTGGTAGAATTCTGCACTAAATTCTTTTGTTCCTGGCCTTTTATGGGGGGGGGGGGTTAATAACTTCTTCTATTTCCTTATGGGATGGGCCTGTTTAGGTAGCTTAGTTATACTTGATTTAACTTTGGTATGTGGTATCTGTCTAGGAAACCATTCATTTCATCTAGATTTTCCAGCTTTGTTAAGTATTGGCTTTTATAGTAAGATTTTTTTTTTAAAATTTCCACCTTTTCTGTTGTTATGTCTCCCTCTTAATTTCTGATTTTGTTAATTTTGATACTGCCTCTGGGCCCTTTAGTTAGTTTGGCTAGGGGTTTATGTATCTTGTTGATTCTCTCAAAGAACCAGCTTTTGGTTTTGTTAATTCTTTGTATTGTTCTCTTTGTTTCTATTTAATTTATTTCTGCCTTCAGTTTGACTATTTCCTGCCTTCTACTCCTCTTGGGTGTGTTTGCTTCTTTTTGTTCTAGAGCTCTAAGGGATGATGTGTCAACATTTTCAATAAATTCCAAGAAGTATTTAATTTATTCCCTTATTTCTTCCCTGAAAAAGTTATTATTGAGTAGTTGTTCAGTTTCTACCTGTATGTGGGCTTTCTGTTGTTTTTTGCTGTTATTGAAGACCAGCCTTAGGCCATGGTGATCTGATAGGATGCACGGGATTATTTCAATATTCTTGTATCTGTTGAGGGTTATTTTGTGACCAATTACATGGTCGATTTTGGAGAAGGTACTATGAGGTGCTGAGAAGAAGGTATATTCTTTTGTTTTAGGGTGAAATGTTCTGTAGATATCTGTCAAATCCTTTTGGTTCATGACCTCTATTAGTTTCATTGTGTATCTGTTTAGTTTCTGTTTCAATGACCTGTCCATTGGTGAAAGTGGGGTGTTGCAGTCTTCCACTTTTATTGAGTGGGGCTTAATGTGTGTTTTGAGATTTAGTAAAGTCCCTCTTGTGAATGTGCATACCATTTCATTTAGGGCATATATGTTCCGAATTGAGACTTTCTCTTGATGGATTTTCCCTTTGATGAATATGAAGTATCCTTCCTCATCATGCTTGATAATTTCTGTTTGAAAGTCTATTTTATCTGATATTAGGATGGCAACTCCAGCTTGTTTCCTGAGACCATTTGCTTGGAAGACCTTTTTCTATCCTTTTACTCTGAGATAATGCCAGTCTTTGTTATTGAGGTGTGTTTTTATGCAGCAAAATGATGGATCTTCTTTGTGTATCCAGTCTACTAGCTATGTCTTTTCATGAGTGAGTTGAGTCCATTAATATTGAGAGATATTAATGAGAGGTGATTGTTGGCTCCTGATGTGTTTGTTTTTGTAGGTGGCTTTATGTGCTTGTGTTTCTCTCCTTTGTTGTGAGATGCCTAATATCTTGTTCTTCCTTTGCTATAGGTACCTTCCTTGTGTTGGGGTTTTCCTTCTAGGATCCTCTGTAGAGCTGTATTGGTACATAGATACTGTTTGAATTTGGTTTTATCCTGGGATATTTTGCTTTCTCCATCTATGTTGATTGAGAGTTTTGCTGGGTATAGTAGCCTGGGCTGGCATTTGTGTTCTCTTAGAGTCTACATTATCTCTGACCAGGCTCTTCTGGCTTTCATAATCTCTCTTGAGGAGTCTAGTGAAATTTTAATATGTCTACCTTTATATGTTACTTGGCCCTTTCTCCCTTGAAGCTTTTAATATTCTTTCTTTGTTTTGTGGGCTTAGTGTTTTAATTATTATGTGATGAGAGGATTTTCTTTTCTGGTCCCATTTATTTGGTGCTCTATAGGCTTCTTGTCCCTTTATGGTCATCTCTTTCTTTAGGTTGGGGAAGTTTTCTTCTTTGATTTTGTTGAAGACATTTTCAGGTCCTTTGAGCAGGGAATCTTCATTTGCCTCTATTACAATTATTCTTAGATTTGGTCTTTTCATTGTGTCCTGAATTTCTTGGATGCTTTGGGTTAGGAGTTTTTCATGTTTTTAAAACTAAAGCAGAATTTATAAAATTAACAAATGAACAAATTTAGATACACTTCATTAAAATGTAAATGATTGTAAATGAATAATCATATTTTCTTCTGAATAAAAAATAACCTTTTGTTTTCTAAAAAAAATAAAATAATAATAATAATAATGATAATAATAATAATTTTCTTTGATAGTTGTGTCAATCTCTTCTATGGTATCTTCCACACCTGAGATTCTCTCTTTTATCGATTGTATTCTGTTGATGATACTTGCATCTGTAATTCCTGTTCTCTTCCCGAGGTTTTTCATTTCCAGGTTTGACTCCATTTGTGTTTTCTTTATTGTTTTTACTTCCACTTTTAGGTCTTGGATAGCTTTATTCAATTCCTTCATGTGTTTGATTGTGTTTTCCTGTATTTCTTTCAGTGAGTTAATGATATCCTCCTTAAAGGACTCTAACATCTCTATGAGATAGGATTTTAGGTCAGCTTCCTCATCTTCAATTGTGTTGGTGTATTCAGGGCTTGCTGTGGTGGAAGAACTGGGTTCTGATGATGTCCAGATATATTGGCTTCTTTTGATTATCGTCTTGCATTTTCCTCTTACCATCTGGTTGCCCCTGGTGTTTGCTGGTCTGGAATATGCTTTTTTTGTCCCTCGGTTGCTTCAGGTCTCCTCGGAGGCCTGTGGTCCTGGGTGTACCAAACCACCTGTGGGGCTTTCCAACTGGGGGCTCTTCACAGGGACAGAGAAGCTTCTTATCTGTTGCCCTGGCTGTAGTAGATATCCTGGGACGCCTTCAGATGGTTGGTGCTTCAGAGAAGCTGTTACGCCGCTGTCCTATATGAATATTTTCTCCAGGGGTGGTCTATGGACTATAGTTTTTGTTTTCCTTTGTGCAGCATAATTCCATGGAGACTTTCATTCTGTTGGATCAGTTGCCCTCAATGCCTCAGAGCCACCAGGTGGTCTTCAGACTGTGGTGTCTATTGCCCAGTTGCCCTGTGTACAGAGGAGCTCCTGGGATGCCTTCAAGGTGTGGAGTCTTCAGGGGAGCAGACAAGTTGTTGATCAGTTGATCAGTTGTCCTGTGTGCAGCAGATCTCTTTGGATGCCTCTGGCTGTGGTGTAAGTTGCCCAAATGCTGTGAGTGCAGCAGATCTTCTGGGCTGCCTCAAAATATAGTGTCTCCAGGAGAGCATACTAGATAGCAGTCTACCCATCATAAAAGACAGGACAGAACTGGGAAGAAAGGGCTCAGGATATGGTGTCTGCAGGGCGCAGACCAGCTAGCAGTGTCCAGATGAGCTTTCTTGTTCCTTCTCTTTTCAAAGGTGACATTCAGGTCAAAGGTCAGATAATTTCTTTAACGGAACACCAAGTCTATAATACTCTTAAATAATTATTTTATAAAAATTAATCTCAGACAGAAACAATGATGGGTCAGAGGTGTAACTCTGGGATAGCAACCCCATCCCTCACTTGATGTCCTGTCTTCTTGTTGAAGGTGGACTCTATATGTTCCTTCTCTCTACTGTCAGACATTTCATCAAAGGTCCCTCCCTATGAGTCCTGGGAGTCTCTCACCTCACAGGTCTCCGGCGCATTCTGGGAGATGGGATGGGGAGTGGGGCAACCTCTTATTTCCTGAGGTGGCCTGTTTACATTCTTTTTGTCTGAAAGAATTACAGGGATGGAAATGGAGAGGAAAAGAAGGTCCAGTGACAGGCCCACAGTGGGATCCATCTCAAGGGGAGGTCCTAAGGCCTGATGACACTATTACTGAGACTATGGAACTCTCACAAAAAGAGATCGATCATGACTTCCCTCCAAGGGACCCAACAAGCGGCTGAAAAAGTCAGATGCAGTTATTTGCACCCAACCAATGGATAAAAGCAGCTGCCCCCTGTTGTTGAATTAGGGAAGGCTGAAAGAAGCTGAGAATGGCAATCCTGTAGCAGGACCAGCAGTCTTATGTGGAGCCGTGGGTGTGTTTGTGGGGAAAGGGGAGTGGGAGAGAACACACATCCTGCCATAGTTTCGACTCTCTGGGTGGGCAGACACAGGAAGACTATGCATGCTTTCCACGGGGCTCCAGGTGGGCATCTGGCTGTGTTAAGCCATTGACCCCACATAGTGGGTGGTAGACAAGGGGCAGCCCCAGGTAACAAGTTCTCAGCCCCTGGCATTCCACGCTGGATACAGTGGAGGAACTGAGAACAGAAGAGGGGCCCCTGGGCTGCAGTTGGCTCCGGAGATAAGGGAAGAGAGGATAGGGGGAAAGGGAGTGGTTTCTATGCAGGAGAGAGTCTTTAGTCTGGTCCATGGCTGCAGCGTAGTAAGGCCTTCTGGTGGGAGTTTAGATGTGGCTCCTTAGGAGAAAGCCTATCCCATCGTTCAAGCACAGTGGGCTTTGATGAACAGAGACAGTCTATGGTTTTAGAGCTTTGTTGTAGAAAGGCAGGGGGGAAGGTAGAAAGAGAGAGGGAGAGGTCAGCCATGGCCACATGGAAATGGGGGGGAAGAGAGAGAGAGAGAGAGAAAGAGAGAGGGCTAGAGAGTAAGAAGGTAAAAGCTTAGAGAGAGAGAGAGATGGGGCCAAGCAGCTCCTCTTAGCTAGGCTATCTTGCTGTTGCTAGGTAACTGTGGGGAAGAGTCTAGCCAGAATGTCAGAAGTTTCGGGCATTGTCTACGTGACTGATAGCCACATGCCTCTTCTGTGGGGGATGTGTGTGTGGGGGGGGGGGGGCAGTAACTTTGGCAGGAGCCAGAGGTCCAGGAGACATGATCAACACCTTCAGTCCCATGTAGGTAGAAATTACCACCCACCGGTTCTCACCTGGGATCAAGATCTAAACTCAACTGGAGACCAGGTTGTCTGTGCATAGCCCATTGCCCTACAGTCTTAATTAATCTGGATCCCCGTGATCTTTCAAACACTGGATCACCAAACAGGCAGCATACACCACCTGATATGAGGCCCCCAACACACATAGAGTAGAGGACTGTGGGGTCTGTGTTCATTAACCTAACCCTCAAGAGACTGGAGGCCCCAGGGAGTTTAGAGGTCAGGTTGGGTAGGGGGTGGAGGCATCCACATGGAGTCAGGGTAGGGCGGGAAGGAGGTATGGGATGTGGAGCAAACAGAGGGTGCATGGGAAAGGGTGGAGAATGGAATATGCAGTGTAAAAAATGAATTACAAATAAAATTAAATAGAATAAAGAAAAATTTAATCTCTTTTTATTTCATGCATTTATTTAATTTTATAGGACTTATTTTATGTGTATGGGTGTTTTGTCTGAATGTGTATGCCATGTACATGTCTCTTGCGTGTTGAGATCAGAAAAAAAGTGCCAGATCTTTTAAAGGTTGGGTTACAAATAGTTTAGAATCACCATTTGAGATCTGGGATCTGAGCCCAGGACCTATACACAAGAGCAACTAGTGCTCTTAACCTCTGAGCCATCTGTGCTGTTTCATATATATCTTAAATGTGTAAAAGCATAAAGTATAATAAATATATTACATTCATAGCCTATTTGGATACATATAACAGATCTATGATCAAATTAGGTAAAACCTCTGCCCTGGTGAGCTTGTATTAATAGTTGGTGTTGAGATGCTATGATATGTTAAGTAAACTAATTTAATTGTGCAGTGCATTAGTGCATTATATAATTAAATAGAAGCTAGAAGACAGTAGGAGTTATGGTGAAAATGCAGTCAAGTTAAAAGGTCAAGTCTAGCAGAATGAATGAGGGCACATTATCATTTAACACAGAGAGGTAGAGCTGGCTTTGAAGAAAATGATTATCTGTTAAAGGTTCAACAGTTTAATGTTAATTTCATTTAAACCTTCTTCATAGTGACACACAAAATGAATCAACACGGTAAGAAGACTCTGCCCGTGTTCACCCAACCATCTAAGAACATTTGCCTGTTAACTATATTTCGATTAGAAACTAAGCTGCTTAAAACATGTGGAAATCTATGCTTTCAACTCTTTTTGTATCAGAAAAGAGAGGATGCTGTGAGTCTTCTGTTTAATTGTTGAGGATCTGCCAGTGTTTTCATCAGCTGCAGTATGGCTAGTGCCACACACACACACACACACACACACACACACACACACACATTAAAGATCCATTAAAGGTACAAAAATATTCCAATTTCTTAAATATACTATCTACCTTAGTTTCTTTCGTTGTTGCTGTTGCTGTTGCTGCTATGGAAAAAGTACTCTGACAAAAATAGTATACAGGATAATGAGTTATTTTAGCTTCTAGTTCCAAATTACCGTCAATAACAGAGGCGAAGTCAGGGCTCCAGGTTCCTGAAGCAGCTGGCCATATTATCTCTACACTCTGAGGAGGAGAGTAGTAAATGTTTGCTTTCTAGTTTTCATTTTGCTCTCTCCTCTGTCCTGCCCACAACTAAGATGAGCTCTTCCTACACCTATTAATGAAAGCAGTCCTCCACAAGTATAGCCAGAGGCCCGTCTGTCAAAAGAGTCTAGGTTATGTCTCCTTACTTTTTTTTCATTTGATCTGAAAACAGTCATTCTAGTAGCCAAGAAGCCATCTCTCACAGTGGGTTTATTCAATGTGTCTAAGACTGTAACATTAGCCATCATTTGTGGACATTTGTCTGCATTTGTGGAGTTCCACCTCTTTAAACCTTCCTCTATGTAAAACCCAAGAAAATCTTTGTTGTTATTGAGTTTTATCCAACTTTTGGCCACACAGATACTAAGTTCATCAATGATACAATCTGTAAATACTTTTTGTAAGTTGACATTTTTACTTTTAAAGTTTCTTTTGGCACATTAATGTTTCAAGTTTTGAGGGGTCTAATTAGCTAGTATTTCTTATATTATCTAATCTTAACTATCATAAGGAAATAATTATTATTAAATCAAATGAAATGAAATTTCCTAATGTGATTTCCTCTAAAAGCTTTTGTGTTTCCAATTTTACATTTAATTTTTTGATTCATTTTAATTTTTGTAAAATGTGTTGTAGCATGAAGACACATCTATTTTTGCATATGATATCTAATTTTCTTAGCACTAATATTAAAACTATATTCTTTTCTAGAACTAGTTGTGAGAAATTAGAACACTGAGAAGCAAAATGTACTACTTCTGGAAAATAAGAGCTACAATAAAGACTATTCTAATTACTTAGGTAAACAAAAATAATTGCATAGGCATTAATTATATCTGTATATATGGCACTAATGTGAAACAAAATAGTTTAATGAAGAAGAGTAAAAGAGTGGGGAGAAAAAGTTTAAGACTGTGGAGATTTATGAAAAATGTGCATTGCATACTTCTATGAAAATTTCCTTATGAAAATCAGTACTACATGTAATGAATATTCATCCATAAAAATAAAAATCATGTACATAATTTAAAGTTGTCTCAGTCATGCCATGCATTATCAAATTCACAGTTTTTCAAAAGTAGTTATGTGTACTATTCTATATGTATTTTCTAAAATAATTATTGATAAATTCAAACTAAGATACATAAGGTCATATTTTAACTTGTATTTTTTTCAATTATGCTTTTTAAAAAAATCAAATCAATCTTATTAATCTTCCAGAGTCAGGCAGAATAGTTTTCTTGTTCTGTCTCGAAACCCGCCCCCCCCAAAAAAAGTTTTCTTGTTCTAATGGGTATATGCTTAAATGTCTACTGTTCTTTACATAATCTACCATAATGAATTAGTAGTTTATACTCGCTCTTGTGGGCAATTATTGAAGTCCTTACAGCTCATTAGATTAAGAGATGGACAATTCCCAAATGTAATAGATGCCACAGCTCTCTATATTGACTGTGTCTACGTCTAACAGAGGTATTAAAAGACACTGGTCCAAACCTGAAATTGATCTGAATGTGAGCATTGGAGAAGTAGGATTAATTCAATATATTAACTTCTCAGACATTTATATATCAATCTCATTTTCAGCTAATTTAGCACCAGATCTATTCCCTATAGTCTGTGGTCTCTGGACACTCACATAATTCAGTGCTTAAAGGGCAAACAGATACACTTGATTGCTAATTTAAAAAAATTATAATTAAGAAAATTTAAAACGTGGTACAACATTTTTCTTCTTTTGTATGTATATAGTAGTCCTGTCATTGACTAGAATGAAAAGAATGTTTTGAAGTAAAATCTTGTATCTTATTTCAGTGGCTTAGATTTTTAAACATGAATTGAATAAGCTCCTGTGCAGATCTATTTAAAGTTCACTTCAGTACAATCTACTTGTATACATATTTTCATAGCAATCATATGCTAAGCAGTTAATATTATAGCTGGATGTGATGGAAAATACCTATAATGCAAACACTCTAGATGCTAAGTTAGGAAGATTGTGATTTCAGGCTAACTGCATATGCTGAATATACAGTTTACTAAACAAAAGCTAGGGTTATATAGAAAAGAAGTGAACCTCAATTGAGAAGATGTGTCTGTTGTAAGGTGTTTTCTTAATCAGTAATTGCTGTGGGAGGGTCCAGCCCACTGTTGGTGACCCCATCCCTGGGTTGATGGTCCAGAATTCTATAAGAAAGCAGGCTGAGCAAGCCATTTGGAGCAAGTCAGTGGACATCACCCCTTAATGGCCTCTGCATCACTTTCCGCCTCAGATTCCTGTCTTGTCTTCCTTCAGTGATAAACAGTGATATGGAAGTATAAGCCAGATAATCTCTTTCCTCCCCATCTTGTATTTTGTTCATGGTGTTTCTTTGAAGCAATAGAAATCCTAATTAAGAAGCCAGGCCTACACTTAGGATTAATTTGACCCTCACTGATTGTGCCTTAAAATACTATTTAAGTGTCCAAAAAATGATAAAAGAAAGAAAGAAATTAAATGAGTCCTCGACACTAAAGAAATATGTTACTGAGGTTGAAAAACTTTCTGAGATAGATGAACAGAAAGGGGGCAATTTCTTGCACACAAACAGGCAGAGCTTGTCATATGCCATGGGAATGCACAAACAGAGAGAAGCTTAAGAGTAACAACTAGAAATGTTGAGTCACCCATCCCAGATGCAATAATCGGTTATTGAAACCATGTGTGGCCCATACAAATGAATGCAAAGCTTATTATGTTGCAGTATTTTCCAGGAATTTATATACACTAAAATGAATGCTAAGTATACTACAACAGGTTTTTGTTTGTTTTGTTTTGGTTTGGTTTGGTTTGGTTTGGTTTGGTTACTAGAAAGTAGAACCATGCAATATGTAAGATAGAAAAGGAATAGCATTCTATTTAAATCAGTATCACACCAACGAATAAAGTTAAACCAATAAAAAGGTAAGTCCTTATTTTAAAGAGAAACAAAACATAAATAAAAACTCTGTTAATGAAAAGTTTTTAAATTTAGTTTAGAGACGTGAAAGGCAAGATGTACCTGACCCTTCAGTTATATGACAAGATCAGCTGTCAAAAGTAGGACAAAGTCAATGCATTTTATCAAAACAATTTTATGGAATACAAAAATCACTTAACATTATGTCAGTGCTATTAGAGTTGAAGCTCATATGTCAAAAGTCTTCACATGTCAGCATGGAAATAGATTAGGTATAATGCATGTGTAGGTAACTGTTTGGAATTCTATTTTACTAGATTATTTAGCAAATACATTTTATTGCATATGTACTTATTTATAAACTAAGACTGCTACATAATAAAATGGTGGTTTCGCAGCCTCAAACAATAGCGATTCTCTTTCAAATTCTATTTGAAAAATTAATCTTAGGGGGAAGAGACATTAGTCAGCGGTTAAGAGCTTGTACTGCTCTTCTAAGAGACCTGGCACCTAAGTCAAGGTGACCAACAACTAGTGTAACTCCAGATCAAAGAGATGCACCACTCTCTTCTGGACTCCAAAGGTACCTGCACTCATGTGCATACACTCATGTCCTCACGGGTGCATACACATAATTTAAATAAAATAAACTTAAATGTTAATTAATTAAGCAAAAAAAGTCAAAATCGTACCTATAATTCTAAGTAAAATAAAAATTCATTGTGGACCCAGATAAGACTCAGAAGCATTCTGCAACTTCTGTTAGATCAAGAAATAATGTTAGCAGCCATTGCTATTTGAATTGGTTGCCCACCAGCATTAGTTAGTAAGCCCTTCCTTCTGAAGATATCACACACTTTTGATTCAAGCCATGGAGAAAGAAATCTGAAGGTTAACTGCAAACCTCTCTCCTTGCTGGTTGTCTTTCATGGGGGCAGAGATGCTGTGCAAGCTCCTAGAGAAGATATGAAATGAATGGTGATATCCAGCTGTGAACCCTACAAAGTATAAAGGCAAAGCTCACAGAGACATGCAATCACAGTATGACCTTCATGGGGGTAGCCAGCTGCTCTGAGATAGGATGAGAGTATAACTGCACAGGAGCAAATGCACACCTGGAACTGTAAACTGATAAAACCCCCATGACGGAAGAGGTCATTGACCCTATGAAAGAACTCACCACTGCTGCTAAAATAACTTGACACAGGAGTCTAAATATGTATGTTCATACCCATTGACAAGGGCTATTCTCATCCTTAACGGGAAAAGCTTCTACTTACCATAAACAGCAGTGAATGCAGAGACTCATTGCTGCCCAAAATGACGGAAACAAGAACTGGTTGAGAATTAGTCACAAACGGGACATTTATAGACCCCTGCCCTCCCTTAAGAGTCAGAGAACACTGGTGAAAAGGCTATACAAAGAACATAAGATCTGGAAGGTTGAGAGGAAAGTGTTGCGAAATGCTACCTTCAGAACAGTAGCTCTGCCATTGCAAGCATGATCGCAGTTACCCTCCCTGGTGCTGACAAAAGTGGGCCTGTCAACATTCAGTCATGAGCATATGAGGAACTTGGGAGAGCCTCACTCTCTCTGCTGAATTGTTGGTAACTAGTGGATTCAGGAGGAGAGAGACTTGTTGGAGCCAGTTGTTGACAAAACAGTGATTCTTCCCAGCTCCAAAGTAGAGTTCCATGGTATTGGCCACATAGACAGCCTTGGTTCACATTAATGGGTTGCAAAGCCAAACAAAAAGCCATGAAACCTGGAAGGGAAGCTGTGTTAAAGTGGAGGTGATGATCGGTGAGAAAGAGACTAGAGATGGTAGACTACAAGAGTCAACAATAAGCAGGATGCTATAGACTTGGATGTAATTGTCAAAAAAAATTTCTTTGTAAAAGTAGCATTAAAAATTATACATGTAGTTCAGGTTATTGAAATTTTATGAATATCAGTTATAAACCTATAGTCACCACTTTACTAAAATACTTCAATAATCAGAATAGGATGAATCAAATTTGCAGTTGCTACTGAGTTCAAAATTGTCTGTTTTCAGAAAGCTAAAATGTAAAAAGTTAATTTATGTAATACAGTAATGACCCTAGGACTTCCTCACACAGTAAATGTACTAAGTTAAATCTGATTGGCTGATTGGATGTTTACAATTAAAGGTCTGTAACCAGAATAAATGTAATAAATTAGGCCAGAGACTTTGCTAAAGGATAGTTTTATGCATCTAAAAGTAAATCTAAACATAATATGTAGCTGTGTATCTGCTTCTGAATTATATAAAATGGTAATTTTGGTTGGCCTCTTGAAATCCACAGTTTAGCTGTGTATTGAAAATTGAAGTAGAAAGAGAAGTTTTGACTAGAAACAATGTCACATAGCCATGGCATTACTCATGTCAACCTTATAGTCCAAGGGATCAGTGTCATAGCTAACCCGTGTTGTATATAGAGAAAATATAAAATGAACAAGGGCGTGTGGCTTCTTTTCTAGCTCTGCTGTGTATACTTCAGTTTATTTAGAAATTAGCATATATTTTAAGGTTTGGTTGTCCTAGTAAAAAAATTGCATTACTCAAAGTATCCCTACCTTTCTTTTTCTGCCCCCTCCCTGCTTTCTTTTATAACATAATTCCAATCGCTCTTTATCTCCCCTCTTGCTTTCTCTTGTTTGTGGTCTGGTTCTCAGCCCATTGGAACATGCCACAGAAGTCTTGGAATAGGAGAAAGTTCAGCATAAGTTCTCCTGCTATAAAATTTGGTGACTAAAATGATACACACTACACAGACGATGAGCCACTAACTTCCATTTTCATGAGATCTGTGTCACAGGGTCAACCAGAATCCATTTCTGCAATGCTCATTAAAATAAATCAACATTCAATGTGTAACATGGGCATTACACTAAGATCTGTCTAAAGCACACCCCATGCTTCTTTCCAACTCAATGCATGTATTTCCTTCAGAAATATTCTCACAAATTATTTTTATAACTTAACCAATGCCCATCTGTCCATTGTTAAGGACATACATACACTGTGTACTTTGAATAAAATGTGTGGTAAATGATTAATATTTGAATGTGTGTAGAAAAGCAAGTGAATTTAAAATTGATTGTTCCCTAAATGGAGAATCCCACATATATTCACAATAAAAGGACAAAACTCAACGTCAGTGAAGCAAATATTAAAATTTCATATTTCATAATTTCACTGTAAGATATCTAAAATATTTAAACTTAAAAGGCCAACCAAAGGAGAAAAGTAAATACTTAAAGCTAAAATAGTCAGTGTGAATGCTACTCATTCATTCTCAGTAATTCAAATTAAATATTATAATCTTATAGAAAAGATTTATTTTGCATTTTGATGCTAGTATCATGAATCATGCATTCATGCAGTTTACCTCTGTAGAGTGTAAATTTTTCCTAAAATTACAGTACATATGCTAAGGCAAGTTCTGTCCTCCAGAGGGCAGTGCAGTACAAACTCAGAGGAATAGAATGCACAAAAATCCTGCATTCCTGTTTCATTTCATGATATAAGACAACACAGGAAAATGCCCATAGTCTGCCAAAATGCTAGAACTCTTGGCTGCAAGACGGTATTACTAACCATTCAATTATTTCTTCCACATATCACTTGAGTCAATTTTCCTAACTAGAGTTATTTTAAAACATAAATACTAAAATGGTCTTTGGTGAGGTGCAGCAGCACTGGATTGTAATGATACATACAGGTGACAAAGGGAATTCAGCCACTGCAAAAATTTGCTTCAATTCAGATGAACTTAAAAAAAAAAAGTCTTCTAAGTCCTGTCACACAGTGGGAGGCTAGGTGATTTTATATTTTTCCCTGCATATCTTCAAAGCTCTTTGCAAACCTGCATTTTCTCTACTTACAGCAAATTATCAAAGGAAATGTACTGATAATTTCTGAAAAAAATTCTGTAAAACTTTTGTACTTTATTACTGGTCAAAAACACACCAAGGTCAACAGACATTTGCAACACAGTCTGGACTG
The DNA here is from genome assembly GCF_000001635.26 of Mus musculus. Lineage (NCBI taxonomy): Eukaryota > Metazoa > Chordata > Mammalia > Rodentia > Muridae > Mus > Mus musculus. The sequence goes on along the minus strand of NC_000072.6, from coordinate 14,503,871 downwards.
TCACGGTCAGGACATGCACCAGCCTATCATGTGAGTCTAAGGTACCAAATAAAATACTTCCTGGACCAGTTCCATACTTGATCTCTATAATCTTTGCAGCAGCTCTGTGATTGACAGTATAACTTCCTTATTTTATAGGCGGGTGTTAGAGTCAAAAAAGGATCAACATTTGCAATGCCTCGGACCTGTTTTGTAAAAACAACAAGAAGGAAATTCAGGTCTTTATAATGCCAAGATTTTAGCAATGAGATTATATCATCTACCAGTTCTAGAGTGAGTTTGTACTATGATATGATCAATATTATGCTGTAGCTAGTTGTGGTGAGTCCAATTGTAAAAGCTAATGAAGACAGAATAGTACTGAGATTGTTGACACACATGTACTATACAAGCTCATATTTTCAGACCTATAGCTGCGGCTCACAAGACAATCACAGATCACCGCATCTTGGCAACCCTTAGAAAGGCTGTCTCAAGAGCAACAAATCAGACCAACTGGTTCAGACACTGCGAGGAAAGGCTGCTTTACAATGCGTTCCTAAATAAGCACTAGGCAACTCTTACATACACAAAATTTAAAAACAAAATCAAAGCAAGCAAGCAAACAAGCAGAAAGCATTATTACATGCAAAGATGTTAGGAGTCAGTGGGAATAGATCTTAAAATGGTGAATCCCCTATGTTTATTTAGGGGGTCTTCTGCAGATTTGTACATGTGTGACCTAGTTATCGTTGGTTATTACGGAGGGCAGCTGTTAAATGTGTGGATAACATAAAGATAACAGAAAGATGACAGTTCTTTCCATTCACCATGTGGGTCCCAGGGACCAAGCATAGGTTATGAAGCTTCGTGGAAGGTGCCTTTACCTAATAAACCATATCACTCTCTCTTTTCTTTAGTTTTTAAGACAGTCTCTCACTGGCTTTGAATGTGGGAGGCAACTGAGCCTCCCAAATTCTATCTATATTGTCTACTCAGTGCTGGGAATATAAGCGAATACCACAAAGAATGCTTTTTCCCACTTTTAATTTAACATGAGTTTTGGCCATCAAAATCTATCACCCTTGTGCTACAATGCCAGCACTCTACTAACTGAGACATCTCCCCGGCCCCAAGCAAGTCTTAATAGCTTTGTACTTCAGTTTGTCCATTTGTAAAATGGACATGTTGGTAATCCACTCATAGGTTTATTGTAAATGTTGTCTGAAGTGGATAATCCAAACAAATATCTAGTTTCCTACGCATAGGACCATTCCATAAATGTTAATGATTCTGTATTATAAAAAGTAAAACTCCTAATATTGTCATTCCTTCTCCTCGTAGAAGTTATCATGCAGCAGTTGAGGTAACAAAGTCATGTTTGAAGTAAAGGATGTGGTAGTGGTTGAGAAACATTATGAGTGTGACACTTGTTAAAACACTAGTGGTGTCTCAATCCATTTTTTTTTCTCTAGAACTATGCAAGTCTTATAAATGAAACAGAGGTTATACTTGGAAGACTAATCTCTTCTTACAGTGAATATATTTTGAAAAGCCTTCACAGTACTCCATTTTCACAGTTAACTCCTCAGTGAGCTTCAAAGGCTCTGAGTTGTTTCGATTTCAGAGGCTTAATTTATGGAGCAGAACTTGAACATCTTCCAGAGAGCCACAGTGAGGAAGACCTGCTGAAGGAGGTGTGGAGTAGAACAAAATTGCCTGTAGCAGACACTTCAAATAATGGAGAAGATAGAAAAGGCAAACATTAAATAGCACAAAAAGAACATCACTAATCAAACTCAGTATCCAGACCCTTAAACACACACAACTGAGTTACTTTGAGAGATGTATATCATTAAATAAAGGGTATGAAGGGAATACAGCTCACTGAAAAGCCTGCGCACAGCATGCATGAACCTCTGGGTACCAGAGCTAGCACCATAATCATTCAGTCAACTATCCACTGATAAATACAGAAGGCATCTTGCAAAAAATATCATTCATTGAAGAGAAGAAAAAAATTTTGTCATGTGTTGTATAATATGTTTGAAAATCTAAGACCCTCTTACTGGAATAAGATAGTAATAAAAGAATAAATTACATAGCCTCATTTCTAATATATATTTGAGAGTCAAACACATGGAACCAAATCATACCAGAGAGAAAGAAGAAATGGGGAATTACTGATGAGTAATTCAATTATGCACGTTGATATGTTATAAAAATATATTCTACTACTTTCAACCTAGAAATCTATTGTACAAGATAGTACCCAGTGTTTAAATTATTGTATTGTGGGCTTTAATTTTTTTAAAAAATGGAGGCTCATTACACTATTTTTTAAAAGACATTTTAAGAGTCATATGAGAGCTGGGTATGGTGGCACATGCCTTTAATCCCAGCACTCGGGAGGCAGAGACAGATAGATTTCTGAGTCGAGGCCAGCCTGGTCTTCAAAGTGAGTTTCAGGACAGCCAGGGCTATACAGGCTATAACCCTGTCTGGAAAAACAAAACAAAACAAAACAAACAAAACAAAACAAAACAAAACGAGTCATATGAGGCAAATGCAGTTGCTATCTTGCTGTATCTTGCTGAAAGTTTTCAAATCAAACTATAAGAAGATGAATTTGATAACAAGAAAATTTAGAAAAAAAGTATTACATAATAAATTTTATTACTTCATTTGATTTGTGATAATGGTATTATTAGATATTTTTTATGTTTTAAAAACTATTACTTTTTATTTTATAATATGTGCTTATATACATAATGTTCATGCAGAAGCTCACTGAGGCAGGAAGAGGGTGTGGTACCCACTAGGACTGGAGTTATAGCTGTTAGCTACCATGTGCATTCTAGGAACCAAACCAAACTTGAAAGAAAAACAAACTTATTAAATGCTGTGTTGATTTCTGTGGACCAAGTTGTCATCGCACAGATGTCACTGCAACCTGGTGCCATATTGATGTCTGAGGGATGCACAAAGCTAGGAAAACTCCTTGCCCTGACTGCACAGTAGAGCTGCCTGTGATGGACGGTATTCCTCCAGGGAGCCTGCCCCAAGGGCATGGGTATTAGACAGCTGGTCCTGTCCCTCTGCCTGAGCAGCACAGTAGTGCTAACCCTGGTGGCTGGGTTCAAGAGAGCTAGCCCCAACCATGTCCTGATTGGTGCAAGAGAACTGGCCTTGCTCTTCACCAGTTGCAGCATTTGGGAGATCAGGCCCCTCACTTCACCTGGGCATCTCTAAGATAAGAGTTGATCCTGGTGGTATGGGCACAGACAGACAGGCCCTAGGGCATGAGAACTGGGGAGCTGACCCTGGTGGAATTGATGTGGAAGAAATGACCCAGATGATACAGGTAGAGAACAACTGATGGACTGACCAACTCAACTACCACCCAGGCCCAGATCCAGGACTTTAAGTTTGTCCACCCCAACATCTATCTCATCTCTGAACTGCTGGAATACATGAAGGGGCTGGATATATAGAACCAAAACCTAAGGATCTCTATGACATGAGACAACAACAGGATATTCAAGAGAAGTCCTGGTAAGGATCCAGTATTGATAGTATTGATAGAAGCCAGAGGTCTCGAACCAGGTCAATAACTCATTACAATGAACATTGACAGGCAAAGTTGTTTGGGCAAAAATGTATACTGTGACACAGTGTAACACACTGCAGCTTCCAAGGTCAGACATGTTTTTGTAACCTTCCCCCAGCCTGAAGCAGGCTGAGCCACACCTTGACTTTGCTGCCACTAAGGAGATTACCTAGGGTGGAGCTTTCCTCCCTAGATCACTCTATTGTTCAGCCACTGTTGCTGTTCCTCTTCAAGATACTGCTACCTGCTGGGAGTCCTGGGAGCTATTCCTGAGACTACACCCTATCCTGCACATTGTCACCTGCAGCTGGGCTCCAAAATGAATTGGTGGGAATGAGACTCCCCCACTCCTTTATAAGCGCATTTGCCATTAAACTTTTAAGCCTTGGTCAGGAATAAATGGAACTTAGCTCCATTTTTCTCTTGACTGCCTAGTTCCCCTCTCTTTTCAGCCCCGGTTTGCCTCTCAGGTGAAACCCAGTTCATGTGAGCCGCAGGTCCGTTTCCAACATGTTTTGTTTTGTTTCAATTTTTGTTTTTATTTTCTTTTGCAGGTGAAGATGTAAGGGCAGAAGTCAGATATGGATAAATAGGGAAATCAGTTTAACTAGGGTGTATGATGAGAAAGTCACAAAGAATCGATATTTATTTTAAAACAGAAGTATAAGAACACATACTTTTAGTTCATGAAGGAAGGCTAAAAAAATGTCCCATGGTTTCAGAAGATTTATGCCATTCGCATAAGTACATTTGAATAAAAATATGGTAGCCAATAATCACATATGAGAATGTCAACTTAACCACATTAAAATTACAGCAAATAAAAAGACCAGTTGCTCAAAATTCTTAGCTATATTTTAAGTTATTTGTTCTTAGCACCTACTATGATAGGATTGGATAGGGAAAGACATGTCCATCACTATAGAAAGAGTAGTTGAATAACACCAATTTCAGTGCCCAGATCTACTCCAATCCCTGCAGACAATAATTGATACACACACAGGAAATTAACTATAGGTGTATGTCTTGTTTCTGGGTGCTTATTCTTATTCAGAAGATGAATAAGAAGGCTGTACTCTGAATGTCTAGTGAGCCAGAGTGAAACTAAAACTTCTGTACAATATTCCAACTAAGAGCAGGGCAGGGTATATACTGTTCTGTTCATATTACACATAATGTGTGTCAAAAGTCCTTCCTTCCTGTCACCTCTGCTCTCGGAAAAAAATTCTTTCTTTCTTTCTTTCTTTCTTTCTTTCTTTCTTTCTTTCTTTCTTTCTTTCTTACTTCCCTTTCTTTCTTTCTTTCTTTCTTTCTTTCTTTTAATGAAATCAAATATGTCTTAGGTAACAAATTCATTTATGTTTCAAGATTATAATCTATTATGTACTATATTTATGAGAATGTCTTGAATACCTACTTTTTAAAAATATTATCCCTGAAGCATGAAGCAGAGCAAGCTATCTGTGATCTGATAATCAGCCCAGCTGGTTCCATCCATAAACTTTGAGAAAAAGGGCTTTAAAGGCTTTAAATCATTTTAAGACAAAACTGAACTAAAATAAGTTTATTGATAAATTTATATTAATTCTAATGTATTTAATAACAATTTCTATAATGATACCATGAGCAATGAGTGTTTTCCCTTTTTATTTCATTTCAAAACTTGGTCTTTATCTCTGTCTCTGTCTCTATCTCTCTCTGTCTGCCTCTGTCTCTCTCTGTCTCCTTTTGTCTCTGTCTCTCTTTGTCTCTCTGTCTATTTCTATCTCTGTCTGTCTCTGTCTCCTTTCTCTCTCTCTCTCTCTCTCTCTCTCTCTCTCTCTCTCTCTCACACACACACACACACACACACACACACACACACACACAACTGTAAAACATCCTGAACTTAACAGGGGGGAACACATGCTGATTTCAAATATGGTGTACTTCTTATTTGGGAGGAAAAACAAATGAACATAGCCCTTGTTCCTTGATCCCAGAACGATGTATGCCATACAAGTTCCTGCCCCCATTTTCTGTCTCATTAAGTGCAACTGGAACTCACAGTCCCATGTCAGTTGAGAACATCCATTTCATCAGAACAGAACAGACAGGATGTCAGTTTTCTTAGCCGGATTTTAGTTCTGACATGTTTATCTGGAAAGCTACTAATTACATTTTCATGTTGTACATTTCTTATCGCTTCAGACTTTAATCCATTAAAGAAAAAAAAAAGCACACATAGAAGAAAGAAAAGGAAAACAAAACCTGAGTAAATGATCCCTTATTCTCTATTCTCCTTTCACTGTGGAAGTAGGTAGACATTAATCAGTAAGCAGACATTGACTATTTTCAAAATCTCTTAAAGACATTCCAGATTCCTAAAACTGTGACTTAATGACCACAAAGTAGCAAATAAATAACTCATTCAATAGTATGTGCCCCCCCCCTGTAGCTTTGCTAATCATAGCTCACAGTGAACCTATAAAATCATTTGTATCTGTCAGAAGCCATACGTGTATTGGTGTTAATTCAGCAGGAATCACACACCACTCCAGGTCATCTAATTGTCACGTCTATCTTCATTCATGCCAGTTTCATGATTCCATATGCAATGTCATGTCTTCCTGAAATCATTTATTTAAAAAATTTACCTGGTTTTCCCATTGTGAGTAATTGAAACTTTTACAATGACCAATAGTAAATTTGGAGCATTTTTCCCTAGTCCTGTGTCCTGTCCTGTTGCTTTATAGGTTTTGAACTTTTACTTCACCAGTCTATTTTAGTGACTAAGACACAGCAGTACATTTGAAACTGAGTAATATGGTGGCTCAAGCTATGCTATTTTTGCTCTGAACTGCTTTCTCTACTTGGACATCTTTTTGTTGTTGCTGTTGTTTTGTTTTGTTTCACATAAATTTATTTATTATACATTTATTCAAATGAGTCAAGTTGTTTATTTTACTTTTTAGTTTATTATGTGTCTTGAGACAGGACTTCTCTGTGTAAATCCAACTGTGCTAGCACTCTCTATATAGAGCAGGCTGACCTAGAACTCAGAGAATTCTTTAATCGAAAATGCTAACATTAAAGGCGTGGCTACCATTCCCTGCTCTAATGAGGCAATTTATTAACCAGCATCCCCTGTTCTAACACTCCGCGTGAATATAAGGACATTATTTTCATGTTTGTAAAATATGAGCTTATAATTTTATTAATTATTAAATTTGAACAGTAGGTCCCTCTCTATGATACAATTTTTGAAAACAGGAAATATTTTCATTTATGAACATAGTAACTTTCTAATATTTGTGCTTTTTTCTTCAATTTTTCATCCTTTAAAAATATCTTTGGGATGCAGGTCTTTAACTTCCTTAATTGTACTTCTGAAGTAAGAAAAAGGCATATTTTCTTTTAAAAATTGTTTTGTTTATTTATTTTCAAATCACTTATTTTTTTCAACTGAGTTGCTGGTGAGATAAGCTTACATATTTATCATTTTATTAAATGCTATTTAAAATTGACGCTAATTTCATAGCATGCACACTGTACTTCAGTGAAGTTCTAAAAAAAATCTAAAGAAAATGAACTTAGGTTTGAAATCTTAAAATCTGAGGAGCCAGCTGGGCAGTGGTAGTGCACGCCTTTGATCCCAGCACTTGGGAGGCAGAGGCAGGCAGATTTATAAATTCAAGGCCACCCTGGTCTACAAAGTGAGTTTCAGGACAGCCAGGGCTACACAGAGAAACCCTGTCTTGAAAAATAAAATCTGAGGAGCCAAAAAAAAGGAGGATCTAAGTCTGCTAGTGTTCAAAGGGAAAAGCACAGCCTGACTTATTAGAAATATGCCAGTTCGAATCAAGAGTTCACTTTGTGCAGCAAATGAGTACTCCCTCCTCAGTGTAGGACAAGTCTGTAGGACTTTGAAATTCCTCTTGATCCCCACACATAAAGGATAACAGTAAAACAGGCAGGGTCTGAGAGTTGAAAGGAAATTCCTAAATGTGACCTATGCTCATTGACATGTGTTCCTCGTCTCTGTAGAGTAGATTTCTTTCCTCATTCTGTTTAATCTTAATCATTGGAAAGGTTCTCAGACCTACAAGTTGCTCTTGTCCTTTATACTCCTTGAATTTTCTCTTTACATAATTCTGGTTTATGAACACAGCTTCTGAGATCTGACCTTTGGGTAAAATAACAGATCCTCTTGCATGCCTTGACCTTGAACTAGTCAAATACCACTTTTCATAGGAGGTTGGCATTGGCATTTAGTCTAGGCTCTGCCCCACAGTTACCTGGCAATAGCCAGGCGTACTTGGATCATTATAAAAGGGGCTGCTTGCCCCCTCCTCTCTCTTTTGCCCTCTTACTCTTAATCGCTCCTCTTGTTCCTGCTCCCCCTCTCTCCCTATTCCCCTCCCCCCTCTGTTTCTCTTTCCCTCTTTCCTTCTCCCACCTCCCCCAATACCTTCTCAACTCCCTTCCCCATGCTCTGAATAAACCATTCTGTACTATACTGTCTTGTGGCTGGTACCTCAGAGAGGGAAGAAACACCTCAATATGGGCTGGCCCACAGAGGCATCCCCTTCCCCCACATCATATTGAACCTCCACCAAACATATCTCTGGTTCCTTATCTTTTTATAAAACATAACAGTTGGTAGTAAAAATATAGAAGCACCTTTATTAATTCACACATGAACAATAGAGACCTAAAATGTAAGGATCACATTTTACTTTTGCAGCTGTCATGAATCTCACTATGAAGAAAAAAATCTCTCAGTGTATAATACACTGTCAGAGAAATGCCACACATATTAATTTAATGCAGTCTAGAATGGACCTACAGGACAAATGCATTTTATCAGATTATTAATTGACCACATCAGCTAGATATTTATTTTTATCTAATGAATATTACTTTCATTTTCCATTCATATCACTTCCACCGAAAGCACATGTACACATTCCATCTGCTTGCCTATGTGCTCTTTTATAGGATTCAGACTTTTCACAGGATTCCGACATTACTGAAAAACACTTATTATTAGAGGCAAAAAATTTTTAATCTTTATTTTACCCTGTCAAGTTCTTCAAATTACTCTTCAGGATATCAAAGTTTCATAAATGAGTATTAAATTTAATAATACCTAATTTTAGAAATGTTGTCTTCAATAATGAATATCAAAGCAAAAATTACAAAATATGTACAAATTATTGTGATTGAACCCTTACATTTTCACAAATTTGTATATAATTACCATGCGATTATATTTATTTTATTAGGTTTTTGCTAAATAGCATGTTATTTATTCTTTTGTTCTTTACATATCATAATTTGCTATGTGTGTGTGTGTCTGTTCCTTTATGTGTGCACACCAGCAGCTCATATTGACTGTCTTCTTCTACCACTATCCACTTCATTTTCTACGGCAAAGCTTTTCACTATGCCTGGTTTTCACCAATATGGCTATACTGTCATGTCAGGAAGCCCCAGACAACTTTCTATCTGTATTCTGAACACTGGCAGTACTCGAATGTGCTTCTGTACCTGGAATTTTGTCTGAATTCTGAGAATGTACAAACAGGTCTTCATGCATGTGTGGCAAACCCTTCGTTGACTTGGTTACCTGCCCAGTCCCTAAAGTTTATAATTTCAAATAAATGAGAGCAAAAAGAGATTGAGATTATACATTGACTTTTGAAATGTATCAAACAATTTTATTTTCTTATTTTAGTCATTTCTACTAAATTTTATTTTAGCCACATTATAATAACATGGGATTTGTTATGAAACAACTTGCTTGGCTCTCAGGAAATGCAAATCTTCTCCAATCACTTTGACATTGCTTTTGTGTATTCATGTTGCCTGAAAGGGGCATTTTAATTTACAGGTACTTCTAGGTTCCCCCTGTCATGGTTCCTTACTTATTAGAAAAATGATTGGTCAATTTAACACAAGAGAGAGACATCACATTTACTCTCAGTCTTAGCTTGAACAATGATAAAAGATAAATGCTAACATATTGGCTAGTAAAACAAATTCTTTCAAACATAACAGAAAAGGTATGGTGCAGTTTACTTTTATTAGGTCAAGCCAATGCCAAAATACATAAAATACAACAAAAATATATTTTATTTGAGTGGCATATTTCATATTTGTGAAATAAAATGGTTAATACTGACTGGTCTATTAATTTGAGTGCTACTTTATAATGTATGATATTTTTATTTCACATACCTATGATAATATGCATGTTAATAACTACTACTTATCAACTGGATGAGACATTACTTCTTTGCTGATTAAATGAGACAATTCAAGCCAGATTAGAGTATACAAAGGTAAATTTTCTGGGAAGCAGCTCTCACTGGTCCTCTAGCAAACACATAAGTAGATGCTCACAGTCAGCTATTGGATGGAGCACAGGGCCTTCAATGGAGGAGCTAGAGAAAGTACCCAAGGAGCTAAAGGGATCTGCAACAACATTATGAACTAACCAGTACCCTGGAGCTCTTGACTCTAGCTGCATATGTATCAAAAGATGGCCTAGTCGGCCATTACTGGAAAGAGAGGCCCATTGGACACGCAAACTTTATATGTCCCAGTTCAGGGGAATGCCAGGGCCAAAAAATGGGAATGGGTGGGTAGGGAAGTGGGGGGGAGGGTATGGGGGACTTTTGGGATAGCATTCTAAATGTAATTGAGGAAAATACGTAATAATGAAAAATATTTTAAAAAAGAGAAATGTTTTATAAGAAATTAAAGTACAAAACACCAAATGACAAAAAAAAAAAAAAAGAAAGAAAAAGAAAAAGAAAAAGGAGAGGGAAGTCACCATTGGGAGGGAGACAAAAGAGAGGGGAAAGAGAAAGAGAGGAAGACCTGGAGAGAAGGGAAAAAAGAAAGAGACAGCAATATGTCTGGATTATATAAGAGAGAGCTTCTGGGGGAGGGGTAGTCCAGCACCTGAATGGAAAGTTCAAGGTAGAGGGCAGGGTGAGTCAGGTGGGACATGTGAAGTGCAGGCTGATCTGGAGGCCAGGTCAACTTTGCAATGTTAACTATGCCTTCAGCTGTTCGTCTGAAACCCACACCTTGAGAAGCTGATTCTGAACAGAAATTTTAATGAGCTTTCATTTCTGATTCTGTTAATTTATTTTTGCAAAGAAATGCTAATAGATACATATAAGAACTGCAGCTTGTTAATACAAGAAATAGAATGTTTACATTTCTTCTACAGAAATACAAACAATCTTAGTGACTGCTTTATATTGAACTTATTTTCTATACTATTTAACAATACTGGATATTTTAAGGGGTTGAAATAATTAGTACTTTGAAACTTGTACACAAAGTGAAGGGAGAGAAAAAACAAAAATAAAAACATGAAGACAATGAAAAATACAAATGGAACCAACCACCATCATTTAAAGAAATACAAGAATATGAACCCGAGTACATCACAGTGTTGCCAGATGCTGTAGGTGAATCTGTCTTACAAGGGCTTTGCAAGACTTAATGTCTACTCTCTTAAAAGGTATGTTTTCTTTTTTATTATAAGTTGTAAAAAAGCTTATGAAATTAATATTAGAGAGATAAGTGTTAACAGGTCAGTTGAGAAAGAGCTGTGTAATTGTCCTTGGGTCATATGACTCCATGAGTCAACTTTGTTCTAGATGACGAACTGCCCACATAGAATGTCTCAGTATTTTGTACCACAAAAGATGTGAAAACCTCATTAGAGAAGTGTGTACATACAGAGAGGGTTCCTGGTGAGATATAAAGCACCTCATTGTGGTTTCAGAATTTTTATGAAATGTACTTGTTGTAGGTCTAATAGTGCTTGTATTATGTTAATCTGGTTCTTCAGAATTGCACAAGAAACCTCCAGTCTGCACATATGACACTGAGGGAATCCTGTTCCCAATTAGTTTTCATTAATAAATGAAGTTGCTGGGCAGAGAGAGAGAGGTGGGACTTGTAGGATTCCCAGGCAAAAGAGAAAGGAGGGAAGAAGGGAGAGAGATCTGCCATGCAAGAGCCATGATTGAGAAGTGGGGCACAGAGAACATAGTCGCCATGTAGGAGCCAGGGGAAGACAGCCCAAGAGGATTGCACGATGGAGTCTAGTTATTCATAAGTAATAACTTGGGAATATCAGAGGAGGTTTGATTAGCCACATGAAGGTTAGCCATTGGTCAGCCATTGAGCTGTTTAAGGCATACAAAAATATAAAGGTGGTGTGTTTGTACCTTTCATTCAGTAATACTTGCCCAGAATACTCGGAAAGGTGTCAAGGTGGGCCAATGCCCCCAGGATTAAATAAAGTAGCATTAATTAGAACATGCTACAGAACTCTAATTCCTAGTTGTAAGTGGAAGAAATATAATCATAGTATTATCTTTGCACATACTTTAATATTTAAAGGGTTTGAAAATTCAATGGTAGACTAAAGTTCTTTTTACATTTTTTGTTTCAATTACTTGTATTCAAATTAAACATGAATATATTTTAATAAATTTTTGCATATCCTTAATTAACTCATCATTCTTTAATTATTGAATTAGCTGAGGCTCACCATTAGAGTGTTCTTACATCTCTAAAGAAAAATGTCAAATACAAGGTGCAGGACACAAGGAAAAGTTAGGTGATCATAACTCACGTATTTCACTTCTTATGATCGGATCGAACCATTTGGAAGGGAGTGGCAGCTCACATTGTAGAAAGATGTGTGTGCATCCATGCACAGAGTTCCCAAAACAATCTACGTGCAGCAAAGTGAATTTATTATAATTAATCCCCAAGACTTGCACCTTTAGAAGAGAACTTTCCATCCCTTGGCTTTTAACAAAAATATCTGAGTGCAATTCTTGCAGGATGTCCTGAAGTTTACCATGAAAACTGACAGATTTGCATGGTCCCAGGGGCAGGTTTGTCCTCATTCTAGCATCACCAAATGTAATGTGTCAATCAGTGAAAGGAATCTACCATCACTATCTTTCAGACTTATTGTGGCCAAACAAATGCATAATTGTGGCAGCTATTTTTGCTTATAAAATCAACCAATCTCTCTGAAGATTCTGACAGTTTGAATGCTCATAAAATTGAGGAAAGCATGATCTTGGTAAAAAAGAAATACCAAGCAAAACAGCCACAAAACCTCTTCTCAATTACAGTAAAGGTAGTGGATGGATTGGCAGGTTTCAAGATTCACCATTTATATGTATATTATTATCAAAGTTTAAACAAAATACATGCTACTTAGATAAATAACACTAAAAATATATATATTTAAATAAGATTTTCATTGAAACACAATTATGTCACTTGCCTGGTTCCCTTTTTTCTCCACAGTCTCACTTGTTTCCCCTATTGTTGATTGCTGATTGATGCTGTTTCTTTGATTATTATTGTTTTATACTCTCTTTCTCTCTCTCTCTCTCTCTCTCTCTCTCTCTCTCTCTCTCTCTCTCTCTCTCAAAGGAATTCAATGTACTTGGGCTGGCAATACTTCACATTCAAACCATAATAACCATAATGTAACAAAACCCCAGTACAGGAAAGAAGAAACCTCCTTTCTAATGTTTAGTCAGGGTAATCCCAATAAATCCCAAAACAGCATGTCAAAATTTAAAAATCACCCAACTTTAATGCTGGTGTTATTAATAGAAGCAAAACTCTGTCAAAAATAGAGCGATCTTTTTTTTTTTTTTTTTTTTTTTTTTTTTTTTTTTTTGGGTTTCGACACAGGGTTTCTCTGTATAGCCTTGGCCATCCTGGAACTCACTTTGTAGACCAGGCTGGCCTGGAACTCAGAAATCTGCCTACCTCTGCCTCCCAAGTGCTGGGATTAAAAGTGTGTGCCACCACACCCTGCTCAAGATCTTAATGACATAAATTTCCAAAAAAAAAAAAAAAAAAAAAAAAAAAGAAAGAAAGAGTGTAAGGGTCAGATAGGCTGTTAAGATACATTGTGTCACAGTGTTAGCTTTTAAGTGTTCCCAAGCACTCAGGTGTTGAAAATAACAGCCAATGTGATGCTGTTAACAAGTAAGGCTTGTAAGAAGAAGGTGCAATGAAGGCTGTTCCCACATGGATGCATTCAGTTCTTTTAAAAGAGGCTTCATGTAGCATTCTACCATTTGAGGAAATACATTTTCTCTGTGCAAAAAAATCCAACTTGCTAGATAATCCAACTTGAAATCACCTTGACTTTGACTTTCCTTTCAGAATAACAATTCTAACAAGAAATAAGTATTCTTTGGAAATTAGTCAAGCCAGGGTATTCTGTTGTAGCAGATAGACAGACATCAACACTGAGCTCAGTTTCTGAGTTCATTTTTGTGTACACTCAGTCATCTGTATCCTATATGCCACAGATTCATACAGTCCTGTATTGAAAAGAGTCTAAAATCGTTGTACCTACAATGAATCTGTACAGACATTTTTCTCTTGTGTTTATTCCGTAAAGAGGACTGTATTACTATCTCATGGCTTTTGTATTATAAAAGCAATATAGAGATTACTAGTATTAAAATTAAAAAGCCATGCAGCAGGTTGGACGTATATTTGTGCGTATATGTAGAAGAATAAAAATCAAAGAAAAAGAGTCTTCCAATGTGAGCATGGGGAAACATGGGAGGGGTTATGGAGGAAAGAGATACAGGAGGCAGAGGAGGAAAGAAAGGGGAAGTAATGCTATTATATTTTAAATAGCAATGTATTAAAAATAAATCATCTGCTGAAAGTTAAAAAGACAGTGGCTATATTATTGTGACAAATAGTTCTTTCTTTACTGTCTCATTTTGTTTTACTATTCCACTACAAAAATAAAACTTATTAAAATATTCTTTTGCTTTGCACAGCATGTGTGCTTTCTAAAGATAAAGGATTATATTCTCCTAAGGATTAATGCTACATCTTCTACTAAAACATTAGATAAAATTACAAGATATGAATATTATATATCAGACTCTTTTCTTATGTAAAATAGAATGCAGGCAAAACACACTGCAGATTTTCAGAGACCAACCCAGTGTCTTGAAAATTAGGACTATATTTGCACTAAAAGTTTAATGACAAAAATAAAGAGATGTGGATAGCCACTATAACTGCAAGAGAATGAAATGTATTTACAGACTAGAGATTTTAAGAAAGACAAGAAGCAATTCTAAATTCAAAATTTCAAATTCAAGTCTCCCAGACAAAATAAAATGGAGGTGGACAGTCACTGGATACACAAGGCAACCTACAGGTACTGTAAGTAAAACATAAACTCCAGTCAGAAAGTCAGAGAGGCGGTTCTTTACCATTAGCATTTCAAGCTCTGGAGACAGCTCCATCTAGAGAATTCTAGCTCCACATCCAAGGTTATTCAGAATTACTAGATTGCAACAAGCAACAAAAGTCAGGTCCTACAGTTGTTGGCTTTCACGAAAGAAAATAATTATCCAAACCCTACTATAAAGCTTGCATTTCACATAAGACAAAGAAAGAGCCAAAAATACCCTTCAGTGACAGGACTAGGTGATGTCGAAGTCACGACAAAAACCACACCGTGCTGCAGGTCTCGCGTTGGGGGTTTACAGAGGCAGCTTTTGGGAGAGAGAGGAAAGAAGAGAAAGCTTGGGTAGGGAGCATATAACTTTTATTAGGGCTGTGGCACAGGCAGAGAGGGACATGTGACAGAAGGACATTGTTGAGACTTGGACAGGTAGCTAGAGATGACATATTTAGTCAGTGGGCCTCTCAAAAGTTGGCTGTAAAGATGTCTGATTGTCGTGATGTCACTTTTAGCTGTCCATGGAGGTGCCTGATTGATAATCATTGCCCATTATATAGAGCACACACAAACACAAAAAGATGAGTTAAGAACTTTAAACACTTTCAGGTGTCTAATGTGTACATCATTATTTACTTTTAAATGATTTTAAAATTACATTAGTATCACAATTTGGCTACATTACTTTGGGAAATGTCAGTTATTAAAATGTGTGGCACCACTGTTTCATGGTCCGGATCCTGTATACTGTATTTGAATAAACATTTTCACTAACTAGATGAAATGTTAGAGAATTTACTTCCAAAATTAATATGACCATATTTTATGAACTATCAAAGTGCTCAGAACTATCTTTTTTTTAAGTACAAAACTAAGCATCTTCTTTATAGCCTCTTGATTTTCAAAGATTATTTCTTTTAGATATTATAGTAATTTCATCATTTCCCTACTCCTTTCTCCCTCCAACCCCTCCCATATGCCCCTCTTTGTTCTTTTTTCAAACTTATGCTGTAATGCCCCAAAATTAAACTTATGCTGTAATGCCCCAAAATTAACCTATAAACCCCACCTGGCTCAGAACCAGGTAACTCCCTGAAATGTCGGGAATTGTAATACATGGGAAACACCAAAGCCTCACAGGAAAGTATGGTGGCCTAGACGTTTGTCCTTACAAGCCCCTGCAACATGTGGCTCGTTGTTGCCATTCCAGCTAGGAAAGTCTGGGGAGTGATCATGACCAAAGGATACCTCTCGGTCAGCATTTAATATATTCAATACATGATTGCTTTAAAATTGGCTCAAAACGGTGGAGTCAGTTTTTCTGGGAAAGTGCAAGATTAACAGTATCCTTTTTTAAATATATATAACTGTTGTTACACACATATATGTATATAACAAGTAACATTATACAGACTGAGCAGGCTGTAACTATGTGTTTAGGAACAATCAGTTTTTAACATCAAAAGGTTTGTGTTATAGTAAGATCATTAAAGTTTTACATATAAATAATAAGCCTATTATTGTTCAACTTTGACAATTATAAGTGTTGGTATTCCTTCTAGGCTCCATCTAACAGTTACTTGGCAATAGCCAGGTAGTCCTGGCTTGCTATAAAAGAGGCAGTTTGCTTCCTCCTTGCTCTCTCTGCCTCTCTTTCTCTTTCCCCCTTCTCCTCTCTCTGCACATGTTCCTTATCTTCCCTCTCCCTCTCCTTCCCCTCCCCATCCGCCCCCCTCTCTCATCCCTTCTCAACTCCCCTTTCCATGCCCTAAATAAACTCTATTCTACACCATACTTGTGGTACTGCTGGTAACTCAGGAGGCAGTGGTGCCTCAGCATGGGCCCAATGAAGCACTCTTCCCACCTCATCATACCATGCTCTACAAAACATATACTGGTCTTTTTATAAAAGACAACAATAAGAGCAATACATCTTAATTTATTTTACATTACATTTTTAAACTCATTTTCAAAATGAACATAATGTTTCCATATTTATTTGTACTCTCCCTCAGCCCTGAAGCAGGCTGATCCAGACTTTGACCTTGCTGCCACTAAGAAGGAGATTACCTAGGGTGGAGCCTTCTGACCTTGATGGCTCTTTTGTTCTGTCACCTGCCACTGCTCTCTCCAAGACACTGCTACCTGCTGAGAAGCCCCTGAGATATTCCAGAGGAACACCCTGTCCTACAGGTCACCTACTCGCTGGCTCCAGAAACCAAGAATGGACTGTTGGGGGATGGGCCTTCCTCCTTGTAAGCACTCTCTTAGTAAACTGGTGAACCTTGAACAGACTAGCATGTCTTGGTTCCATTATTTCTCGACCCGCCTAGGTTCCCTCTTCTCTTTCAGCTCCAGGTTGCCTCCCAGGCTCAAACCCGGACATGAGAGCCGCAGGCCGGCCCCACCATTTATTCACCATAGTTCAATTTATTCCTTTCTGAATATGTACAAGGCACTGTGTTAGAAGCTGTACTGGATACAATGTCTTTGCTTCCAATATAGTAGGAACAAAACTGTAATAAACAGAATAAATATTTGCTTGACCATGGTACTTCATTTTTTTGCACACATAAGAAGATCTAAACTGTATAGAATGTGAATTTAATATTGAGTAAGTCAACCTCTCAGAGTATCCATTATTTTGCTTGTAAAAATCAGAGAAAAAATGTTATTAGTATCATAAAGTTGTTATGAAAATGAGTGTGATATGAATGTAGCTCATAACCAGCACCCTATGTTAGTCAGTTGTACTTGGAGTGGTCATAAAATAGTTGTGATTTGGATACTGCACCTTTAGTCACCTCTGGTGAAAGACACTCAGTGCCTTAAAGAATTGTATTCAGATGTAAAGAGAGTAGGAATGAAAAGGATTAATGTGGTAAATCCTAAGACTTTGGAAGATACTGAGAGACAATGGAGCAGGGACAAGAAATTCCTACTCTTTAATGAATTGGAGAAAAAATGATTTGTGACTCCACAAAGAGGTGAGAAACACAGAAAGTCAGTGGAAGACTACAGTTATCAGCAAAATGTTAGAGACTAATAAAGATCCAGGGATGGGTTAAGGGGGACCCAGCTTCAAAGGGAATTCCAATGTCCCAAATTCAAAAAGGCAGTCTAAACATACAGAAATGAGCCCAACCTGGAAGATCAAAAGGATTTCTGGTGCTTAGACAAAGGTTGCATTCCTTGGGAACTTGTAAAACTTGTTTACTTCTATCTTCCTTACCTCCAGCATAGGGATATACAACTCTCCAATTTACTTATTCCTCTGGTGCCTATCAGCATATCAAGGTCCACGCTGGCCTCTTAGCTCTCTCACTCCTTACTCACAATACTTCTCAAAGCCTCCATGTCAGTCTTTTGGCCCTTCCATCCCCCGACCTACTCACCCTCCTTAAAACCCTCACTGTATACTTCTAGCCTACTGATCATTTTTCAAGTTTCTCTTTTCTGTAACTTGACACGAGTGAATGCTAGGTGTTTACAGAAATGTGTTGTTTTATTTTTTCTAATATGAAGATTTCAATACAGATGGCAGACAGTGATCATTGTTGATTTCAGTACCTCTGAAACCCGTGACATCACATAGGTGGGAAACCCCCCCCCCCCCCAACACACACACACACCTGTTGCCAAGGCATCAGCCACCATATTCCCAGAATCTACTTGGCTCACCTCAAACCTTCACCTATGATTATGTCATCAGCCATATATAAAGAAAGCCCCCTCCCCCATCTCTCTCTCTCTCTCTCTCTCTCTCTCTCTTCCTGCCTTCTCTTTCTGCTGCCATATTGCACATATCTCTCCCAATAAATCTCATGTGGAACTGTTTGACCTGGTGTGGTCCTTCTGAAGCTGTTCCACAGTCAAGATCATAACATTGGTGCTGAAATCTGGGAATCTTTATACATTGAAGCTGAGGAGCCCAGGCTACCCATTGTTATGGTGAAGCTGTCACTGCAGTGGAGAACCAACATGACATGGACAGCTGGTACCACCATTACAGCCTGCAGGCACTGCTACACCACCATTACCACCTGCAGCCACTGCTACACCACCATCACTACCTGCAGCCACTGCTTTCACCTGCTGTCATCCACTACCATGTTGATTTCCACAACTACCTACCACAAACCATCGCTGTTGCAGCTGCCCCTGCTGCAGGAAGATTCACGGATTTCTACCATGTGCCTCTGGCCACACTGACCACAGGGTTCCGCACTTCCTGCTACCCAACTGCAGAAGCTGGCAAACACACACCAGCATATTGACTGGTAAGGAGTTTCTCCAGTTGGCGAGATGAACCCTATATGCCCATATAGCACCTGGCCAGCCTCTTCTGGGCTAAGGTGTTGGCTTTTAATGCTCCTGTCATACCGGCCTCCTGGCTGATCTACAAGTTAGGACATAGGACTTGGTGACTCCCTTCTTTAAAGCTTTTCATGAACACTTTGGGCTCATGCAGCCCCCACCCCCATACCCCCAATTCCTGGTACCAGGTTGAATTATTTTCTGGCTATTTCCAGGAAATTGACCACAGAAGAAATTTCTAGATATTCACGTGATGACCTGAATTTCTAATTTAACTGTATACTCACCCATCACTAAGCCCTCCTCAAAGGTTCAGTGACACCCCCACCTCCTGTCATCCAATGGCCACTAAAGTGTCTTCAAACATATATTTTAAGGTATCTTCATACATTCTGCCAGCAGTCTGGTGAGTGAAAAGGCCCAAGCGCTCAGCTATCCATGCTGCCTGTGTGTTCAGTTTATGTCACAGGCTTAAATCTGCCTGGACAAACTCGTTTTCTGTCACCACAATTTTATACCATTGCTGCCAGCTGTCTTATTCTAGTTACAGCCATATGCCTCTTTGCTAACACAAAATATACTTCTCTCTAGGTAGAGAGAACAACCTGTCAACGTTACCTAAGGTTTTCATTTCTATCCTGTCTCAATATGATTTTTACTACTGTCATTAATTTCTATTCAGTTATAAGCAATCTATATAGTGCTCGATTTTGTCAAAGTTTGTTAACTATTAAGTTTATGACAGACAGTATTCCCAAAAGCCTCTAATGTTTCTCCCACGAGGTCTCAGAAGATGTGGATGCAGCTACAGGATGCTGCCTGGATTGTGATATGATAATCACTGAAATATGCAGTGGACCAAACTGGATACTCTGTGTCAAATGACTTATATTGCCTAAAACAAGGTAAGATATTTTTCATGTCACATGTTTCCATTGCACAGAGAAAAACCCCTGTGTTTTCTGTGCTTGAAAGCCAGAAGGACCACCCAAATTGCCATTGAGACCATAGAGACCACAGAGAACCATTGGCTAGTGGACTCTGTCATTTTAAAAATAATATATAACTGGTATACAACTGTTAGATTTTTGCTTATTTCTCAGACGTCTGACTATATTGACAGCTAGAGAAAAACTTTCGCAGATGTAATCTACTATCTCCTTGTCTAAACTCTGTTTCCATTAATTAAATGCTTCATATTTCCTCTGCTTGCTATGCCACTGGCTTAATATTATGAGTTCCTATAAAATTGCCTAACTCTAATAAAACATTACACTATATGAACCAACTTTTTCAAATTTTTAATCTTGTTCCTTCTGCTCCACAAAAGGCTCATCTTAAAGACTGTTAATATGGTTAACTCATCTTGTTATCTCTTTTATAAACTTCTAAGCTACAGGAAACCTACCCAAATCTACCTCTCATGGACCAAATAGCCTCCATCCAGATAAGAACATCTGCCCAAAGTTACCACTTACTACCTATTCCAAACGGGGGCATTCCTTGGGTTTCAATTGTTCATCCTAATTTTTTTCTTTTTCCCAAATGTACTTAATCTTATTATCTACCTATAATAATGTGTTCCAACATCTTGTCAGGTCCAGGTTCTTGCTACATACAGGACAGTTCTAAAGAAGCAACCTCCAGAGGCTCCAATCTCCTCTCACAGACACTTCTTACTGCAGCTGTTCTTCTGAGCTATCCTCAGATGGCTCCACAAGCCCTGGACATCAAGGAAACAGCTGACTCTGTAAAGACTGGACAAATACCCCCCCATACCCATTCCTCTAGGTTCTCCAGACACCATCGTCCCAATGTCAGCATGAAGCAGCAAGATATCACCGATGATCCTATTCCTGCTTCACCATCATCTCTTTTTACATTTTTTTCTTTTTAACTAAACCAAAAATGGGGGAATGTTGCTATTCTGTCTAAACTCCACCCCCACAGTTCCTGGCAGGAGCCAGGTATGCTCCTCTCCATAGTTACCTGGCAATAACTGTGGGAATGTGTGATCTTAGAGAACATAAGATGGCCTGAAAGACCTTGCTAGAATAGCATGCTGGGGACTTTCCATTAGAAGGTTGTGAGGAACACTCCCTTCCTGGAATGTCCAAGCAAAACAAGCTTTACCAGAAAGCAAGGCAGGTACAGATAATGACTAAGAACATTTCAGTTCTATCTTCTGATGACTAAGACCTCAGCTTACCTGGGGCTATCAATGCTGCTTAAGGAATGTCATGAAAAGACACTTGCCTCTCCAGAAGGGAGAGAAAAGTACCATTTCTAATGGGGGGGGGGTGGATTAAAAGGTCAGCTCGAGCCAACAATGGGCTTAAACCAACTCTTGTTATCAAGGCCTACCCTTAAACTGTATAAAAAGTGGGCCTAGGAGATTTGGAGTCACCTTTGCACTGATTGCAGGATGGCCCTAGTGCGCCAGATCAATAAACCTCATGCTTATTGCATTGATCTCCATCTCTGTCTCTGTGTTTCCATGAGTGGGGCATCCCACTCACAGAAGACAGGCTCATCCTGTCTTACATAACAGGTAGGCAAGACCCACTATAAAAGTGGCTGCTTGGCCCCTCCTCTCTCTCTTACTCCCTTGTTTCCCTTACTCTTGTTTCCCACTTGTCCCCTCTCCCCCATTCCCTTCCCCCCCTCTCCTCCACATGGCCATGCACAGCCTCTTCATCTCTACTCTCTCCTTCTCTCTGCCTTTCTCAGTCTCTCCTAATCTTAACTCCCCTACTCATGCCCTGAATAAACTCTATTTTATACTATACAGGTGTGTGGCTGGTCTCTCAGCAGAAAGGGATGCCTCAGCATGGGCCCTTCTGAGTCACCTCCTTCCACCAAACCCCACAAGAGCATATTCTTATAGCTCTTTCTCTTTTTATGATCACAACAATCATGGTGTTATATATAAAGTTTTTTTTTTTTATCTTTTTATAAGTTTGAAAGTTGTATCCAAGCTTTAGAGAATTCTGTCCTGTATCTACAGGTTACAGGTAAAGTGACTCTGGAATTCCTTGCCTGTTGAGTTCTCATGTATGTTAACTGGAGTTGACTTTCCCATCTACTGCCTAGAGAAAATATTAAGACCTAGATGGAATGTTAAGGCCTAGGTAACTGTTACCTGGCTAGCCTGCCACTATCAGAAAAGTTCTCATAAGTTTCTGCTGTTATTAGGAAGCTTTTTAATGCCAAGATTGATTACACATTCTGTTATGTTACATGCCCTTAGAAACCAATAGTGATATAGGTCAATAGAACTGATTTGTATAGCTACCCACAACAATCTTGGTACTGAACCAACTATCCAACAGCACTTTTTACACCTATGTGTAAGCTGTCCCTGGGATGGACTCCAACATAAGAGAGACATCTGTACCAATATAAGAAACTATTTGGAATAAGTCTTCCATTTTTGAATAGTGGTCGAGTAAAGTTTAAGTTCCCAAGACCTCCTTGGGAACAGATATCCTACTAGGCAGAAAGAGATATGTATATGGCTAACTGACATCCTGATTGGCAAGTTAAGGCATACAAGTTAGACAAGACCTGTCCTGATAGATGAGTTAAGACATGAATATTGGACAAGGCGTGTCCCCTACCGCAGTTAAATAACCAACCAGTGGAAACAGGATAAATGTAAAACAAAGACATATTCCTAAGGCAATCCACTATCTCAAAATCCTGATTGATGAATAACCTGCTACAGAACTTTGTGGATTTTGAGCTTTAAAACCTGTAGAATCTTAAATTGAGGACATGGTTCAGTTTCCACTCTAGACCATGACCTTGGTTGATAAGTCCTTGGGCATATGCTTAATAAACTACCCCTGTCTGACTGTTTTGAGTGGTTCATGTGACCCCAACATACTAATGCATATTTTAAGCATATTCTCTATCCATTCCTTCCCTTATCCACTAGGCATCTAGCTCCATTTTCTGCAGAAGTTATTGAGGTTACAAAAACAGCTGCTTTTAATTAACCATAACTGTTTAGCATTTGGGGGGTGATATATCAAAGCTTGGTTCTGCAGCTAATATTCCACTAACTTGAAAGAGTAATTGTGCATGATATTATGAGCACATGGACTTAGACTTAAGCTTTAAATTTACTGCAAAGCACAGAGGGTTAGATGTAATACAGTGAGGGGAAGGTATACCTTTGGCTTTGGTGGGCTGAGCCCAGATGTATTCCTCTCAGTAGTTACACTGTGCAATAGCTCTGGTGTAAAAGAGGATTATTGGGAGTGGGGAGAGGAGTGAGGACCTGGAGAATGGGTAGAAGCAAGCAAGTGGACATATAGAGTGACAGAGAGGAGCAGAGCCTTGAGGGCAGGAAAGGGAGAGAGAGAGAGAGAGAATGCTGGAAACAGAGACAGAAGACAGAGAGGCGGGTTGGTTAACAGATCCTTTTATCCTCAGTGCAGACCTGTCCTACCTTGCCACAAAAGTTGCAGGTCAAAATATAAGCTGTAAGCAGCTGCTAGGTCTCTGTGAGCAGGCCCGGAGAATGGCCTATACTCTAAAGATATGATTTTAGCAGGCATAGGAGTCCCTGTAGGCTTGTAGCCACAACATGATGCAAAATGCATTCAATTCAACTTCAATAGCCCCCGTAGTCTATCACAGTCTCAACAATGTTTAAAAGTCCAAAGTTCAAAATCTCTTCTGAAATTCATGTAATCCATTATCTGTAACTCCCTGTAAAATCAAAATAAAAAAACAACAGATTACATACTTCCAATGTATCATGGCACAGGATAGACATTATCAGTCCAAAAATATAGGGGAGGGAGCACTGTGAAGAAACACTGGATAAAAGCAGAACCAAAAACCAGCTGGACAAACTCCGAACTATGCATCTCCATGTCCAATGTCAAACTGCTCTTCAGATCTCCAACTCCTTTCAGCTTTATTGACTACAACACACTTATTTCACTTGGGCTCGTTCCATTCCCTATTTGGAGCTTTCATTAACAAGTATCCCATGATTCTGGCATCTTTAACCTTCTGAGGTCTCTAAGGCAACCCATGCTTCACCATTACAGCTTCATACAATGGCCTTTCAAAACTCCATGTAATAGCTTCTCTGACCCTCCATGCAGGAACAACCCTCTTACATTCCTGGCCTCCATGACTTTCCTTAATTGTGGAAGATTACATAATCCCTTTTTATCTAGGCCTCTCTAGGATTCCATGCAGAGATTCTCCTGCCATGTATCTGGCCTCAGTGACTTTCCTTATAATGGAAGGGGATTCTATATTCTATACTTGACTTTATAGCCAGAATCATTTGGCTGAAGCTGCCAAGTTCTGCTTGCTGGGGCTGGAACAAGGTCTCATTGTCCACTAGCTTTCTATTTTTGATGGTATCCTTCACCGCCTACCTTTAGCTGTCATGGAATTTGCTCTATCAACTGATGCTGAACTCACAGATCTGCATGCCTCTGTTTCTTGAGTGCTGGCATTAAAGATGTGTACCACCGCACATAGACTTAAGCTTTCCTTTGATTCCTTTTCATTATACATCTTTATAAGCATGGCCACTATGTCTCATGATCTGTATTAAAGCTATGTCAATCAAGATCAAAACTCTGTGTGATCCCACTGGAAAATCCAACAAAAAACGATCAAAGGCTTGTTGTTTTCCTTCCTCGAGATCTGTATCATAGGTGTGCTTTTCTTTTCTGGATTATAGTTCACTCCAGATATAGTCAAGTTGACAACCAAGAATAGTCATCACAATCTACACCTTGTCAACTTGATACTCAATCATATCTTGTGTCAAAAAAAAAAAACAATAACCAGATCACAATATAATCTATCATGATGTAATTATCCCTAATACAGCTGCAAACACATCAACAATAACCAGGTCCTAATAATGCCTAACATAACTATTCCTTCTACAACTGCAAATGCACAGTAAATTTAGAATAAGTAGCAGCCTCCCTTTTTCAACATCCTTTTCATAAGACAGAAGCTTAGCTGGGTGGAATCTTGCCCCAGAGGTCAGTACTCCCTTAATTCTATATAATAACTTTAATCTGTTTATCTCTGTGAACACAGGACTTAGCTCCATTGTACTTCCCAGTGCCCTTTAACCCGTGAACCATATATTTTATATTTTTCCTTTCTCAGCTTTCTATGTTTGATAGAATAGCTCTTTATAAGAGTAAACCAAAGAAAAGGGTCTATACAAGGGTGAATGGAGATTTTCTTCATCAATGTAATTAACCTAAATCTCTTCACTTTAGCTTCAGGTAAACTCTTCAGACAATGGCACAAAAGCAGACAAAGTCATTGTGAAAATCTCACAAGAGTAATTTCTGGGCAGCATACTAAAATTCTTCTCTGCAACCTCTGGAGCCAGGATTGTACGGTGCAAATCATCCTCAGCATTGCTGTCTTCCATGCTCCTGCTAGGATGGCCAATTTGCTCAGGCTCAAAGAAATCCATTGCTAGCCTGGCAGTGGTGGGGCACGCCTTTAATCCCAGCTCTTGGGAGGCAGAGGCAGGTGGATTTCTGAGTTTGAAGCCAGCCTGTTCTACAGAGTGAGTTCCAGGACAGCCAGGGATACACAGAAAAACCCTGTCTCACAAAACCCCCCAAATAATAATGATAATAATAATAATAATAATAATAATAAGAAGAAGAAGAAGAAGAAGAAGAAGAAAAGAAAAATGAAAATAGAAAAAATAAGAAAGAAAAAAAGAAAAGGAATTCCATTGCTTTCCTAATCTAATGTCCAAAAATTCACATTCCTTTAAACAAAAATAGGGTAAAGCCTTTCACAGCAATGCCCAGTCCTTGGTACCAACATCTGTCTTAGGGATTTATTGCTGTGAAGAGACACCATAACCAAGGAAACTCTTATAAAGGAAAACATTTAATTGGGGATGCCTCACAGTTTCAGAGTTTTAGTCAATTATAATCATGGGGCAAAGCATGGCAGTGTGTAGGCAGACATAATTCTAGAGGAGCTGAAACTTGTACATTTTGATCCTCAGACATCCTAGATGAGACTGTCTCACTGGGCATAGCTTCAGCATATATAGGACCTCAAAGCCTGCTTCCACAATGACCCACTTCCTCCAAGACCATAGCTATTCCAATATGGCCACATTTCCTAATAGTGTCACTCAGTGTAGGTCAAGCATTCAAACACATGTGTCTATAGGGGATATACCTATTCAAATTACTACATCATGTGCAGTAGTTGAAGTTAAATGCATGTAACAATTAATAGTATGTATTTTCCCCAATGTTTAATATTTTATTCTTAAAGTAAGGCAAAATCTATAATATATCAAAGTTTCTTCTAATCCAAAAAAAATCACAATTATTGAAGAAACAAATTCTTATGGTACATTAGAATGTTATTCACTGTGCCCTTTAAAATGTAAATTAAAACAAATACTGTTTCATTTATATATTTAGGTCCAATTCATGTTTGCTCCATTGCTTCCAAACTCCTTGAAATTGTTCTAAGGTTGTAACAAAAGAGGTCCTGATGAGTAAACACTATAATTATACTGTAGGCAAGTTCCTACCCTCCCACTGCCTGCAAAACAGAGAAGCATCAAAAACATGCATGAGAGACTTCAACTCCTTACTCACTTAACGAGAAACATAAAGTAACCTATTTAGTACAGTAGAGATTATATAAATCAAATACTTTATCAGGCTTAAAGAAAGAAATAATTCTTTTTTTTTTAATGAGGTATTTTCTTATTTTACATTTCAAATGCTATCCCAAAAGTCCCCCATACCCTGCCACTCCCCTACCCACCCTCTCGCACTTCTTGACCCTGGTGTTCCCCTATACTGAGGCATATAAAGTTTGCAAGACCAAGGGGCCTCTCTTCCCAATGATGGCCGACTAGGCTATCTTCTGCTACATATGCAGCTAGAGACACGAGCTCTGGAGGTTCTGGTTAGTTCATATTGTTGTTCCACCTATAGGGTTGCAGACCTCTTTAGCTCCTTGGGTACTTTCTCTAGCTCCTCCATTAGGGGCCCTGTGAGCATCCACTTCTGTGTTTGCCAGGCACCAGCATAGCCTCACAAGAGACAGCTATATCAGGGTTCTTTCAGCAGAATCTTGCTGGCGTATGCAAGGATCCCAGGATAAAAAGAGCTTGGTCACACCAGTAAAGAAATAATTCTTGTCCTAAATTCTGTTCTCTAAGGAAAGACCCTGAGTTTCTTAATTCCTCTCTTTATCCTTCAGTACCCACTGCTTGTGTTTGAGTCTTGATTTTCCTGATTCTATGAGTAAATAAAAAAGAGACAGAAGGGATACTGTTGCAGCAGGTCTTGTTTTATTATTGATGAGGTATAATCCAAAGACAACACTAAAGACCAGAAAGGGTGTGGGCAGAACATAGAGTAGATGAGTGTGTCTGAGAGACAAGCATCAATAGACTTAGAGTTAACAGGGTAATGGAATTAGTATGAAAGATAAAGTATATGTTGTGATTTATTTTATAAATTTTATGTTACCCCTTCCTGTTGTTTTTAAATGATCAAAAGTTTTAATGGAGAGTTTCTATCCAAATGGTAATTTTTCAACCGTGTTATAATTTCATTTGAATTTGGTTTAATGCAATGAAGAGGGTCTTAAAGCAGCATTCTAAAATAGTAACATGGTATGTCAGAAAACATATACTGTTTTAGCAAGGCTTCAAATAAATCATAAGGTAATTTAAAGCATCATGTTTTATCAAAAGTATGAATCTTTGGAAATGGAATCTTTTGGAAGAGAATTTCACCCTCCAAGTGGATCCGTCTTCTGGATCATCAATGTGTTTGAAATTTCAAACCTAGTGATTACTAAAGGGGAAAGAGTGAATAGAAAGCCTGCTGTGTGTGTGTGTGTGTGTGTGTGTGTGTGTGTGTGTGTGTGTGGTGTGCTTGTGCATATGCATGTGTGTGGTGTGACATATATATATATATATATATATATATATATATATATATAGAGAGAGAGAGAGAGAGAGAGAGAGAGAGAGAGAGACAGAGAGACAGAGAGACAGAGAGAAAGTGAGGGAGGGAGAGAGAGGGGGGGAGGGGGAGGGGGAGAAGGAGAGGGAGAGAGAAACTAAAAGGGAAAGAAGGCTACAAGACATCAGAGAAAAGAAACAACATTTTGATCACCAGAAATGTTCTCAAGAGCTATGAGGTCCTCTGGACCAAGCAACAGAGACCCTGAGCTTAGAACTGTAATATCAGCATCTTACTAAGGGCTACCAGCCATGTATTGTAGGCCTGCCTGAAGACTATATCTCTAAGGGAGGATCACATTCTACTGTTTGAACATGCTTATGTGGCTGCTCATTGCTACCCAGCTCCCACAGCAAGAAAAGGTTTTGGAGAGGGGCATTTGAAGAACTTCTTGACTGTCCACCAATTCCATTCAGGTAGGTCAAAATTGTCATCTAAATGATGATGCAAATAAATAAATTATAAGTCCAAATTAAATCCAAATACTGGAAATCAGTGTAAACAAGTTTATCTGTTGAATAAAATTATCAAACGTGCAAAAATGCCTTGTATTTCAAAAGAGTTAATGAATGAAAATATAATTAAAAGTGCTCATGAAGCTGAACCATGTGGGAAGAGAGAGGGGAAGAAAGAGGGGGACTAAGTACAACTACCAGGAGGCCAAGGATGCAAAAGGAGCAAAAGAGGGACAGAGAAAGTAGATAACCAAAATGCCTGGGTCAGGTCCACTTAGATATGTTAAATAGGTACCTCAGCCATTTATCCCAAGTTTAAAAATTAACATTAGTAGAAAATAAAGGTATGTGTTAGAATTAATAGAAAATTGATTAAAAATGCTAATACAACTGTATTTAATGATTATTGAAAATAAGAATTAAATGAACAGATAATAGAAGCTCAGCCTTGAAACAAGAAAGCAAAATGAGGTATTCTAGAAATGGAAGCCTCTACTCTGGGAATTGAAGGGGCGAGGTTTGCCTCCGATTTAGTCTCCAAGATCTGATGCCCTCTCCTTCACCTCTCCAGCTTCAACAGAACTTTTTTTAAATTAGATATTTTCTTTATATACATTTCAAATGCTATCCCGAAAGTTCCCTATACCCCCCCCCACCCCTGCTCCCCTACCCACCCACTCCTACTTCTTGGCCCTGGCATTCCCCTGTACAGGGGCATATAAAGTTTGCAATACCAAGGGGCCTGTCTTCCCAGTGATGGCCGACTAGGCCATCTTCTGCTACAGATGCAGCTAGAGACACTTTGAACTCTGTCTTTAACTATCAGGCCGCTCTGCCTGTATCCTTGCACAACTTTGTGGTTGCTCTGACTGCTTGAAGCACTTGCCTCCACCGGGTAATTTGGGTACCATGCACACTGGGAAACATGGGCCTCTCTCTGATCGATGCTCAGAGGCTAAGAAACCCTATGTCTTCGTGAAATAAGTACTAAATACACAGGAACAATGCCAACGTCACTCAGAAGTGGGTCACTATGTTACTGCTGGGTTGACTCTTCAGTTGTCTAGAAGTGGATTCCAATTTCCCTTTGGTGTGTGGCCAGCCTAAAGCTCAATTGCTACCTTGTCTGCCTTCTTGGTTATTGGAAACCCCACTTCAATCCCACTTTTGCTGCTTCTTTCTAATGTTTCCACCTTGCCTGGTACTCCCAAAAGTAGGAAAGAAAAGACTCCTAATAAAATTCTTTTACTCAGCCCAATGCTCTCATACCAAGGGGAGCCACACAGGGGAGTATTTCCCAAGAAAGCCTTTGAACGAGATGGAGAGGTTTGCTTGCATAGACCATTAAGGTGGTTTCCAGGTTAATTAAACCTCGTTGATACTTGGTGTTCAAAGTGACTGTTGATGGCATAAGTGAAGTCCTGCTAGGATTAAACTGCAAGATGGCAAACAAGGGTGAGTAAAGAGGAAGCTAACCCAGGAATCGAATTACTCATCCCAATGTCTTTACTTGTTTTCAGGAAATGAAAGTCAGGAGGAATACAGTTAACCAACATCTTAACAAGATTTTAAATGACAGACGCCTAACATGGCTGCCTCTGAGAGGTCCAACAAGCAGCTGAGTCAGATGCAGATACTTACACCCAACCAATGGACAGAAGCTGGAAACCCCTGTTGTTGAATTAGGGGAAAGCTGCAAGAAGCTGAGGAGGACGGCAATCCCATAGGAAGACCAGCCGTATCAACTAACCTGGACCCCTGAGATACCTCAGACACTGAGCCACCAACCAGTCAGCATACACCTCATATATGAAACCCCTGACACATATACAGCAGAAGACTGCCTGGTGTGGCTTCAGTGAGAGAAGATGCACCTAACCCTCCAGAGACTTGAAGTCCCAGGGAATGGGGAGATCTGGTGGAGTGGGGGCAGGGGAATGGGGACATCCTCTTGGAGGCAGGGGAGGAGGTAGGGATGAAGAACAGTCAGAGGATGGACCAGGAGGGGGATAAAGACTGGACTGTAAAAAGAGATTAAAGAATAAAAGAAAAAAGTATACCTAAAGAATACTCTCAGGAAGAATTGATACACTTATCCATGGTTTATAGCTTATTAAACTTCACATTGGGCTTATTTGAGAGGACCTATTGTACATTTGGTAGTTTTTATACCTCTGTCTCTCTGCGTGTGTGCATGTGTGTACGTGTGTGTGTGTGTACGTGTGTGTGTGTGTGTGTGTGTGTGTGTGTGTGTGTGTGTGCGAGTGTGTGTTGTGGTATGTGTTTCAGGGTGTCAATGTGCATGAGAACATTCATGTACCACAGCGGAACAGTATATGTGTGAAAGTCATAGGACAAACTCAGATGTCTCTCCTTGTCTTCTATATTGTTTGAAAATCACTCTCTTACTACTTGCCACTGTGAATATCAGCTAGCTTTTCAAGGATTATTTTGTTTCTCCCTCTCATCTTGATGTAGACGTGCTGGGATATCTAGCCAGACTGTAACTACAGTGTGCCCCATATTGCCTCACTTCTCATTTCTTTGAAATGATGTCCGTTGTATGGCAGCTAGACTTTTCTGGACTTCATAATGTCTAACTCTGTGTGCTTCCCAAGAAGACATGTTAAGTGTGGGAACTTTTTTACTTATCTATTTGATTCCTGACATGTATAATAGATTCCTGGAACTTAATTACAGCAAATGGATATGTGTACAAATGAATTAAATAAAACATTCAGGAATACACTGAGTTCATATAAAATCATTTTAGGAAGTCTCATTTAGTAATGTTTGTTGTATTTTGCTAATAGTGCAAAAATTAAAATATTAGTAAATAATTTGCAGTTTTTTATCCTTTAAATTCATTTAATTTGAAATCGAAAAGATGAGCTAGAAGAGTTACATTTATTAATTTAGGACTTTATTTGTCATTTTAAAATATTTATGCAGATTTACCTGGCAGATTCTGATTGGATAATATTGTGTTCACTCATTAAGAGCTCAATCATACAGGAAAGAATAGAAAAGAAAACTTCGACACCAATATACCTTTATCAGTGTTTTATTAAAATACGTTTTTACTAATTATCAGAAACCAGTGAGCTATGAATCAGAAAATATTTTTCCCATCTTTTTTCTGACCTTGGGATATCACTGTTGTATAGTCATTTCATTAGATAAATCTCAGACTCAGCTATTAAAATGAGCACTACATCCATTTCTTGTGACAGTTTGGGGTAACTGTCAATAAAGGGAAGCATGTTGCTTTGTTCATTCTGCCATTGCAGGTACTTAGCAGTGTTCAAGTTTGGACTGGAAGTTGAATGCTAGTTAAGAGATTGCCAATGTTGACTTTAATGTCAAAATAGAATTGAATTCTACATGCAATTATAGAGAAATTGGAAAGCTTTAAATAACACTTTAATTAAAATAAACTAAAAATTAATATTAAAACATTCAAATTCTGCAGTTCCTATAATTTTCTATATTTAACTGTATAATCCGTTACTGAAAATTGCTCAGAGTTGTTTGTCTTTTAATATTCTTCCTACACAGGCAAAAGGAAGATAACTAAGTGAAGTTAATTATTTTTAGTAATTCTATAATGGACAGATATGACAAAAGTTTATAAGAAAGAAAATGAAAATATAAATCATCCTATTTGATTAGTAAATACTGCAAACTTGTATTGAAATCTCATGATACTGTATATATACATATATATAATATTTGATATTATATTTGATATATATACAAACACACACATATAATATTTTATTTTATATATATATATATATATATATATATATATATATATATATATATATATATAAAAATCCAAATCAAACCTATTCAAGGGCCAGGCAGTGGTGGCACATGCCTTTAATCCCAGCACTTGAAAGGCAGAGGTTTTGAGGCCAGTCTGGTCTAGAGAGTGAGTTCCAAAATAGCCAAAGCTATACAGAGAAATCCTATCTCAAAAAAACAAAACAAAACAAAACAAAACAAAACAAAACAAAACTCAAACAAAACAAAACAAAACCTATGCAAGGAATCAGAAATGTTAACTTGCACATTGTATGAATATTTCAAATAATCATACCTCCTATAGGTACACACACACACACACACACACACACACACATGTAGTTTTAATATATGACTATTTAATACCCATGCATGGATATACTTTACACTAAATTTTTAGTGAAAAAATAAAGCATATTTTATTTTTATATCTTTGGTTAATACTTTTTGCTAGAGTGTACAGATTTCATTTGTTTTAAATTTCTAGTACATGTTGAGATACCAACCATAATTTGAAACTTTCAACCAAAATACTTTTGAAAAAAGTTTTTATTCTGATTATATTTATCTTATTCTTTTCTGTTTTCACTATTGTTTTGGAGTAAGGAGTCAATGGTTTCTACTTATCTGCCAATATATGTTCTTTATATCTTAACGGAGAGATGAGCTAAACCTTGCCTAGAATAAAATCACAATATTTTGTAATTCACATAAACTCAAAAAAGGTAAAGTATTAATGTTTAGATGCTATAATAATCAAAATCATAAAACTAACAATCTAATATGAATCTCTTAAAATTATGGCATAAATAATGTTGATATTGTCCATTGAATCAAAGTAATTTTAATGCACATTTCATCATATTCTCCTTAGTAATATCACAAGCTATACCAGCATGTTGAAACGGTAGTATGCCTTTTTGAAAGTTTAGACAAAATAAAGCATTTCACATGGAGCTGCTATAGCTAAAAAATGATTTATTTCATTTCTAGAGATTTTAATATTCTAGACATGGAGAGAAGGTACATTTTCTCAGTATATTCTAGGTTTTCAGAGGTTAAATGGATTTAATTCTTCAACCATGACTTTGGATATATTAAATGCTGACACATTCACTCTTCTCAGTTGATTGTCTAATTCTATACAGATTGGCATCACTACATAAATATTTCAATGGCGTGTAAGAATGTTTGACTCATTGTGCCCTGTGACTCCAATGTGGAAAACATTGTGGAGCTCACTAGGGCACCATATGTTCTTCCACTATTGCTGCCATTATAATCAATTAAAAATCATAGTGTTAGAATATATATTGAATTACTAAAGGTTCTAGCACTTCCTAGCATATATTTTAATGAATATATTTTGACTTGCTAAAGGTTTTAGTAATGTTAAGGGAAGAAAATTTATAATTTAATATGATCAACAAAAGTAGACCCTATATAATGGTTATTTTTGACTATAAATTTGACTATCAATTTAGGAAAAGAGTTCCAATTGGAACTAGATCAGGGTGTCCTATGGTCGTATCTGTTGAAGGTTGTATTGAATTTTTATACACATAGAAAGACTCAGTGGATAGCACTGAATGTGGGTAGCACCATTCCCAAGTCCGGGTCCTGAACTGTTGAAGAGAAAGAAATCTAGCTGGGGATAAAAGCAGAAAGCATGGTTATATTAATTTCTCTTTGCTCTGCGAATGTGAGTGTGAGGTGTCCAGCTCCTTGGGTTTCTGTGTTGACTATTTTTTTTTCCTCGAAGATGGGCTATAACCTAGAATCCTAAGCCAAATGAACTTTCTCTTCAAAGTTGCTTTCTATCAACTTCGAAGCAGCGTTAAAGGGAGAATCACTGCTAACATATGTTACAAGCCTCAGATTCCAAAAATTGTTGCATCTGAACCACTTTTATTGAAAGACAAGATGAGTAACTTTTTAATATTTTTTTTAGTTGAAGTTATATAAATTTAAATTAGGGTCCGGCCAGAGCCTGTTTAACCAATAATTACAAATTTTAAGACTGAATTGAATTTTTCTTGATTTTCTGTGAAAATATATGGAACAGTAACAGTGAGTTTTAGTGTAAACTTCAAAATGGAAGGCTTCTCTAAATAGATTTTGTTCCATGCTCTCCCACAATTCCTGCACCATGGAGGATAACACATTAGAAAAATGTACAAAAGGCATTGAAATGAAAAACCAAGTATTCTATAAGTAGCCCCCAAACCTTAATTCAATTTAAACCTGAAAATAATCACTTATCTGAAAATAGCAACTAGTTAAAGACATACTGCCTTCAAATGTATATAAATATTTGTGAGTATAATAATTCATTCTAAAATACATGTTGGAAAACAACAAAATAAACTCATAAAATTAATAATCACACCCAAGAGAATAAAACATTATTAACTTCTTGGAAATGCTTTCAAAGCAATGTTCTCTTACTGTTGACAATCATTTGGATGTTGAACTTGGGTCCATACAATGATTTTTTTTTAAACAATACACACAAACATTTTATACATATATACTTTGCTTATGTAAATAAAGAACAAGAAGCAGTATTTTGGAGGTCAATGTTAAAATGGATTATTTTCTTCATCTGATGGAGAAATTTCCAAAGTAGATGCCCTGGTTTATACTAGAAGCACTCTCTGGAAAATCTATTTGGCCCACTTCTTTACCAGTACATTTTTGTAGATGTGAGTTTTAGTCTTTCTGTATAAAGTAGTATTCTAAGCCTTATGACTGATGGTGCTGACAGGTTTTCATATACTAGAACCATTATGTATATCATGTATGATTATAAAATATCTGCTTAAATCACTCTAGCTTAAGAAAGTCTATTTTTAAAAATTAAAAAAATTAGAATCCTGTTACATCAGTTTCATATGACATCACTCCTAGATAATTGGATTTCTTTATTATTATTATTATTATTATTATTATTATTATTATTATTATTATTATTATTTTTGTATTTAGTGTTGTGTTTGGTGTGTAGTATACACTAGCCTGGAACTTGTAATCCTGACTTAAACTTCCAGGTACTAAGATTACAGTATTTCACTATTTCGCGTCTATTATGTTTTCTTTCTTATTTTTCAAGTATATCTTACATGTGTCAAATTATGCTCAGGACTGGAGATTGAGCATAGAGCCTTGTGCATGCTATGTAAATGCTTTAACATTAATTTGTGTCCCTCTACAGCCAGCATACATTTTTTCTTAATTATTTTTTTTATTTATGCATTTAGTTAATTTGCTAGAGGCAGGGTCTGGCGAAACCACTCAGGCTGACATTAAACTTTCTGAGTAGCCTTGAACTTGCAAAACCTGTACCCCAGCATCTTTTATATCCACTGTACTGGATTTTTTTAATGTTCAACTTTTGTAGTTTTGTTTCCACATGGATGTTTTCTCTGGACTTTTCCTTTGCTAACTCATTCTCTTACAAATTGGTCTGTTGGTGAATATGGTTATTGGTTTGTAATGGAATTCCCATGCTTTTCAGGTTCTGAATCTCTTCATCATGGCTTTACAGAATTTCTGGTTCTTGTACCACTGTATAGAGATACCCAACTAGAATCATTTTATTTTCTTGCTTTTTCTTTACCTTTTTTTCAGTGTATCTCAGCATCATTACCTTTGCAAAATCCTTGAGTAACGTTCTACTATATCTGGAAAAGAATGTCAATATTATTACCTTGGTCCAGAAGGACGTATGTGATGCAGTTCTCCCTCCACCCTTCCCCTCATCTGCCATGATTCTGCCAAATGCTTTAGTTTATACTTGCTATGATTTTCTTATGTGAGAAATTGCTTTTTTATTATAGATTTTTCATCATTCATATATTAGCTTATTAATAACTTCTTTCTGATCACTTGAAATATATGCTTTTCCTTCCTTTCTAATTCATTCCTCACCTGTTGCACTATTAGCATGTGATACATATGTAATGTTTGTGAGTGAAATTGTTACATTAATGAGAACACCATTTCTTATATTTATAGTCAAATGAAAACAGTAAATTCACTAGTTTTCCATTTATCTAGGAGTGTGTTCAATATATTAGAGTTTTCTACAATACATTTAGTAAGTGAAGTTAGATTATAAATGCCCATGATAATTTAGAGTATTGAAAATCCTTAGCACTAATGTTATTAAGTACCTACCACAATGACATATTACCTGAACACATTTGAAATTGCGACCAAATATTTA
Organism: Mus musculus; assembly: GCF_000001635.26. Classification (NCBI taxonomy): domain Eukaryota; kingdom Metazoa; phylum Chordata; class Mammalia; order Rodentia; family Muridae; genus Mus; species Mus musculus. Next base: position 14,467,180 of record NC_000072.6, on the reverse strand, counting down.
TAATAATTTAGAATAGCTATAGTTACAGAAACAAAACTGGAAGTTTGGCCATGACTAATATATAGTCAGAGAGGATATATTTGATTTACTTGTTCTTAATCGCGTTCTCACGCGACCGGCCAGGAAAGACGCAACAGACCAGAATCTTCTGCGGCAAAACTTTATTGCTTACATCTTTGGGAGCCAGGAGGGCAAGCGCCCAGCGCCCAGCCCCAAAAACGAAAGCCCCTTCAATAATGAAACCGAAACCCCTTCCCTATTTAGGAGAGTTATATTTCGCCTAGGACGCATCACTCCCTGATTGGCTGCAGCCCATGGCCGAGCTGACGTTCACGGGAAAGGTAGAGTACAAGTAGTCATAAAATACCCTTGGCACATGCGCAGATTATTTGTTTACCACTTAGAACACAGGATGTCAGCGCCATCTTGTGACGGCGAATGTGGGGGCGGCTCCCAACATCTCCCCCTTTCCTTTTAATAAGAGCAAATAGGCCACCCATATTAATGAGAGTGGAGATAGAGGTCAAATCCCCAGTGTGTAGGTAAAGGAGCCATGTACAGGATTAGCTCTTAGGCTCACAGGCTTTTACCCAGAGCAACCCTGACCTGCTCCCGTGTCGTTTTGCCTGGAGAGAAGGACACTTGGACACTCAACCTTCTTGAAAGATGACATGTCTCCCTAGAATAGGCTCATATATGCCGCAGAGCCTTTCTACTGCAGTGCTTAGCCGTGCAACTCTCTCGGGCTGCTGAAGCACACTCACTCTATCCCGTGCAATGAGACTAGCCTCATGGGATATAAGAGCTGAGTGGCCAGCGACCTATTGCCTAAGCATAGATATATCAGGGGAAGCTCCATGTTCTAGTCCTGCAAGCGCCTGGGCAATAACCACCTTGTCTCTCCTAGTTTGGGCCTTAAGCTTACAGACCAATCAAAGAAGCAACACTAATCCACAGCAAAGTGTATCTCCAAATAATATCAATCCCACCCATTCTTTAAAGAAAGAAAATGCTGAGGAGATCCAATTGGGTAATCCTTTGGTCAGGGACAGGTCCAAGCGCGTGGAGTTGACCTGAAGTCTCAATTCCCGAAGGATCTGTTCAAATTCAGCCGTCCAATTCTGTAACATATACTGAAAAAGACTTTTTGACAAATTAGCTGTCCTAGTAAATTTCTCATACTGAATGGAAGTAACACACAATCTCGGAAACTTTTGTTTACACCCCAGCTGAGTTATTTGTCATAATACATCTAGTTGTATCTGGACAAGATCTATGAGTTGATTAACCAGCATGAGACCTCTCTGTATCTTGACATTAGCTGAGGCCTGTTCATCTATGACTGTAGTCACTGAGGCTGACAAAGTGTTAATGGTGTCAGTCGTCTGGACCTGTCCAGACAGAGCCAAGGCTGTCTGAATTAAGGCCAAACCCAGTTCCCAGTTAGTGGTAAAAAAGCAGGAGAATACTTGAGCATTATACATCACCGTCATTGGGAGTGGAAATGTCGACATTATCCCCCAACGCTGCTCTCTTTTTATTATTGACGCCCTGGACATCACCAAGACGAGGGACATTAGTATTCCCTTGGTCAGTCTGGATTTTTCGGGTGAGTCTTTCTGGTATCCAAAATGGGTTGTCTTCATTCTGTGGGAAAACACAGATAGCTCCCCTGGATCTTATCAAAATAGGATCCGGGCCATACCATTTATTATCAAGGACATTTTTCCATTTAACCATCTCATTGGGCCTATCTGGCTCTGTACAATGACGTTCAGCCGCAGTATGGCCATGAGCATCAATATTTAAAAAATTGAGTGTAAAGAGTGCCAAAGACACAGACACTCTTGGTGCTCGGGGTAAAATCTCTTCAATTCCCCTCTTCTGTTTTATAAGATAGGTTTTGAGGGTGCGATGCGCACGCTCAACAATACCCTGTCCTTGAGGGTTGTATGGAAGTCCAGTCAGGTGGGTCACGTCCATCTGACGGCAGAACTGTTGGAATTTTTGAGACGTATAAGCTGGTCCATTATCAGTCTTAAGGAGTCTGGGTTTCCCCCAAGCACTCCATGCCTCAAGACAATGTTGAATCACATGTGAGGCTTTTTCTCCGGTTAACGGAGAAGCAAACATGATGCCAGAACATGTGTCAATGGACACATGGAGATATTGAAGTTTTCCAAAGGAAGAAACATGTGTAACATCCATTTGCCAGACCTGTAGAGGTCGAATACCGCGTGGGTTAATTCCCACATGAGGAACTGGCAAGAACTCACAGCAGCTTTGACATTGAGTAACAATGTCACGGGCTTCTTTTCTTGTCAAGGAGAAACGACTGCGTAATGTTTCAGCCGTCACATGAAAATTGTTATGAAAATTTCTTGCAGCCTCTACCGGGGATGATAGGGCAGCAGCCACCACTTTAGTGGCCTTATCTGCCAAATCATTTCCCAGAGCCATGGGGCCAGGTAGGCCTGAATGGGCTCTAACATGAGTAATATAAACAGGAAATCTTCTAGATAACAAAACTAATTGTATTTGCTGAAAAATATTGGCAACTCTACTGGAAGGCTTAATCACTCCAGCCACTTCTAAAAGATTTACTGCATTAACCACATAACAGGAATCTGACACAATATTAAGGGGTTCTAAAAAGGTTTTTAAAACTTCTAAAACCACTAAACATTCTACCACTTGAGGTGAATTTTCATTATATTGTTTGGATACCACTTTACCATTAGCCACATAGGCACCTATGCCAGTTTTTGATCCATCAGTATATACCACAATCCCATTTTTAAGTGGGTTTCTTACTGTTATTTGTGGAAAAACAACAGATTGATTTTGGGCAAACTGTAAAATTGGATGTTTTGGATAATGGTTATCTATTTGTCCTGAAAAGGAGGTAACTAAAACTGCCCAATCATTAGATGTGGCTGCCAAGGTTTGAACCTGTGCAGCGGTATAAGGTACAATTAAAAGATATGGACTTTGCCCAAAGTGGGTGATTGCTGCTTTTAGGCCTTTAAGGGCAAGCTGTGCAATTGCATCAGGATACCAATCTATTATTTTAGCTGGGGATACGTTTGGATGGATCCACAACAATGGCCCATTCTGCCACAAAACTGCGGTTGGCAATTGTGCTGTCTTAAAGACACACAAACTGAGAGGCTGCGAATCCTCAATACGTTGTAATTGTGCATTCTGTAAGGCTTTTTCCACCTTTTGTAAGGCCTGGTTAGCAGCTAGAGTAAGAGCCCTAGGGGAGGAGATATGAGGATCTCCTTCTAAAATACCAAACAAAGGCCTTAACTCAGCGGAAGGAATCTTTAAAAAAGGTCTGAGCCAATTAATATCTCCCAACAGCTTTTGAAAATCATTTAAGGTATGGAGGTGATCTCTTCTTATCTCTACCTTTTGGGGCACAATCTTATCTGGGGACACCACAGAGCCCAAGAATTGTCCTGTATCAGAAATTTGGACCTTTTCTGTGGCTATCTGTAAACCCCACTGACTTAAAGTTTTAAGTAGAAAAGGATATGCCTTTTGTAGCATGGTAAGGTCTTTATGGCACAGGAGGATGTCATCCATGTAAAGGAGCAAAATTAAAGAGGGGAATTGTTCCCTCACTGGCAAAAGAGCTTCTTGCACATAAAGTTGGCACATTGTAGGACTATTGGACATTCCCTGTGGTAAGACCTTCCATTGATACCTCTTATCAGGTTCCATGTGATTAATAGAGGGGATGGTAAAGGCAAATCTGGGCCTATCTCTTGGACACAAAGGTATAGAAAAGAAACAATCTTTAATATCTATAATAATTAAATTCCAGCCACGTGGTAAGGCGGAAAGTACAGGGAGACCCCTCTGTACTGGGCCAAATAAGTTCATTTGCTCATTAATGGCTCTGAGGTCATGGAGCAGTCTCCACTTTCCTGACTTTTTCTTAATTACAAAAGTTGGAGTATTCCAAGGTGAGGTAGAGGGTTCAATATGGCCTAGTTTTAATTGTTCCTCTACCAGTTGAATCACAGCTTCTAGTTTTTCAGAGGATAGGGGCCATTGAGGAACCCACACTGGGTCCCCTGTTTTCCATGGTATGGGCCGTACTGCCCCAATGGCCACTAAGGAAAACCCAGACCCTGTCTGTCTTGGTTTCCATTAGGTGAGATGGGCTCTATCCTTCCCTGTTCTTGATGTCCTAACCCTTTTCCTTCTTTATAACCCATCTTTGCCATGATATTTTTTGCTTTAGCTGAATACCCTCCTGATGGGGTGTTTTCATTGGACAAAATAAGGCCCAAATGCTGCATAATATCCCTTCCCCAGAGGTTAACCGGGAGTGGGAGCACATAAGGTATGAATTTCCCTTGCTGTCCTTCAGAGGATTCCCACGTCAAGGCAACGGAGCTTATAGTGGGACATGATTGATATCCTAGGCCCTGTAATGAATGAGATGACTCTGTGGTGGGCCATGCTTTGGGCCACCAATGTGTAGAAATTATACTTTTATCTGCTCCGGTATCAAGGATGCCTTCAAACTCTTTTCCATTAATCTTAAGGCAGAGCTTAGGTCTATCATTTAAAGATACAACCAAATAGGCAGAATCATTTCCTGAGGAGCCCATCTTCTTTATCTCAGGTCCTGCAGATTTTTCCCTGGTATTATCAGGGAGGAGCAGCAGCTGAGCTATCCTATCTCCTTTACTAATAGAAAAAACGCCTTTAGGGCTTGAGCACAGGACCTGTATTTCAGGGGAATGTTGACAATCCATAACTCCAGGGTGGACTACTAAGCCCTGTAAGGTGAGTGAACCCCGGCCGAGAATAAGGCCCATGGTTCCCGGGGGCAAGGATGGTATAGGCTCCACTGGCACCGGCTGAATACTCATTTGAGGCATTAATAGGAAGTCGGAGGCGGCACGCAGGTCCACCCTTGTGGGTCTTCCTGGGTCGCCTCTCTGACTGCTTCCTGGGTCCTGACAAACCGGTTCCCATATCTTTGAGGGCCCTGGGACCGAGGGCCCGATGACCCGTTTTTTGGCACATAAGCTGATTGACTATCAGGTGGGGGAAGGACTCTGCCCTTTATATCCCTCACAGAGCGACACTGGTCAGCTCTATGATAACCCTTGCCACACTTAGAGCAAAGAGTGAGAGTCCCTCCCTGTTTATCTGGAGCTCTGCAATCTTTCTTAAAATGCCCAGGCTTTCCGCAGTTAAAACATGTCCTCTGATTATTTCTGCCCATGGAGCGGTTTTGGGATTGAAGGATGGCAGCCGCTAAACCTGCATTGCTGAGAGGTCCCCCAAGCTCTCGACAGACCCTGAGCCAGTCTTGTAAGCCTTTGTTCTTTCTTGGGGCTATGGCCGCTCGGCACTCCTTTGTGGCTTGCTCATAGATGAGCTGTTCTATCAGAGGCGCAGCTTGCTCTGACTCTCCAAAAATACGCTCTGCTGCCTCTGTCATTCTGGCCACAAAATCTGAGAAGGATTCCTGAGGTCCCTGGATTATCTTTGTTAACTGCCCAGTGGTTTCACCTGCTCGGGAGAGCGCCTTCCAGGCCCTAATAGCCGTGGAAGAAATCTGGGCATAAGCTCCCCAATGGTAGTTTGTCTGATCAGCAGAATAAGCTCCCTGACCCGTCAACAAGTCAAAAGTCCAATCTCTCTGCTCTGGAGTCAAAGCAGCTGCGTTTGCTCGGGCCTGCGCTTGTGCAGCTTCGTGCCAAAGCGCTCTCCATTCCATATATTTGCCCATACTAGGGAGAGCGGCTTTTACAATCGTTTGCCAGTCAGCAGGAGTTAGTGCCATGCCGGCGAGCCTGTCTAACTGCACCAAGGTAAAATTAGCATTGGTTCCGTATTTACGGACCGACTCGGCGAGTTCTTTAATCTGTACGTATTCTACCGGAGCGTGGACACGCCCACCCTCGGCTCCTTCAAAGACTGGAAATGCCTGTTGTATTTTCCTTTGTTCCTCTCTGGGAATGAATGAGTCTGCGCACTGCCTCTCTGCGCACTGCCTCTCTGCGCACTGCCTCTCTGCGCATCTCTCTGCGCATTGCCTCTCTGCGCATCTCTCTGCGCATTGCCTCTCTGCGCATCTCTCTGCGCATTGCCTCTCTGCGCATCTCTCTGCGCATTGCCTCTCTGCGCATTGCTGACGCACTACGCAGGGCGGGGGCTCCGCATAGGGCGGACCTTGAAACCGACTGCCGGGAGGTTGAACAGTACGCTGGCTTTCGCCAGCCGCTTTTGGCTTTTTTCTTGACCAATTAGCTGGCTGGTAATGGGCTGCTTCTTCCTCCCAGTCTGTTTCCTCAGAGGAGAATTCTTCATCTGCTTCAGAGCTACTAAGAGCTGGCTTCCTGAGCTCATCTAGTGACGAGTATCTCCTAGAGACCTCCGCTAATCGATCTTTTTTCTTTTCTTTTTTCTTTTCCTTCCTTCTAATCTCTCCCCAGGTATTCTTACCTGACCTAAACTTTTCCTCGGGTTCAAGACCCTTGGAAAGGCCTGTATACTTATTTTGTGTACCATATTTTCTCTTTGCTCCTACTCTCTCTCCCCGCTTTACTTCTGATAGATTGCCCTGAATTTCATCCAGAATTTTCAGCCCTATCTTAATCACCTGATAACATGTGAAAAGGAACAAAAGGGCTCCTAACATTAGAAAAAATTCAAGGCCAAACATTTTCCACTTTACTTCTGATAGACTGTCTTGAATTTCCTTAGAAAGTTCAAGGACAGGCGTACCTCGTAAAGCTGTACTCACTGGTACTCTCGTTCCCCAGCTGAAAAGTTCTGAATTCATGCAGTTGAATCCTTCTTAACAGTCTGCTTTACGGGAACCTTTATTACCGCAACCCGCAGTTCTGGTTCTGGAATGAGGGATCTTCCTTGTGCCGGTCCCGAGTTTTCTTGTATTTTTTCGTCCCGGATTTTTTCTCGTCCCGGATTTCAGCACCAATTCTTAATCGCGTTCTCACGCGACCGGCCAGGAAAGACGCAACAGACCAGAATCTTCTGCGGCAAAACTTTATTGCTTACATCTTTGGGAGCCAGGAGGGCAAGCGCCCAGCGCCCAGCCCCAAAAACGAAAGCCCCTTCAATAATGAAACCGAAACCCCTTCCCTATTTAGGAGAGTTATATTTCGCCTAGGACGCATCACTCCCTGATTGGCTGCAGCCCATGGCCGAGCTGACGTTCACAGGAAAGGTAGAGTACAAGTAGTCATAAAATACCCTTGGCACATGCGCAGATTATTTGTTTACCACTTAGAACACAGGATGTCAGCGCCATCTTGTGACGGCGAATGTGGGGGCGGCTCCCAACAACTTGTTTAATGTTCTAATTATAAAAATGGTATTAAAATAAAATTGGGTGAATAATTAAAAGTTGGAATTTTCCATTTAAGAAGAAGCCAGACAAGCATTCTTGACTCCTGCTGTTCCAATAGTTTCTAGGAAATTATAGACAAAGGGAGACTAGAATCATGCCAGCAACAGAGGCTTGAGAAATCACTTCATTCTAAAATCTAGTTGGAGCATCTATTATATAAAGATTAAAACCATGGAGTTAATTATAATATATAATTCCATTTCTATGAGGTATCTATAACATTCAAATTTATAAAACCAGAGAATTCATTACTCCTTTCCAGGAACTTGGAGGTATCAAAATAAAGATCTTTTTATTTTATTTTTTTTTTCAATTGCTCTGGGGCTTCTTTTGTGTTAGATCAGAGAGTTCTGAAGCCAGGGTGTACAAAATAGTGCTCTTCTATCTCTCCCTCTTCCCCCCTCCTCTTTCCTTTCTAGATGAAAAAAGTGTGAAATGCTATGTTCTATCTTTACATGGTATACTGGCACTTATGAAATCATGAACTTAGCTAAACTGTGTATATCAGAACAATAAGAAAAGTAACTAACAGGTTAAGGTAGCAGGATTTCCTTTAAAAATAGGTCAGCTTTCCTAGCAGGGATATGTGAATCTATGAGTCTCTTTAAGAAGGGGAAATAGAATAGACATCTTGGATGGACAGGAGTGGGGATAGGGGTGGGAACAGGAGGGATCAGGTTGGGAGTGGAGGTAGAGAGTACTGGAAGAGAAAACTGTAATGAGGAGGGTACTTATGGGGCTAGCTAGAAACCTAAGTCTATGGAAACTCCCAAGAATCTATTAGCATGACCTTAGCAATATGAGATATGGAACCTAAAATGGCCATCCACTGTAACCAGACAGGACTTCTGATGGAGGGATTGGGACACCAATCCAGCTACAAAACCTTTGACCTAAAATTTGTCCTGCCTACAAGATATGCAGGGGTAAAGATGGAGCAAAAATTGAGGGACTGGGCAACCTATGACTGGCCCATCTTGAGATCCATGCCATGAGATGGAGCCCATCCCTGACACTATTAATGATATTTTGCTATACTTGAAGACAGGAGCCTAGTCCAATCATTATTAAAGAGGCTTTATCCAACAATTGATGCAACAGTTGCATCCAACAGTTGCAGAGTTTCACAGTCAGACATTAAGTGAATTTGGGAAATCCTAAGAAAGAGGGAGAGAAAGGCTTGTAGGAGCTTGAAGGGATACCACAAGAAAACCTACAGAGTCAATTAACCTTGTCTCATAGAAAAACACCAAGACTGAACCACCAACCATGGATCATGCATGGGACTGACCTAGGACCTCTGCACATATGTAACAGTTATGTAGCTTGGTCTTCATGTGGGATTCCTAACAGCAGGAGATGGAGTTGTCTCCAACTCTGTTTCCTGGTTTTGGGTCACTGCCTCTTCTAGCCTCAATAGGAGATATGCCTCCTCTTACTGCAACTTGATATGCCAAGGCTAGTTGATGTTCGTGGGAGGCCTCACCTTTTCTGAAAATAAATGGAAGAGAAGTATATTTGGGAGAAATCTAGGGGGAGAAGAGGGAGAAGAAACTTCAATGAGGCTATAAAGTAAATAAATTAATTAATTTGAAAGAGACAGGTCAAGTCTGTATGATGTCTGCATTTGAAGTGAGATAAAGAAATGTATCAAAGTTTTGCAGTAACAATTTTTGTTCAACTAATACAGAATAAGGCTTTGCTTAATGAAATACACAGATGGGTATAAGAGAAGTCTGGGAGCCTGACTTATGGCTATAATTAAAGAGAATTGTGTACTCCTCCTACTGCCAAGATCAAACAGATTATTTTCTTCACATCTCCTCTGTTATAATCTTATTTTCTGGTATAAGAAATAGCACAAAGATCAGGGCAATAGTTCTGTCTAGAAAGTACTTGCAGAAGCATCAGTATATGAATCTGATACCTTGATCTCAATTAAAAGAAGCCAATGTGATGGTGAACCTTCATAAACCCACTACTGGAAAGCAGAAGTAGGAGAAGTGATTCGCTGGCTAATCAGTCCTCTTGGTGATTTCCAGGCCACTGAGAGACCATGTCTCAAACAAAACAAAACAAAACAAAACAAAACAAAACAAAACAAAACAAAACAAAACAACCAAAAAATACAAAACAAAACAAAACAAAAACCCCAAGTTGGTTATTGCTAGAGAAATAGCACCTGTAGTTATCCTCTTGTTTCCCAGGCATTTGCACACATGTGGAGACATACATGTGCTCACAAACATATCCATAAACATACAATCATGAACACACACGTATACACAAAGAAAGAAAACATCAAAGATGCAACTAATGTAAATCTATTTCACTTCTGTATCCCATTAATTCACTCAAAATTTCCAATTGCCACCAAAACCATGAAATCATATTTATGATTTGTTTCTATCAATACTGAATAGCTTTTACCATTCACTTAAGTGAAAAACTGACTTTTGTGCTTTAAATTTTTACATAATATACTATAATTTACTTGCCATTTAGAAAATATTGAACAGAAAACTCACATTATATAATTATGGAAATTTAATAGCAGTTAAGATGTATAAATTAGATTTCTATTTAGTCACATGATTGAACATAAATGTCATGAATACAGTATCTGTGCTTGTTTTGGCAGTACATACTAAATCTGGGACAATACAAAGAAGATTAGCACTGGCCCCTACAAAAGGGTGATTTGCAAATTTCTGAGGCATTTCATATTTTTAAGTACAAAATAATCTGAACCTAGAGTATACATATCCAGTTTTAGTAACTCATATTGCATTATAGAAGAATGTCATATAAATGTGCAGTTTACCATCTTTCTGAAAGGATATTTATCTTGTTTCTGGCTTTTTCCATTTTGAGTGCAGAACTAGTGAATGTACTTGTCTCTGTACACTCAAACAAAAGATCCCACAGCAAAGGTCTTCTTCAACATTTTTCATTTATATCACTTTCACTCAAGAGATTCTTAGATGATCCCAGGGTTTTGTTTTGTTTTTTCTTTTGTTATTTTATTTTATTTATTTAAATTCTAGTCATTGAACCCCTCAGTCCCCTCTCCTACAGTCCCTCATCCCATTCCACACCCCCTTGCCTCATAGAGAGTGCTCCTCCCACACCAGACTGCACCCTTCCCTGGGGTGTCAAGTCTCTGGAGGATTAAGCACATCTACTGAAGCCAGTACAGGCAGGCATCTGCTATACCTGTGCCAAGGGCTTGGGACCGCCCTTATATGCTCCTGATTGGTGGCTCAGTCTCTGGGAGCTCCTTAGAGTCTGGGTTACATGAGACTGCTGATCTTCCTATGGTGTCATTCTCCCCTTCAGTTTCTTCAATCATTCCCTTAATTCAACCACAGGGGTCCCTGACTTCAGTCCAATGGTTGAGTGTAAATATCTGCTTCTGTCTCAGTCAGCTGCTTCGAGGACAGCATGGGAGATCTTTCCATCTTCTGATGTCATTTTCCATTTCTTTTTCAGAAATTTGAAGTTCTTCTCATACAGATCTTTTATTTGTTTGATGAGACTTACACCAAGATGTTTTATACTATTTGTGGCTATTGTGAAGGGTGTTGTTTGCCTAATTTCTTTCACAGCCTGTTTATCATTTATGTAAAGAAAGGCTATTGATTTGTTTGCATTCATTTTATATTCATTCACTTTGTTGAAGTGGTTTATCAGTTGTAGTTCTCTGGTAGAATTATGGGAGTTGCTTATATATATTATCATATCATCTGCAATAGTGATACTTTGACTTCTTCCTTTCCAATATGTATTTCCTGATTCCCCTTTGTTGTCTAATTGCTCTAGTAGGAACTTTGAGTACTGTATTGACTATATATTGAATAGATAGTGAGAGAGTAGGCAACCATGTCTTGTCCCAAATTTTAGAAGGATTACTTCTAATTTCTTTCCATTTAATTTGAAGTTGACTGTTGGTTGGCTATATATTGCTTTTATTATGTTTAGGTGTATGCCATAATTCCTGATCTCTCCAGGAATTGTAACATAAGAGAGTGTTGTGTTTTGTTGAAGGCTTTTCCAACATCTAAGAGTTGATTGGGTTGCTTTTTCCTTGGAATTTGCTTAGATAGTGTGAACCATCCCTGCATCCCTGGAATGAAGCCTACTTGATCGTGGTAAATGATGGTTTTCATGTGTTCTTGGATTTAAGTTTGCGAGAATTTTATTGAGTATTTTTGCATTGATATTCATATGCAAGATTGCTCTAACGTTCTCTTACTTTATTGGGTCTTTGTATGGTTTAGGTATTAGAGTAACTGTGGCTTCATAGGCCGAATTACCTTGTGTTCCTTTCATTTCTGTTTCATGGAATAGTTTGTGGAGTATTGGTATTAGCTCTTCTTTGAAGGTCTGGAAGAATTCTGCACTAAAACCATTTGGACCTGTGCTCTCTCTTTTTTGGTTGGGAGGTTTTTGATGACACTTTCTATTTCCTTAGCAGGGGTTGAACTGTTTAAATGTTTTACCTGATCATGATTAAGCTTTGGTACATGGTATCTGTCCAGAAAACCATCCACTTCATTTAGATTATCCAGTTTTGTAGAGCATAGACTTTTGTAGTAGGTTCTGATTTTTTCAATTTCCTCAGTTTCTGTTGTTATGTCTCCTGTTTCATTTTTGATTTTGTTAATTTGGATACTGTGTCTGGGCCCTTTAGTTAATTTGGCTAAAGTTTTATCTATCATGTTGATTTTCTCAAAAAACCAGCTCTTGGTTTTGTTCAATAATTGTATAATTCTCTTTGGTTCTAACTGCTTGGTTTCAGCCCAAGCTTGACTATTTCCTTTATTCTACTCCTCTTGGGTGTATATGCTCCTTTCTCTTCTAGAAGTTTCATGTATGCTGTTAAGTTGCTTGTATGGGATCTCTCTAATTTCTTCATAAGGACACTTAGTGCTATGGATTTTCCTTTTAATAGTACTTTATTTTTTTAAGGATTTTTATTGATATTTTCTTTATTTATATTTCAAATTTCATCCCCTTTCCTCATTTCCCCTCCAAAAGCCACCCTATCTCATCCCCCCTTCCTTGGTCACTAAACCAGCCACTCCTGCTTCCCTGTCTTGGCATTTCCCTACACTGGGACATCGAGCCTTCAAGAGATTAATGGCCTCTCCTCTCATCGATGTCCCACAAGGCCATCCTCTGACACATATGTGGCTGGAGCCTTGAGTCCCTCCATGTGTACTCTTTGGTTGGTCGTTTAGGCCATAGGAACTCTGGAGGTACTGGTTGGTTTATATTGTTGTTCCTCCTATGGGACTCAAATCCCTTCAGCTCCTTGAGTCCTTTCTCTAGCTCCATTGTGCCTCATAAATTTGGAAATGATGTGTCTTCATTTTCATTGAATTCTATAAGGCCCTTGATTCTTTCTTTTTTCTTTATGACCAAGTTATCATTGATCAGAGAGTTATTCAGTGTCCATGAGTGGGCTTTCTATTGTTTTTTGTTGTTATTAAAGTCTAGCTTTAGTCCTTAGTGATTTAATAGACTTTATGGGATTATTTCAATCTGATAGAATTCATAGGGTTATATTAGTCTTCTTTATCAGTTGGGGCTTATTATATGTCTAATTATATGGTCAATTTTGGAGAACATTCCACGAGGTGCTGAGAAAAAGGTATATTGTCTTGTTTGGGGGGTGTAATCTTCATCTGTTAAATCCATTTGGTTTATAACTTCTTTTAGTTTCTCTGTGTCTTTTTAGTTTCTGTTTCAAAGACCTGTCCATTGGTATGAGGTTCAATGTGTGTTTTGAGCTTTAGTAAAGTTTCTTTTATAAATGTAAATGTATGGCCCTTGCATTTGGGCCATAGATGATCAGGACTGAGGTTTCCTCTTAGTAGATTTTTCCTTTGATGAATATGAAGTGTCCTTCCCCATTGCATTTGATAACTTTGGGTTGACAGTCTATTTTATTAAATATTAGAATGGCAACTTCAGCTTGTTTCTTGGTGCTGTTTGCTTGGAAAGCTTTTTTCAAGCCTTTTAATCTGAGGTAGTGGCTGTCTTTGTCACTGAGGTGTGTTTCCTATATGCAGCTGTAGGCTCCCCCAGCCTGAAGCAGGCTGATCCAGACTTTGACCTTGCTGCCACTAAGAAGGAGATTACCTAGGGTGGAGCCTTCCTACCTAGATGGCTCTTTTGTTCTGTCACCTGCCACTGCTCTCTCCAAGACACTGCTACCTGCTGAGAGGGCCCTGAGTTATTCCGGAAGAACATCCTATCCTGCATGTCGCCTATAGGCTGGCTCCAGACACCAAGAATGGACTGGTGGGGGATGGGCCTTCCCCCTGATAAGCACACTCTCTTAGTAAACTGGCAGGCCTTGATCAGTACCTTTGCCTTGGCTCCATTAATCTCTGGCCAGCTAAGTCTTTTTCAGCCCCAGCCTGCCTCTCAGGTGTACCTGGTTCGAGTAGGCTGTGGGCCGGCTTGCAACATGCAGCAAAATGCTGGGTCCTGTTTATGTATTCAGTCTGTTGTCCTATGTCTTATTATTGGAGAATTGAGCCCATTGATAGTGAGAGATATTAAAGACAGATGATTGTTAGTTCCTGTTATTTCTGTTGCTGGAGGTGGAATTATGTGTATGACTCTCTAATTTGAGTTTGTTGTGACATGTTTAACTTCTTGGGTTTTTTTGTTTGTTTGTTTGTTTGTTTGTTTGTTTTTTGTTTGTTTGTTTTTTTTTTTTTTTTAGGTATAGTTAACCTCCTTGTGTTGGAGATTTCCTTCCAGTATCCTTTGTTTGGCTGGATCAGTAGAAATATATTGTTTAAATTTGGTTCTGTGATACTTATAATATTGAATAATTGTTACATTAAATACTTCACTTTTTTAATTTAGCGCCTCTTGACTTTCTCAATATTGTAACTTCTTAATATACTTCCTTATGTTTTGGTGAACCCTAACCATAAAATAATTTTGTTACAAATTTATAACTGTAATTTTTCTAGTTTTAACAATTGTAATGTAAATATCTAATATGCAGGATATCTGATACGTTATCCCCAAATGGGTCAAAACCCACATGTTTAGAATACCATTCTAATTGCTTTTCATCCTTAAATGAATGTTTAAATATCCAATCCACTGAATATATCTTGTTTGTAAATTAAAATAGATGTTCTATAAGATACTCAACTTGACTGTTCCCTTGAGTCTTCCTGGCCTTAGGGAAGAGATGCTCAAGTTGGCACAGAGTCAGATGCATGCAGGTAAAAGGACTGATGATTTCTGGCCCTTTGACTCTAACTATGCTGGATGCTAGAAGCTGATGTCTTCTGAAAAATTAAACACATTCTTGATTATTTTGTAGCTAAAAACTTCTAGCTTCTCCTTTTAACTCTCTATGCTTTATTAAATGCTGTATCTTCATTTTATAACTTTATTACTGTTCTGTGCTTCATCAGGCACTGAAGAAACTTAGCTCTCTATTTTTCTCTTATTATTACTTTATAATTCTCTGATTCTCTGTGCCTTATAAGTGCTGATAAAACTAAATCTTATTTACTTTATAATTTTCACTTTATAATCCTCTGTGCTTGATAACTACTGAAAAACTTAACTCTTATTTACTTTACAAACTTACTTTTTAGTTCTCTGGCAACTAACATATGCTGTATAGCAACATGGAACTCGGTAGAGGATTTATTGCTAAGGGTGCTTTCTTTATTGATTGGGAGACTTGCTTCTCTTTGGCCAAGCAAGAGGGAGGCTTGAAGCAATTAGCTTTTACTAAATAAGGAAAAGAGAATAATCCTGGCAAAATGAAGCACTTTTACACAAGCAAATGTGCATAGAAATACATATTTATTCATACACACATTCATTATTTTGTTGGACCCAACAATCTGTCTCAACAATTTACATACTTATGCACACTACTATACTTACATGTGTACATATATATTTGGTAGATGGAACAAAAGTCCAAGAACCAGTGTAGAAAAAGATAAGTCATTCTGGATAAAAAAAAAAAATAAGCTTCAACCTTTATGTCATAGAAAAAGACCCATGGAAGGAGTTACAGAGACAAAGTTCGGAGCTGAGACAAAAGGATGGACCATCTAGAGGCTGCCATATCCAGGGATCCATCCCATAATCAGCCTCCAAACGCTGACACCATTGCATACACTAGCAAGATTTTGCTGAAAGGACCCAGATATAGCTGTCTCTCCTGAGACTAGGCCGGGGCCTAGTAAACACAGAAGTGGATGCTCACAGTCAGCTATTGGATGGATCACAGGGTCCCCAATGGAGGAGCTAGAGAAAGTACTCAAGGAGCTAAAGGGATCTGCAACCCTATAGGTGGAACAACAATATGATCTAACCAGTACCCTGGAGCTCTTGACTCTAGCTGCATATGTATCAAAAGATGGCCTAGTCGGCCATCACTGGAAAGAGAGGCCCATTGGACATGCAAACTTTATATGCCCCAGTACAGGGGAATGCCAGGGCCAAAAAGTGGGAGGGGGGGAGGGTATAGGGGACTTTTGGTATAGCATTGGAAATGTAAATGAGGAAAATACCTAATAAAAATATTAAAAAAGAAAAAAAAAGGAAAAGAAAAGGTTCTACTTTCCATTGCTAAATGAATGAAACCCAAGTCTCTTAGGAAAAAAAAAACCCAAAAACCAAAAAAACCAAAAAACAAAAAAACAAAAACTGTTCTTTTCAGTAAGAAGAAGCTTGCCTTGCTTATATTTTGCTATGTTCTGCTGCCTCTTTTGTTTATATTTTGCTTTTACTCTGCTTCTCTTTTAAACCTTCTTAAGCTTACTTAATGTCATCCTTCCTGTATCTATACTTTTTTAGGAGAATAGATCAAATGATATTCGAAGCATCATTTTTTTCAAAAGTTCACAAAAGTTCAAACATTAATTCAAATCATAAACTGAATAAGAAATAACAACAGAAATGTTTACATGTGTTTCCCTTAAGATTAATTATCTAACTAGACTTCATTGTATGTCACTAAATGTCTCTAAATGTCTATTCATTTAGAGTTAAAAACCATAATATTTATTTAGCATGTTTCTGTTCAGAGGCATCATATCATCTGCCTAATATCTTATTAGTACTGAAGTTTTGTATAGCCAGTATTTTCATCTTATTTTCTTGCATCTGCAATAAACTGTTCATCCACAGATTATGGCCTTTAGTTATCAGATAATAGTTTTATAGCAAGTGGAATGTTTTCCTTAATCATAAATCTCTCTGCTTTCTATCTTTTTATAATGAGCTTGTGATATATGCAGATTTGTAGGGCCTACATTGTAGTCCTTTCTATAAAGGATTCAATAACTACTAGTATAAAATTAGGAATTCTACAGAATCATTATTAGGAATTTAAAAATCATCTATTTCTGTATATAGCAACACTAAAAAACAGTATATCTTCATTGATTTGTAGAAAATCTGCCCAATAGGGTGGTCTAATGCCTTGGGATTATTATATTTATTGAATTGTGACAATAAAGGTATCATGACCAGTGTGAATTCTGAGATGAACTCTCTAAAAGATTTGCAACTTAGTTATTCACTGCAGACCATGCAACATGATGTGTCATTTCCAAAATGTCAGTTGTATACCTTTAGTCTTTCCTAGATGGTTCCAGACAGACTGTAAATTCATCTTGTAAAGTCTGACTATTTTTAGTTCAAATTATTCAGACATCTTTAATACAAGTACTTGACAAAATGTATACAAAATGACTCCAAAGTCAGCTGAGGT